>NC_140590.1:35967439-36681512 GCF_964204655.1 Triturus cristatus
ATGGGAGATAATAGAACATCCTTGGGTCAGTAATGAAACTAATATGTACTGATCCCTAGGATTCGAAATGTCATCAACATATTACCTATAAAAAACTTAGAAATGTCTGATTGGGGAAGGCGGAGTCTGGCCACCGCCTCTGTGTAGAGCTCCGGGCTCTGGAGGGGAGAATTCCTCAATTCAGCTGTCAACAGGTGTCCTTGGAGCCAGAATGAAAGCAACATGAATGAGACAACAGCACCGTAAATTTGAGGTTATTTTTCACATGAGAAATTTGGGTGAACAAGCTCTTCAATGAAAGTGAAATCCTTAAGTAGGTCTTTCCTAAGATTCACAAATCATTCTGTCAGGAAACAGTCAGCTGCTCAAGAGATAAGTGACTTTCCTTGCTTTTAAACACAGAGGCAACTTCAGGGGAATTTAATTACTCTTGAACTTTGGTTGCACTTTTCACACTGGCAGAGGGGAAGGGCAGGTGTTTTCCTGTTAGCAGAGCCTGTGGAGGGAAAATTAGAGCACAATTTCTATAGCTGAGAGAGTCTGTGAAAAACAACTCATTCTGTCAGGAAACAACTTGATTTTGAAGAGTTAAGATAAATTCCCTTTCTTGAAGTGGAAAGACTGCTGTGGGTTTTTGAATTGCTGTTGCATTTCTCACAGACACAGGAGAAGCATAGACTCTGCTACATAACATGGGAATTCCTGTCAGCAGAGTGTGTAGAGGGAATTTGGCTAAAAAGCGGAAAGCTGTGTGGCATTTCTGACACTGTTTCTCAGCAACCCCTGTTTGAAAACATGCAGCCATAATTTTTAGAATCGCAGAAGTCTGTGAAAAAAAGGACTCATTCTGTCAGGAAACAGCCAGATTCTAAGCAGGGGCGGCTGGTGTTCAAGGGCGAAATGGGTGTTGCCCTGCCACCCTGGGGGATTAAAAAAATGTGAAATGGAACACCGAGCAGCCAGCAGTAAATTGTGTTGTGCTGGCTGCCCGGTGAACAAACATGGGCAAATCCATTTTTTGTGAGGGGGTGAAGAAGATGGCCCTTGGCTCTACTGCGCATGCTTTAGGCTGGGCAAAGATTTCTTCGACCTTGAGCCAGAAAGTAGGGCAGTGACAACACACAGGTGGGAAAGGCCTGGTCTTACGGCTAGAATAGCATTGGATTTTGGGCGTCATTCAAATAGCCCTGGGAGGAGTCAGAAGCTCCCCATTAATTTCAATGGCTGGGGGCAGGGCAGTCCGGCTTCAGGGAAAGTAGTGGGGTGTGGCAGTGGCCTCTGCTTCTTCCTCGAGCGGGACCCAGCAACAGTTGTTTATTATTAAATGATTGGTGTGCTGGGGTCTGGGGGAGGGGTCAATCTAGCATTTTCCAATTTGGTGGCTGCGTCATTGCCACACTGTCTTCTGCACTCTGCAGTCACGAGGAGCCTACCCGTAGAGAACACTGGTTGCATTATCGAGCTCGTAGGATATGCGCGCTACAGTAACAGGTACCTTGTCTTTTTAATATATATGACCAGTCCTGTTATGTATATGACTTTTTTACGGTTCGTTCAGTCAGTTTACCAGGACGGGAAAGCGGGCGCCTGGTTATTACTGACTCTCTCTGTCCTTGCGTGGCCTGCACCGACATATTACATTCAGCTGGACTGCTACTGACTGACTCTGAAATTATTCTAAAGCTCAAGGGCTTCTGTGAGTGGGTGAGGCTGGGTCCTCTCCCCTCAAGTTCATTATAAAGTGCAGTATCCTGCTGGGACCACACTTAGTACACTACGCTAACATCTAGGCACTGCCAGTTACAATGCGGGAGCTGACGTGGGGTTAGTGCTGGGGTGGGGTTCAATGGTTGCAGCAAGGGGATAGCTGGAAAATTAAAATACCCCTGCTATGAACCGGTAACGTAACATGATCGGGCCCGTGCATAATATGAAGAAGGGCCACACAGTCTTCCGTATTTCACTGATTTTAATTGACATTAGGCTGATTGGTGGCCCCCCAAAGGGTTGTGAGCAACCCTGTGCTGCAGGTGCTTGGGTTAGGCCCCTGTTATAAACCTCGGCTATCATGGCACCAAACAGTCATGCTCGAGCCTCCCTACGAAAGTCCGATCCACCAACATTTTCTTCTTTCCCCTTCGTCGTACTTAATTCAGTTCACCACCCCTCCACCCATTCATTCGCTTTCCATTCAATTATTCAGTTCTCCAGTTGATTTGTCCATCCTTTCACCCTTTTTGCATCTTCCTTTTAGCACTCTTCCTTCCACTCTTTCTTGCACCTTTACTCCGTCCCACTTTCCTTCGCCACGTTTCCTTCTTCCAGTACTTTCACCATTAAATCCTCCCATTCCTCTGTATCTTTCTCCCCCTACCCATTTTCTATCTCCTACATACATCTCCCTTCTTACTTCTCTCGCTCCCTTCTTCTATTTGCCTCCCCGCCCTGTCTTTCTTCACCTTCCCCCATTGTCAACATTTCTCTTTCATTTTCTTCTTCCCTGTACTAGGCTTATCTGACAGTCCTCGACCCATGCCCTTCAGGTGAACCATGCTGGTTCCCCAAAGTGTTATTAGTGAGCTTTTGCCGGGACAAGTCGACAGACCATTAACTTATTGGCATTCATCTTACAGGCCCAGCGGCATCTCCCCACTTTAGGCGTGTAGTGAAGGGCCTTCAGACCAATCGGTTGAATTAGTGGTGAAGTTTATTGGTACGATTCCTTTGAGGTACTATATGTGAGATGTTTTATTTTAGCGTTCTCATTTTATATTTCTGTGCATGGCATGGTTTTTTCTGTTGTATTGCCAGTTCATACGTATATATATATATATTTTTTTTTAAGTGAGAAAGGAGGATATGTTATGGCTTCTCCTTTCTACCTCCGGTGGGAATGGAGTTTATATGTAGTGTTGTCCTTTGTATCCTATCATTGGTGACATCAGGGAGAATGTTAGGATGTTGCCAGGTTACGAGGTCGTTTGGCATCTTTTGAAGTCGAGCTTGGGGAGTTGGAGGCTGCTGTGGATCGGCCGGATTTCCCCCTGCTGTGTAGCTGTTTGTACTAATAAACTAATTTCTCAAGAGACAACAAGGAGAAAGCGAAGATGTTGATTCTTACATTTCAGGTCTACGTATGTTAGCTTTCGTATGCCAATTTGACACATTTACTGACCAATTAATTAGAGATCAATTTGTGTGCCACTGCAGAGACAAACAAATCCATCAGAAATTATTATCCTTAGCAAATCCCTCTTTGGAAGAAACAATTCAGATTGCCAAGAGTATCGAGACATCTCAAGTTTCACTGAAAGAGCTCGCAGTCAAGTCTGTTGATCCTGTCAATGTAGTTGCTGAGACCAACAAGTCTAAACTTGCTACATCTCAGTCTGGTTCGTCAAAAAATGTCCAAAACAAGTTTTCAAACAGTGCCAAAAACGGTTCTACTTCAAAGAATGAATTCCATAATGCCAAGCAAATCTGTTACCGTTGCGGTAATCCACCTCATCAAAAAGGGGGGAGATGTGCAGGAGCTAACGCAATTTGCAATTATTGCAAGAAAACAGGACAGTTTGAAAAAGTTTGCTTAAAAAGAAATATCGCAGAAGAACTGTTGCATGTGTTGTAGAATCTGATCAAGAGTCTGATACTGAGGTTGTTTCTGTAATAATTGATCCACATGATGTTATTTCAAACGTTCATGATTCCTCTGATTGCATCGACCCTATTGTTGAAATTTGTGTTGGTGATAAGTGTCTCAATCTACTTGTGGATTCTGGGGCAAGAATCACCATGATAACACAAAAATTATTTAATGAGACTTGGGGTGACAGATCATTAGAACCTCCTGATCGCTCCCCTGTTTCATATGAGGGTCGTAAAATTGATTTATTGGGATTTTTTGAGGATGATCTCATGTTCAAGGGGAGGAAAATACGGGGAAAGATCTATGTTGCCAACAAAGGATTGTAAATGTGTTGTACTTGTATAGCGCACTGTTACCTTGGGGTGTCCTGGCGCTGTACTCATACCGCTATGGAACCCTTCCTGGCTTTTCCCTGTGAAATGTCCTCTCCTGGGCACCCCCAAGGTGAAGCCAGGCATCCCAGCGCTGTTGGGGCCGTTGTGGAGATTAAGCAAGCTATTGCCCAGAGTTGCAGAGTGGGACCCATGATTAGAATAGGCACCGAGGCGAGAATTAACAGGTCCGAGGAAATTGAGCCCAAGACCCGCCGAGGCGGGAATTGAACCCTGGTCCCGGGCCAGACCTCTGCATCAGGGTCTGCCGCTCTAACCATTGAGCCACACTTCTCCACATTAAATATTCTGGGGTGGTATCATCAAGGCCTGTTTAGAATGATTTTAAGACCAGGTGCAGCAGAACAAGTCCTCGTTGTCACAGACGATCACAATTTGAGAGGTTGGGATGAACGTTTTCCTTCAGTCTTCTCAAAGAATCTTGGAAGTATACAAGGGTCCAGACTCAAAATTCTTTAAAGGATGGAGCGGTTCCGCTTAAACATAAACTAAGGGGTGTACCCTTTAGCGTTAGAGACGATCTTGAGTCAGAAATAAAATCACTTTGTGACCAAGGGATCATCGAACCTACAGAGTCATCACTCTGGCTTTCACCTTTGGTCGTCGTGCACAAAAAATGTGGGAAGTTGCGCGTTTGTGTTGACTTGAGATCTCTAAACAGAGAGATCTGGGTTGATTCCCACCCTTTACCTAAGATTGATGACCTTTTTGCATGTGTGAGGGGGTAAAGTTTTTTCTCGAAGATTGACTTAGCAAGTGCATACCATCAGATAGAATTGTCCTGAGTCGCGTCCCCTCACAGCTTTTGTCTCACCTTTGGGAACGTTTCAGTACAAGCGGATGCCTTTCGGACTCGCATCTGCAGCATCCGTTTTCCAACGAATTATGCAAAACATGTTGGGAAATATTGAGGGAGTTTTAGTCTTTCAAGATGACGTCTTGTTACATTTTAAGGATGTCCTGTCGCATGATAACATACTTAAAAAGGTACTTGAGATCTTCAAAAAACGTGGTGTGGTTGTTAAATCTGAGAAGTGCAGTTTTCTTCGTGATGAAATTGAATATCTAGGTCATCTCATTTCGGGTGAAGGTATCAAGCCAAGACAGGGTTTATTAGATGCCAAACGACCTCGTAACCTGGCAACATCCTAACATTCTCCCTGATGTCACCAATGACAGGATACAAAGGACAACACTACATATAAACTCCATTCCCACCGGAAGTCGAAAGGAGAAGCCATAACAAGGCGCTAACGGGTTTGGTGTGGGAGTAAAGGTTATTTCTTTTCTAGCTTACACTATCAAAATAGTAGAAAGATTTGGGCCTCCTGTATACATTTGTGAGCAGTGTTTACAGCACGTGTTCCGGTTTGGCGGGACTAAGTGTGCATTTCATCCCACATAGGTCAATACATCGATACCACCGTGATGGATGTAGAAATACCTTGCAGTACAAGATGTGTGATGGCCAATGCTAACAAATTAGATTTCTGTAGGGTAACAGCTAGCTGTCACATGGCGAGACTGCTATTAGTGGTTAGATCGATTTGTTACACAGCTAACGTTTTATGCATTATACTGGTGTATCAGTAATTTGATATTTTTTTACTTTGCTTTTTTAAACATTATTGTACGGATTCCCCCAGGTCTAGTGCTTCTCGGTGAGTTAAAACAAGCACAAATAGTAACCAAAACTGCTTGTGAGGCGGGGGCTCCCGCAAGGTAGCATTTTCCACAGTGCAAAACTGAAATACTTGGTGAATTAACAATTTTCCCAAAATATTCCAGGATTAGCTTTACAATACTAAATAATTCTCCTGGGCTATCTAGGGAAGTGTTGCATTTTCCCCGTGTTTCACAACTGGAGACTTCCCCGTGCTGCTCACTCTTTGAGAGGGCATCTTCTCCCCGTGCTGCCCACTCCTTGAGAGGGCATATTCTCCCTGTGTTGCCCACTCCTTGAGAGGGCATCTCAATGCTAGTGGATGTTGTGTGAGCGTTGAGAGCTTTCAGCAGTACTGTTGTGTGAGCTTTGAGAGCTTTCAGCAGTGCTGTTGTGTGAGCGTTGAGAGCTTTCAGCAGTGCTGTTGTGTGAGCGTTGAGAGCTTTCAGCAGTGCTGTTGTGTGAGCGTTGAGAGTTTTCAGCAGTGCTGTTGTGTGAGCTTTGAGAGCTTTCAGCAGTGCTGTTGTGTGAGCGTTGAGAGCTTTCAGCAGTGCTGTTGTGTGAGTGTTGAGAGTTTTCAGCAGTGCTGTTGTGTGAGCTTTGAGAGCTTTCAGCAGTGCTGTTGTGTGAGCGTTGAGAGCTTTCAGCAGTGCTGTTGTGTGAGCTTTGAGAGTTTTCAGCAGTGCTGTTGTGTGAGCTTTGAGAGCTTTCAGCAGTGCTGTTGTGCTGTATCAGTATTGCAGTGAAAACTCTTGCGCTGCGGCTGACTTATGAGACAGAGCAAAGCTTTTTGTGCTGCACCTGTTCTGTCAGAGAGAAGTTTGCTTAATTTGCTGCTCACCGAGCTGTACCTGTTATGTTAGGGTTGCTTAACTTTCGTAGGTGCTCCCCACGCTTCATACCTGGTCTGTGAGATGGGAACGCTTCTAGTATTGCTGTGCAGTGTGTACCTTTGCTCTCAGGGAGAGAATCTTGACTGTGGATGCTCGAGTTGTAACTGGCCTGTAATGGAGGAAGCGTGGTGTGTGTGTTTGGCAGATCTATTTCTGGCTCCTCTTACTGCTCTCACCGGTCATTCATGATTATGTGTGATATTGAGTTGCTGTGGAGGAGCAGAACTGGACTACAGCTGATCTGTGCCTTTCTGACAGTAGCTACTCACACATGCACCTCGGAATCCTGAGAGCTTTACATTATGCTAATAGGTACATTTAAATTATATGAAATGTCTTCAAACAGCTATAATTGCCATCCCATATCACCAAATCGAGCTGTATTATCACGTCTCCGAAATGTTATCAATGGTGTCAAAATATTCCAAATGACCAGAATAGACATAACTGTAAACTGGGGCCTTGTCATGAAATTCTCCTTCACCCAGTCTTGATGCTTCAGCCAACATCACTTTCTATTCTGTGAATTGTAGTTTCGCTAATCCTGTTAAATGGATGGGATATTGGGCCTACACCGCAGCAAATGATGGGCTCTTGTTAAAAACACAGACTGGATACAATTGTCACACCAGGGCAGTTGGCATTTCCAGGAACACATATACCCAATAGCCTAAGTAGACAGCAAGCCCCTAAAGTCGTCCTGGCAAATTCCTAAAAGATAAGGCAGCACTCCCAAATGTATTGCATCTGAAATTGGCCACAGATAACTGAAAAATGTTCAGGCTATTAATTCACATAGCTCCTCAACGGGTCTGCTGGGCTCTCCATCTGCTGGGCCCTTCTTCTGGTGGGCCCTCCATCTTCAGGTTCCCCCATGTGTGGATGCCCATCTTCAATATGGGAGGAAGATTTTTAGCTTTAAAAACCAGATGCATTGTGGAGACAAGCCTGTGCCCATGTAAGATAATTACAAACCTTGCTGGTCGTACTGTACAATTTGAATTTGCACACTACCCTAGCCATTGAACAATTTAAATTCAGTTAGATATGAAGTATTTTTATGTATTTTAGTCCACACTTACACAATCGCTTTATAAACCACCTTGCTTTCACAAATTTACTTGAAAATGCACCATTGTGGAGACAAGCCTGTGCCCATGTAAGATAATTACAAACCTTGCTGGTCGTACTGTACAATTTGAATTTTCACACTACCCTAGCTATTGAAGAATTTAAATTCAGTTAGATATGAAGTATTTTTATGTATTTTAGTCCACACTTACACAATTGCTTTATAAACCACCTTGCTTTCACAAATTTACTTGAAAATGCACCATTTGCCTACTTTTTATTTTCAAAGTTTTCCAAGGGGGAAGTGCAGGGGGGAGAGGACGCTCCCCCGAACCCCTCTTATGACGGTCGCTTGCTACCCTCGCTTGCCATAGGGTACTCAGCCCAAACTTTTACGCCCTACCACTTCAAATGTCAGTAGCCGCCACTGCTAAAGAGTTAAGAGAAATTCCCTTTCTTGAAGTGGAAAGACTGGTGCCTGCTTTTGAATTGTTTTTGAATTGCTCACATGACACAGGAGAAGCATATAACAACTTTCAACTGTGATCATCCGATCATCATACTGCTTCCAGGCCAGTCCGAAACTCACCCACGGACCCTTCACCTGCCGAAGCTGCAGCTTTACCAGCAGCCAAACACCTGCACGTCCTACCCCACTGGTCAGAGCAGACCGCAACCACCTCAGATGCACGCTTCGCAACACCCGCTCCGTACACAAGCACGCCTTTGAACTCTGGGACCTACTCGACACAGCCTCCCAGGACGTCGCCTTCCTAACAGAGACCTGGATGAACCCCTCCTTGGCACCCGGCATCACCATAGCCATCCCTGATGGCTACAAGATCACCAGAAGGGCCCGCACCAACAGACCTGGGGGAGAAATCGCCATTGTCTACAGAAACACACTCAGAGTCTCGACCTGCACAGCAGACACCTCCAGCACCGCAGAACACCTGCACTTCCAGATCCACACAGATCCCAACACCACCCTCAGAGGAACACTCATCTACAGACCCCATGTACCCCGGCCACAGTTCATCGATGCATCTCCGACATCGTCAGCACACACGCTCTTGCTTCCACAGACTACATCTTCCTCGGAGACCTGAATTTCCACCTTGAGAACGCTGACGACAGCAACTCCATCGCTCTGCTCGATAACCTCGCCATCCTTGGACTAAAACAGCTAGTCACGACCACCACCCACACCGCCGGACACACACTCGACCTCATCCTCTCCTCCGGCAACCACGTCTCCTTCAGCCACACCACTGAACTCCACTGGACTGACCATAGCTGCATCCACTTCACCTTCAAGACACCCACCTCGCACCACAACCTGCAATGGACCCCCCACCGCAGCTGGAACAAGGTCACCAAAGACCAGCTCGCCACCACCCTCGCCCGAGACCCACCAACAGACACTACCGACAACGACACAGCCGCCCGCAACCTCAGGCAATGGATCGACCAGTGCGCCAACACCCTCGCCCCGATCAAAAAACTCTCAATCAGACACACTGACAGAAAGGCCAGCTGGTTCACCACCGACAAACAGGAATCCAAGCGGACTCGCCGAAGACTCGAGAAAAAGTGGAGCCACGAACAGACACTGGACAACCACGAAGCCCTAAAGAATGCCAGCCGCAAGCACCACCAACTCATCTGAGCCACCAAAAGAACCTCCTTCAAGGAACGCATCGACAACAACGCACACAACAGCAAAGAGCTCTTCAACATCATGAAGGAACTATCCAAACTCAGCTCCAGCTCCAACGACATCCCGCCGTTGCAAGACCTATACGACTCCTTAGCCACCTTCTTTCACCGCTAGATTGCAGACATCCACGACAGCTTCAATGCCCAGACCCCCCCTACAGCCGCCGACACCGCAGACTCCTCACCCCCCAGCCACACCAATCACCTGCTCTCCTGGACTCACGTCAACGACGACGACACCATGAAGACCATGAGCACCATCCACTCCGGCTCACCATCCAACCCCTGCCCTCACCACATCTTCAAAAAAGCAAACTGCATCATTGCACCCCAACTCCGGAAGATCATCAACAGCTGCTTCGAGACCTCCACCTTCCCGTACAGTTGGAAGTATGCCAAGATTAACACCCTACTCAAAAAACCCACAGCGGACCCAAAGGACCGCAAGAACTTCTGGCCCATCTCCCTTCTTCCGTTCCTGGCGAAAGCCATCTAAAAGATCGTCAACAGGCAACTGACCCACTTCCTTGAGGAGAACAAAATCCTGGACCCGTCCCAATCGGGATTCTGCAGCAACCACAGCACCGAAACCACCCTCATCACTGCCACAGATGAGAACAGGACCATACTGGACAACGGCGAAACCGCGGCCCTCATCCTCCTGGACCTCTCGGCTGCCTTCGACACCGTCTGCCACCACACCCTAAGCACACGCCTACACGACGCAGTAATACGCGACAAAGCCCTGGACTGGACCACCTCCTTCCTCACCAAAAGAACCCAGAGGTTCCGCTGTAGGAGAGTAGAATCTGCTTCACATGTTTACCCCCACTTTTTGCTGGTGTTTCACTGTTTTTCGACTTTACTCTGGCTGGGACCCTGCTATTCAGGGCCCCAGCCTAGCTGTTTCTTCTCTCAATTGATTGCAAGTACTTTAGGTACACTACAGATTGGATTGTGGGGCACCCTTGTGAGTCCCTAGTATATGGTATACTATGTACCCAGGGCATAGGTAGCCAAGAGGCCTACCAGGGGCTGAAGCATGAATTATGCCACCCCTGGAAAGCCACTTAAAATGACACCACAGGCCTGCTACTGCAGTCTGGGTAAGGTCGTGCATGCACCCCTTACTGTGGTAAAGATTCACTATACCTCATCTATCACTGCACATATAAACCTATCAGTCACCCCTAAGGCAGGTCTTATCAATCCTGAAGGCAGGGTGCTTGGCTATATGTGAGAGGGTGCCCAGGCATGAGCTGAGCACCTCTCCATACTCTTAAGTGCATTATATCTTAAACGGTTAATGCTAACTTTGGACTGTCTGCACGGAAACATGTCGTGTTTGGTGTCAAACACCTTGGAATCATACCCCCACATCAGTTCTTGATGTGAGGATATGATCCCACCCTTCTAGAGGGAGAGACATGGCAGTACTGGTATACCCGGTAGAAATCTAATAGAGCCCTGGCATCACAAAATGGATGATGCAGCCACAGGCAAGGGTCTGGCCTCCTGCTGCTGACCGAAACTCCGGCAGGGGAGGCCTGAACAATAGGTTTTCTGTCACAGGGAGGTGTAACCACCTCCCAGACAGGCTTATGTGTATTGGGGCTGGGTGGGATCACTCTCTGAGTGCTTTGAAGTCCTGCACTGAGGGAACATTTGGTTTCCCTGTGCATAGTCCAGCTCAAACTGGTTCAGGGGCTTCCAGTCCCTGCTCTGGTGCGAAACTTGACAAAGGAAATGGGTGTAGCCACCTCTCTTTCCATAACCTCCCCTAGGTGGGTCCCCAGACCTAGTCCAACCCCTTCCTTAGGTATAAGTTAGGAACCTCTGTAACCAGAACTTTAGATACCTCTGGACGAAACTCTGAAGCTGAATCCTGGAACTTCAACACTCTACTCAAGACTAGAGCACTGAAGAAATCTCCCTTGGGGTCAAGGAGTGACTCCCCTGCTTGGCAGGCACCAACGAGGCAATTTGCCGGTCTGCATGTCTAATGCTCCTGCCAGACTCCGAAGTATTAGCAGCCCTGGAAGAGGATTTCCAAAGATCTCAAAGGCCGACCCGAGTCCCCAGCAAAGCTGAGATCCGCAGCCCTCGTGAGTAGTGTGGAACCAGAAATCCTGGTCACCGTGCACTTTTGCAAGCGCATTGACTTCTCGTCATCTCTTAAAGTTGTGCTTGGGCTAACTTGTAGCTCTCACCTCGAGCACAGAATCCACCGAAGATTGACGGCCTAGTCACGCCGAGTGACCCGTGGGCCGCCATTTTGTGTTTCGTCTCAACATCCCTTCGCGATCCCTGATCCGTTGACTGGTGGGTCCCTGAGGGGGTAACTTTGAATTTCCTTAGGCTTCCCTGGTTGCTCCAGACGTGCCCCAACTCCCTACCAAGTGGTGAGTCCCACAGACCTTGCTGGTCTGCACGGAAGCATCTTTCTCGTTTCTGCATGGGTTGCTGTTGCCAAGGCTTGTTGTGTCCAATCCGGGCACTGATGCTACAGCACTCGACATCCTTTGTGGGACAGCTCGAATTCAGTTCCTGGTCATCCTCGACACCTCCTGGTCCTCGTGGCTGAAGAGTCAAGCATCACCTTCTTCACCTGAAATCACCCGACATCGATGAGCATCTGCCTATCGCCTTCCTGGTCACTGGCTAGTGACCCAGACTCTGTCCCCTCTGCTTCCAGGTTGTTCTCATCTTTAATCCAGGCTTGGATCTCTTCGAACACTTCGCACCTTCCCGGCAGCAGCACTTCTTCGCCAGCTCCCACTGAAATCGACGACGCGACCCGACACCATTTGACACCTATGCACCCGGCTTCCCTGGGTGAGGTAACACGAGTACTCCAGTGCTTCCTTGGGTGTTGACCCTAGAACGTCCTAAGTCCCAAAGGGTTTGGTCCGGACTCACTTCTAAGTGTCCCTAATCTTTACAAATCTAACCGCAACTTTCCCCATAGAAGCTAACGGGAGCTCGCGGCTGTGTTCACACACTGCACACAGCCCCCGTGGGTCCCCTGTGTCACTACCTTGGGTGGTTCCTTGGGGTCCCAGTGATTCTACCGGCTCTAGGCCTTTTGTCTAGTGCAGTCGTGGTTTTTATACCACTATTTTAGTATATGGTTTAGGCTCGCCTCTAGGGCCTGACGTGTATTTGTGCTATTTTTCTGTAATATTTGAAGTGTACCTTATGTGTTTTGACCTCTAGTCTCATAAAGAGACTAGGAGGGTGTGTTTAGTAATAAATACATATATATATATATATATATATATATATACCTGGTGTGGATGTCTTTCATTTAGGCACTCAAGAGGTTATAGACTGGTAAAACAAGCTGGTTTACATTCCTTCAAGACTTAGCCTGAAGGTTGCTCTCCATAGCTACCACTAGGATAGCTTTCAATAAAGGTTGTCTTTAACCTATAACCAATAAGGGGTTGTTTGGAGTGGTACAGGGTGCCAACTATAACTAGTGGACAGCATATACCAGGCCAACTTCTCACATTGGTGTGCAGCGTGTGGGATTCCAGCTTGCTATTTTTTTACCAGATAATCTCAATTGAGTGACTAATTGAAAACCACTAAAGGTACCCTAGGTACATATAATACAAGCTTTACAATACAGTAAGTAATACTGAACTTAGAGCTGTGTGTTAAGGGCTTAGCACACCCTTTCTACAACTCAAGAGAGTTTAGTAGGCCACACTAGAGTAGGTAGTGCAATACACCACACCTCACTAGTAATGTCTTCAAGGCCAGGAACCAGTGGGTCCCTGCCAGAAGCCAATGGGCTTCTGGTTTCCAAGTATAATAACCTCCCATTCATGGAACTGAGAGCACTATGTACAACTAGTAAACTGAGGACAGGCAAAAGTCCAACCACCCAGCATCTCATAGAGGTACTCAGGCTGGATGATCTCAGCAGATCTATAGGATCTGAAGGGGTAGGCAGAGTGGGTGGGACAGCACATGAGGAAGGGCCTAGGGGTGAAACTCCCCCATGACCTGACCTCTGATGCTGGCCAGGCAAATGACAATGATCTGGACCTGTAAAATCCAATTCCCCTAGAAGGTGATGGAGAGGGCCGCAATGGCCCCTCTTTGTCCCTCCTGGAAGAGTTGGTAGTGGGCTTAGAAGGTCAAGATCTCCCTCAGTGGAGTCTAACCATTCTGGCTCATCGGAGGGAAACCTCTCAGGAGAGGAGGGAGAGACTACTTAGGTATGAGGAAACTCAGCTTGAAATCAGAAAAAGGCAGGTAGCCTTAGATAAGGAGGCCCTAGAGCTCTACAGAGCTAGAAAAAAGTTGGGACTAGAGTCCCATGGTGGCAGCAACATCCCTAGAGATAGGGAGAGGTCTTATGACCATAGAAACCTGAATAAGATTGTCCCTCCCTACCAGAGTAGGGCTGACATCCACAAATGGATAACTGCACTGGAAATGCCCTGTAAAGCTCAAAGGGTCCTCCAGGAGCAGTGGGCAGCAATCTTATGGCTCTCCTTTGCAGACTAAGTTAGGGATAAACTCCTCACTGATAGAGACGAGGAGGCAGATGATTACAACAGTCTGAAGAGTGCCTTGATTGATGGGTTTGGCCTAACCACTGAGCAATACAGGTTAAAGTTCAGGGATGCCCAAAAGGCACAGAATCAAGACTGGTTAGACTTTGTAGATTGTGCTACTAAGGTTCTGGCAGGTTGGTTACTTGGTAGAAAAGTGCATGACTTGCAAGGATTGTACAATTTGAGGGAGCAGATCCTTAATAATTGTCAGAATCAGCTGTTGCACCAGTACCTGGTGGACTCAGATCTGACCTCTCCCCAAGTATTGGGATAGAAGGTAGACAAGTGGGTCAGAACCAGGGTGAGGCAGAAGGTACAGAACCAAGGTGGTGAACCCAAGAAGCAAGATTCTAAAAACTCTGACAAGGGTGGGGAAAAGGGTAAAGACCAGAAGTCTTCACAAGGCCCCCAAAAATCTTCTTCAGGTGGGGATTTACAGTCTAACAAGGGAAAAGGCCAAAAGAAACCATGGTGCAACATCTGTAAGCAGAAAACTCACTGGACCAGTGATTGCACCAAGTCCGAAGAATCTACTCTCGCCACCATTGCCCCTAAGGCAACTCTTCCCCCTAGTACAGCTACAATTGGTGGTGGTAATGTGGTTGACCCTGGGTTCTGAGATGGACTCTGGCCTAGTCAGAGTTCCAACTCAGGCTGTTCTAGTCTGTGATGGGGCATAAATATGCCCCCCTTTGTAAGTCCCAGTAATCTGGGCTAATACAGACAACAGCCTTTGATAAATGGAAAAGAGGCTTTGGCATTCAGGGACACAGGAGAAAGCGCCACAATGGTGAAAAAAGATCTTGTGGGTCATGGGCAGATTATACTTGGTGAAATGTACCAAGTGACCAATGCTAGCAATGTCAGAACAGACCATCCTCTGGCAGTTGTTAACTTCTCCTGGGGAGGGGTAACTGGCCTTAAGAAGGTTGTGGTAAGGGCAGACCTACCGGTACAGTGCTTGCTTGGCAATGATCTAGAATCTTCAGCTTGGGCTGAAGTGGAGCTCAGGACACATGCAGAAATGTTAGGGATCCCTGCTCATGTCTTTGCTGTGACTAGGTCACAGGCCAAAATGTCTAACAATGGACCGGCCCTGGATTTTGGAATAATGGACCAGGTGCCTCCCAAGAGGAGGAGCAGTAGGGTTAAGGCAGTGCCTTCCCACCTGACTCAGAATGCAGATCAGTCTCCTCAGGGAGATGATCTTGAGCCTGAAGAAGGAACTGTCCCAGAGGAGCTTGAACCTGACCAGGTTGAGTTCTTGGGGACAGGGGGCCCTTCCAGGTTTGATCTGAGCCAGGAGCAGGAAACCTGCCCCTCTCTTGAACCCCTCAGAAAGCAAGCTGCTGATGAGGCTGATGGGAATGCTAGTGGCACCCATAAAATCTATTGGGATGATGGACTCCTTTACTCAGAGAGTAGAGACCCCAAGCCTGGTACATCCAGGAGGTTAGTTATACCTCTGACGTTTAGGGGCTTCCTATTGACACTAGCCCATGATATTCCGCTAGCAGGACACCTAGGCCAGAACAAGACTTGGGACAGAATTGTCCCTCACTTTCACTGGCCCCACATGTCTGAAGACACTAAGGAGTTTTATTGCTCCTGTGTGACCTGTCAAGCCAGTGGCAAGGCAGGTGGAACCACAAAGGCCCCCCTGATACCACTACCTGTGGCAGGGGATGCCTTTGAGAGGGTTGGGATTGACATTGTTAGCCCCATGGATCCTCAGACAGCATCTGGGCACAGGTTTATACTGGTGGTGGTGGACCATGCCACCAGGTACCCAGAAGCCATTCCCCTAAGGACCATTACAGCACCTGTGGTGGCAAGAGCTCTCTTGGGTGTATTCTCAAAAGTAGGCTTTCCTAATGAGGTAGTATCTGACAGGGGTGCAAAATTCATGTGTAGTTACTTGACCGCTATGTGGAAGGAGTGTGGAGTGAACTACAAGTTCACCAACCCCTATCACCCACAATGCAATGGTTTAGTTGAGAGATTCAACAAAACCTTAAAGGGTATGATTAAAGGTTTCCCAGAAAAGCTTAGGTGCAGATGGAATATCCTTTTGCCCTGCCTTTTATTTATTTATTTAGCGACTTGTAAAGCGCCTGGTGACCCAAGGGCATCCCCGCGCTGTAAAGAATTGTTATCCAGATGAGGGGGAGGAAGAGGGGAGACATTATTTGGGGAATAGGAGTGACTTCAGTCTTTTACGAAAAACCACCTTTTGCCTACAGGGAGGTGCCACAAAAGGGGGTTGGTTACAGCCCATTTGAACTTTTGTTTGGCCTTCCTGTTAGTGGTCCTTTGTGTCTGGTGAAGGAGGGATGGGAGTTACCTCTCAAACCCCCTAAACAGGACATGGTGGACTATGTACTTGGTCTCCGCTCCAGGGTGGCTGAGTATATGAAAAAGGCAACCAAAAACCTTGAGGCTAGCCAGGAATTACAAAAAGCCTGGCATGACCAAAAGGCTGTACTGACTGTGTACCAGCCAGGACAGAAAGTATGGGTGTTGGAGCCTGTGGCCCAGCATCCCTCCAGGACAAATGGAGTGGCCCCCATACAATTGTAGAACAGAAAGGGGAGGTCACCTACTTGGTAGACCTTGGAACCCCTAGGAGTCCCCACAGGGTACTTAATGTCAACAGACTTAAACCATATGTTGACAGGGCAGACATGGGCTTGCTCATGGCTACTGATGAAGGACAGGAGGAAGAGAGTGACCCACTCCCTGACCTGCTTTCTCAGAACCCTGATGATGGGTCAGTGGATGGTGTAGCTTTGCAGGCAGCCTCATTGTCCAGCAACAGACTAACTGCAGAAAACTTCTCAGCCAGTTCAGACATATGTTTTCTCTGACTCCAGGTCAGACTACCTGGTGCACTCATGAAGTGGACACTGGGGACAGCCTGCCTATGAAGAATAATAAGATCTACAGGCAACCTGACCATGTCAGGGACTGTATGAGGACCGAAGTCCAAAATATGTTGGATCTGGGAGTTATTGAACCCTCAAATAGCCCTTGGCCTAGTCCAGTAGTCCTGATACCTAAACCTCCCACCAAAGATGGCAAGAGAGAAATGAGGTTTTGTGTGGATTACAGGGGTCTCAATGCAGTCACTAGGACTGATGCCCATCCCATCCCCAGGGCAGATGAGCTAATAGATACTTTGGCCTCAGCCAAGTTTCTAAGCACATTTGACCTGACCGGTGGCTACTGGCAGATCAGACTAGCTGATGATGCAAAGCCAAAGACAGCATTTTCTACCCCTAGTGGGCACTATCAATTTGTGGTAATGGCCTTTGGTTTGAAGAATGCACCTGCCACTTTGCAAAGGTTGGTGAATCAAGTCCTTACAGGCCTGGAAGACTATAGTGCAGCACATCTAGATGATAATGCTGTCTTTAGCTCCACCTGGGAGGATCACCTGGTCCACATGAGGGATGTTTTGGAGGCCCTGCAAACAGCAGGCCTAACTATCAAGACTACTAAGTGTCAGATTGGGCAGAGTCAGGTTGTGTACCTGGGCAACCTTGTAGGTGGAGGCCAGGTTCAACCATTGCAGAGCAAAATCCAGACCATAATGGACTGGTGTTAGAAATGGGATTTCTGGTTGGCTATGGCTTGCGCCAAAGCTAGGCAGACACCACCACTCTAAGTCTGGGCTGGGGATTTACACACCAAAGATAACCCCTGCTCACCCCCTTGGTAGCTTGACAGGATCAGTCAGGCTTATCCCGGAGGCAATGTGTAAAGCGTTTGCGCGCGCACCCAGCAACAACACCCTAGGCCCACCACAAAAGAAACTCCACACAAGGGTATATATAAAAATAGCCTTTGTATTATACCAAAACACATTAGATAATATTCACACAATTTACACTGTGCCCACTGGCACTGGGCAGAATTTACAGGGGATTATTTACACAAGACAGGGCCACATGGACCACTGTCAGAATTAGCACAAATCACCAATTGTAACTGTAGAAATGTAGAACAATTAATACATGTAGCGCACAACCAGTAACCACTGGTAAAAGATAAGTACACCCTACGCAACCCTAAACACCTTAGGCATATCACGCAGGGAACCATGAACTCATTAGCACAACCTATACTAGGAAAAACCACCTCCTACGCATAGACACAGTTAGGAATAAAAATAAGCATAAAGGCAATGCACATTGCGCAAACGTACACAGGTAAAAATAACCATGTACCCTAGGTGAGGGCACAACACAGGAAACTGTCCCCAGGCCAACTTGGCCTCTCAGGGGCTCGAACGCCCGTTGTCTAAAATGTCAGGGCTGGGCTGCGCAGGCAGCCAAGGCAGAAGGCGCAAAGGATCAGGCCTAAACGTTGCAGCTGCCCACTACTTGCTGGGCAGCTGTGCAGGCTGGAATGTCAAAAAGGAGGCCTGGGCTCTCAATGGCCCTTTCAACAAATATGCCCAGCGTTGGAGCCCCACGGGGCTCTGAAACAATTACTGCGCAGCACTGGAGCCACCTAGTCTCTGGAAATAACGTGTGTCCCCCAACGTTGGAGCCTCTCTGGGCTCTAGACTAAGAATGCCCCCTTCGGTGGAGCCCCTCTGGGCTCTAAAAGAATAATGCCCCCAAAAGGTTGGAGTCCCGTGCTAGGACTCAGCAAGACAAAATGCCCCCAATAGAAATGTCGCAGCTGCCCACTGTCGTGCGGGGCAGCTGGAAGCCACCAACGATCACTGGCACCCTCTGTACCTTTGAAGAGCGTCCCCAGGGGGAAGGCACCGGCAATGTGCCCCGACCTCACCCCCCCAGATGCCCAAAGCAGCCCCACTCACCAGGACCTTCTCTGGGAGCACTCCGCTCCTCCTTGGGCTCTCCTCCAGGTTACCGAAGTGTGGGGTAGGCTCCCGTCTGCTTCCTTGCTGTCGCTTCTCCCGTGGAGCCTCCGAGACTCCAGATACTTAGGCGACACGCGGGGTTGGTATGCGGCAGGGGCAGGCGTCGACAATGCGCCTCGAGACCCCCCCGCTCCGCCGTGCTCTCAGTCCAATACGTCGGCGGGGCTCTCTCCACTTATGGGAGCCCCGCACTACCATCCAGCCGGGCTTCACCCGGCCTCCCTGCTCGAGACCGGGACTTTGTTCTGGAGCCCGCGAGGCTCCCAGGCAACATCCTGCTCGTTGGGTCAGGCCCCGCCCACGTCTCGGCGAGGGTTGCCTGACTTCCTGCTTGGCCCGGGCTGCGGTGGTGATCTCCTCAATACTGACACGCGGGGTGGGCTCCCGCCTATGTTTAAATTAAATATAGTGGCGGGGTGGGCACCCGCGATAGAACAGGCAAAACTGCGGGGTGGGCTCCCGCTTAGTCTGCAGGCATAAATTAGCGGCGTTGGATCCTTTTTCCCAGGAAATATTGGGTAGGCTCCCGTTAAGCAACTCGGTCATAGCGGGGTGGGCACCCGCCAACGGGCACCGCAATGCGGGGTGGGCACCCGCTTTAAGATACAAACAATCCCTCAAGGCGGCAATAACGCGGGGTGAGCACCCGCTTCCACTGGTAGCTCAGAGGAATCCCCACATAGGAATTCCCTCAATAATCACCGCAGCAGCGCGCTGCACACTGCCATCTCCTCCTTAGGTCAATTTCGAAAATAGCATTCCTCCCTATCAACAAGGCACTTCTCCCCAAAGAAAAGGCAAGTAAAGCGCTCTTCACCAAAAATGAAGCGCTTTCAAGGCGCTAGGATGGAGAGTCCCCTAAAGCCCAGGGAAAATCTTTCAGGAGGCAGAGGGCAAGGGCTGAGCCCAGGGGCCAGCTCACATGGACCTCCAGGCAGGGAGGCAGTCCCCAGTGGAGGTCCTCCTGGCTCCCAGCAGCAGCGGCAGGCCCCCCCTCTAGTTAGGATCAGAGAAGAACATTTTACATGGGGTCACAGCCCCTTTTTATACACAGGTTTCCTTTGTCTCAAGGTGCAGGGAAGGGGCGAACCAGATGCAACTGGTTCCTGAGCACTTTGTTTTGCTCAGCCCCTCTTCCTATTCACAGAACAGGCCAGGGACATCAGTCGCACCACAGGGGGCGGAGCCAGCATTGTGTGGGGAAAGCCCAGCCCTATTCAGGTCCCAGGTGTACTCCTCCCACTCATCAACATGCAGATCTCTCCACTCACCACTGGGGCAGACCCATCCTGACTCCTGGAGCCAGGCACGCCAGCCAATCACAAGCCAGACAGTCACTTCATATTTACTACACAGACATGCCAGCTTCTAGAAGTGGCACTTCTACACTAGACACAGTAACGCCGCACACATCATCGCGCAGCATTCAATCTCACGAGTTCGCACATACCAAACTCGACCCTGCACTCCCCACGCATCAGGAACTACCATGGACACATACATTCCCCATGCATTCCTATGGGAGGGCAGGTCAGTCTCACTAAATGTAACACAGAGCGCACGCACTTTACACGGGGACACCGTGCTAAAGTGCCTAGGGGCCTAAAACCACCTACACAACATAGGGAAAAAGCTAGGATAATTGCAAAAAGTTTTGGGGTGAACCTGCCAGAAGGGCCAAGTCCAACAGCTGGGTTGCTCCAACCACCCAGACTCAGGTGAGAGCCTTCCTAGGCCTGACTGGGTACTATAAGAGATCAATAGTGACACCCCTGAATGCCTTAACCTCTAAGGAAATGCCCAAAAAGGTTCAGTGGACAGCTAGCTGTCAAAAGACATTTGATGACCTGAAGCAGGCCATGTGCACTACTCCCATTCTGCAAAGTCCTGACTACTCCAAAAAGTTCATTGTCCAAACAGATGCATCTGAGTTGGGGGTAGGCACTGTACTGTCACAGTTGAATGATGAAGGTCAGGATCAACCAGTAGCTTTCATGAGCAGAAGGCTGATCCCCAGAGAGAAACGTTAGTCTGCCATTGAGAGGGAGGCCTTTGCTGTGGTTTGGGTTCTGAAGCAGTTGAGGCCATACTTATTTGGTACTCACTTCATTGTTCAGACAGACCATAAACCCCTCTTATGGCTAAAACAGATGAAGGGTGAAAAATCCAAACTTCTCAGGTGGTCCATTTCCCTACAGAGGATGGACTATACAGTGGAACGTAGACCTGGGAGTAACCATGCCAATGCAGATGGACTCTCCAGATATTTCCACTTAGAACATGAAGACTCAACTGGTCAAGGTAATGTCCCTGCATTTGGAGGGGGGGTTGTGTAGGAGAGTAAGATCTGCTTCACATGTTTACCCCCACTTTTTGCTGGTGTTTCACTGTTTTTCGACTTTAGTCTGGCTGGAACCCTGCTATTCAGGGCCCCAGCCTAGCTGCTTCCTCTCTAAATTGATTGCAAGTACTTTAGGTACACTCCAGATTGGATTCTGGGGTACCCTTGTGAGTCCTTAGTATATTGTATACTATGTACCCAGGGCACAGGTAGCCAAGAGGCCTACCAGGGACTGAAGCATGTATTATGCCACTCCTGGAAAGCCACCTAAAATGACACCACAGGCCTGCTACTGCAGCCTGGGTAAGGTGGTGCATGCACCCCTTACTGAGGTATAGGTTCACTATACTTCACCTATCACTGCACATACAAACATATCAGTCACCCCTATAGCAGGCGTATCAATCCTGAAGGCAGGGTGCTTTGTTATATGTGAGAGGGTGCCCAGACATGAGCTGTGCCCCTCTGCAGCCTTTGGAATCTCTTCTCCGGGGTTGTCAGTGGTGCAGCCTGACCATATACTCTTAAGTGCATAATATCTTAAACGGTTAATGCTAACTTTGGACTGGCTGCACGGAAACATGTTGTGTTTGGTGTCAAACACCTTAGAATCATACCCCCACACCAGTTCTTCATGTGAGGATATGATCCCACCCGTCTAGAGGGAGAGACATGGCAGTACTGGTATACCCGGTACAAATCTAATAGAGCCCTGGCATCACTAAATGGATGCTGCAGCCACAGACATGGGTCTGGCCTCCTGCTGCTGACCGAAACGCCGGCAGGGGAGGCCTGTTCATGGTTTGGCTCACCCCTTAGGCCTGACGTGTATTTGTGCTATTCTACTGTAATGTTTGAAGTTTAATTTATGTGTTTTGACCTCTAGTCTCATAAAGAGACTAGGAGGGTGTGTTCAGTAATAAATACATATATATATACCTGGTGTGGATATCTTTCATTTAGGCACTCAAGAGGTAATAGATTGGTAAAACAAGCTGCTTTACATTCCTTTAAGACTTAGCCTGAAGGCTGCTCTCCATAGCTACCACTAGGATATAGCTTTCAATAAAGGTTGTCTTTAACCTATAACCAATAAGGGGTTGTTTGGACTGGTACAGGGTGCCCACTATAACTAGTGGACAGCATATACCAGGCCAACTTCTCACATCCGCCTCCCCCCATTCCGTTCTGAAGCCACCAAGATCATCTGCGGCGTGCCCCAAGGATCATTCCTCAGCCCTACCCTTTTCAACGTCTATATGGCACCTCTCGCCAACATCGTCTGCTCGCTCTGCCTCAACATCGTCTCTTACGCCGACAACACTCAGCTGATCCTCTAACTCACTATGGACCCCGCAGCACTTATTTCTTGTTTTCTCTAACATTTAAGTATAACAGTATAGCCAGTGGAAAACCTAATAGAAAGTCTTTGTTTACACAGGTAGTAGAGTACACTCTTCCTTCGGGCAGTTCTACTACTGTCCCAAAAGATACTGCTTCTATGGACCTTATTTTAAAATAGATCTCTGCTGTGGGACAACGATAGGGATCTATGGATGTCAAAATCTCAGCTCTCGCGACAGAAATGAAGTCAATAAGGATGGACCTAAACTCTTTTCATACAAGAGTGGAAACTCTAGATAAACAAACTACCCTTTTGGAAGAAAGATTAGATAATGCAGAGTGCTGGGGTCCAGATATCTGGCATTTAAAACAAAAAGTAATAGATTTGGAAGACAGGGCCCGAAGAAATTATGCTCGCTTTTATGGAATTCCAGAAAAAATGGAAATGAATAATGATGTGAAGAGCTTGCTACTAACCTTGATACCACGGCTACTGAACATATCTTTTGAGCATCCCCTTGGGTTGCAGAGAGCTCACAGGATTCGGTCAAGAACTTCAACTTCAACCTTTGAATCTAGACCTAGACCAATAATTGCGTGTCTCCTGAGTCATGAACAGGTCCATCAAATACTAACAGCTGCTCGTAAACATGGTCCTCATGACTTAGAAGGCCATAAAGTATTTATTGCTGCAGACTTCTCCCCTGAAACCAATGCCAAACGAAAAGCGTTCCTGCAACTTAGGCCAAGACTTCGGAAATGGTATATTAAATATGGTGTTTTAGAACCTGCTACAATGTGGATCACAATGGATGGGAAATCAAGAGATTACACAGAGCCTTGAAGATCTGGTACGCTTCCTGGACAGTTTAGAGGACCAACACATGGACTTAACACCGCCACCCCTGACCAAAACAACTATGAACAGTCAACTTCAATTACAGAATGATCCTCAAACCCACCCTGCTGGTAGATAACACGTCCATACCTTTAAGAAACAGTCTGACAGAGATAAAGTGGTCCACTGTGTAGAAGTACTCACACATGAAAATACCACAGACAAATCGAGATCACCTCTGAAGTCATCCACGTCTCTTGATAAAGTATCTGATGCTAAACCTTCCACTGTTGCTTCTTCCATCTAGATGAGTATATATGCACGCTATATATTAATATAATGTTATTACTGTTTTACTCCAGTTATTACCTCTGATGGATATGATTCATTACCTTTTCTCCTACATTGTTGTTCAATACACCATGTATAGCTCATACTGTGTCTGTTTATACAAATCTCCTAGATGGACTTTATAACTCCATTGCTTGGTTCTTTTCATAATCTGTTTACCACGTGTGGTTTTCTCCCCTGCAGCGTCTGCGTCTCGCATTGAGGTTTAGACCCCCTGATGAAAGATATACATTGTTTGATCTGTAGTGTTCTTTTCCTTTCTAGCAGGTAGGACGGCGTACTTACACCAATTGAAGTTTGGTATTAAGAATATTTTGTGATCATATTTGCACATATTGGTTTCAGGTTAGTTCTACTTCTTTTTTTCTCTCTCCCTTGCTTCAGTAATTTCCCATTACCATATTCCCACATCATTTATCAACCTTCCTTTCCCTTTTTACCCTCTTTGATACATTCTCACACAATACAAACATACTCTAACATTTCCAATCAGCATCATGACAACTAGTCCTATGCACATTGTATCTATCAATGTCAATGGCTTTACTACTTACATTAAAAGGAAGAAAATTCTTTCCTATACAGCCTACAAACATACAGATATTGCTCTCATTCAAGAGACACATCTATCCGGTATAGAATCAGAGAAATTAAAACGAGATTGGGTAGGCCAGATTCTTTACAGCTATAACCTCCCTCTCACACGTCAGGAGATCCTATGTCCCATACTATTACTAGAAAATGTGGTGTAGCCATTCTGATACAGATAAAACTGCAATGTCAAATACTACAGTCCTGGTCAGATAAAGATGGTCAGTTTGTTTTAGCCAAGCTTAAAATCGGTAATAACATATTAGGAGTGGGGTCTATTTATGCCCCCGTTGGAAACAAAGCTCCTTTTTACCTTCATCTAAACAGAATTCTAACAGAGATGGGAATTTCCAAAATAGCTCTGGGGGGTGACTGGAATCTTGCCCCAGATGAGATCTTAGGCAGAATGGGTCCACTAGACACAACACATGGCAGAGATAGAGCGATACTGGGAGACATCTGTGAAGATCATTGGTTGACTGACATTTGGCGTTTACTACATCCTTCAGATAAGGGGTTTACATATCACTCTGCCGTACAGGATTCCTATTCTAGAATAGACTATTTCCTTATTTCACATTCTATCATACCACATGTACTTGATTGTGATATTTTAGAAATTGCGCTTTCAGACCATGCTCCTATCAGTCTATAGCTTGATTTGGGTCTGAAACGTCCTTGTAGGAAACCATGGCCTTTAAACATATCCCGATACAAACTACCGACAGAAAAATCACAATTACATTCACATTTGACTACTTATATGAAAGACAACAAAGGTTCAGTTTCCACGCAGATTCCGGAACTTTCCACCACAGAAATGAGGAGAAAATATGTTTTTTTGGACACTTTTTTAGGTTTGCAAGTGATTCTGGGTAACAGACCCTGGTGGGAGGAAGTCAAGTCACCCTGTCCTGGATTCCCCTGGGTGTCTAGTTTTCAAAAATGTATAGGTTAGCTAGGTTTCCCAAGGTGCCCGCAGAGCTAGGGTTAAAAAACTACAGCTAGGCACTTTGCCAAAAAAGGGTCATTTTTTCACTGCGAAATTGAGGTGTGACCACATTGCGTTTTGCGCCGTTACCTGTCGCGGGCACTAGGCCGACCCACACAAGTGAGGTGCCATTTGTCTCGTAAGACTTTGGGGAACGCGACGTAGGTGGAAATATGTGGATCCACGCAGATTCCAGAACTTTCCACCACAGAAATGTGGGGAAATTGTGTTTTTTTGGACACTTTTTTAGGTTTGCAAGGGAATCTGGGTAACAGACCCTGGTGAAAGGCAGTCAAGTCACCTCATCCTGAATTCCGCTGGGTGTCTAGTTTTCAAAAATGTATAGGTTTTCTAGGTTTCCTAAGGTGCCCGCAGAGCTAGGGTTCAAAAACTACAGCTAGGCACTTTGCCAAAAAAGGGTCATTTTTCACTGCGAAATTGAGGTGTGACCACGTTGCGTTTTGTGCCGTTTCCTGTCGCGGGCACTAGGCCTACCCGCACAAGTGAGGTACCATTTTTCTCGTAAGACTTTGGGGAACGCGGGGTGGTTGGAAATTTGTGGATCCACGCAGATTCCAGAACTTTCCACCACAGAAATGTGGGGAAAATGTGTTTTTTTTCACAATTTTTTAGGTTTGCAAGGGATTTTGGGTAACAGAACCTGATGGGAGGCAGTCAAGTCACCCCATCCTGGATTCCCCTGCGTGTCTAGTTTTCAAAAATGTATAGGTTTGCAACATTTCACTAGGTGCCGGCAGAGCTAGGGTTAAAAAACTACAGCTAGACACTTCGCAAAAAAAGGGTAAATTTTCATTGTGAAAATGTGGTGTGTTCACATTGGGTTTTGAGCCATTTCCTGTCGTGGGCACTATGTCTACCCACACAAGTGAGGTACCATTTCTATTGGGAGACTTGGGGTAATTCAGCTATGTAAAGCAACTGTTATTACCTATTGATTTTTGATGCATTTCTGCCTTCCAAATGAAAGACTTTGTGCAAAAAAAAAAGTCATTTTGAAAAATGACCGATAATTCTCATGCTAGTATGAGTATTCCCAATTTTGAAAATGTGCAAATATGTACTGTTTCTAAACTCTATAATTTGTTCCCATTTCAAAAATACATAGGTGTCTTTCATACCGATTTTCCTTGTATACATTTTCCCACAATAATTGCTATATACCCGGAACATAATAAAAAACCATTGCAAATTGCTGCTCAGTTTTTGACTCTGGGTTCGTTGGGTTCTTGGTGAACCTACACGTCCTATATATCCCCACAACCAGGAAGGTCCAGCGAATGTAACGGTATATTGCTTTCAAAGAGCTGTCATAATTAGAAGAAGTTACAGGTAAAAACGTTGACACAAAAGGCTGTTTTTGTCAACTAATTTTCATTTTTTCCTATATTTAACTGTTAGTTTCTATAAAGAAACCTTGATGGATCTCCACAAATGACCCCTTGCTGAATTCAGAATTTTGTCTACTTTTCAAAAATGTATAGCTTTTCCATTATTGCTTTCAGACCCATTTCTACTTGAAGGAGGTTGAAAGAACAAAAAATAGCAAAAATAGGCTATTTCCCAGAAAAATGCCAAAACTGTGTAAAAAATGTTGGGTTTCTGACAAACGTCTGTCGTTCCCTAAAAGCTGCGAAAATGGTGATTTCAGCCCCTCAAACCCTTTTTTCATACCATTTGCAGAGAAAAACCCAGACGCTTTCATTTGCAGCCAGTTTTTCCCATTTAAAAAAAAAAAAGAAATTGCTGTATTTTGGCAAATTTCTGGGACTCCTCCAGGGGAATCCACAAACCCTGGGTACCTTTAGAATCCCCATGATGTTGCAAGAAAAGGTCGCAAATTTGGCGTGGATACCTTATGTGGTCAAAAAGTTACAGGGGCCTAAGCGCGCACTACCCCAAATAGCCCACAAAAGGCTTAGCACGGGGGGGGGGGGGGGGAGGAAGGGCCTAGCAGCGAAGGGGTTAAAATATGGGGGGCCTGTATGAAATATAATGCTGAAAATTTGTTGTCTAGTATGCAATTATTTTACCTCACAGTTGGATTGTGGCATTTTTTTCAATCTGATAGGAAGTTTTATTGATGGTATATTAGGTGTCATGGTTTGGATAACTATCATAATAATACTTTTTTACTACCGTTAGGCTTTTCTTCATTTGTTGTTTCCTGCCTTTTCTACTCATTTTAGGTTTCACCTGGAACAGAGCTTGCTCTGTACCTGTGAAATCTATCTTATTTATTATAAATCTTAAAAGGGCTTACATCCCGCCCTCACTTTTAACTGGTTAGTGCTGTTGGCTGTAGCATACTAGTTCCTGTTGCTCCTCTGTGCATTTCTCTTGTCAATCTCCCACGGCTCAAGTACTATGTTCATCCGCTCTGTGGGATTTATTTTCAGCTTTGCCTGCACAGCGCTTGTACTGGACTTGTTTTTTAACTGCTGACATTTCTGTTAAAAGACTTAAAAGTTTTTGTAGGCCTTTTGATCCAGTGTCTTTCATTTGTTTCTCTTCTGTTTCACTCATGCTGTAACTTGCATTTCTTCCACGAAGCTTGAAAAACATTGTTCTCCAAGCTTTGCTGTCAGCTCTATGCCCGCCCCCGGGTTTTAAATGTGTTTGCGCCACCAGAGAGACATCCTTCAGTCTGTTTTCAAGTGAACCGGCGCGCTTGTGTTTTTCAGGTCGCCACTCGGCTTATTTGTTGTCTGCGTCTGCTGCATTTTGCTTCATGTCATTCATAAACTAATTTCAATAGCGTGTCCCGTGCATTGCGTTTATAAGAAGCAGGGAATAGAAGGAAGAGACCTCCGAGCACCTTGCAGGGCTGCAGGGAACAAAGTACGTCTAACTTGGATGTTAGTTGCATGTGCTCGGGATGCTACTGTGTCATGTTTCCAAAGCGGGTAGGGTGCCTGACTTGGCAGCAAGTGCCTGTGAAACTAGACTGCTCAGTGGCGGGGAGCTCGGTGTTACCCGTAAGTAATAGGACCGAATTCCCAAAAGACCAGATAGACTTTCACTCCTGTGAGGAAATTTATCTGGGCTCCATTGTGTTTCCTTCCATTCCTTCAAGGGATCTGAGTTGTCATGTTCGCACTAGGAGCTCACGTTGCCAAGGCAAGGAGTGCTGCCAGTTACAGTTACCAAGGCATTGAGTACTGCCAGTTACAGAGTACTGCCAGTTACAGTTACCAGCTCATTGAGCACTGCCAGTTAAAGTTACCAGGTCATTGAGTGCTGCCAGTTAAAGTTACCAGGTCATTGAGTGCTGCCAGTTACGGTTACAAAGGCATTGAGTACTGCCAGTTACAGTTACCAGGTCATTGAGTGCTGCCAGTTAAATTTACCAGGTCATTGAGTGCTGCCAGTTACAGTTACAAAGGCATTGAGTACTTACAGTTAAAGTTACCAGGTCATTGAGTACTGCCAGTTACAGTTACCAGGTCATTGAGCACTGCCAGTTAAAGTTACCAGGTCATTGAGTGCTGCCAGTTAAAGTTACCAGGTCATTGAGTACTGCCAGTTACAGTTACCAGGTCATTGAGCACTGCCAGTTACAGTTACCAGGTCATTGAGCACTGCCAGTTAAAGTTACCAGGTCATTGAGTGCTGCCAGTTACAGTTACAAAGGCAATGAGTACTGACAGTTAAAGTTACCAGGTCATTGAGTACTGCCAGTTACAGTTACCAGGTCATTGAGCACTGCCAGTTAAAGTTACCAGGTCATTGAGTACTGCCAGTTACAGTTACCAGGTCATTGAGTGCTGCCACTTAAAGTTACCAGGTCATTGAGTACTGCCAGTTACAGTTACCAGGTCATTGAGTGCTGCCAGTTACAGTTACAAAGGCATTGAGTACTGACAGTTAAAGTTACCAGGTCATTGAGTGCTGCCAGTTAAAGTTACCAGGTCATTGAGTGCTGCCAGTTAAAGTTACCAGGTCATTGAGTGCTGCCAGTTAAAGTTACCAGGGCATTGAGTGCTGCCAGTTACAGTTACCAGGTCATTGAGTACTGCCAGTTACAGTTACCAGGTCATTCAGTGCTGCCAGTTAAAGTTACCAGGTCATTGAGTGCTGCCAGTTACAGTTACAAAGGCATTGAGTACTGACAGTTAAAGTTACCAGGTCATTGAGTACTGCCAGTTACAGTTACAAAGGCATTGAGTACTGACAGTTAAAGTTACCAGGTCATTGAGTACTGACAGTTACAGTTACCAGGTCATTGAGTGCTGCCAGTTACAGTTACAAAGGCATTGAGTACTGACAGTTAAAGTTACCAGGTCATTGAGTACTGCCAGTTACAGTTACCAGGTCATTGAGCACTGCCAGTTAAAGTTACCAGGTCATTGAGTACTGCCAGTTACAGTTACCAGGTCATTGAGTGCTGCCAGTTAAAGTTACCAGGTCAGTGAGTACTGCCAGTTACAGTTACCAGGTCATTGAGTGCTGCCAGTTAAAGTTACCAGGTCATTGAGTGCTGCCAGTTACAGTTACCAGGTCATTGAGTGCTGCCAGTTACAGTTACAAAGGCATTGAGTACTGACAGATAAAGTTACCAGGTCATTGAGTACTGCCAGTTACAGTTACAAAGGCATTGAGTACTGACAGTTAAAGTTACCAGGTCATTGAGTTCTGCCAGTTAAAGCTACCAGGTCATTGAGTGCTGCCAGTTAAAGTTACCAGGTCATTGAGTGCTGCCAGTTAAAGTTACCAGGTCATTGAGTGCTGCCAGTTACAGTTACCAAGGCATTGAGTACTGCCAGTTACAGTTACCAGGTCACTGAGTACTGCCAGTTAAAGTTACCAGGTCATTGAGTGCTGCCAGTTACAGTTACAAAGGCATTGAGTACTGACAGTTAAAGTTACCAGGTCATTGAGTACTGCCAGTTACAGTTACCAGGTCATTGAGTGCTGCCAGTTAAAGTTACCAGGCCATTGAGTGCTGCTAGTTACAGTTACAAAGGCAATGAGTACTGACAGTTAAAGTTACCAGGTCATTGAGTACTGCCAATTACAGTTACAAAGTCATTGAGTACTGACAGTTAAAGTTACCAGGTCATTGAGTGCTGCCAGTTACAGTTACCAGGTCATTGAGTGCTGTCAGTTAAAGTTACCAGGTCATTGAGTGCTGCCAGTTACAGTTACCAGGTCATTGAGTGCTGCCAGTTAAAGTTACCAGGTCATTGAGTGCTGCCAGTTAAAGTTACCAGGTCATTGAGTGCTGCCAGTTACAGTTACCAGGTCATTGAGTGCTGCCAGTTAAAGTTACCAGGTCATTGAGTGCTGCCAGTTACAGTTACCAGGTCATTGAGTGCTGCCAGTTAAAGTTACCAGGTCATTGAGTGCTGCCAGTTACAGTTACCAGGTCATTGAGTGCTGCCAGTTAAAGTTACCAGGTCATTGAGTGCTGCCAGTTACTCTGCGCCTGGGAGCCTGCAGCTTTTGTTTCTGGACCAATCACGTTACTATCTTCAGCGAAATTTAAATAGACTTTAAAACGAGGCTCATGCCCACGCCATTAACACTGACATAATTATATAGGAGGTCTCTGTGAGGGTCTCTGCACTAGCCATGGGTCATAGCATGATGATCATAGCATGATGATCTTAGTATGATGATCATAGCATGATGATCATAGCATGATGATCATAGCATGATGATCATAGCATGATGATCATAGCATGATGATCATAGTGGCGGCTCTTCATTTACCCATCCTGCTCTGATCCTTCTTCCCTTTATCTTGCTCGGATCCCCCGCCTTTGGGAGCTTTCCCATATGTGGGATGTGTGAGGGTGCCGATAAGCACCTCTTACATCCCACCCTTTTATAAGAGACACATTAATTCTAAATGACACTGATCATAGCCACAGCATCACCCACGGCCAAACCAAATTATTGTTACTAGGGAATGTGGCTGGCGTTCAGCGGGCTCCCACGATTACATCCCACCTAATGAACAGGAAGATTTGGAAAATATACACACAGCCATGCATCCCCTGGTTTGCACTGCAAAGTGATGACTGGTTTGATGAATGTGCCTGGAGGCCTTGTTAGCCATTATTCAGTTTAACAACAAAAAAAACAATTCGCAATCACCTGGGGGCCAACATGAGAAAGTTGTTTGCTTTTCAAATGCTTTAGTGCTAATTTCTCCACAAAGGCACCGAAGAGCGTGGCAATTTCACCTTGCCAGATGGAAAATTCAGATAAGTTAACTGCTTAATATAGAGAAGGTGATGATTTAAATGTTGCTTTTGCGCAGAGTAGGTCTGCAGGGACATCTTAAGGATTTTGGGGGCCCTGGGCCAAACATATTTTGGGGGCCCCTGTTCAGAACAGCTTTGACTTTATGATCCAACTTGAGCCCCTGTTTCCCACTCAGTTTCCGCTTCCTCTGCTGCGTTAGCGATCCAGTTTGCATCATAGGCATTAGCCTATATATTCCCGATGTAAATGGACGCGTGCAGCTGACAGTGGTAGGATTTAGTTTTTCCTGCCCTGCTACTAGGTTTTTAATATCTGTGCTTGTTAACAATTTCTCCTAACTACGAGCACTTGGACTTTACTTGATTCTGCTTGCTTACACCTCCTTATCTGCTCCGATTTGCATCTCGCTTTTCCTCCTTTTCTGGTCCGCCACGGCTGATACGCCGATTGTGCAGAGGGCTGGGGCTACTATCGGGCTCCTCACTTCCGCACAAGCAGTTTCTGTTTCCTCAACTGCGTTAGCGATCCAGTTAGCATCATAGGCATTAGCACATATATTTCCAATGCAAATGGACACATGCTGGGGACAGGTGCCGCTGGCGCGCCGAAGGGGCGCCAAACGCAAGCCCGTCTGCGCCCATCAGCGTCCCAGAGGCGTCCGTCGCCAGCCATGCTGCCCAGTTCCACTCTGGTGAGTTTCTTCCACTATATTACAATAGGAAAAAACTGCTTAGCCTTAGGCGGCTACCATTATGTCAGTGTACAGCGGCTGATCAAAGCTTGGAGGTAGGCTTTCGATGCAATAAGTGCAACTAGTCTCTCCTGCAGCCCAGGAAACTTGCACCAAAGATCCTCCCATGGAACAATAAGTGTAAAGACAATAGGAAAACAGAGGACCTAAAGGCCACCCTTTTAAATTGTCGCTCTATGCAAAAGCATGAACCAAACATTCATGACCTACTTTTAGACGAACAGCCTGATCTTTTATTTCTTACTGAGACCTGGCTGTCTGAAGCCTCCAACCCTACCATCACGTCGGCCATCCCTACGGGTTATAAAATCCTAAGGCGAGACTGACCGAGGGGAAAGAGGGGGCAGTGTCACCATAATTTACAATCAAAAACTAGACTGCTCTCCCATCCCGATGGAAAACATCAAGGCCGCAGAGTCCTTAGGCTTCTGCTGTACCTTAGCCCCCCATCATAGCATAGCTGTTTTTCTGATTTACAGACCTCCCGGTGCAATTGGAAATTTTATCACTACACTTAATACAGCCACCACCTCCCTGGCCTTAAACTACAACTACTGCCTTATTCTGGGAGATTTTAATATACATATGGACAATGGAAAAGACAAACTATTTCTTTGTTGGAGACGCTGCAGGCCTGCACAATGTTTCCATCTATTTATTCAGCCACCCATGAGAAGGGCCATACCCTAGACCAAATCTTTCCCAACTTGACACATCAGTAAAACCTAACTCTTCTCATTACCTGGTCTGACCACCTCCTATTAAAATGTGTCATTCCCAACTCTGCTACAGCCCCTTGGGCTAACTCAGGGCAGAGGGTCCCTAATTACAGGACGTTCCATAAAATATCCATCCCGATGTTAGCAGACGCCCTCGGTCGTTCCTCACCAGAGCTGTCTGGCTGCCCTGACTCGGACACTCCCTCAATAGATTCATGGCTCCGAACCAACATTGGTGCAGTGCTACCGGTTGTTTCCTGCTCCTCAAAGAGTTCGGCCCCACCAGCTCCATGGTTTAATGATTCCCTCAGATCCAGCAAAAGAAATTGAAGAAAAATGGAACAGAAATGACGTGAATCCTTATCATCCTGAGGACAGGAAGGTGTATAAAGACACCTTAAAAGCTCATTAAATTCCAGTGAAGGCAGCCAAGAAAAACTTATTTCAAACCAAGATAGAAAATGCCCAAAATAGGAGTAAGGAAATCTTTGGCATGGTTAAATCCTTTACCGCCCTGAAAACCGATACAAAGGAAGGGCCATGCACAGAAGAATTGTCTAAGCAGATAGCTCAATTCTTCCACAAAAAGATCTCTGTGATCCAACAAGCCTTCACTAACATCTCAGAAGAAGAACTGACCTTCTACTTTAGTTCTAATAGCAACTTTCAACTCATGGATCCTCCATCTTTACTAGCTTTCCCTGAGTTTCAGCTTGAAAAGTCACTGACCCTTCTCCAAAGCATTAAGTCTGGCTCTCCTACCAACCCATGTCCAGCTAATATCCTGAACCTATTAGCTCCCACCATAAACCCCACGGTAAACCAGCTCTTTAATGCTTCCCTCTACTCAGTCAACATGCCGAAATTATGGAAGAATGCTAAGATTCTTCCTCTGATAAAAAAGGCTAACGCCAAACCGACGGACGCTGCCAACTACAGGCCAATCTCCCTTCTTCCGGCCCTCTCCAAAGTATTAGAGAAGCATGTAAACAAGGCCCTCCAAAAACACATTAAAGATGGGGAGCTCCTTCATGAGTCCCAATCCGGTTTTAGGGCTAACTACAGTACGGCGTCTGCTCTGCTGGAAGTGACTGAATTTCTCATGGGTAAGCTGGACCAGGGAGGCAAGGCTGTTCTGATACTGCTCAATCTGTTGGCGGCCTTCGATATGGTCCCACATGAGAGGCTCCCGGAGAGACTTGCTAACATCGGCCTGGGGGGGACCGCCTTAACATGGATGTCATCCTTCTTGGCAAACAGATCTCAGGACATCTGGCACCCACCTTTCTCATCCCCGGTTCATGAATGTAGGTGTCCCGCAGGGCTCCATTCTCAGTCTTACCCTTTTAAATATATATTTATCTTTCCTTGCATTTCTGGTAGAGGAAGAGGGCGCCAACATTGTTTCCTGTGCTGATGACACTCAGCTGATTTTTACGTGTGAAAAAGGAACCGACTTTGACGGGGCAATGATTAGGTCTTGCCTCACAAGGCTTTTAACTGGCATAATATCGATCAGCTGAAGTGCAATCCGGACAAAACTGAAGTTGTTTTCTTTGGTAATCCAGAAACGTCTGACTGGAGCTCTTGGTGGCCCAAACATCTGCCGCCCGCGGAAAGTCAAAAACTTAGGAATTGTCATAGACAAGACACTCTCCATGCGCTTTCAAATCCAAAATCAAACTGCCTCTTGCTTTGGCATACTCTGGATGCTAAATGAATTCCTGCCACTGGTACCGCTTGAGAGCTGAAAGATTGTGGTGCAGGCTCTGGTGACATCAAAGCTTGACTATGTCAACAGCTTGTACCTCGGTCTTCCCAAATCCCTTATCCAGCGCTTACAAGTGGTACAAAACGCGGCGGCCAGAGCCATCCTGAGACCTAAACCCAGATCTAGTATGACCCCTATTCTTAAGTCTCTACACAGATCGACTTCAAAGCAATGACCATCTTCCTTAAAGCTTTCCACAGCTACCTAAATAAGCGTGTTAATCGCTACACAACATCTAGACCCCTAAGAGCTTCCAATGCCAACCTGGCCATTGTGCCTAAAATATGCCATGCCCACACTGGAGGCGGATCCCTCGGCTTTCTAGGTGCAAAATTGTGGATTAAACTCCCTGAGTCTCTGAGACTAACCACATACCTACTAAGAACTTAAAAACCTGGCTTTTTAATAACGGATGAGTCTTCCACCGACGTTTTCCTCCCACTGTCACGCGCCAGGACACTCTAGTCTGAGTACCTGCGCGCTTTATTAAATGCACTTTTTCATTTCATTTCATTTGATTGGGTCCCTGACAGTGCAAAGGAACAGTCATCCAAATTCTGAGGGCCTTATTTATGAGGCCTTGCTTCACTTGTATGCCGCCAGTGCCAGCAGCCTAATAAATGTGCCATGTTGCGCCCTATTTACAAAGCGACGCATCTAGGCAGATGCGTCACTTTGTAAACCCCTACACCACATTATACCTGTACCAGGTATAATGTATGCAGGGTGGGTGTTCCCCCGCAAAAAGCCTAGTAGAAGTGCCGCATTGAAAACTATGAGAACTCAGTGCGCCACTTCTAGAATGCCATTGCGTCAATATCTTACACCTGCCTCACAGCAGGCGTAAGACTGACGCAGGCCCTTTCACGTGGGGCTTGACCTATGTGAAGGGACACATTGCTGGAGTTGCATCTATTTTCAGACACACCCCAGCAATGCATCACTTGTATGCCTACAGATAAATCATAAATACTGACGTATCTGTAACTCTTTGTGACATGATGCGTCATACTGTAAATATGACGTCAATCATGTCGCAAGGAGGGCGCACTAAGAAGTGACGCATCCCTGTTTTCACACAGCGATGCACCACTTATCATAAAGAAGGCGCTAAATGTGTTCACATGTAATATTCAGTGATAGTGAAGTGTGTTTTCAATATTGTAACACAGCAGCAGCCCACCAATATTACTGCAAATAATCTCTGTGACACCCTCCCATTTCCTATGTGTTAGGCCTTCCTTGTTTTGATCTAAAAGAAACTTTTTTTATGTATACTGCATGAAACATAAACACAACATTTGTCTACAAAATGGCTGTACTAGACTCTTACACATCAGGTACTTACAAAATAAATTAAAAAAGGAAAGCAGTATTTAAAACAATCTGTTTAAGACATTTTTAAGGTCGTTGGGGCAAAACTCTGGAGAACGGAGCTGATTCTGTCAGGGGGGCCCCTGAAAGGCTGGGGCCCTGGGCCAGAGCCCACTTTGCCCATGCATTAAAACCTCTCTGTAGGTCTGTTGGGAAGTGAGGGACGGATGTCCGGTGAGTGGTCTTGTGTTCCCCGAGGCTGACAGAAGCATTCTTGAAGGCAGCAGCTGTGAAGCTCGAGGTTGTGACCAGATATAAGAAGGAGTATGGGGTAGGTGCGTGAGGAACGTTGTGAGAGTGTGTATTTTCCGTTCTCTCCTTGTTATGCTGTTTCCCTCCTCGCGCTTCATGTTACTGCGCCTCAATCCACTCCCTCTCTCCCTCATGCGCTGCTTCTCATTCGATGTCTAACCTTACCTCACATGCTCCTTGTTGCTCCCTTCTTCCCATCCCCAGCGTGTCTCTTTTTATTTTTAACCTACTGTCATGCCCCTTTTTTGTCCCTTCTTTTTCACTACGCAGATTTCAATCATTTCTTTTCTCTCTGATTTTTCACTTGCCCCCTTTCTTTTTTCTAAAATCCTTACTTGTCTTCTTGCTTCCTTCCTCAGTCCCTCCTAGTCTCATGCTTCCCTTTATTGATTTTCTCTTTATTTCTCTCTTTCTCTCACCTCGTAACATAGTGCCTGGCATTCAGGTGCCCCCATTCATATATTAGTTTACCCTAACAGTTTTACAACCTGCTCACGAAGCTACAACGTACAACTGCAAAAAATGCTACTAATCACATAGGGTAAACCTAGCGCATTTACAAATGCTTGTTGGAATATGTTGCCAGTAACTATATTGGTGAGTTGACAATCACAATTGTTTAGCCCTTATATTGGGTCACAGAGAGGAGAGAAGGCACAATGTCCAGAGCTGCCGACCTAGAGCTAAGAAACAAGAGCCCAGATTCACAAAGGTGTCACGCAACGCAGGCCAGCACCCAAAGAGACTGCGCTGCGCTGCGCTGCGTGATAGGGAGAGAGCAGGAAAGTGTCCTTTTCATAGAGTTATGGCTCTCTCCTCCCCTCTCCCTAGCACTGGCACTGACTTGTGCTGCCGTGTGCCATAGTGCGAGGGTGTGTGCCTGAGCCTACCATAGGGTTTGTCAAAGGGCGTCCTTCGAGTTTAAAAGCTTTTGCTACTTTGAGTGTGCGCTGCACAATGTAGCGCACATGAAAAGTCAGAAAAGAAAGGAAAATGAAAGCGTTCCTCCTTTAATGCCTGCGTTTCAGCTGCTTTACTTTTTTGTGCTAAACTCCTTCTAGTAATGTTAGTAGATAGGGTTTTGCATCCAAAACATGGTTGGCTGCATGGGACCGCCTATGTACCACCCACGTAATGCCCCCTTGGTGTAAAGTAATGCAAAGCAGCGTTTCAGATTGGTTTGTTCATCCCCAAACAGGTATAGTGTCGAGTGCCCGTTAAAAAAGTAACGCTAACTCCACGCCAAACCTTTGCGGATCTGGGCCACGGTTTGTGGCCTATCGTCGGCTCGGCACCCTGTAATTCTCGGTAAGGCCCCGTGCCTCAAACATTAACCCCTTCTAGCATAATCTTTTGCTCTGCAATGTCCTTGGGCTGAGTTCAGGCAATAAAACTTTGAAAAAATCAGTTGATTGGCTACCATGGGAGACAACTTTGTGGGCCATATTGAAGTGTTTTCATGATCCAGCTTGGGACGTTTTCGTTGTCTCTTTCTGGTCTTTGCTGGCCTGTACTTGAGGCTCAGGGTCAAGACTGATTTGCATATGACCATGTCTAAACTGGGGTGGCGTAGTGGGCAAAAGAACGATGGATTTAACCCAGATCTCTTGACTGGGGGAGAATGTATGCATTGTCAGCATTCCGTCCATCATTTGTTTGTTGTAACGCTTTTCGCCCTAAGTGGGATGGGTATTCCCAGACGTGGGACCCGTGCTCACTACGCCACTGGAGTCAAGCTATCCTGGCTGATGATGGCTGATAGCCAGAAACCGGTCCTAGGATGCTTGATTCTGGTCCAGGGAAGACATGGCTTGGCAGTTCGGGCTGGACTGTTCCCATGAGGCACAGGGTCAAGACTGATTTGCATATGGCCAGGTCTAAACTGGGGTGGTGTAGTGGGCAAAAGAACGATGGATTTAACCCAGATCTCTTGACTGGGGGAGAATGTCTGCATTGTCAGCATTGCGTCCATCACTTGTTTGTTGTAACGCTGTACTTGATTATTCCAATGAAATACTACAACTGAATAAAACGGTGAGAAAAATAGCACAGTGTTGGAGCGTCATAAAAGTGCGCTGCCAGGACAGCAGCGGTGGATTGCTCTGAATTTATGACTGTAAATGTTGACTCAGGCATGATGGTAGTAATTCTTTCCATAATGTGGCTGTCTGGGATGTATGTCGTTACAACGCACACTTTTACAACGCACGCACTTACAACGCATTTTTTACAACGCACAATCCATTACAACGCATGACATTACAACGCATGACACTACAACGCATTTTTAAAAACTACCTTTACAACGCATTCCATTACAACGCATACCATTACAACGCATAATATTAAATTGCATTTAAGGTAAGTATTAGTTAAATTGCATTTAAGGTAAGTATTAGATAGTATAGGGGTAAAAATTACTTTTCTAACTCCAGGGGGTGCAACAGTAGGGTAAGTGTTGGATAGTATAGGGGTAAAAATTACTATTCTAACTCCAGGGGGTGCAACAGTAGGGTAAGTGTTGGATAGTGTAGGGGTAAAAATGACTATTCTAACTCCAGGGGGTGCAACAGTAGGGTAAGTGTTGGATAGTATAGGGGTAAAAATTACTATTCTAACTCCAGGGGGTGCAACAGTAGGGTAAGTGTTGGATAGTATAGGGGTAAAAATTACTATTCTAACTCCAGGGGGTGCAACAGTAGGGTAAGTGTTGGATAGTATAGGGGTAAAAATTACTATTCTAACTCCAGGGGGTGCAACAGTAGGGTAAGTGTTGGATAGTATAGGGGTAAAAATTACTATTCTAACTCCAGGGGGTGCAACAGTAGGGTAAGTGTTGGATAGTATAGGGGTAAAAATTACTATTCTAATTCCAGGGGGTGCAACAGTAGGGTAAGTGTTGGATAGTATAGGGGTAAAAATTACTATTCTAACTCCAGGGGGTGCAACAGTAGGGTAAGTGTTGGATAGTATAGGGGTAAAAATTACTATTCTAACTCCAGGGGGTGCAACAGTAGGGTAAGTGTTGGATAGTATAGGGGTAAAAATTACTAATACTTACCTTAAATGCAATTTAACTAATACTTACCTTAAATGCAATTTAATATTATGCGTTGTAATGGTATGCGTAGTAATGGTAGTATGCGTTGTAATGGAATGCGTTGTAAAGGTAGTTTTTAAAAATGCGTTGTAGTGTCATGCGTTGTAATGTCATGCGTTGTAATGGATTGTGCGTTGTAAAAAATGCGTTGTAAGTGTAGTGCGTTGTAAAAGTTGCGTTGTAAAGGTTGTTCCCCGGCTGTCTGTGTTATTACGGTATCCTCTTGGAGTCCCCTTACGCCCCCTTGACACAAAGTAAGGCAGAGCTGCATGTCACGCTCCAATTTGCATTGGTTTGTTAATCTCCAAACAGGTTTAGCATGGGTTTAGCATCAAAAAAGTAATGCTAACCCGACGTTAAAACTTTGTGAATCTGGGGGGCATATTTACAATGAAATGACGCAGTGCATTTCAGCTCGCCCTTTCGCTGCACCGAGCTTCGTATTTTAAAAAACGCAGGAATGCACCGTGTTTACAAGACTAAGGTGCACCACTGAGTTGTCCCCTGCGCCAGGGCACAAACAGCAGCCATGTGCCAATGCAGGCCTCCTTTCACCCCATTTCACATTGGATTGCGTTACTTTTCCCTACAAACCAATACAAATACCAACATATGTTAGTTTGTTAATCCCCAATAAAGTGGAGTGCCGGTTTGGCGTTGAAAAAGTAACCCTGACCCGACGCTAAAGCTTTGTGAATCGCGGCCTGTTAAGGGATTGGTAGAAATTCTTCATATCATGTACTTAGGCCCGTAAATATATTTTATATGTGTAATGATGTGCCTGAAAAGGAACTCAATATGTGTGTGTATGTGTTTGAAGTAGTGGTTATGTTTCTTTTGTTAGAAAATGGGTTTTATTAAAAATCTACTAATAAAGAAACTGAGAGAGTTCAGGGCGCCATCCTGTGCCCAGGCACAGCTCCTCCCTAGTGCCTACTCGCCTCTAGGCGCTCTCCCTCTCCTCAATCATTATGGGCAGTCAGACTGCCTTGGGAGTGGCTGCGTGTGTTATTGTCTGCCAGAAGTGATCCTTGAGGGGTGAATACTGGTGACTCTCGCCCGGGTAGGGTTGAAGGGTGGCATGAGATGGAGAGCGTAAAGGGTGAACCCTACACAGCGCTGCTACAATCCCTTGTGTCCTTGGCTGTGGGGGAGGCTTGGGTGTAAACTGCTTCCACAGAGGTGCTTCGCATGTATCATGTAAACTGTGGACATCAGCAGCGCGCCCTAGTTCCTCCCACATGCGGTGCACTTTGGGAGTCTACACACGTCACTCCCTACACGTAAAGCCGCAGAGACCAGCAGTGGGTCACTCACCGTAGACTCGCAGCCACCTGGTGCCCACTGTAGGGCGCCCATTGCTTAGAATGACCATCACTGTGTAGTCTCCACTGTAGTTTGTTTTCAGGTCTTTGATCTGCAGGTACCCGTTCCCCTGGGGGGTCTCCCGGTCCGTGTACTGGGGGCCGATGGTGCTTTCCTCTTTAGACTCAAGGTAACTCACAATCAGCTGTGAATCCACCACCGCTGCCCCTCGGTACCAGGAGAAGGTCAGCATGGCATCAGTGATGTTCGCAGGAAGGGTGACCGTCTGTCCCTCCGCAGCAATCACCTCCGCCCCGGGCCGCTGCCCCGCCGTCCGCTGAGTCCAGACGCAGAGCCAGGCTGGAAGGGAGGGTGAGAAGAAGAGATAACACAGCGAGATGAGAGACCGGAACAGTGGAATTGTAATAGCATATATATAGTGCCTACTACCCCTGACGAGGAGTCGAAGCGCTTCTCGGCGAGTAGTGTGCTATTCCGGATCCCAAATAGGATTAGTGGTGAATTAGTATAGCGAGGTATTAAATATTTGAGCTGTGGACATGTGAGTTTTTTATTCGAATTGAAAAAGGATAGTGAGGGGATGGAAGAGGGAAGGGTTTACATTTAAATAGCGCTTACTAGCCCTGAGGAGGTGTCAAAGCGCTGTTTGGCGGTAGCATGCTACTCCAGAACCAATAAAGCATTAGTGGTGAATTAGTATAGGGAAATATGAAATTAATTTGAGCGGTGGACATGTGAGTTTGTTATTTGGATTGAAAAGGATAATGGACGGATAGAAGAGGGAAGGGTCTAGAAAGTGTTTATTTGGGAGATCTGACTAGTAACAGAGGTTTGAGATGATGCAAGGCAGGGATAGGGGAGGGAAGAGTCTAGAAAGGGTTATTTTGGGGATCATAGTAGCCTGAGAGTGGAGGTAGAGTATATATGGAGAAAGGTATAGGGTGAGACATTGGGTATTGCATTGGAGATGCTGAATTAGAAGTAAAATAATAAATATAAAGATACATAAGTACATGGAAGGCATATATCTATAAGGAAGTTAATATAGAGAGATTTAAGTTGTATTTAATAAACTCAGACTTTCAAGTGTTTCTATACTTTAAGCTAATTCTTTTATTTTCCTTTTTTTATCATTCTCTTTTTTTGTAATTTACTTAGTTATGCATTGACCTATATCCATGTTCAAAATAGAATAAATAAACCTAAGTAATATGTACATTTGTTAAGCATTTATACAAATGAATTCACATATATAGGTACACATTTATAGTCCAAATAAATGCTTATATACAGAGAGATATGCTGTAGATTTATGTTTGCATACGGTGGTTATGTGGGGAAGAGCCAATTCTTGAGTAGTCTTTGGAAGATAAGGTAGTTATCCATGAATCTTATGTTTGGGGGTAAAGAGTTCCATAGTTTGGCTGCTTGATCAGAGAAGGATGTGCCACCTTTGTTTTTTTCATGATGGGATTTTGAGGCGTGGCGCCAATCTAGAGCGGAGGTTCCTTTGCTCAATGTATTTGGTGATCTTATTCCTGATGAAGAGCGGTCATGTTCCATGTATCCCTTTGTTGGTTATACAAAGCAGCTTGAATGTGCATCGTCTGGCAACTCGTGACCAATGTAAGGCCTACTTCACTGGGGAGATGGGGGCTTGTGGCTTTATATATAAGAGTAGTCTGGCAGTAGAGTTCTGAATCCGTTGTAGTCTTTAAGTAGTTGTTAAAGGTGATCCAAGGTAGAGGCTATTGGTGTAATGGAGTTTGGCCTGCACAAGAGAGATTGCAGCCTTGATCTTGTGTGGAAATCCCAGTTTTTCTGAGTTTTTATAGTAACAAAGCTTGATCTTGCTAGTTTGTCTACTTGGGCATTCGTTGATAGCTTGAATCAATGGTAATTCCAAGTTTTTTAACTTCCTTAGATTCTTTAGACGGTGTTCACAGATCATCAGGCCAAGCGGCGAGTGGGTCATTATTTTTCCACAGGTGAGTATTTCTGTTTTGGAAGCATTCAATTTGAGATGGCTCCATGTCATCCACTTATCAACGGCTCTGAGGCAAATGAAAATTTGTGAGTTTCCAATGTCTTTGGGGCTTTCCAGTTTAAGGAGTATTTGAGTGTCATCTGCATAGTTATAGCATGTGAGGTGAAATTGTTTGTCAATGCCGGTAATGACTTTATGTAGATGTTGAAAAGCATGGGCGAGATAATAGAGCCTTGAGGGACCCCTGCTTTTGTGAAGTACGGTTTGGATGAGAAAGGGACAGTATGGACGACATTTGTTCTGTTTTGAAGGTAGAGTGTGATCCAGTCGAGAGCAGTCCCCTCTATGCCGGCTTTGTAGAGTCTGTGTATTAGAGAGTGTCATGGTGAATTGTGTCAAAGGCAGCCAAGAGGTCCAAGAGAAGTAGTACAGCAACACCATTCCGGACAATAGTGTTCTTAAGTTCATCCCCGATGACAATGAGGGAAGATTCTGTTCCTCTTCCTGGATGGAATCGTGTTTGGAAGCCTGAAAGTATGGAATTATCTTCAATTAATTTTGACATCTGGTTGAATTATATTCTTTCTATCAGTTTACCCAGTAATGGTCCATTTGTAATTGGTCTGCAGTTGTCGGGGTTAGGCGGGTCCAGCTTTATTTTCTTTAGTAATAGGCGTATATATGACTTTTTTTAGATCTTCTGGAAATATTCGCGTAGTTTAGGAATTGTTGATGATTATTCGCACTGGCGTAGCAGCAGACAGGGGCGGCTCCTCCGTGTGAGCGAAGGAGCGTTGCCCCACAAAGAAAAGCCACAGGCCAGAGCTGAATAATGGAATCATAATAAAATTACATATAGTGTGGATTTAGGTTCTGTTAGTGATGAGTGGATTGGTTAGTGGAATAGGATAGAGAGGTGTTTTGTGTGTGAATGAAGGTGCAAAAGTGTGGTAGTGAGGTAGAAGGGTGTATGGGTGTTCGAGTTTTATAGTGGGTGCTGAGGTATTGAAATGTGTGTAGGGTTTGTTTGTAGTAAATCAGTACATGTGGTGTGAGTAACTTGGTTGTGGATGTGGATGGGTTAAGGTGGGTTTCGGTGAATGGAAAAAAGGGCAGAATTTCAGGCCCAAACAGGCAACTGTCCTTGTCCTCTCTGCCCTTAGCCTCGATGCCCTGGCTGAGATGCCCTGAGCCCTGACCTTAAATAGCCCAAGTGATTAGGAGACCCCTCCGGCCAATGGGAAACCTAGCCCTTACCCTCACAAACCACACCACTAGCCTTTAGCCCTAGGACCAAGATGAGACCTGGCCTTTACAGCCAATCACAGCCCATGTCCTAGCAGCCAATAAGAAACAAAACCTTAGGACCTAGATCTAATAGAGACCCTAGCCCCAGGAACCAATCAAAAACCCCAGACCTATGAGCCAATCAAAACATTAACCCTAAGCCCAATAGAAACACCAGATAGAGCAGCCAATCCGAATGCAGCTGCCCGTCTTGTGCTGATGCTGCCTAGGAGGCCCTCGACCAAGGAAGCTCTCGCTACCCTACACTGGCTGCCACTTAAGGAGAGAATACTTTTCAAATCTTTGTGTATCAGCCATCGTATCTTGCACGGAAAGGGGCCTACCTACCTACACAATCTACTCACTCCCCATACCCCTACTCGTCATCTTAGATCGACCGGTGCTCACATAGTTAGAATTCCTAAAATTAAAAAAGCGAGAATCCGAGCCTGCTCCTTCAGCTATCTTGCCTCTAAACACTGGGAAGCACTCCCTTTCTTCTTACAGGCAGAATCATTGGAGACACTTTTTCGGAAGAAATTGAAAACCTGGCTCTTTTGCACTTAAGGTCTCTTGCCTTCTGTTTTCTGCCCTTTACATCTCGACAAGTCTGTGCCTCATCGCAGGGACACACCAGTAGGTGTAACCATGCGCTTTACAAGCTTGTTTATTATTATTAACCTCATGGACAGGCTGATGGCCAGGGTGCAGGGGGCAGAGACAGCTGCTCCTGAAGTCAGAATTTCCTTGGATACAGACAGACTCAGACCACACTTTTCAGGTTCTAATTTAGCCAGCAGGTGAGGCACAAATTTTAAACCAAAACCACTGAAAATACTGCTTTTCGCGCACTTAAACCTATCACTTTTTCTAGCCAAAAATGAGTACTACATACACTTTCCGAACACAGTTTAAACCATAAAGCAGTTCAAGCAGTCTCTTAAACACACTCTGCTTAGCCTCTGAGGGTGTAGTTTCCTTTTTTTGTTTTTACTTTTAAAGACACAAGGGGGGGTTGGAGACTGAGGGGTTGCCCCTGCTGACTTTAGCACAGTGCAGGGAACACCAGGAGAGAAATTTAACAGTCACAAGTAGAAAACGAGTAGTTTTAAAAGTACGGATTACACAGAAGCAAAGAGGGTAGAGCAGCTGCAGGACCACCACCCCTGCGACGCTACAAGTCTGGCTGTCAAAGACCGCCAGACTCGTAAACGGCCCAATGTTCTTGCCACCTTTTCTGTGGTTTGCTCACTAGGCTGTTAGGGGCACAGAGAGGCTGGGGCTACAAGATGGAGGTGGCTGTCTTGGGGTTTCCTAAACAGACCCTAAGGGCCTGCAGGTGTGGGATGAGGAGAGCTCGTGGTTGCTTTGGAGCTTGATGACCAATCAGGTAGCATGGACATCTTAGGCTTGAACCGATGTATCCCGGCACTTAAGTATGGAGCCTGTTTTAACATACCTTCTCATCTCTATGTGACAAGAGATTTTTCGATCTGACTCAAGATATTTGCGCTTCGATGTTGAACATGAGCCTCAGTGCAGGAGAGGTCTCGCCAGGCTCAGCAAACATTCATTTACACGTGTGGCGAGTGGCAGCAACCTACAGGCTGCATGTTACTGCTATGAGTTTTGCTTCCAAAGTGTGCCCTGCATAACACAATAGGCTCTAGGCGCCCTAGAGAGAACACAGGGGCTTATTTATAAGCCCAGTGCTCTGCCAGAAAGTCCCTTTTAATGATGTTCCAGTGGTGCCAGGGCTTACCCATATCTATGAGGCAACATAAAGCAACCTTGTGTGGCTTTTCATGGCCTTGTAGGTATGGTGCGTGGCAATGCAGCGCAACTCGCTGCGGTGCCTCACACTACAATGGGGAAGTGTGCCATGAGCATTACATTGTGTGTTCCCACTTAACACCCATGGCATTTGACATGTTCCCAGAATTACAACACGCTGTAAACCTAGGAATGCATCAAAAGCCTGTGCCTCCCCAGGGGTGGCGTAAGAGTTGTTTTTGTGAAGGAAGGTATCCCTTTCCCCACAAAAGCAGCCTGATTTCAACGCAGACACCCTTGCACCATGGTGCCTGCATTGGCGCATGGCAGCCATGTGTGCGCTGGTGCTGTGAAGGAGGACAGGAATGCGCTGTATCTCATAGATACGGTACATTCGTGCCCTTTTCTTTTGACATGGGGCAGAGCAGCAGGAAGTTTTGCAGTGCTTCCTTACTGCAACAATTAGTAAATGAGGCCCACAAAGTTCTAACCCGGATTGGGTTGCAGGTCTGGAACCCTGTGCACTCATAGGGGAATATTTACAATGTTTTTACCCCTTGATTGCATCACAAAAGTGATGCAAATCCACACAAAATATCTTTTTACCTATTTAGGCCCTGTTTTACAAGAGGCCTGTGCCGCCAGATCATTGCTTTTTATGATGATCCGGTGGCGCAGGCCTCTCAAATATATCTATGAAGCAACTCAAAACCACCCTGTCTGGTGTTGAATGGCCTCATACATGTGGAGTAAGGCAAGTCAACGCAAAGCGCTGCCTTACCTTACTCTATGTCAAGGAAGCGTTCCATCAGCTTTGCTGTAGGTGTTCCCACTCAACACCCATGGAGTTTGACACTGCCCCAGACTTACAATCACAAGAAAACCTGGGGCAGTGCCAAAAGCTTACACCTCCCCAGATCAGGGGTAATGAGGTCTCCAATTTTTTTTCTCTTTCCACCTGTGCTGCATTCTGCAGCACACATAGCACAAGGAAAGCTTCTCTCATTAATGTTTTTGTGCAGGAAGGTGCCCCATTCCTGCACAAAAGCAACAATCATGCCAACAACACAGACACTCTTGCACAATGGTGCAAGGCTGCTTGTATTGGGGCTTAGCTGCAAATTGTGTGCCGGCGCTGGCTGAAAGGACAGAAATGCACCATATCTTGCAAATACAGTGCATTCCTGCCCTTTCAAGTTGGCATAGGGCAGCGCAGCAAAATGACTTCCGATGCTGCTGTATGTGAATTCTTTGCAAATAAGGCCCTGAGTTTCCAGCGCAAAACCTGTTTTACCCTGGAAATTCTTTGGAAAGTAATGCAAAGCAGCGCAGAGAACTGCTTTGCTTTACTTAGCGCCAAGTGGGCCATCCATGGGAGGTACATGGGGATTCCCATGCAACTACCCAAGGTTTTTGACATAAAACCCTATGTACTTAAAAAGTAGACAGGGTTTTATGGCAAAAAACTAAGCCCATTTGAAAAAGGCGCAATGAAGGAGAAATCCTACATTGTCTCCTTTCTTTTCAGACTCTGCATGTGTACTGCACTGTACAGCACACATACAAAGTGAGAAAAGATGTAAAGCAGATTGCAGGTGGTTCAGAACACCGCAGCGCACCTTGTCTTGAATGCCCCCGAAAACTGCCTCCCTCCCTCTTCTCCAACAGCTTCATTGGCTCCCGGTGTGTAAGCGGGTTAAGTTCAAAATCCTCTGCACTGGTCATAAGGCCTTGAATAACAATGGCCCCTCCTATCTCGCTGAGAAATTCAATCATTATGTTCCCTCCAGGACTCTTCGCTTGGAAACCAAATCTCTTCTCTTGGTCCCCTGGGTCAGGAAATCTAGGTTGGGTGGGAAAGTACTTTCCTACCTCGCTCCCCTTTATTGGAATCAGCTCCCCATCCATCTGAGACAATGTTCTGAATATCTTCAATTCAGAAAGCTCCTTAAGACCACGGTTTTCTAATATTGCCCGTCAGCCTTCCTGCTGCACTGCTCGAAGCGCAGATACCCCTTCAGGGGTGATTCAGGCGCTATACAAAACCAATAAGTAAATACATAGTATTTTGTACTGGAAGGCTATCCTTCCAGTACAAAACCTCTGCTAGACTCACGGAGACACCCTTGCACTATGATGCAAAGGTGTGTGCATGGCGCACTGCAGCCCATTTCTGAGCCGGGGCTTGGAAGAGGGGAGCAGATGCCATATTTCTGTAAATATGGAGGTCTCCTGCTATTTCCTTCTCACGCAGCGCAACATTTGCAGCTGCTGCACTGTGCTTCATGATAACCTAGTAAACCTGGGCATGGTTTCATGGACATTATACGTCCCGTGATTGCATTAGAGTACATTACCTTGCATCAGTTACACCATGCTCCTGAGGGCTTGGATTACAGGGGGTCAGTGGTAGTAATATGGCTCTTACAAATCTCTGGTTTCATGACCATGAGATGTCCTCATGATTGCATTACAGAATATTACCTTGCATCAGTTACACCTTTCCCCGTTCCCGAGGGCTTGGATTACAGAGGATCACTGTAATGAGGTCAGGAATCTGAGGTCAGGAGATTCAGTCTTTTTTGCTTGTCTCCTCTCTCCACTTTACCTCAACTCTCTGCTCACTTGAAAGACTAGAATTCCCATCATTAACATTCTAAGGCAGGCAGCATTACCAATTTTGGGAATGTTCCTTCAACAACAATAGGAAGGGAGAACACAAGAAGAATATGCTATAATGTATTAAAAAGGAGCATTATAAATTCTGACTAAAAGACAGTGGTATTAACATGGCTCTTACAAGCCCCTTGTTGTGTGGCCACAGATGAGCACTATTGTCACCTTTGAACAGCCTGTCGGATCTGACAACAACATCTCAACTTACCTGTCTCCGAGGGGTTTGTCTCTTGCAGCTCAGGTAGGAGTGTAGCTTACTCAATAATATTAGTGGCTGTAAATCTGAGATTAACTCTGACATTTGCCGAAAAGCAACAAAGTGTACACAATTTAACAGGAGTGGTTGGGATGGTGCCACTGGACGGTGATTTGTGTTCAGCTATTTGGGGAAATAAAGCTAATCACATAGGACCTTGGTGAGATAGTCTGGACTATGCTGTCCACTCTTGTCCAGTTCCTCCTCACTGTATTATAGGACAGGCAGACCCAGGAGAGCTGGCTAGAACAAGCCCCTAATGTGCCCTGTATCATCAGCCTATAGACTTAGGATGGGCAGCAAGAGCAGACCTCTTAGTAGCCCAGATTGCATGTGCATCAAGTCTGAACACCTTATGACTCACTGACAGGCACGGTGAGAAATTCACTCGGCCTTCAGACTCATCTCCAGAGCTTTCACTCGTGCCCCATCATAAACACTCCCTCACAATCAGAACTCGCCCAGATGCTTAGAAGCGACTCGGTTCCCATAAAAGAGTCATATGGTGCATGAAAGTATGACAGAAAGCCAACACATGGAATATATAAAATACTGTTAGAGAATGCAAGATGAAGTTAAACTCTCCCCCGCATCACTGTTATGGATCAGTTCAAGGCTTTCTACAGTCGGTGGGGATTTAAGCATTGTGTTTGACTGTGAAGGACATGAACCTGCGACCCAATAGGCCCCCCTTTCATGTTTTTCATTACTGCCACATCTGAGACCTGTCCCACTTATAGTCCTACAGGCGGCGCTCTCAGGCCCAGGCAGCTTGTTTTGGGCTCTTGGTCAAAAAGGACAATGAGATGCGTCTGATACGCAGGCAGTGTCGAGGACATTGATCTGATTTGGTCACTGCAGCTCCTGGGAGTTCACTGTGTTTTGTCGAAGAGCCAGGTCTTGACGTCCTTCAAGAACTTGGGGACTGTTGGTGTCTGTCATAGGTGGAGAGGGAGGAAGTTCCATGCCTTGGCCGCGAGCGGGGAGAAGGAGCGTCCTCCTGGTCTGGTCTTCTTGCTGTGTGGTAATGTTGCAAGGGAGAGCTGAGCGGAGCGGAGGGATCTTTGGGGTGCGTAGAACGAGAGGCAGTGGTTCATGTAGGCAGGTACAGTGTTGTGGAGGGCCTTGTGGGTGTGGGTGAGAAGCTTGAAAGTGATTCTCTTCTCGATGTTGAGCCAGTGTAGTGTTCGTAGGTTATGGCTAATGTGGCTGTGGTGCTGTATGTAGAGGAGTAGTCTAGCAGCGCCATTCTGGACATTCTGGAGTTTGCAAATTAGGTTCTTGTTGATCCCGGCGTAGAGTGCATTGCCATAGTCCAGTCTGCTGCTGATGAGGGAGTAGGTGATGGTTTTCCTGTGTTCAAGGGGGATCCAGCTGAAGGTTTTACCAAGTAGGCGAAGGGTGTGGTAGCAGAAAGAGGTCACAGCATTGATCTGGCGGGCCGTTTTGAGATCTGAGCCCAGGATCATTCTGAGATTGCCTGCGTGGTCTGTCGGGCTCCCGAGGGCGAGGGGCCACCAGGTGTCGTTCCAAGCGTCGGGTGTGTGCCCATGATAAGTACTTTGGTTTTGTCCGTGTTGAGTTGCAGGCAGATGTTCTTCATCCACCTGGCGACTGCTTCCATTGCTTCTTGAAAGTTGTGTTTGGAGATGTTGGGCCTGATTCACAGAACTAACTTAAGACAAAATCCTAAACTTACTACCATTTTCGTATTCACAGAAGGCACTTACTCATTTTGGTACTCAGAGAAGACACTTACTCACTTCGGTATTCACAGAAGTTAGGAGTCCTAACTTTAGGACTCCTAAATGCCTTCTGTGAATACCGAAAGTCCTAAAACTAGGATTTTTCTCAGTTTAGGAGTCCTAAAGTTAGGACTCCTAACTTTACTAATACTAAACTGAGAAAAATCCTAATTTTAAGGCTTTCGGTATTCACAGAAGGCATTTAGGAGTCCTAAAGTTAGGAGTCCTAACTATACTACTACTAAATTGAGAAAAATCCTTATTTTAAGACTTTCGGTATTCCCAGAAGGCATTTAGGAGTCCTAAAGTTAGGAGTCCTAACTATAATACTAGTGTGGAGAAGTGTGGCTCAATGATTAGAGCGGCAGACCCTGATGCAGAGATCTAGCCCAGGACCAGGGTTCAATTCCCTGCCTCGGTGGGTCTTGGGCTCAAAAATTCCACGGACCTGATAATTCTCCCCTCGGTGCAATTCCAATCATGGAGTCCCACTCTGCAACTCTCGGCAATAGCTTGCTTAATCTCCACAACTGCCCCCACAACGCCAAGGATGCCTGGCCTCCACCTTGGGGGTACCCAGGAGTGGACGCCTTGCAGGGAAAGCCAGGATGGGTTCCACAGCGGTATTCGTACAAGCGCCTTGAGACCCTTGCATGTGAGTAGTGTGCTATACAAGTATCAATTTTTACTACTACTAAACTGAGAAAAATCCTAATTTTTAGACTTTAGATATTCACAGAAGGCATTTAGGAGTCCTAAAGTTAGGACTCCTAACTTCTGTGAATACCGAAATGAGTAAGTGCCTTCTGTGAATACCAAAATGAGTAAGTGCCTTCTGTGAATACCAAAATGGTAGTGAGTTTAGGATTTTGTCTTAAGTTAGTTCTGTGAATCGGGCCCGTTGGGTTTGTGGAGAGGGAGGGGATGAGCTGGGTGTCATCTGCAGATGTTACGATGTTGAGTCCATGTGATCTGATGCTGGATGCAAGCGGGGCCATGTAGACGTTGAACAGTGTGGGGCTGATGGAGGATCCTTGGGGGACTCCGCAGGTGGTTGGTGTGAGTTCCGAGAGGAAAGGGGGGAATCTGACCCACTGCGTTCTGCCCGAGAGGAATGAGCAGATCCAGTCAAGGGCCTTGTTCCGGATTCCTGTGTCGTGGAGTCTGTGGGCTAGGGTACGATGTGAGACTGTGTCGAAGTTAGCGGAGAGGTCCAGAAGGTTAAGGGCCATAGTCTCTCCTCTGTCGAGGAGGGAGCGGATGTCTTCTGTCGCAGCGAGTAGGGCGGTTTTGGTGCTGTGGTTCTTCCTGAAGCCTGTTTGGGAGGGATGTATGTCGTTACAACGCACACTTTTACAACGCATGCACTTACAACGCATTTTTTACAACGCAACATCCACTACAACGCATTCCATTACATAGCATGACACTACAACGCATTTTTAAAAACTACCTTTACAACGCATTCCATTACATCGCATACTACCTTTACAACGCATACCATTACAACGCATAATATTAAATTGCATTTAAGGTAAGTATTAGATAGTATAGGGGTAAAAATTACTTTTCTAACTCCAGGGGGTACAACAGTAGGGTAAGTGTTGGATAGTATAGGGGTAAAAATTACTATTCTAACTCCAGGGGGTGCAACAGTAGGGTAAGTGTTGGATAGTATAGGGGTAAAAATTACTATTCTAACTCCAGGGGGTGCAACAGTAGGGTAAGTGTTGGATAGTATAGGGGTAAAAATTACTATTCTAACTCCAGGGGGTGCAACAGTAGGGTAAGTGTTGGATAGTATAGGGGTAAAAATTACTATTCTAACTCCAGGGGGTGCAACAGTAGGGTAAGTGTTGGATAGTATATGGGTAAAAATTACTATTCTAACTCCAGGGGGTGCAACAGTAAGGTAAGTGTTGGATAGTGTAGTGTAATATTATGCGTTGTAATGGTATGCGTTGTAAAGGTAGTATGCGATGTAATGGAATGCGTTGTAAAGGTAGTTTTTAAAAATGCGTTGTAGTGTCATGCTATGTAATGGAATGCGTTGTATTGGATGTTGCGTTGTAAAAAATGCGTTGTAAGTGTAGTGCGTTGTAAAAGTTGCGTTGTAAATGTTGTTCCCCGTTTGGGAGGAGTCAAGGATGTTGTTTTCTTCTATGAAGGAGACGAGTTGACTGTTGACAGCTTTTTCCATGACTTTCCCTGGGTATGGGAGTAAGGATATCGGTCTGAAGTTCTTGAGGTCGGTGGGGTCTGCCGAGGGTTTTTTCAGGAGTGGGTTGATGTCTGTGTGTTTCCAGTTGTCGGGGAAGGAGGCAGTCTCAAAGGAGTAGTTGATGATTCGTCGCAGTTCAGGGGTGATGATGTCTGTGGCTTTGTGTTAGATGTCGTGGGGGCAGGGATCCGTGGGGGCCCCGCAGTGGGTGGTCATCATAGTCTTTAGGGTGTCTTCGATACTGAGGTCGGTCCATCTGTCCAGTGTCGGCTGCGTGGTGCGGGGAACGGTGGGTATGGGTTCCTCGTGAAGGTTGTTATCGTTGAAGTTGTCATAGATTGTTTTGATTTTGTGACGGAAGAAGGCGCTGAGTCTGCCACAGAGGTCCTGGGAGGGTGGGATGTTGATAGTCTCACTGTTGGGTCATGCTAAATCTTTGATGATGCCGAAAAGGTCCTTGCCATTGCATGCGTAGGTGGAGATTCTGTCTGGAGTGCTTCCTTCTTTGAGTATCTGAGGAGTTTGTGGTGGGCGGTGGTAGCTGCTTTGAAGTTGTTGAAGTCTGCTAGGGTTTTGGAGCTCCTCCATATTTTTTTGAAGTGTCTGTGGGTTCCTCTAGAGTCCTGGAGTTGGGTGGAGAACCAGCTGGCTTTTTTGGCATGAGGGTTGGAAGTTTTCTTGAGGAGGGCTTTGGTGTTGGCACAGTCGGTGATCCAGTTGTGTAGCGTACGGGTCGCGGTGGTGGGGTCGTCGTCTGTGGTGGTAGGAGTGGCGCTGCTGAGGGAAGCAGTGAGCTGGTCATCGTATATCTTGTTCCAGTTCCTGCGCTGGTGCTGGTGTGGACATCTGTAGGAGATGATTGCTTCTGAAGGTGAAGTGGATGCAGCGGTGATCCGTCCATGGGAGTTCGGAGGTGTGGCTGTAGGTGATGGAGTTTCCTGCTGTGAAGATGGGATCGAGGGTGTGTCCTGCTGAGGGCATTGGTTCTGGTACGATCTGTTTGAGTCCGATGTCATGGAGGTTGTCCAGGAGGGAGGAGGAGTAGGGATCTTGGTGGATGTTGAGGTGGAAGTTGAGGTCTCCAAGCAAGGTGTAGTCGGTGGAGGTGATGGCATGCGGGGTAATGATGTTGGTGATGGAGTCGGCAAAAGGTGTGCGGGGGCCTGCGGGTTTTTAGATTAGGGTGCCTTGGAGGGTGGTGGACGGGTTGGTCTGTTTCTTGAAGTGAAGGTGTTCCATCAGGTCTGTGGGCCCGTCGGTGCAGGTGCTCAGATGGAGGTTAGCTTTGAAGGCGAAGGCGATGACTGCAACGGGGGCGGTTGGGGCGGTTCTTCCGGGTGATTTGTATCCTTCGGGGATGGCGATCGCGAGGCGGCATTCGTCCAGGTTTCGGTAAGGAAGGTGAAGTCAGGGGTGGTGTTGTCGAGGAGATTCCATATATCTGCAGTGTGTCTGTGGAGGGAGCGGACATTGAGGAGAATGCATTGCAGAGCTTGGGGTGCGATGGAGTTGTTGGTGGAGGGTGGAGGTGAGTCCTGGGTCTCGGCGAAGGAGAAAGAGTGGTGGCAGTGTTGGCAGGTGAGAGGTACGTGGGTGTCGAGAGGAGAAGAGAGCTTGCAGTTGTTGTTCTTGCTGGTATTAAGTGCGTGGAGAGCCGAGATGTAGCGTTGGCAGGTCGGGGGACCAGGGTTCCTGGCTCTGGTCACGGTCGGATCGCGGATGGGCACAGACGGGCTGGCCTTTGGCACGCCAGTGGCGCGGCCGCCATTAAGAAGGGGTCGGTGGAGGGCGGGACAGCTGAGAGGCGGGAGCGGGAACATGCAGGAATGGAAGGGGCCACGGGGGCAGCAGCGGGGGGAAAAACATCTGAAAGGAGGCAAAGGAAAATGGAAAGCAGAATAAACAGAAATGAAAGACAAATTCAAGGGAAATGAGAGGAAGATTAAACAGAAATAAAAGGTAAATTAAATATCAATGGAAGGCAAAGTAAATAGAATGGAAGGAAAGGAAAAAATAAATTTAACTAGAGTGACGGAGAATGAAGGAAAAATAAGTGGATATTATGGGAGAAGAAAGAATGAAGAAAAAGATGCCAGGCAAGGGAGAGCTGAGTACCACTGGCTGGACGGCAGAGCAGGGCTTCGAACCACGGTCAGCAGCGGTGAAGGTCGAGGCACTGCCTAGGTGAGATAGGTGTGGAGCTAAGTGCTGAGAGAGCAGAATCCTGAGCAGAATCCTGTGTGTCAATTGCAGGGCTTTAAGTGCGTCGGGTGCTGCCAGCAGTGATTAGAAGTGCAGAGGCCTCTTTTCCATGAGACATTAGAGTACGGACACCTGTCTTCCAAAATCCTTTAACATACACGCAGCGCACACAACTAGGGGCAGATTACTAATCTCTCCGGCAATGCAGCACCGCAGCCAAATGTGCGTGAAAGTGTGAGCAGGACAGTGCGGCATCCACTAAAACAGGGCTATGCTGCTCTCTTCCCAAGCTCTGGCACACAATGCACTGCCTTGTGCCACACACACCTTTGCTTTGTACATAGTGAAAAGGTGTGCATGTGATGTCTAGCATAGATTTTGTACTGGAAGGATACCCTCCAGTAAGCAATACTATGCCCTGGAGCATGGATGCAAAGCTTGAAAGGTTTGGAGAAAAAAAACTTTTTGCCTGCCTTGCACCTTTTCCAAGGAGAGGTTATTTGGTGCAAATGTCAGTGGATAGGATTTTGCTCAAAAGTCACGAGTGGTAGGTTGGGAAACACCCACGAACCACTCATTGGACACCCCCTTGAGTCAAACTAATGGAAAGCAGGTTACACTGATGCTTTGCGGTAATTTTAGGAAACCTTCCAGCACAAATAGAGCTTGATGCTAAAAAACATAAGTAAATCTACAACCTGTGCTGGTTTGAATCCCTTTCAGTGACTTTGCACGGGCACAAAGTATTGATAATTCTGGATCCTCCATGCATCAGAATGTCAAGGGCAGGAAGAGATCCTGGCAGTCTTTTAGAGACAGCTCCTGTTCAAATGACAGTCTAACAGTTAGTGTCCTATGGACAGTCTAGTCTAGTAGAAAGACATTCTGTCTAAGGGACATTTTAGTCAAGAGAGCTCCTTTTAATGGGACAGTCTAGTGTAGAGATTCCGTCTAAAGGACAGTCTAGTCAGGAGAGATCCTATTAATGAGACAGTCTAGAGGAGAGAGATTCCGTCTAAGGGACAGTCTAGTCAGGAGAGCTCCTATTAATGGGACAGTCTAGAGTAGAGAGATTCTGTCTAAGGGACAGTCTAGTCAGGAGTGCTCCTATTAATGGGACAGTCTAGTGGAGAAAGATTCTCCCTAAGGAACAGTCTAGTCAGAAGAGCTCCTATTGATGGGACATTCTAGTTAAGAGATTCTGCCTAAGGGGCAGTCTAGTCAAGAGAGCTCCTTTTAATGGGACATTCTAGTGGAGAGATGTCTGTCCATGACACAGTCTAGCAGAGAGAGCGTTTGCACCGTCTGCTGCACAGAGCTCTTGTCCATGGGTGATCTAATGGAACAGGTTCTCTGTGCCTTATTGATCTATTGACTCTCTCGCCTCTGTAGCTAAATACCCTTCCTCAGTGATGCTTTTTGTTGAAAGAAAGTATCACAACTTGAAAAGAGCCTTTCGATTGGAGTGAATCCCATGGATTAGTATTTTTACCGTCTCTTGTACGTAAGTAGTTGGGGCCTGAGGACTCATGAGCTCGGTGACACATGGTGAACTCTTTGAAAATGATCATAACAGAGAATGGCTGCCAATGTAGTGCCTTTAGCAGAAGATCCATGTGGGGTCTTTGGTGTGCACTGAAGATCATGCTTTCTGTCTGATTTCTCAGTGACTGGAGTTCTGCTGTGATTCTTTTGTAAAAGGGTGCTAGAAGGTGTAACAGTGCTCCAGTATTGTGCCTGCAGTGGCTTGGATGAGACTGTTCTGCCTGCAGGGGTAAGGAGTGTAAAACCAGAGCCAATTCTTTTGATGAACAGAAAATATGTTTGTTTTATCATTGTCCCATCACTAGGTGAAATGACACCTCTTTCCTAAACAAGTCCCAAGGTAATTGATTTGGTGCTGCAGATTTGGATGCCCTTTATTGGGCTGGCCAAGAGAAGAGAGAAGCAGAAAACTAGACATCAACGTGAAAGTCTCCTTCCTTCTCCTCCAAACTCACTGCATCTTGGAGGCAGCCTTCGCTGGTCTTCCAGTCTTGAGACGCTTTGCATCAGGGATGAGGTGTGAAGCTTGGCCTGGCTACAAACAGTTCTTGAGAAACGCTCTCAAGCGGTAGCCTCACTTCCTACAGATATTCTTGCAATCACTTATGGAACTCCCCAGGGCTAGCCCATCAGCCTCTCTCTGGTTAATATCTATGTGACTTCCTTCTAAACTTAACACATATGCTGTTTGGCTTCTGTGTGTAGACAACTAACCCCCATATGGTGATCAGAAAAGAATGAATGACCATCTGGATGATACCAGCTTGCATTCTCCTCATTACATGTCGGTATTCGCAGGCTTGAACACACTGAAGTTAAAGTTGGGTAAACGTTTGTCCTACTATTGCGGATTCTCCACTCCTCTAGTCCAAGGCGTGATCGCCTTCGACACTGTGCTCACTGCTCTCACTAGTTGCCAGTTTGTTGTTGATGAATCTGCCTCCCCACTCTTTAAGGTGATAGGGCTGCTAGTATCTGCTTCCTGCTGCACAGAGCTGTTGGCAATATAACGCCTCTTCTTCCATCTCACGGCATCAAAGGGTGGTGGTTCACCTCGACCACTGCAGTTCCATTTGTTTGCCGCGCCTACATTGCAAACTTCATGAGTGTTAGATTCTGCTTCTCAAGCTTCATTCACCATCCCATTTGTGCTGATTGGCGACTCATCGGGTTTCCAAGCTTCAGACTGGATCACCTATTTTTGTTCCAAAGATCTTTGCTTTCTTTACCTTTTATTGTCCGATTGCTTTTTGTTTTTTGTTTCTTTACTGCTGAGAGAGGGCACCTTCCCTGACTCTTGCAATGTCACTGTATAAGATGTAATCTAGATGGTCAGGAAGTTACCACACAAAGGATCAGATGCGGCCAAGGCTTTGAAAGGGCAAACATTTGGACTCAGTTGTCCTGATGACAACAAGTGAATCACAATGTTCCAAAGGGGCTCTATTCCCTCCTCAGTGGACTGGGACCATTAACCAGTTAGTGGCTGAAATGACCTCAATAAGGAGCTTCGCAGGCGACCGTGCCCTGGTCATTTTCATTCCATTCCACCGCCGTACATTGTTGTCCTTCTCTCGTATGTGTAACATTAATCACATTAGAATCCCTTACCGGTGACCACCAACCAGTGCAGCATACGCCTCCCTTGGTGACGTCCACAACTGGTGACATTACACTTCATCCTGGATTCAGTGGAAAGGCTGATGAGGGGAGCACTGTGTCTGGAGCTTCCAGCAATAGATGCCTCCCTGTAAAAGAAAACATGTATGTTACATGCAAGGAGCATTCTGGAGAGAGCCCCTAGACATTGAAATCAGTACTCTGACCTCTACCATGAGCATGGACGGTCACATTTACATACAGAATAGAAGAAGCAGAAGAGATTTGCAATGTAAAGAAAGAACAGTGATGTATGTGTTCACATTTACAGATAAGTGGTAATTACCAGGACAGTTCTATAGTGTGCCACACTGCTAATTACAGCTCTGGAGCTGATGCCATGCTGAATAAAAGGTCCTGCTTCCTCCTGCAACTGGATTCCAAGTTGGGTGGCACTTACCTGCGTGCTTCTTGCATTTCTACTCTTACCCATATGCCAATGACACGTGTATTTGGTCATCTACAAATTGCAAGCATGTAAGTGCTGTTAGCAGTCACACAGATAGTGCTAAATGTTTTTAAAACACCTCTATCAATATTTGCTTAATGGCCAAATAGATTACATTTCATTGTGTAACTTTGCCCCATTTTAACTGATTTAGATATGAATTTTGATAAAACCTAATCCAGCCGTTGGGATTTTAATAACTTTTTATTGAGGGCCAAAAAATGTATTGATCTATTTCAGTCTTTTAGATTTTTTTTAAATGAACAGCCTAAGTACTCTGTTAATTTTCTTTGGGACTCATTTAAAGCATTGGCATATGGATTTAGTATTAATTATGTAGCTAATAAAAAAAAATTAAAAAAAATACGAAGGAATCTTTTAATTTAATATAACATCAATTAGAACATGAATAATTATTTTTAAATCCTAAAGCCACTCTTAACTATATTCTTCAGGTTAAATGGCAATATAGTCAGAGATCCATTATGAATGTAAAATCTACCCTCACAAGACAAAATGCAAAATAACAGGGTAGTCGTTACAAAGCAGGCAAATTACTTGCTAATGATGTCAGAGTTGAAAAGCAGAAGTCTAATGTTAAAAACTTCATGGATTCCTGTGGAAAAAATGAATAAGAATTCTGACATTTTATATTGCTTCAGAGATGTTTACACTACATTTTATATACCAGAACATGGATTCCGCGGGTCGGCTTCAGAATACGTTTTTTAGTGCAATCCCTGCACTAAAAAACTGTACAATGCCTGCTGCATTGCAGGAGGATATTTAAACTAAAAACAGTTTTAACACCATATTTGTCCGCCCTAAAGATAAAGCTCCAGGACCCTATGGATTCTCACTTGATTTTTTTTCTCAACATTTTCACATAATCTTGTACCAAAATTAATGATAACTTTTTCAAGAATTTTCCCCCAAAAGGTGATGCTGAGGGTACCTTCTCTGAAGCCATGTTATGCCTTATACCCAAACAGGATAAAGAAGTTTTAGATTATGCATTATTAATAACAATCTAGATTTAATTGGATTATAACAGACAGGGAGGCATATTAACAAGGAGCTGCGATAATTATCGCAAAGCGCTCTTAGCGCTGTTTTAAATATCTCCGGCTATCGCTGCATTTCATCGCCGAGATATCGCGTTATTATCAACGCTTATCTCCAAGTGTAGGAGAGTGGAATCTGACTAATGGTTGCCCCCAACTTTTTGCCTGGTATTTAAGTGGTTTTTGACTAGTCTGGCTGGGATCCTGCTATCCAGGACCCCAGCCTATCTGCTTTCTCCCTAAAACTGTTGTGAGTACTCTAGGTACAAACATAATTGGATGCTGGGCATGCCCTACCAGTCCCTGGTAGATGGTACCCTAGGTACCCAGGGCATGGGTCCCCCAGTAGGCCTACCAGGGCTGCAGCACTTATTGTGCCACCCTGGGACAGCCACCCAAACTGACACCACCAGGCCACTACTGTAGCCTGGGTAAGGTGGTGCTAATACCCCTTACAGGGATGTAGGTACCCTATGTCCCATACCATTACAACACATATACTCTCATAGGTCACCCCTATGGCAGGCCCTGGTAATCCTACAGGGCTGGGTGCTGAGGTATGTGTGAGGGGGGACCCCTACGTGAGTAGGACCTCCCTGCAACCTTCGTAAAACCGTTACTGGGTTGTTTGTAGTGTAGCCATACCATATACTCTTACCGCATTATAAGTTATTGCGTCATCGCTGTAACTTGGGACTGGCTACACAGAACCATATCGTGTTTGGTGTCAAACATGAAGGAATCATACCCCCAGTCCAGCCATGGGCATGGGGACACGATTCCCCCTTGCTAGGAGGGTGATATGGGAAAAGCGGTAGATTTTAGACACCAATTTAAAAGTGCACGTGTACCACAAAATGGCTACTGTTCGCCACCTACACGACTCTGGCTGGCTGTTGCTGGGGAAAATCCCAGCCTCGCCAGCTGGACAATAGGGCTCCTGTGGCAGGGAGGTGCCAGCACCTCCCCAGACAGGATAATGTGGATTGGAACAGGGTGGGTGCACCAAATGTCCATTCAGAGTTGCACGTAGGCAGCTGCAGAGCCCCAATTCTGCATACACCGCCTGGAACCGGTTCAGGGGCATCCTGCCCCTCGCCCAGGCGGGAAACACATAAAGGGGAGTGGGTGTAGCCACCCTTTCCCGCCTCTACTCTGATTGGCAGGCTCTATTTTGGACCATCCCCTAACCTTGGGGATATATGGGAATAACTTTGCCCTAGAGCCTTAGATTCGTCCAGAACTTCACAGAACTGACCTTCGACGAGCTGCTGCCCAGCTGACTGAAGAAATCTCCCTTGGGATAAAGGAGTTATCCCCCTGCTTGGCAGGCACCTAAAAGACTACAAGATACCCGGTTGGAACTTCGTGGCTCTCCCGACCTTCGACGCCTTCCAGCAACCTCGAGGTGGGTCTCCAGTGCATCCCAGCGTCCTGTGAGCGTGCCCAGCAAGTCTGAGCACCCTGGACCACGTGGGTGTCGAGATCCCCGTATACCCCGAGACACCGGCCACCTCTTGTCCAGCACACGACCCCGACCAGTGGGGAAGTTGTGCTTTGGCCCATTTCTGAGCCAACCATCCAGCAGCATTTGTGCCGACCCTCAGCTCCCTGGCCCGCTCCGGTGGCCCGTGGGAGCCCTTTTACGCACTCCATTTTGCTGCCTTCCGCGGTCCCTTGTCCCTCGACTTGTGGGCCCTGACGGAGGACAATCTTTGTTTCTAAGAGTTGCCCTGTTGCTCCAGGCCTGCTCTACGCTCCCTGCAAAAGAGAGCACCCTCAGACCTCGTGGGTCTGCACCAGCAGCTGCTTTGTCTATCTTGCGTGGGTTGCGGTTGCCAAGGCTTAGTGGATCCAATCGGGACACTAACACCGCAGCGACCCTCAGCCGACGTGGGACAGTCGCCCTCCAGAAGCTGGCCTTCCTTGAAGCCTCCCGGAGCCCGTGACTGCAGAGCCCAGCTGTACCTCCTACACCTGAAGCACCCGACTTCCACGAGCTCCTTGCTGTGAGCTCCCTGGTCACTTGCTGTGACCCAGACTCTGTCCCCTCTGCTTTCAGGTTCATCTTTATCTTCTCTTCAACTTCAATCTTCACGACTTCAACGACACTCGCAGCTAGCAGCAGTTTGGACTACTTTTCCATAGAAAATCAGCCCGCGACCCGACACCAGAATCGACCTATGCACCCGGCTTCCCTGGGGCAGGTAACAGTGGTACTCCGGTACTCCCGTGGTGGTGGGCTCTCCAAAGCCTTAAGTCTCAAGCCTTAACTTTGTACTGTTGCTAGAAGTGTCCTTTAACTTTAAATATTCAACCGCGACATTCTCCATAGGCTATCATAGCGATCCCGATAGCAGCTCTTTGCACTGCACGCGTCTCCCGTGGGTCCCCTTCCTCTTAACTGTGGGTGGATTCTGAAGGGGCAAGCGATCCTGAATGCCCTAGGCATTGCCTGTAGAATTGTCGTGGTTCTTATACCACTATTTTAGTATATGGTTTGGTCCCCCCCTGGGGCCCATTGATTTCTGTGCTATTTATTGTGTTTATAAATGCTTGTTTGAATTGTAACTTTGCCACTAGCTACATAAAGTGACTGTGGGATTCTGTCTAGAATAAATACATATATTTTATATATATACCTGTGTGGGCTACTCTTTCATTTGGTTATTCAAGAGGTTATTATGGTAAAACAATAAGCTTAACACTCCTTCAAGACTTAGCCTGAAGGCTGCTCTCCACAGCTACCACTAGGATAGCTTTCTTTAAAGGTTGTCTTAAACCTATCATCAATAGGAGTCGAATTGGACTGGTGCAAGGTGTCCCTATAACTAGGAACAGCATATGCCAGGCCAACTTCTCACATTGGTGGCAGCGGTGGGATTCAAGCTTGCCATTGTTTTACCAGATAACAAATTGAATTTCTAAAGTGAAAGCCACTTGGTACCAAAGGTACATATAAATTCAAGCTAGAATACAATAAGTTCTACTGAACTTAGAGTTGTGTGTAGAGGGTTTAGCATACCTTGACTACAACTCAAGAGAGGGTTCAGTAGGCCACACCTAGTGTAGGTAGATACATCACTACACTAAACATGTCTTCAAGTGGCACTAAGGCTATGGAAGGACCCCAGAGGGTCCCAGTAGATAAGTATGATGATTTCACCTTTGCTGAGCTCAGGGAAATGTGCACCCTTAGGAGACTGAAGACAGAAAGAGGTGCCAACACAAAACGTCTCAAGGAGATCCTGCTCATAGCAGACTTTATGGAGTCCATAGGATCCAGAGGGACGGACAACGTGGGTGGGCACCCCACAGAAGAGGACACTCCCAGAGTGGAATCTGAAGAGGAACAGGAAGAGGATGAAAATCCTGACCTGGAAGAAACAGACCACTCACAGCATGGAGGTGATGGCCCAAGAGGCACTCCCTCCACCCTTAAAAGGAGAGTGGTGGACCCCAAAAGGAACAGATCCCCCTCAGTGGGATCCAACCATTCTAGGGGATCCAAAGGGTCCTCTGCCTCTTCTCAGAGAAGAGAATCCTCTCATGAGAGGAAATGCAGACTGATCAAATTTGAGCAGGCTAAGCTTCAGCTTAAAAGAGAACAGTTAGCATTAGACAGGGAAACCCTGGAGCTTCAGAAAGCTTCAAAGAAATGGGGTCTAGAGATCCCTGGTGGCAGTAATGAAACCCCTAGAGTTAGAGAGAGAGTCCCTGACAATAGGAACCTCCACAAGATTGTGCCCCCCTATCAGAATGGGGATGATATCCACAAATGGATATCTGCTCTTGAAAGGGCCTGTAGAGTACAGAGGGTCCCTGTAGAGCAGTGGGCAGCAATCCTGTGGCTCTCCTTTTCAGATAAAGGGAGAGACAAGCTCCTCTCTGTAAGAGAAGAGGACGCTGATGATTATTATATCCTGAAAGATGCTTTAATAGATGGGTTTGGCTTAACCACTGATCAGTACAGACTTAAGTTCAGAGACACCCAGAAAGCACAAAATCAGGATTGGGTAGACTTTGTGGATTGTGCAACCAAGGCACTGGAAGGTTGGTTAAATGGCAGTAAAGTTAATGATTATCAAGGATTGTATAATCTCATTATGAGGGAGCAGATTCTTAATAATTGTCAGAACCAACTTTTACACCAGCACCTGGTGGACTCTGATCTGACCTCTCCCCAAGAATTGGGAAAGAAGGCAGACAAATGGGTCAGAACCAGGATCAGGCCTAAGAACCAAGTTGGTGACCAGAAGAAGGATTCCACTAAGCCCAAAGAGAAAGGTGGGGATGATAAACAAGAAAAGTCCTCTGAAGGGCCCCAACAAACCAGTGCTGGGGGTGGGTCCCAAAATCCTTCCTCTAATAACAAGAAACCATATTGCCATGTGTGTAAGAAACCTGGCCACTGGAAAACTGACTCCAGCTGTCCTAAGAATGGCAATAAAGAAAATGTTCCTCCAAAACCAGCTCCAACACCTCCTGTTACTACTAGTAGTAATCCCCCAGGCGGTGGGAGTGCACCCAAAAACTTAGTTGGGTTCTCTTTGGGGACACCAGTGGACTCTGGCCTAGCCAGGTCCCCTGCATTAGCAACTATGGTCTGTGATGGTGGCATGGGGTTTGCCAACTTTACCATGAGCCCCAGTATTCTGGGCAGGTACAGACAAGAACCAATAATCAATGGTCAGAAGGCTGTGGCCTATAAGGACACAGGGGCCAGTGTCACCATGGTGACCAAGAGGCTAGTGCCCCTAGATCAGCTTTTACCTGGGTTTAGCTATCAGGTGACCAACATTGATGGAATCAGGACAGATCATCCCATGGCAGTGATAAATCTCAGCTGGGGAGGAGTCACTGGCCCCAAGAGAGTGGCAGTGTCCCCAAACTTGCCTGTAGATTGTCTACTGGGGAATGATCTAGAAATCTCAGCCTGGGCTGAGGTTGACCACAAGGCCCATTTGAAAATGGTAGGAATTCCTGAGAGAGTGGATGAGACCCTGAGGGCCTCACCTCCACCCCAGGAGAAAATAGAAAGAGTGAAGCCTGAAACTATGGATCACTCTACACAAACAGAGAGCATAGGGGAGGAAGAACAGTCTTCCCCCCACCAGACTACAGGTAAAGGTCCAGTTTCTCAGGGAACTGACCCTGTCCCTGGTGAAGTAACTGTCCCAGAAGTGGACAGGCTTGGCCTGCCCACCTCTCTGATGGCAGGGGATCCTTCCAAGGTGGTACCCAGTCTGGAGCAGGTATCCTGCCCCTCTCTACCCTGCCTCAGTCAGCCCAGGGCTGCAGAGGTCAGGGAGGTCAGTGGACCCTTATTGGGCCCCTGCCCAGAGGAACCCCCTCATCAACAGATTAGGGACACCCAGCAGAGTAGTTTCAGCCAGGTGAATATTCCTCTACAAACTGAGGGATCCCCCTTACCCCTAGGTATAGGCACCCCTCAAATGGATGTTGTTGAGCACAGGGAAACCTGGGGCCTAGCTGCCCCAAACCTTCCAGTGCCCTCCACTATTCCAGCCAAAGGGATCCAACCCCCAGCTGTAGGCAGCCAGAGGTTGACCCTTAGGGCCAGATATGACACCGTCCTGGGCAGAAAGGCTTCCATAGTGGCCAGTGATCTGAGGAGGTTGAGACCAACCCAAGTAGGGTCTCACTTCCAGACTCAGACACCCCACCAGCCCACCTCTGACCCAAAAACCAATACAGGTAATTTCCCTAGACTTTGGAGAAACTCTAGAACCCCTTGGGGTAGGATTTCCCAAGTGGACCATGACACAGGGAGCAACCATATTAGTACAGGTTCTTCCTTATATGGCCACTCAGGAAATAAAGGCTTATCTGGACAAGGTTAGCCTTATCTCCTTTCGTTTGGGGGGGGAGGGGGTTATGTAGGAGAGTGGAATCTGACTAATGGTTGCCCCCAACTTTTTGCCTGGTATTTAAGTGGTTTTTGACTAGTCTGGCTGGGATCCTGCTATCCAGGACCCCAGCCTATCTGCTTTCTCCCTAAAACTGTTGTGAGTACTCTAGGTACAAACATAATTGGATGCTGGGCATGCCCTACCAGTCCCTGGTAGATGGTACCCTAGGTACCCAGGGCATGGGTCCCCCAGTAGGCCTACCAGGGCTGCAGCACTTATTGTGCCACCCTGGGACAGCCACCCAAACTGACACCACCAGGCCACTACTGTAGCCTGGGTAAGGTGGTGCTAGCACCCCTTACAGGGATGTAGGTACCCTATGTCCCATACCATTACAACACATATACTCTCATAGGTCACCCCTATGGCAGGCCCTGGTAATCCTACAGGGCTGGGTGCTGAGGTATGTGTGAGGGGGGACCCCTACGTGAGTAGGACCTCCCTGCAACCTTCGTAAAACCGTTACTGGGTTGTTTGTAGTGTAGCCATACCATATACTCTTACCGCATTATAAGTTATTGCGTCATCGCTGTAACTTGGGACTGGCTACACAGAACCATATCGTGTTTGGTGTCAAACATGAAGGAATCATACCCCCAGTCCAGCCATGGGCATGGGAGCACGATTCCCCCTTGCTAGGAGGGTGATATGGGAAAAGCGGTAGATTTTAGACACCAATTTAAAAGTGCACGTGTACCACAAAATGGCTACTGTTCGCCACCTACACGACTCTGGCTGGCTGTTGCTGGGGAAAATCCCAGCCTCGCCAGCTGGACAATAGGGCTCCTGTGGCAGGGAGGTGCCAGCACCTCCCCAGACAGGATAATGTGGATTGGAACAGGGTGGGTGCACCAAATGTCCATTCAGAGTTGCACGTAGGCAGCTGCAGAGCCCCAATTCTGCATACACCGCCTGGAACCGGTTCAGGGGCATCCTGCCCCTCGCCCAGGTGGGAAACACACAAAGGGGAGTGGGTGTAGCCACCCTTTCCCGCCTCTACTCTGATTGGCAGGCTCTATTTTGGACCATCCCCTAATCTTGGGGATATATGGGAATAACTTTGCCCTAGAGCCTTAGATTCGTCCAGAACTTCACAGAACTGACCTTCGACGAGCTGCTGCCCAGCTGACTGAAGAAATCTCCCTTGGGATAAAGGAGTTATCCCCCTGCTTGGCAGGCACCTAAAAGACTACAAGATACCCGGTTGGAACTTCGTGGCTCTCCCGACCTTCGACGCCTTCCAGCAACCTCGAGGTGGGTCTCCAGTGCATCCCAGCGTCCTGTGAGCGTGCCCAGCAAGTCTGAGCACCCTGGACCACGTGGGTGTCGAGATCCCCGTATACCCCGAGACACCGGCCACCTCTTGTCCAGCACACGACCCCGACCAGTGGGGAAGTTGTGCTTTGGCCCATTTCTGAGCCAACCATCCAGCAGCATTTGTGCCGACCCTCAGCTCCCTGGCCTGCTCCGGTGGCCCGTGGGAGCCCTTTTACGCACTCCATTTTGCTGCCTTCCGCGGTCCCTTGTCCCTCAACTTGTGGGCCCTGACGGAGGACAATCTTTGTTTCTAAGAGTTTCCCTGGTTGCTCCAGGCCTGCTCTACGCTCCCTGCAAAAGAGAGCACCCTCAGACCTCGTGGGTCTGCACCAGCAGCTGCTTTGTCTATCTTGCGTGGGTTGCGGTTGCCAAGGCTTAGTGGATCCAATCAGGACACTAACACCGCAGCGACCCTCAGCCGACGTGGGACAGTCGCCCTCCAGAAGCTGGCCTTCCTTGAAGCCTCCCGGAGCCCGTGACTGCAGAGCCCAGCTGTACCTCCTACACCTGAAGCACCCGACTTCCACGAGCTCCTTGCTGTGAGCTCCCTGGTCACTTGCTGTGACCCAGACTCTGTCCCCTCTGCTTTCAGGTTCATCTTTATCTTCTTTTCAACTTCAATCTTCACGACTTCAACGACACTCGCAGCTAGCAGCAGTTTGGACTACTTTTCCATAGAAAATCAGCCTGCGACCCGACACCAGAATCGACCTATGCACCCGGCTTCCCTGGGGCAGGTAACAGTGGTACTCCGGTACTCCCGTGGTGGTGGGCTCTCCAAAGCCTTAAGTCTCAAGCCTTAACTTTGTACTGTTGCTAGAAGTGTCCTCTAACTTTAAATATTCAACCGCGACATTCTCCATAGGCTATCATAGCGATCCCGATAGCAGCTCTTTGCACTGCACGCGTCTCCCGTGGGTCCCCTTCCTCTTAACTGTGGGTGGATTCTGAAGGGGCAAGCGATCCTGAATGCCCTAGGCATTGCCTGTAGAATTGTCGTGGTTCTTATACCACTATTTTAGTATATGGTTTGGTCCCCCCCTGGGGCCCATTGATTTCTGTGCTATTTATTGTGTTTATAAATGCTTGTTTGAATTGTAACTTTGCCACTAGCCACATAAAGTGACTGTGGGATTCTGTCTAGAATAAATACATATATTTTATATATATACCTGTGTGGGCTATTCTTTCATTTGGTTATTCAAGAGGTTATTATGGTAAAACAATAAGCTTAACACTCCTTCAAGACTTAGCCTGAAGGCTGCTCTCCACAGCTACCACTAGGATAGCTTTCTTTAAAGGTTGTCTTAAACCTATCATCAATAGGAGTCGAATTGGACTGGTGCAAGGTGTCCCTATAACTAGGAACAGCATATGCCAGGCCAACTTCTCACACCAAGGTGATAAATAAGGCGAAATGCGGGAGTATTGCTGGAAATCCAGCGATAGGGAATTCATTGTTGATACGCCATGGTGGTCATAGCCTGACAATCCACCTCCCTTTAAACATATAGCTAAGTCTGAAATTTAGCAGACGTTAGCTTACGGCGATAACCGCGGCTAGCGCAGCTTTTTTTATCGCTATGGGTGTCAGGGTCCGACTTGTAAATACCGTAATGTGCGGTTAGCTACTTTTTCACGTATGTTTTCTGAGGGAACGCCTTCTTTGCATCCCATTAGAGATGCAATGCGAGGCGTTAGTGAAACGGCAGCTGACTCAAGGAAACACGCGCTGATGCCTATTAGCGTGTCCTTGCTAATATTGAGGTAATTCAATCGCCGCTTTTCGACCGAAAACGGCCGTTAAAGTGGCGATGTTGGCCTTGATAATGTGCCCCTGGGTTTGTTAAAGAAATATGTATTTCAGATAATCCAGGAGCCCTACTAATTATTATTCACAGAGCTTCTCCAATGGTTGATCCTATTGCAGCTGTATCTCTTGATGCCGACAAGCTTTTGACCGTGTTATTTGGGACTTTCTGTTCAAGGCTTTAAAATGGCAAGGATTTGGTCGCAAAATGTTATGTTATGTTAACATTCTTTATTCCTACTCTACTTTCTCCTTTTTATTATAGGCATACAATCCTCTTATTTGTTACTCAAATGTGGAACTCTTTTTTATTTTGTTTTATTTGAGTAGATGGAAACATGATTACAAATTCATAAAAATGCAGCAATAGGAGAAATCAGCCTTTCTTCGAACAAGAGTATCCGTAATAACAGTCAATATATATCACATATATATAAAAAAAAACAGCAATGGGATGCTAAACCTCTCAACAGAGGTACAAAAATATTTAATCAGGGAGAGCAAAGCAATCACAATTTTCATAGATAGCGGCTCCTTAATCGTATATCACCCTCTCAAACAATGATTCAAGTAACTTTGGGAGGGCCCAATATATGTTACAGTCAAAGTGTGAAATCCCGGTATTGTATAGAATGCCTAGGTAATGTATAAAATGCCTGATGGTTTTCGGCAAACTATGAAATATACGTTTTTTGTGAAAATGTTACATACTTTTCCTAGGCATTCTATACAATTCCTAGGCATTATACAGAATGACCAGTACCATACAATTTATAATAATTCTATAAATAAGTTCCCATCCAAAAAGAGAGGAAAGTGCACTGTGCAAAAAATAAAAAACAGTATAACATTGTCGTTGAGAGTGCAAAAAACTCACTAAGCAGATCTATACCTTATTATCCAAGATTTTTTTTATTTCCCCCCTTTTTCTTTCCTTTTTTTCTTTAATTTTCTTTACATCTTGACATTTGACTTTTGTTAAAGAGAGATAAATTAGAATAAATAGATAACCCACATTAGACATCAATCTTACGAAAAACGCTGACCAGATCACTTTGAATCTCTGAACGACGCCTATTTGTTTAGCATATGCCTCTTCCCAAGTGTGGGCCCTAGCCATTTTTTCATACCAATGATGAATCAAAGGTATCTTATCGGATTTCCAATTCTGAAGAATTAGCGGACTGGCTGCTGCCATAGCAATACAGACAAAGTATTGCTGATATTTAGTCAGATGGTAGACCTCCGATGAGGATCCAAATAAGATCAATCTTAGGGAAGGGATAATTTGTACTAAAAGCGATTGATTAATAGCTTCAAAGACTTCAACCCATAAATCGTTGTAATTGAAGGCAAAAAAAAGAAAATTGGTTCTAAATCACTATCTGAAGATCCTAACACCTAAAGTAATGCTCTGGTAAAAGCCTTTGCGGCATATAATAAGTCAGCCATCTTGAGAGAAAAGCCATTCTTTTGTAATTGGCAGCTCGCAGTGTTCTATGCCCTACTTCACATAACGTCTGCCACTCTTTGCTACTGAGGCAGCATCCTGTTTCTTTTTCTAGTTTATGAAAGAACTTGTCGATCTCTTTCTGCTCCCCCAACTGATGTAGCAAGGAATACCAATTGCGGACTCCAATTAAGACATGGTCATATAATTGGAATAGAATCCTTAATGCCAAATCATTCACCATCACATAATTTGGTCTTAAAATGCTAGTTATTTGATTAAAACTAAAAGAAAGGGCTGATATCCTGGAGCCCAACTGTTGAGACAGTGAATCCCAAGTAATCACGTTTGATATATTGTAAAAATCACCTAATTGTTCAATCCCTACCTCCTTCCATAAATCTAGGATCCCTGCGAAATCTGAAGACCAATTCTTGACAATCTGATATTTTTATAAATGGATGACACATAGGAATTTTACCTATTGTCAAAAATGATTTCATACGAAAGCCTAAATCTAATATTGTCTTATATCTTGATTTGTTTTAGGCAATTTCAGAGAGCGAAGAAAAACAGGTAGTTTTGTTGCACTTTCGGCCAACATTGTATTCAACTTAACATTTTCACATTTGGAGGGTTACGTTGGGAGCTGAACTAAAGCATCAAGCAAAGCTGCATGATGATAAGATTCAAACCCCCCTGAGTTAAATCTAATTGTAATATTGCTAATGAAGATCTGGGCTGTTTGTCATAAAATAAAGATTATTAATGATAATCAATGTTGGTCTTGTAATAAGGAAAACAATGATGTTATGCATATGTTCTTCAATTTTTAGAAAATTACATTGTTTTGGCAATACTTTTAGGGAAAAGTTTTAGATGCCTATTCAGTTAAAGTACCATTTGATGTAATGTATATCTTCCTTGTGGGTCTTTCATCTATTTGGGATTCAGATCATTTAACTGGAAAATTTGTAGATTTCCTTATAGATATTCCTTTACCAGTAATAACTTCTCATTCAAATGATCATAGTAATATCACCTTTATTAGGTGGTGGAAATTGGTTTCTTGTAACCATGGACTGGACACTGCTGTATTAACATCCACACAAGTGGCTATAAAAGGGACAAGTTATGGGCGCCCTTCCATCTTCCTAATTAAGAGTTTTGCTAACCAAAATATTATTGTTTACATGCTAAATCCTCCCTAAATAATGTAATTCTTATATGTTAATAGCATCAATTGCCTCGCATCTTCCAAATATTTAGTTGAGTCAATCATTGATACAATACACAACAAATGTATATTGTTCTCTGCTAAGGGCCTGATTCCGATGTCGAATGGACCGGAGTCCGTCCGACATCGGTTGGTAACTGGAACTGAACAACCTCCTGTCGTCTCTTCCAGCCCAGGAAGTAAGATGCGACCGAACCCTGTTCGGTCGCAATCCTATTCTTTACAACGGGAGCATGCGTTCCGAACGGAATTCATGCTCTCAATGCAAAGAGCAGAGGTGCATTCATCCCTGCACCCCGTGGCAGGCACCTCAAGGGGTCAAAAATGATTTCATACGAAAACCTAAATCTAATATTATGTTATATCTTGATTTTTTTTAGCAATTTCAGAGAGCAAAGAAAAACAGGTCGTTTTGTTGCACTTTTGGCCAACATTGTATTCAACGTAACATTTTCAAATTTGGAGGGTGACATTAAGAGCCGAACTAAAGCATCAAGCAAAGCTGTATGATAATAAGATTCAAACCCCCCTGAGCTGAGTTATAGCTAATTGCAATATTACTACTGAAGGTCTGGTCTGTTTTTTTGCCCAAATAATTTTTTTAATCATTTTATCTAAATCACGAAAATAAGATTTCGGTATTTTAATAGAGAGTATGATAAACAAAAATAGGAATAATGGTAAGATTTACATTTTAGTCATTGATACACGCCAAATTCAATTAATGTTAAAGGAAGGAGAGACCAGCTGCCCAGAAGCCTCTTTGATTCCATGATTGAGGGTGAATATTTGGTCGTACTCATTGGTTACGAAAATACCCAAATATCTGATAGGTTTGGCTGCTATCTGCTGGAGGGAAAATGGGAGGCATACTGTCTGAACATTAAACAACAAAGTCTCTGTCTTGGCTTGATTTATCCTATACCCTCCTACTCGTGTAAAAGCTAGTATTTTGTCGAATGTATTTTTAATGTTTAACAAATCTGCTATTAAATAAAGAATAATATCACCCGCAAATAGTTTAATCTCAGGCATTGCATTCAAGGGTGATAGTATCCGAGGAATGATATGGATTTTTATTAGCAGAGGTTCTATAAACAATGAAAATAAAAGAGGGGACAGCGGGCATCCCTGCCTAGTCCCGTGTCTGATCTGTTCAAGCCCTGCTTCTTCTTTATTCATCACAATTTTTGCCTCTGATCCTACGTTAAGCCCTCTTAACATTTTAACCAGCTGTGCAGCGAGGCCGAATTTTTGTAAAATAAAAAACAAAGCCTGCCAGTCAACAAGGTTGAATGCTTTTTCCACATTGAGCATTAAAATCGCTGCCTCGGCCTTGTTGACCAACAGGAAATCAATAACTTGTGTTAAAAAATTAGGTATTTGAGGCCATAGGTCTATGAATTACAAAACCTGTTTGATCTGAGTGGACCACCTGTTGTGCTCACGGGGCCAATCTTGTTGCCCATATTTTACTAAATATTTTATAGTCTACATTTAATAGGCTAAAAGGACAATATGCACTAGGGTCCCTAGGGTCCTTATCTTTCTAAAGAAAGCATACCACCACAGCTTCCTTTAGGTTTATTGATCTGGGCTCACCATCTTTTATCAGATTGATAAATTTAGTAAGAAAAGGTAGAAGTAGAGACTGGAAGTTCGTAAAAACGTCTACAGGTAATCCATCATTTCCTGCAGTTCCGTGTTAGCCATAGTTTTTGATATATTGCTAACTTCCACTGAGATAGGCTTAATGAGAGAATCCCTCTGACTATTTGAGATAGAAGGTAGTTGTAAAGATTCAAAATATTGTACAAGTAATTCAAAATCTATATCCTGCGCTTCCTCATAGATGTTTTTAAAATGCCGCAGGAAAACCTTGGCGATCTTATCCTTTAAATCTTCTATTATACCCGTTTCGGGATCCCTGATCTGACTAAGTAAATTTTTGCTACTTTGCACTTTAGTAGCCCAAACAAGATAATGTCCTATATGTCGGCTTTCCTCATAGAGTCTTAGTTTATAAGCCTTGCTGCCCTAGATTTCCTCCAAATTAAAAAAATTCCCTCAATTTGCCTTTGGCTGTCCCTAAATCTTCCAGACAAGCGTTTTTCTGTCATTCCAACCTGGCTTTATTTACCTTATCCCTCGCTCTTTCAACAGCTGTGTCTGCAATTACATTACTGCTTGTGCTCATTGTTTACTCGCTGCAGCCTTAAAGCCTATTACCTGGCCTCTAAAAGCTGGTTTAAAAGCCTCCCAAATAAAGAATATAGAAGCTGAGTTCTCATTAATTTCGAAGATTTTTTTATAAAAAGCTGCTTTTGTTTATATCCAATCCAAATCGTCATGAAGAAATTTGTCAAAGTGCCAACGATTACTGCTTTTCAATGCAGACCTATCTAATTTAACTATTGTGGAATTAGCTGAGTAATCAGAAAATGCGTTTGAAATAATCTCTGTCTCCCCTCTAAACAACCGTTTGTCGATTAGAAAAAAAATCTATTCGAGAGGCCGTCTTAAACCTGGAAGAGTAGCAGGTGTAGTGTGATTGGCCTGGATGACCTTGACGCCATGGGTCCAGGAGGACCAGTTCCTGTTTCATCCTATTGATCAGCTTAGTTTTTTTAGGCTTTAATTGCTTCTTTGTTTTATTTGAGGTATCAAGACCAATATCTTGAATATAATGAAAATACCCACCCAATATTATGGAACACTAAGAAGAAATTAATATCTCATAAATGGTCACCACTTTTTTGTCTTAGTGGGGCCGATCGGATACAAATACAATTATGATGCTGCCCATTATCGATATTACTCTTTCCATACTTCCAATTAAACTCCCTGTTGATTGATTTTTGATTAATTGACTCTTTTCTATGCAACTGTCTTTTGAACAAGAAAGCACATGTATAGCTCTCCATAAGATTAAACTGTCTAAAAATAATGGAGGAGTAGGTTTCCAGATTTTATTAAATCCCACTCCGCCTGCACACTGAAACGGGTCTTGACTTCAATGTCTTAGATTATCCCTAATCCATCTCATAAACATAAAACATTTCTTATCATGTTATTAAATACTCTAGCCTGATGGATAAAATCTCACTTACACATGAGTTTTCTAGTCTATAAATTGCTCTTCACTCCCCTATGTGGTGCAAGTCCAATAGTAATCATGCCCACCTTTATTTATATCGATATGAGACTAGATTTGGTCAAAGATTCATTCTACTTCGTGTGCAGCCAACACCACGCAAACTTTGTATTTCTTTGTAATAGACTGTTTTGACGCCTTCTTTTTTGTCATGAAGATTATTAATGATAATGAATGTTGGTCTTGTAATAAGGAAAACAATGATGTTATGCATATGTTCTTCAACTTTTAGCAAATCACATTGTTTAGGCAATACTTTTAGGGAAACATTTTATATGCCTGTTCAGTTAAAGTACCCTTTGATGTAAAGTATATCTTCCTTGTGGGTCTTTCATCTATTTGTGATTCAGATCATTTAACTGGGAAATTTGTAGATCTCCTTAGTGATATTGCTTTACTGATAATAACTTCTCATTCAAATGATCATAGTAATATCACCTTTCTTAGGTGGTGGAAATTGGTTTCTTGTAACCATGGACTGGACACTGCTGTATTAACATCCACCCAGGTGGCTATAAAAGGGACAAGTTATGGGCGCCCTTCCATCTCCCTAATTAAGAGCTTTGGTAGCCAAAATATTATTGTTGACGTGCTAAAACCTCCCTAAATAATTGCCTTGCATCTTCCAAATATATAGTTGGTCCCGATTCCGATGTCGAATGGACTGGAGTCCGTCTGACATCGGTTGGTAACTGGAACCGAACAACCTCCTGTCATCTGATCCAGCCCAGAAAGTAGGATGCACCGAACCCTGTTCGGTCGCAATCCTATTATTTACAACGGGAGCATGCGTTCCGAACGGAATGCATGCTCTCATTGCAAAGAGCAGAGATGCATTCATCCCTGCACCCAGTGGTAGGCACTTCGAGGTTCCTGCGGGGGTGCAGGAATCAACAGGAGGGCACCATAGGTGCCCCCTAGGCCACCCTTCGTTGGCCTTGCTCACATGGGGGCCCTGCTGTGGGCCCCCAAAGCAGATTTCCAATGCCTTTCTGTGTTATAAAGGCCGGCACAGAAAGGCAGTGGGAATCTGCCATTGTAATCCCTCAGCTGGGAAGAGCCGGCCGGAGGATTCCTGTAGACTTTCCGATTGGCGGACTGGCTCTCTGAGACCATCGGAAGCCGTTTGGAAAACTGATTCGGATTCCTTTCCGACGGACCCGATCGAAATGGGTCAGTAGGTCGGAAGGAAATCTGTCTATCTGGTTATGGTGCAGGCTGAAGGGCCCCGACTGACGGTTGGAGCCGTTCCATCCAGCATCGTAATCGGGCCCTAAGTATTGGTCTGTATTTCTCTTCTTTTCCTCTTCCTCCCTTCTTATCTCCTTCTGTTCTCTCCTTCCTTCAAAAGAAAATATGCAAAATGTTTCAGAGTTCCTTTGAGATATAGAATACGGTTCTATTTTTCTTTGTTCTATTACATTGAATGGTTGTTGTACTGTTTTACTATTTTTAGGGTTTTCTAAATTAATATTGATTTAATGTAATTGCTACGTTTCTGCTACATTAATTGCAAACAAAGCATCATAAACTAAAAAACTTTCACGGGGGCAAACCGACCATCAAAGATGCCTTGGAAATAATGAAGTTTGTTTAAACTGAAAAAATATTTACAAACACCCCTGAAACCTATGAAAGTTATTTTCAGAGCACCATAATTATACACAGAACTTATTCTACCTAATTATTTTTTATTCCACCCAAGTTGTCTCATCAATGCTGCCCTCCTGGGACCACAGACACTAAAAAACTGGAGTAGCCTCCTTCATGCCATAATCGTGCTTTAAGTCACCGTTTAGCCTCTTATTTTGTGGCAAAGCCTTGAAAGAGCCCTCAGTGGATAGCTAACTGGGCAAAAACACAGTTGGCACGCGACGTGTTGATGTACCATGAATTATGTACATTAATGCATATACAAAAATGTAATAATAAATGTCACTGTGTCCTTCAATGCTATCTACCAGTCAAGTGCAGATACATCAACTGTAGATATGATATCCGCCCAATCAAGTGTCCAGGCTTTCAGTTCTTTATCCCCATTGCTAATCCATCACTGCCTGTGTTGTTGAGCAGATGTTCAAGCAGAGGGGATCCTGAACAGTTCTGTTTTCAAGGATTTGATCAAATTCAGGAGTTTGTATTCTTCTCTAAATTCAGGGTTATGTTCAATCCATAGTTTGGGTCTGTGGTCTCCAAGGGATGGACCTCCCTGAGTGAGCCCTTGCAGTTATTTTTTTTTAATCGGTTTGCAGTGGTCGAACATGAAGCTCTGACAGGGATTTAATGCAGAGTTATGTGGAGTCTGGTTTTGTAGGTAGCCCAGGCTCAGTAGACATCACAACAGTGCACAGAACCTGGAGCATAAGGCTTGAGTTCACAGGGAACCAATAAGGAACGTCGAAAGGTTGCTTCTAGAGTTCTTGTTTCCTGAGGTTGAGGAAAGGTCTTGCTGCACAGTTCTGACCTGTTTGCAGTTTGTGGGCACATTTCCCTGGCAGACCAGTGTGGATGGCATTGCAATAATCAAATTACTCCAAGTCAGGACTCTGATTAGCGCCTCTCTGAATAGACCAATTGCATAGCGGTGCCGGACTTGCAGGCTTGAGCTGGACTCGCAGGCATAAGTGTCAATGCTACTGCCACCATGTTTCCATGTGTATCAATCAATTACAATAATAACATATATATTGCTACCTAATTAAAACCACTCTATATAATTATTTATGAATCTACACTTAAAGTGCAATTAATACATCAATGTAATTAAAATATTGCATTACAGCTCTTTTGCAATATCACAGTTCTAATAAAGTGCAATAGGTTGTTTGTTCAGTCGCAGTGGCGCTGTATACAGTTTAATTTCAATTAATAGTTGAATATGCACCAATTTTTCTGTGTGTTTGACAAAAATATCCATACATTTTTTAAGCCTACTAATGAGCATGCGATTGTTGGTCCCAGAGCACAATGAAATTGCGATGAACAGGTTCTTACGTCATAGCTGTGATCCCCCCGAAGACCCAAAGATCTTCAGCATGGAGGAGTGGATTTGCCACCTTTTCTACGTGCCTCATAGTTGGCAATAGTGGCAGAAGCACTAGAAAGCAGTGAGGCGAGTCTATAGAACGTGGTTCTGGTTTATGAACTGAGTTTGCGGTCTGCCACCCACCGCCCCATAACACGTGCCCACAGCCACCATTTTCTTAAGCTTTCGGCCTCATTTACCTCAGCGCACCATGGAGGTCTTGCATCCTGCTGAGCAACATGAGCATTTTTTATTTTTTTTCTTCTTTAAGTTCATTCTTCTATGGCGATTTGGACTTCTCATCAGCATACATTTCGACTCACCATCTTTTTTAGGAGTCCCCTTCCTTCATATTTTACCGCTCCATTTTACTGGTTCCTTTTTGTCTTTGCTTAGTCAGTCAGACCCATTTTGCATCAACGCCGAACCTAATATCGAAAGGGCTCATCGGATTGGTTCTTCATCAGCTTCTATTTCTACCAGACGAAGAAGGATTGTCGCCTTCTGTTTGCAATACTCTGACCATAGGAAAATACTACCAGCCCCTAAACATTGCAAACAAAGGCTATGGATTGGTCATAATATCCTCCTCTTTACTCTGTATAGGTGCCCAGCTATCCCAGGACTACAGGATCAAGGCTGTGTGTGTTCCAGTGTTTCCTTGTTCTTGTGTTCATGTCCTGTGTCTAATATACTGTTCATATACATTTTGGTAAGTCCACACATTATTTGTTAGTCTTGGCTTTATATATCCCTTCTCTATCACTCTTCCTATCTTCACTGTTTTATTAGCATTTCTTTTTTGGGGGTCTGCTTCTGTTCGGCCTTTGCATTCACACTTCCCCCCTCCTCCATTTAGAGTACTTTTTTTTCCTTCTGTTAACACCAATTCCTGAAGTCACTAGGCTTTTTCCCATCTTCATTCTTCTATTAATGGGGAGCTATTATATCTCCCTACTCATTCTTTTCTTCTACAGCTCTTACACTTTCTCTACTCTCTTTTCTTCTTTTTACTTTCATTCCTACTCCTTACTGCAGCTTCCCTATCCTATGCAGCCGCCTATTGTCACTACTCCATCAGTGTATACCTCAAAAATCCTCCTAAGGTTTATGTTATCCCTACTATAGGTTTATCTATGTTTCTGTTGCCTATTTGTCTCCTCATGTATCTGAAATGCATAATTTATGTATCATCTCTTGGAATGTTAATGGCCTAAGGAACCCTATTAAAAACATGGAGTGCTCACCCACCGATAAGGAGTGAACTGCCCGATTACTCTATTACAAGAACACAACTTAAAGGACAGGAACTTGTCTGTTTATGCAGACATTGGGCTGGGTATGTTATTTGTTTTCCTGCTGTAAATAACAAAAATGGTGTAATAATCCTGCTTCATAACAATTTACACTTTCAGATTATAAATGAAGCTAAAGATGATGATGGCAGACGGATCCTTTTGAATATTAAGATTAATGACACTCAGCTCTCTATCGGTAATGTCTATGGCCCTACAGCAGTTGACCCACAGTTCTGGCTGGTGTCTCTTCTCTACTACTATTGTGCCCATTAGATCACCTTTTAGTAGAAGGAGTTTGTAATCAGCCAGTGGATCCCTTTGATGATCGACGCTCTCAGACCAGATATACCCACTAGAATGCAAAATCCTTTTAAAAAATCAATTGCTTCTTGAGGCTTGATTGATGCCTGGAGAGGATTTCATCCAGATATTTTGGAATTCTCTTTCTATTCCTCACACTCTAGGATAGATTACATAAATTCTCACACAGAATGTTTTCCAGTCTATGTTGCATACGGATATTGGGTCTATCCTCATTCAGACTATGGACCTGTCATACTTGACTTAAACACCAATGTACCCTGCTCCAACAGATGCAGATTGAATAATGCATCATTATGCGATTACAATTTGCAGCTTTTTCTAACAAATCTTCCCATTTTATTATTCATTCAGATATTCGGTTGAATTTTATTTGGGATGCTTTTAACGCGACTGCTAGGGGCTTTATTATAGATGACATCAGAACTGAAAAGAGAAAAGCCCTTAAAGACTACTCAGAGTTGTTAAAAAAGATTAAAACTCTTGAACATAAATGTTGTTCCTGTAACCAATAAAACACTTTAACCAAACTGATTCAGGCTAAATTACAGTAAAATGAGCAATCCTTAGAGAGTGCGTGCAGCACTTCACTCAAAATTAGTGCATAATAGTATTGTGGCCGCAATAAAGCCAACAGGTTACTTGCCAACTATTTGAAAGTCAAGAAAGCAATATTCTAAGATAACTGCTATCACTGACAAACATGGTGCCAGACACAGTAGTGATTAAAAAATATTGGAATGTTTCACTGAATATTATACCAGCTATACACTTGAGAATCTTCTCCCACTGCGGAGGACTTCGATGCTTTTTTCATTCTATCCCTAAACCAGTAGATCACGTGGTCAATCTTTTTTCTCTGTACACCACAATATCCACGACGGAGATCAAAACAGCCTTTACCAAAACTTTCAAAAGATGAATCTCCGGGTCCAGATGGGTTTTGGGTTGAGTTCTACTACCAAGTTGACCATCTAAAAATCCCCAAATTATTACTCTTTATTCACTACTTTCTTACTGAAGATATCACGCAGTGCACGTTTTCTGATGCTATGTTATGTTTGCTTTCTAACAAGGATAAGGATCTGCCCTTGTGTGGAAATCATAGACCTCTCTCCCTCATAAATACCAACTGTAAGATCTTTGCAAAAGTTATCACTTTACGCATCAACCAAGTAATTCCAGAACGAATCAGTACGGAGCAATCAAGTTTTACAAGGGGAGGATACATCTCTGATCACTCTCTCACCTTTTTTTAAATTCTTCACATGGCCTCCCAATCCACTGCTCCCACAGCTGCTGTAACTCTGGAAGTGGAAAAAGGATTTGACCGCATCAACTGGGATTTCATGTTTGGAGCTTTACAATGGCATGGTTTAAGCCCTCACATTCCCAAATCTATTTGCTTATTGCCCCCTGCACCTTCCACCGCTATTTTCATTAATGGTAAGCAGTCATAGTACTTTCCCTTGCATCGATGCACCAGACAGGGTTGCCCATTATCTCCCCTTTTATTTATCTTATTTCTAGAACTCTTTTGGAAAAAATCAGCAGTTTACGGTATTTGTAGAGCACAACATTCCTCCCCAGGGGGATATCACGGCGCTAAGATGCTCCCTCTAATGGTGATACTGAGGTATATCTAAGATAACTGTGAAAGCTCTAAAAAAACAAGTTTTGATTTTTTTTCCTAAACCTAATGTGGTTGTTGGAAAGACGAAGATCTGGGGGCGGAGTGTTCCATTGTGATACTGCCAGGTGTGAAAATGAGCGGCCCCCAGATCTGACTTTTTTTATCTGCTTGGTTCTGGCAAGTGCAAGATTATGTGATCTAAGATCTGACATAGAATAATATAATTCCCCTTTGGCTAGTAAAATTTCGGGCCCAGTGTTATTTAGTTTTGTGGGCATGGCAGTGGCTCTTTTGCGCATTGGCAGCCAGTGAAGCGTTGCCAGGCAGGCTGATGCCGAGCTGCATCTGTCCTTATTGCAGACAAGCTTTGCTGATGCTTATTATATCACCTGGAGTTGAGTGAACAGGTAATCTGCCGTGCCCACATAAAGGGGCAAACATCCTTTACAACGCAGTCATTACATCGCACTACCTTTACAACGAAGTCAATACAACGCAACATCCTTTACAACGCATGCCATTACAATGCAGCCATTACATTACATGTCATTACAACGCATGTCACTACAACGTATAGCATTACAACGCATATCATTACAACGCATAGTTTTTACCTCTACACTATCCAACAGTTACCCTACTGTTGCACTCACTGGAGTGGGTATAGTCATTTTTACCCCTACACTCTCCAACACTTACTCTACTGTTGCACTCACTGGAGTGGGAATAGTAATGTTTACCCCTACACTATCCAACACTTACCTTATATGCAAAGTAATGGTATGCGTTGTAATGGTATAATGCGATGTAATGGATTGCGTTGTAAATGTACTTTCTAAAAATGTGTTATTTATGCCATGCAATGTAAAAACATGCGTTGTAATGGATGTTGCGATGTAAAAACTGCGTTGTAAAGGCACGTGTTGTTTTCTATTCTTTTGATGAGATAATCTTTTTTAGCTCTTTTTAGTACTTTGTGCTAAGTTTTCAGATCACATTTATAGTTGAGGTGGTCTATCTAGTTTTTTTAATGTTTCCTAGTGTGCTCCAGCATTTTACATATCCTTTTTTCTATTCTTGATTCGGGTGAATATCATTTTTGAGAGTGAACCTCGAGCTGATTTGGTCACTTGCAAAGATTTGCAGTTGTCTCGGGAGTTTGCGATTGCCAAATTGAGGATTTTTAAATAAAGTTAGGGGTTTCTCCTGGTCGCTTATTGGTGGGGCGAAATGGTTTTGAGAATTAATCAATATTTATTAGACTCCAGAGTCTTTTAGGGGTGGGGGCCATATCAGATGGTATTTTTTGGCCAAGTGGTAGACGAAGGGAGAAAGTAACTGAAGATGATCCATCCACGTTTAAAGGATCAATGTCTAGAATTTTGGTGGTTGTGATATTTGAAATTAGACGTCCACTGTATGGCCAGCGATGTGAGTGGGGCCGGGAATCCATTCTTTAAGTTTACATAAAGGGTCCTCCATATTTTCAAAGTGTATGTCATGTTTTTGGCTTAGTGGAGGTAGCCGTGAACGTAGGATAGCAGTCATTTTGGGGTGATAACCTGGCGGTCTGTCAAGAACCGTGTCTCCAAGGAGCTTCTGCTCTTTGAAGGCTAAGATTTCTCATTCTGCGAAGGGGGAGTTGAGTTCAGTGGAACATATGTAGATGCCTTGATGAGGATGGTGGTGCCGCCTCCTGTGCGGCCAATTCAGTTGCATTTCAGAATCTCATATCCTAGTGGCATTTCGACTGTAATTTCGGCCATGGTAGTTTCATTGAACCAGGTTTCTGTGATGAAAACTAAGGGGCAGATTTATGAGCCCCTTGCGCCACTTTTGCGTCACTTTTAACATGGGAAAAGTGACGCAAAAGTGGCGCAAGGGGCTCATAAATCTGCCCCTAAGTACGGGTTGGAGTCTGATATTGTGTCTCAGATCTCTAGGCAGTGTTTGGGTAAGGAGGTGACATTAAAATACATGCCTTTTAGTATTACTTCTGTGTCTTTGTTGGATATGTACATGTGCGCTCCTCGTTTGACCAGCCAACCCATTTGCAGTTTAAACAGGAAAAAGGGCCGTCTATGTGTCCAAGAATACCTTTCAAACAAGAGGTCGGTCGCACTGTGATTGAAAGGACTACGTAGTGCTAGTAGCGTTTCTCATGAGTAAGTCATTTGTACCTCACTTTCTTTGAGGAAACCGGCAGGGCTCCTTGACCCTGGTCCCATTCGGGCAGGCGCAGACAGGCTTGCCTTTGGTGCGCCTTTGGTGTGCCAACAGCGCATCCACGCAGCGCCCTCATTTCCTTTTGCATCAAATCCAGACCGCTGAACTGCTAATGACGGTTGGACCAGCACTTCCTGTTTGGCGTGGTTTGAACCAACAACTGCCACGAACTGTTTAACATTTCTAAAATAACGAAGCCCCCAAATACAGTATTGATGTCTAAAAAGCACCAATTAAAAACATTTTTTTCAGAATTTCAAACAGTAAAGTGCTCAGGATAGATTTGACTCCTAACTTTACTACTACTAAACTGAGAAAAATCATAATTTTTAGGCTTTCGGTATTCACAGAAGGCATTTAGGAGTCCTAAAGTTAGGAGTCCTAACTTTACTACTACTAAATTGAGAAAAATCCTAATTTTAAGACTTTCGGTATTCACAGAAAGCATTTAGGAGTCCTAAAGTTAGGAGTCCTAACTATACTACTACTAAACTGAGAAAAATCCTAATTTTAAGACTTTCGGTATTCACAGAAGGCATTTAGGAGTCCTAAAGTTAGGACTCCTAACTTCTGTGAATACCGAAATGACTAAGTGCCTTCTGTGAATACCAGAATGAGTAAGTGCCTTCTGTGAATACCAAAATGGTAGTAAGTTTAGGATTTTGTCTTAAGTTAGTTCTGTGAATCGGGCCCTATATATTAAAAGCAATAACCACAGCAGGAGCAGTTGAAATTCTGCAATCCAAGCCCTAAAACCTGAATATTCCTCCTCAGGACATATCTTCTTAAATAATAAGAATAAGAATAAGAATTTATGAAAAGCACATCAGGTTTTACAACACTCGTTAATACACTTATTTATAAATATTACTAAGCTGTGTATGAAAAGCACATCAGGTTTTACAACACTCGTTAATACACTTATTTATAAATATTACTAAGCTGTGTATCATGGGTGCGTTATTTATTGCACCCCTGAACTAAAGGGCTTATTGTGCGAGCTCATGACAGTACAAACAAAGCAGATGAGAAAGAGGAAATGAAACAGAAATGCAACATTAAGGCAGTCTCCCATCAGTCACCTGTCCTCAGTGGCTGAGGAGGGGTCTGTCACCTACGGCTTCCTGCCCATCTTCACTGATACGACTCAGTCACTCACTGGTCTCCTGCTTATGCACTCTGAGGGTGTCGCTATTACTCACACGACCACCCGCCTCCTGTCAGCTTAAGGTGGGAGGTGGCTGTCACATATGAGTTCCCTGTCTCTACTCTCTGAGGGCGTCTCTGATACTCAATGGTCTCCTCTCCCTTCCTAGGTGAAGGTGTCTTTGTCTCTCACCGGTCACCTGCCCTTCCTCCCAGGTGAAGGTGTCTCTGTCACTCACCTGTCTCCTGTCTCTTGCCAGGTGAAGCAGTCTCTATCTCTCACTGGCCTCCTGTCCCTTCCCAGGTGAAGATGGCTCTGTCACTCACTGGTCTCCTGTCCCTCCTCTCAGGTGTAGGTGTCTCTGCCTCTCATCGGTCTCCTGCACGCCTCTCAGCTGGAGGTGTCTATGTCCCTCGTCCTCCTCCCAGGTAAAGGTGTCTCTGTCACTTACCAGTTTCGTCTCCATCCTCCCAGGTAAAGGTGTCTCTATTACTCACTGGTCTCCTACCCCTCCTCCCAGGTGAAGGAGTCTCTGTCACTCATCGCTCTCCTGCCTCCTCCTAGGTGAACGTGTCTCTGTCACTCACGGGTCTCCTACCTTCGCCCAGATGACGGTGTCTCTGCCACTAATTGCCCTCCTCTCCCTCCACCCCACTGTAGGTGTCTCTGTCACTCACCTGTCTCTTGCGCCTCCTCCGAGGTGAAGGTGTCTCTATCACTCACCGGTCTCCCGCCCCTCCTCCCAGGTGAAGTTGTCTCTTTCACTCACCGTGTTTCAGTCCCACCTCCCATGTGAAGGTGTCTCTCTCACTCACTGGTCTCCTGTCCCTCCTCCCAGGTGAAGGTGTCTCTATCACTCACCGATCTCCCGCCCCTCCTCCCAGGGAAAGGTGTCTCTGTCACTCACCGGTATCCTATGTTCACCAAGGTTAAGGTGTCTCTGACTCTCATTGTCTCCTGTCTCTCCGCCCAGGTGAAGGTGTCTCTGTAACTCGCATGTCTCTTGCCCCTCCTTCCAGGATAAGGTGTCTCTGTCACAAACCGGTCTCTTGCCCCTCCTCCCAGATGAAGGTGTCTCTATCAGTCACTGGTCTCCCGCCCCTACTCATAGGTGAAGGTGTCTCTGTCTCTCACCAGTCTCCTGTCCGTCCTCCAGGTGAAGGTGTCTCTCTCACTCACCGGTCTCCTGTCCCTCCAACCAGGTGAAGGTGTCTCTGTCACTTTTCACTCTCCTGTCCCTACACCCAGGTGAAGGTGCCTCAGTCACTCACCTGTCTCTTGCCCCTCCTCCCAGGTGAAGGTGTCTTTATCAGTCACCGGTCTCCCGCCCCTCCTCCCAGGTGAAGGTGTCTTTATAAGTCACCGGTCTCCCGCCCCTCCTCATAGGTGAAGGTGTCTCTGTCTCCTGTCCGTCCTCCAGGAGAAGGTGTGTCGCTCACTCACCGGTCTCCTGTCACTACACCCAGGTGAAGGTGTCTCAGTCACTCACCTGTCTCTTGCCCCTCCTCCCAGGTGAAGGTGTCTCTTTCACTCACCGGGTTCCAGTCCCACCTCCCATGTTAAGGTGTCTCTCTCACTCACTGGTCTCCTGTCCCTCCTCCCAGGTGAAGGTATCTCTGTCACTCACCGATCTCCCGCCCCTCCTCCGAGGTAAAGGTGTCTGTCACTCACCGGTATCCTATGTTCACCTAGGTTAAGGTGTCTCTGTCACTCATTGTCTCCTGCCTCTCCTCCCAGGTGAATGTGTCTCAGTCACTCACCTGTCTCTTGCCCCTCCTCCCAGGTGAAGGTGTCTCTTTCACTCACCGTGTTCCAGTCCCACCTCCCATGTTAAGGTGTCTCTCTCACTCACTGGTCTCCTGTCCCTCCTCCCAGGTGAAGGTAGCTCTGTCACTCATCGAGTTCCTGTCCCTCCTCCCAGATGAAGGTGTCTCTATCACGCACCAATCTCCCGCCCCTCCTCCGAGGTGAAGGTGTCTCTGTCACTCACCGGTATCCTATGTTCACCTAGGTTAAGGTGTCTCTGTCACTCATTGTCTCCTGCCTCTCCTCCCAGGTGAAGGTGTCGCTGTCACTCACCGGTTCTCCTGTCCCTCCTCTCAGCTGATGGTGCCTGTCACAGGGGGAGGCGGTATTGACTGAAGCCCCTGAGTCTCCACATCCCTCCTGGACTCACTCACAGGCTGCCAGTCTCCTGCTCTCTCGTGGCACAGACACATCTGGAAAGATCTCCTGATCGTCAAACACACCCAGGCCAGTCCGTGTCTGTCTCCAGGTAACCAGGGGAGACATTTTACTATCTCACTAACAGGAAGTATTGATGAACAAGTCATCTCTGATACAATGATAGACACCCCTCAGTCCGAAGTCGCGACACATCCTCGTTGTACCTGGCCCAGCCCTGTCCAGCAGATAAAGAGTTAACATCAATGTATGTGGCCCCTGAGTCAAATGTCTGAAAAAGAACAAGCATTTAAGGTTTAGATTTCGTCTATGTGATTAATAATAAGCAGTTTGTTGCTGTAAGTTGTAGCTTGCTGAGCAGTTGTACAATATAAGTTACAGAAAGTCTCTTATAGAGTTATGACTTGTTTATGTACAAAAAGGCAGTATATTGTGCTATTAATAGTGGTATAGTGTGGGGAAGTAATAGTAACACTTTGAAAAAAGAAATGAAATAGGGAAATAATGGCATTACTGGATATAAAAGCAATATTACTTGTTTAGAAGAGTTCTGACTACTTTGGGCCAAGTGCCACGGCAACTAATGCACCATTCAGATCATGCCCCTAGTGCCTACAAGAGAACTATATTTGTGAATGCCTGTTTAGTAGTAAAATACAGCAATGTTTGGTGTTTAGAGGCGTTATTTCAACTTTTTGTCTGGTGCAACTGCATCTGCTGCACCATTCAAATTATGAACCACCTATTGCTTATAAGGTAACTGTACTTGTGACTGCCTGTTTAGTAGTAAAATATCACAACTTTTGGTGTTTAGAGGGGTTCGTAGAGCATTGGGCCCTGGTGTCACTGCACCTGCTACACCTTTCAAATCATGAACCTATTGCTTGTAAGGTAACTGTACTTGTGACTGCCTGTTTAGTAGTAAAATATCACAACTTTTGGTGTTTAGAGGGGTTCGTAGAGCATTGGGCCCTGGTGTCACTGCACCTGCTGCACCTTTCAAATCATGAATCTATTGCCTGTAAGGTAACTGTACTTGTGACTGCCTTTTTAGTAGTAAAATATCACAACTTTTGGTGTTTAGAGGGGTTCGTAGAGCATTGGGCCCTGGTGTCACTGCACCTGCTGCACCTGTCAAATCATGAATCTATTGCCTGTAAGGTAACTGTACTTGTGACTGCCTTTATGTAGTAAAATATCACAACTTTTGGTGTTTAGAGGGGTTCGTAGAGCATTGGGCCCTGGTGTCACTGCACCTGCTGCACTAATCAAATCAAATCATGAATCTATTGCCTGTAAGGTAACTGTACTTGTGACTGCCTTTTTAGTAGTAAAATATCACAACTTTTGGTGTTTAGAGGGGTTCGTAGAGTATTGGGCCCTGGTGTCACTGCACCTGCTACACCTTTCAAATCATGAATCTATTGCCTGTAAGGTAACTGTACTTGTGACTGCCTGTTTAGTAGTAAAATATCACAACTTTTGGTGTTTAGAGGGGTTCGTAGAGCATTGGGCCCTGGTGTCACTGCACCTGCTGCACCATTCAAATCATGAATCTATTGCCTGTAAGGTAACTGTACTGGTGACTGCCTTTTTAGTAGTAAAATATCACAACTTTTGGTGTTTAGAGAGGTTCGTAGAGCCTTCGGCCCTGGTGTCACTGCACCTTCTGCACCTTTCAAATCATGAATCTATTGCCTGTAAGGTAACTGTACTTGTGACTGCCTTTTTAGTAGTAAAATTTCACAACTTTTGGTGTTTAGAGGGGTTCGTAGAGCATTGGGCCCTGGTGTCACTGCACCTGCTACACCTTTCAAATCATGAATCTATTGCCTGTTAGGTAACTGTACTTGTGACTGCCTTTTTAGTAGTAAAATATCACAGCTTTTGGTGTTTAGAGGGGTTCGTAGAGTATTGGGCCCTGGTGTCACTGCACCTGCTACACCTTTCAAATCATGAATCTATTGCCTGTTAGGTAACTGTACTTGTGACTGCCTGTTTAGTAGTAAAATATCACAACTTTTGGAGTTTAGAGGGGTTCCTAGAGCATTGGGCCCTGGTGTCACTGCACCTGCTGCACCATTCAAATCATGAATCTATTGCCTGTCAGGTAACTGTACTTGTGAAGGCCTTTTTAGTAGTAAAATATCACAACTTTTGGTGTTTAGAGGGGTTCGTAGAGCATTGGGCCCTGGTGTCACTGCACCTGCTACACCTTTCAAATCATGAATCTATTGCTTGTAAGGTAACTGTACTTGTGACTGCCTGTATAGTAGTAAAATATCACAACTTTTGGTGTTTAGAGGGGTTCGTAGAGTATTGGGCCCTGGTGTCACTGCACCTGCTACACCTTTCAAATCATGAATCTATTGCCTGTAAGGTAACTGTACTTGTGACTGCCTGTTTAGTAGTAAAATATCACAACTTTTGGTGTTTAGAGAGGTTAGTAGAGCATTGGGCCCTGGTGTCACTGCACCTGCTACACCTTTCCAATCATGAATCTATTGCCTGTAAGGTAACTGTACTTGTGACTGCCTTTTTAGTAGTAAAATATCACAACTTTTGATGTTTAGAGGGGTTTCTAGAGTGTTGGGCCCTGGTGTCACTGCACCTGCTGCACTATTCAAATCATGAATCTATTGCCTGTAAGGTAACTGTACTTGTGACTGCCTGTTTAGTAGTAAAATATCACACCTTTTGGTGTTTAGAGAGGTTCGTAGAGCATTGGGCCCTGGTGTCACTGCACCTGCTACACCTTTCAAATCATGAATCTATTGCCTATAAGGTAACTGTACTTGTGACTGCCTTTTTAGTAGTAAAATATCACAACTTTTGGTGTTTAGAGGGGTTCGTAGAGCATTGGGCCCTGGTGTCACTGCACCTGCTGCACCATTCAAATCATGAATCTATTGCCTGTAAGGTAACTGTACTTGTGACTGCCTGTTTAGTAGTAAAATATTACAACTTTTGATGTTTAGAGGGGTTTCTAGAGTGTTGGGCCCTGGTGTCACTGCACCTGCTGCACTATTCAAATCATGAACCTATTGCTTGTAAGGTAACTGTACTTGTGACTGCCTGTGTAGTGGTAAAATATCACAACTTTTGGTGTTTAGAGGGGTTCGTATAGCATTGGGCCCTGGTGTCACTGCATCTGCTGCACCATTCAAATCATGAATCTATTGCCTGTAAGGTAACTGTACATGTGACTGCCTGTATAGTAGTAAAATATCACAACTTTTGGTGTTTAGAGGGGTTCGTAGAGTATTGGGCCCTGGTGTCACTGCACCTGCTACACCTTTCAAATCATGAATCTATTGCCTGTAAGGTAACTGTACTTGTGACTGCCTTTTTAGTAGTAAAATATCACAACTTTTGGTGTATGGAGGGGTTCGTAGAGCATTGGGCCCTGGTGTCACTGCACCTGCTACACCTTTCAAATCATGAATCTATTGCCTGTAAGGTAACTGTACTTGTGACTGCCTTTTTAGTAGTAAAATATCACAACTTTTGGTGTTTAGAGAGGTTCTTAGAGCATTCGGCCCTGGTGTCACTGCACCTGCTGCACCTTTCAAATCATGAATCTATTGCCTGTAAGGTAACTGTACTTGTGACTGCCTTTTTCGTTGTAAAATATCACAACTTTTGGTGTTTAGAGGGGTTCGTAGAGCATTGGGCCCTGGTGTCACTGCACCTGCTACACCTTTCAAATCATGAATCTATTGCCTGTAAGGTAACTGTACTTGTGACTGCCTTTTTAGTAGTAAAATATCACAACTTTTTGGTGTTTAGAGGGGTTCGTAGAGTGTTGTGCCCTGGTGTCACTGCACCTGCTACACCTTTCAAATCATGAATCTATTGCCTGTAAGGTAACTGTACTTGTGACTGCCTGTTTAGTAGTAAAATATCACAACTTTTGGTGTTGAGAGGGGTTCCTAGAGCATTGTGCCCTGGTGTCACTGCACCTGCTGCACCATTCAAATCATGAATCTATTGCCTGTCAGGTAACTGTACTTGTGACTGCCTTTTTAGTAGTAAAATATCACAACTTTTGGTGTGTAGAGGGGTTCGTAGAGCATTGGGCCCTGGTGTCACTGCACCTGCTACACCTTTCAAATCATGAATCTATTGCCTGTAAGGTAACTGTACTTGTGACTGCCTTTTTAGTAGTAAAATATCACAACTTTTGGTGTTTAGAGGGGTTCGTAGAGCATTGGGCCCTGGTGTCACTGCATCTGCTGCACCATTCAAATCATGAATCTATTGCCTGTAAGGTAACTGTACTTGTGACTGCCTGTTTAGTAGTAAAATATTACAACTTTTGATGTTTAGAGGGGTTTCTAGAGTGTTGGGCCCTGGTGTCACTGCACCTGCTGCACTATTCAAATCATGAATCTATTGCCTGTAAGGTAACTGTACTTGTGACTGCCTGTGTAGTAGTAAAATATCACAACTTTTGGTGTTTAGAGGGGTTCGTAGAGCATTGGGCCCTGGTGTCACTGCACCTGCTACACCTTTCAAATCATGAATCTATTGCCTGTAAGGTAACTGTACTTGTGAAGGCCTTTTTAGTAGTAAAATATCACAACTTTTGGTGTTTAGAGAGGTTCTTAGAGCATTCGGCCCTGGTGTCACTGCACCTGCTACACCTTTCAAATCATGAATCTATTGCCTATAAGGTAACTGTACTTGTGACTGCCTTTTTAGTAGTAAAATATCACAACTTGTGGTGTTTAGAGGGGTTCGTAGAGCATTGGGCCCTGGTGTCACTGCACCTGCTGCACCATTCAAATCATGAATCTATTGCCTGTAAGGTAACTGTACTTGTGACTGCCTGTTTAGTAGTAAAATATTACAACTTTTGATGTTTAGAGGGGTTTCTAGAGTGTTGGGCCCTGGTGTCACTGCACCTGCTGCACTATTCAAATCATGAACCTATTGCTTGTAAGGTAACTGTACTTGTGACTGCCTGTGTAGTGGTAAAATATCACAACTTTTGGTGTTTAGAGGGGTTCGTATAGCATTGGGCCCTGGTGTCACTGCATCTGCTGCACCATTCAAATCATGAATCTATTGCCTGTAAGGTAACTGTACATGTGACTGCCTGTATAGTAGTAAAATATCACAACTTTTGGTGTTTAGAGGGGTTCGTAGAGTATTGGGCCCTGGTGTCACTGCACCTGCTACACCTTTCTAATCATGAATCTATTGCCTGTAAGGTAACTGTACTTGTGACTGCCTTTTTAGTAGTAAAATATCACAACTTTTGGTGTTTAGAGAGGTTCTTAGAGCATTCGGCCCTGGTGTCACTGCACCTGCTGCACCTTTCAAATCATGAATCTATTGCCTGTAAGGTAACTGTACTTGTGACTGCCTTTTTCGTAGTAAAATATCACAACTTTTGGTGTTTAGAGGGGTTCGTAGAGCATTGGGCCCTGGTGTCACTGCACCTGCTACACCTTTCAAATCATGAATCTATTGCCTGTAAGGTAACTGTACGTGTGACTGCCTTTTTAGTAGTAAAATATCACAACTTTTTGGTGTTTAGAGGGGTTCGTAGAGTGTTGGGCCCTGGTGTCACTGCACCTGCTACACCTTTCAAATCATGAATCTATTGCCTGTAAGGTAACTGTACTTGTGACTGCCTGTTTAGTAGTAAAATATCACAACTTTTGGTGTTGAGAGGGGTTCATAGAGCATTGTGCCCTGGTGTCACTGCACCTGCTGCACCATTCAAATCATGAATCTATTGCCTGTCAGGTAACTGTACTTGTGACTGCCTTTTTAGTAGTAAAATATCACAACTTTTGGTGTTTAGAGGGGTTCGTAGAGCATTGGGCCCTGGTGTCACTGCACCTGCTACACCTTTCAAATCATGAATCTATTGCCTGTAAGGTAACTGTACTTGTGACTGCCTTTTTAGTAGTAAAATATCACAACTTTTGGTGTTTAGAGGGGTTCGTAGAGCATTGGGCCCTGGTGTCACTGCATCTGCTGCACCATTCAAATCATGAATCTATTGCCTGTAAGGTGACTGTACTTGTGACTGCCTGTTTAGTAGTAAAATATCACACCTTTTGGTGTTTAGAGAGGTTCGTAGAGCATTGGGCCCTGGTGTCACTGCACCTGCTACACCTTTTAAATCATGAATCTATTGCCTGTAAGGTAACTGTACTTGTGACTGCCTGTTTAGTAGTAAAATATCACAACTTTTGGTGTTGAGAGGGGTTCCTAGAGCATTGTGCCCTGGTGTCACTGCACCTGCTGCACCATTCAAATCATGAATCTATTGCCTGTCAGGTAACTGTACTTGTGACTGCCTGTGTAGTAGTAAAATATCACAACTTTTGGTGTTTAGAGGGGTTCGTAGAACATTGGGCCCTGGTGTCACTGCACCTGCTACACCTTTCAAATCATGAATCTATTGCCTGTAAGGTAACTGTACTTGTGACTGCCTTTTTAGTAGTAAAATATCACAACTTTTGGTGTTTAGAGGGGTTCGTAGAGCATTGGGCCCTGGTGTCACTGCACCTGCTGCACCATTCAAATCATGAATCTATTGCCTGTAAGGTAACTGTACTTGTGACTGCCTGTTTAGTAGTAAAATATTACAACTTTTGATGTTTAGAGGGGTTTCTAGAGTGTTGGGCCCTGGTGTCACTGCACCTGCTGCACTATTCAAATCATGAACCTATTGCTTGTAAGGTAACTGTACTTGTGACTACCTGTGTAGTAGTAAAATATCACAACTTTTGGTGTTTAGAGGGGTTCGTAGAGCATTGGGCCCTGGTGTCACTGCATCTGCTGCACCATTCAAATCATGAATCTATTGCCTGTAAGGTAACTGTACATGTGACTGCCTGTATAGTAGTAAAATATCACAACTTTTGGTGTTTAGAGGGGTTCGTAGAGTATTGGGCCCTGGTGTCACTGCACCTGCTACACCTTTCAAATCATGAATCTATTGCCTGTAAGGTAACTGTACTTGTGACTGCCTTTTTAGTAGTAAACTATCACAACTTTTGGTGTTTAGAGGGGTTCGTAAAGCATTGGGCCCTGGTGTCACTGCACCTGCTACACCTTTCAAATCATGAATCTATTGCCTGTAAGGTAACTGTACTTGTGACTGCCTTTTTAGTAGTAAAATATCACAACTTTTGGTGTTTAGAGGGGTTCGTAGAGTATTGGGCCCTGGTGTCACTGCACTTGCTACACCTTTCAAATCATGAATCTATTGCCTGTAAGGTAACTGTACTTGTGACTGCCTGTTTAGTAGTAAAATATCACAACTTTTGGTGTTTAGAGGGGTTCCTAGAGCATTGGGCCCTGGTGTCACTGCACCTGCTGCACCATTCATATCATGAATTTATTGCCTGTAAGGTAACTGTACTTGTGACTGCCTGTTTAGTAGTAAAATATTACAACTTTTGATGTTTAGAGGGGTTTCTAGAGTGTTGGGCCCTGGTGTCACTGCACCTGCTGCACTATTCAAATCATGAACCTATTGCTTGTAAGGTAACTGTACTTGTGACTGCCTTTTTAGTAGTAAAATATCACAACTTTTGGTGTTTAGAGGGGTTCGTAGAGCATTGGGCTCTGGTGTCACTGCACCTGCTACACCTTTCAAATCATGAATCTATTGCCTGTAAGGTAACTGTACTTGTGACTGCCTTTTTAGTAGTAAAATATCCCAACTTTTGGTGTTTAGAGGGGTTCGTAGAGCATTGGGCCCTGGTGTCACTGCACCTGCTACACCTTTCAAATCATGAATCTATTGCCTGTAAGGTAACTGTACTTGTGACTGCCTTTTTCGTAGTAAAATATCACAACTTTTGGTGTTTAGAGGGGTTCGTAGAGCATTGGGCCCTGGTGTCACTGCACCTGCTACACCTTTCAAATCATGAATCTATTGCCTGTAAGGTAACTGTACTTGTGACTGCCTTTTTAGTAGTAAAATATCACAACTTTTTGGTGTTTAGAGGGGTTCGTAGAGTGTTGGGCCCTGGTGTCACTGCACCTGCTACACCTTTCAAATCATGAATCTATTGCCTGTAAGGTAACTGTACTTGTGACTGCCTGTTTAGTAGTAAAATATCACAACTTTTGGTGTTGAGAGGGGTTCATAGAGCATTGTGCCCTGGTGTCACTGCACCTGCTGCACCATTCAAATCATGAATCTATTGCCTGTCAGGTAACTGTACTTGTGACTGCCTTTTTAGTAGTAAAATATCACAACTTTTGGTGTTTAGAGGGGTTCGTAGAGCATTGGGCCCTGGTGTCACTGCACCTGCTACACCTTTCAAATCATGAATCTATTGCCTGTAAGGTAACTGTACTTGTGACTGCCTTTTTAGTAGTAAAATATCACAACTTTTGGTGTTTAGAGGGGTTCGTAGAGCATTGGGCCCTGGTGTCACTGCATCTGCTGCACCATTCAAATCATGAATCTATTGCCTGTAAGGTGACTGTACTTGTGACTGCCTGTTTAGTAGTAAAATATCACACCTTTTGGTGTTTAGAGAGGTTCGTAGAGCATTGGGCCCTGGTGTCACTGCACCTGCTACACCTTTTAAATCATGAATCTATTGCCTGTAAGGTAACTGTACTTGTGACTGCCTGTTTAGTAGTAAAATATCACAACTTTTGGTGTTGAGAGGGGTTCCTAGAGCATTGTGCCCTGGTGTCACTGCACCTGCTGCACCATTCAAATCATGAATCTATTGCCTGTCAGGTAACTGTACTTGTGACTGCCTGTGTAGTAGTAAAATATCACAACTTTTGGTGTTTAGAGGGGTTCGTAGAACATTGGGCCCTGGTGTCACTGCACCTGCTACACCTTTCAAATCATGAATCTATTGCCTGTAAGGTAACTGTACTTGTGACTGCCTTTTTAGTAGTAAAATATCACAACTTTTGGTGTTTAGAGGGGTTCGTAGAGCATTGGGCCCTGGTGTCACTGCACCTGCTGCACCATTCAAATCATGAATCTATTGCCTGTAAGGTAACTGTACTTGTGACTGCCTGTTTAGTAGTAAAATATTACAACTTTTGATGTTTAGAGGGGTTTCTAGAGTGTTGGGCCCTGGTGTCACTGCACCTGCTGCACTATTCAAATCATGAACCTATTGCTTGTAAGGTAACTGTACTTGTGACTACCTGTGTAGTAGTAAAATATCACAACTTTTGGTGTTTAGAGGGGTTCGTAGAGCATTGGGCCCTGGTGTCACTGCATCTGCTGCACCATTCAAATCATGAATCTATTGCCTGTAAGGTAACTGTACATGTGACTGCCTGTATAGTAGTAAAATATCACAACTTTTGGTGTTTAGAGGGGTTCGTAGAGTATTGGGCCCTGGTGTCACTGCACCTGCTACACCTTTCAAATCATGAATCTATTGCCTGTAAGGTAACTGTACTTGTGACTGCCTTTTTAGTAGTAAACTATCACAACTTTTGGTGTTTAGAGGGGTTCGTAAAGCATTGGGCCCTGGTGTCACTGCACCTGCTACACCTTTCAAATCATGAATCTATTGCCTGTAAGGTAACTGTACTTGTGACTGCCTTTTTAGTAGTAAAATATCACAACTTTTGGTGTTTAGAGGGGTTCGTAGAGTATTGGGCCCTGGTGTCACTGCACTTGCTACACCTTTCAAATCATGAATCTATTGCCTGTAAGGTAACTGTACTTGTGACTGCCTGTTTAGTAGTAAAATATCACAACTTTTGGTGTTTAGAGGGGTTCCTAGAGCATTGGGCCCTGGTGTCACTGCACCTGCTGCACCATTCATATCATGAATCTATTGCCTGTAAGGTAACTGTACTTGTGACTGCCTGTTTAGTAGTAAAATATTACAACTTTTGGTGTTTAGAGGGGTTTCTAGAGTGTTGGGCCCTGGTGTCACTGCACCTGCTGCACTATTCAAATCATGAACCTATTGCTTGTAAGGTAACTGTACTTGTGACTGCCTGTGTAGTGGTAAAATATCACAACTTTTTGGTGTTTAGAGAGGTTCGTAGAGCATTGGGCCCTGGTGTCACTGCACCTGCTACACCTTTCAAATCATGAATCTATTGCCTGTAAGGTAACTGTACTTGTGACTGCCTTTTTAGTAGTAAAATATCACAACTTTTGGTGTTTAGAGGGGTTCGTAGAGCATTGGGCTCTGGTGTCACTGCACCTGCTACACCTTTCAAATCATGAATCTATTGCCTGTAAGGTAACTGTACTTGTGACTGCCTTTTTAGTAGTAAAATATCACAACTTTTGGTGTTTAGAGGGGTTCGTAGAGCATTGGGCCCTGGTGTCACTGCATCTGCTGCACCATTCAAATCATGAATATATTGCCTGTAAGGTAACTGTACTTGTGACTGCCTGTTTAGTAGTAAAATATCACAACTTTTGGTGTTTAGAGGGGTTCGTAGAGTATTGGGCCCTGGTGTCACTGCACCTGCTACACCTTTCAAATCATGAATCTATTGCCTGTAATGTAACTGTACTTGTGACTGCCTTTTTAGTAGTAAAATATCACAACTTTTGATGTTTAGAGGGGTTTCTAGAGTGTTGGGCCCTGGTGTCACTGCACCTGCTGCACTATTCAAATCATGAATCTATTGCCTGTAAGGTAACTGTACTTGTGACTGCCTGTTTAGTAGTAAAATATCACACCTTTTGGTGTTTAGAGAGGTTCGTAGAGCATTGGGCCCTGGTGTCACTGCACCTGCTACACCTTTCAAATCATGAATCTATTGCCTGTAAGGTAACTGTACTTGTCACTGCCTTTTTAGTAGTAAAATATCTCAACTTTTGGTGTTTAGAGGGGTTCGTAGAGCATTGGGCCCTGGTGTCACTGCACCTGCTGCACCATTCAAATCATGAATCTATTGCCTGTAAGGTAACTGTACTTGTGACTGCCTGTTTAGTAGTAAAATATTACAACTTTTGATGTTTAGAGGGGTTTCTAGAGTGTTGGGCCCTGGTGTCACTGCATCTGCTGCACCATTCAAATCATGAATCTATTGCCTGTAAGGTAACTGTACTTGTGACTGCCTGTATAGTAGTAAAATATCACAACTTTTGGTGTTTAGAGGGGTTCGTAGAGTATTGGGCCCTGGTGTCACTGCACCTGCTACACCTTTCAAATCATGAATCTATTGCCTGTAAGGTAACTGTACTTGTGACTGCCTTTTTAGCAGTAAAATATCACAACTTTTGGTGTTTGGAGGGGTTCGTAGAGCATTGGGCCCTGGTGTCACTGCACCTGCTGCACCCTTCAAATCATGAATCTATTGCCTGTAAGGTTACTGTACTTGTGACTGCCTGTTTAGTAGTAAAATATTACAACTTTTGATGTTTAGAGGGGTTTCTAGAGTGTTGGGCCCTGGTGTCACTGCACCTGCTGCACTATTCAAATCATGAACCTATTGCTTGTAAGGTAACTGTACTTGTGACTGCCTGTGTAGTAGTAAAATATCACAACTTTTGGTGTTTCGAGGGGTTCCATGAGCGTTGGGCCCTGGTGTCACTGCACCTGCTGCACCACTCGAATCATGACCCTAGTGCCTGCAAGGTAACTGCACTTGTGACTGCCTGTTTAGTAGTAAAATATCACAATTTTTGGTGTTTAGAGGGGTTCCTTGAGCGTTGGGCCCTGGTGTCACTGCACCTGCTGCACCATTCAAATCATGAATCTATTGCTTGTAAAGTAACTGTACTTGTGACTGCCTGTTTAGTAGTAAAATATCACAATTTTTGGTGTTTAGAGGGGTTCCTTGAGCGTTGGGCCCTGGTATCACGGCACCTGCTGCACCACTCACATCATGACCCTAGTACCTGCAAGGTAACTGAACTTGTGACTGCTTATTTAGTAGTTAAATATAGCAATATTGGGGGGCTTATTTATAAGCCCCTTGCACCGCCGGAACGTCACTTTTTGCTATGCTCCGGTTGCGCAGGAGCCTGCTCCATATTACGAGGCAGCACTAAGCCACCCTTTTGGCTTATTGCTGCCTTGTAAATATCTTTCCCTTTAACACAGTTTTCGGTGTAAAAGGGGCATGTAATGGGTGCTGCAGGGGCATTCCCAGCAACATCCATGGCTTTTTTACACTGCCTCAGATTTACGAGAAATCGTAAGTCTGAGTCAGCGTCAAAAACGTACGCCTCCACAGGGGAGGCATATGGGAGGCACCACAAGGAGAAATAGCTTTATTTCTCCGTGTTTTTCCTTTTTCTATATGTGCTACATTCAGCAGGACACATAGGAAGAAGAAAAAACTTCTTGTGGTTGTTTTTGTGCAGTAAGGTTTCCCTCCCTGCACAAAAATAATCATTCCCGCAATGCAGGCACCCTTGCATCATGGTGCAAAGGTGCCTTCGTTGGCGCACAGCAGCCCATTGTGCACCAGTATTAGGGAAAAGGACAGGAATGCGCTGTATCTTTAAGATACAGTGCATTCCTGCCCTTTCCTTTTGCCATAGGGTAGCGCAGCAGGAATGCCTTGGCGCTACCCTACAGGCAAAAACTCCTAAAAGAGGCCCTTGGTGTCAGAGGAGTTCTGACAACTTTTGGCCCCGGGCCACTGCACCTGCAGCACCATTGAAATCATGGCCCTATTGCCTGCTAGATAACTGCACTGCACGTGTGACTGCCTGTTTCGAAGTACAAGTTTGCAATATTCTGTGTTTTGTGGGGTCCATAAAGCTTTAGGCCCCAGTGCCACTGCACCTGCTGCACTATTTAAATCAGGCCCCTTTTAACTGCAAGATAACCGCAATTGTGTCTGTCTGTATAGTAGTAAAATATAGCAATATTTGTGTTTAGAGGAGTTCTGACAACTTGTGGGCCTGGTGCCGCTGCACCTGCTGCACCATTCAAATCATGGCTCTGTTGTCTGAAAGTCAGCTGCACTTGTGGCTGCCTGTTTAGTAGTAAAATGTAGCAATATGCGGTGTATAGTCGGGTGCCTAAAACTGTTGGTCCTGGTGTCACTGCACCTGCTGCACCATTGCAATTATTACCCTGTTGTCTGCAAGGTAACTGCACTTGTGGCTGCCTTTTTACTAGTAAAATATAGCATTGTTTTTGTATATTACATTTATTTTTAACAAGCAATGTTTATTGCAACACCTAGAATTTGATCAAAATGACCAAATAGATTAATCAATCCGATAATGCCAACAAAGTGTAAAGAAAGGTACTGAGGCATGAATAGGTATTGCATCAAACGTTCTAAAGCATCTGCTTCACACAGCTAAGTAACAAAAAACAAGCATACTGTTAGGAGCTGGCTGCCTTTTCTTTGGGAAGAGATCTTATCTTGAAAGCAAATGGGGCTTAAACAGTGTGAACAGCTTTAGTAGAAGTATCCTAAATGCATGCAGCCAGGGGAAGTTAAAAAAATAAAGTTCCACACAAAAGCGAATGAACACAGTAATTGGGCATTGGGAACTGATAAGAGCCCCCTTTTAAGATATATTAAATACAAGAGATTTCATAAGCACAGTGCAAGCGCTGTGCAGGTGAAACCTAGAAAGGTCCGCAGTGAAAAACCGCTTGTTGGCATGTAAACGTTTGTTTTTCAATATTGATTAAATATTCAGACTTGTGTCAAGTCATCTGCATACTGATTGGGCGCTGGGAATTCTTAGATTTTGTGCTTGCAGCATCACGTCAAATCACTTTGTGGATTAAACTTGCTATTGGCTGCAGGAGAGAGGAAAGCACGCGCCATCATGCTGCAGGAGGATATCCACCTTCCATTGGATATAAAGGGGCATATCAACAACAACCGGCGATAATTATCGCTGAGCGCACTTAGAGCTCAGATGATTATCGCCGGCTAGCGCAGATTTTTATCGCTGAGAAAGCGTGCTATTAGCAACGCTTATCTCATCAGCGATAAAAATCCTAGCGCTAACTGACTAACGTGAGATTATCGCTGGAAACCCAGCGATAATCTCACGTTAGCTAGTTGATAGGGACTCACAAACTTAGCCATGATATCCACCTTCCATAGGATATCATGGCTAAGTCAGTCCTGAAGCAGGAGTAAGGAAAGTAGCAATAGCAGGGGTTATCGCTACTTTTCCTGGCGCCATGCTTCATAGCGTTAGGCTTGCTGATAGGAGAAATGTCGCTTAGCGACATTTCTCCTGTCATGCCAGGTCAGGAACGCCCACTTTGCATCTCATTAGAGATGCAAAGCTGGGCCTTAGGAATCCTGACGCTAAAGCAAGGTTAGCGTGGCCTTGCTGATTAGGCGATAAAATTATCGCCGCTTTTCGGCCGAAAACAGCCACAAAAGCTGCGATAATTTTATATCGCCTGCTTGTTGATATGCCCCAAAGTTTCAAATGCAGGAACCCGAAAAAAAAATAATCTCTCAATGTATGTTTCCTGGGTCAGGGGTGGGATGCAGGTCTGTGTGGGGGTGTCCCTCTGTGTGTGAGTCACTGTGTGGTGGTCTGCGTCTCTGGATCCACAAAGCCACACTGATATTGTTCACATGGAAATCTCACAACACAAGACAGCCACATGGGACCCCCAATTCCACCAACCTTCTAGCTAATGTGATCGCCACTATGAAAACTATTTTAGTTGCCAACCACTGCAGAGACACTGATTCTAATGGCTCAAAGGGAGGTCTTTGGAAGCCCCTCAAAACCGTAGGTAAACCCAGAGAGGGACCATAGATGGTTGAACTGGTCTTTTGTGTCTAAAACTCTTCAAACTGTTCACCAATTGGACCATTTTGGAATCCTCTGTTAAGGCTTCAGTGAAACCTCTAATAATTGCCCATTGCAAAGAAAGGGCTGTGGGAATTAAGCCTTTACGAAAGCCTTCCTCTCGAAATTCCAGTAGCCTACAGGTGGTCACAAAGAGCGGTCACCACTTCTTCAATAGACATCATTTCTCAAAATTACTCCAGAGTTTTCAAAAAGCCACAAATGGTCGATAGCCTTTTGGACTCCTCAATAGAGACAACCACCTCCCCGAACACCCTAAGCCCTGTAACACCCTCCTTTCGATTTACAAGCCAACAGATTTAAGGCTTGTCAGGCCACGAGGGCTAACTGAGGAACCTGATGGAGGGGGCGAGAGCGGGAACTGAATATGTTCCTGATCTGCTAGCTGCATCAAAGTTGTACCCATGCCCTTCTTGCCAAAATAGAGCCAGGAGTATGACTGTCACCCTCTCCCCTGGGGAGAAGGGGCAATGATGCGAAGCTGCCTAGCAGCCCCCTTGGCCACTGGAAGTACATGGTAACCACTGCCCAGGGGCTCTACCTCCCGTGCCCTTGTGGGGCAGCAGCGCATTGGACTGGGAGGCAAAAAAGGATAACCATGGGAGACCAAATTGTATGATCAGATGCTGGAATGTAAGGACTCATCTCCCAGCTGAAGGTCTACAGATGATAGGATGCGGCAGTAACAGTTGTCAAGGTCAAAATAAGCTTTATTCCATTTTTGTATAAAAATCATGAAAGCGTGTAAAGGATAACACAGTATTGTTAGTAAGTGAAAATCAGAGATACAAAAATACATTAAGGAGTAAAATCCAGAAAAAGTTTCGTTATGGTCTGATAGTACAAACAGTGCAATGACAATGAAATCATCGTAAAATGACTGGGGCAGACTAGAGAACCAGGATCTCCTGAGCTGAATTACAGTCTATAAGTTAGTAGACATTGAACTGTAGATAGTTAGCGTGGATAAACTTCACACAATCAAGTTTAAATTCTAATTCCCTCAGGATGGGTATTATTAAACTCTTCCTCAAATCCTTGTAAATAGTGCTCTGTTTCGAGATGTTATCACTGGGACATTTAATTAGTCAAGTCAAGTCAAACATGACGTTTATTTAGACCATTAGTCTTTAAACCCATGAAAATATCTCCCTTTACAATATCTCTAAAAATGTTCTCAATTCATCATAACTTCCAATACAATAATCCAACTGCCGTGAACTTTTCCCTAGTTTACTCGGTATGAAACTGTAGTACATACATGCACATCTATAAAATCGCATAACATTTTTATAAACAATAATATTTCTATTAAACAATATATTCCGAAACTAGTATAGCACACTTGCGGCTTTGTCTAACACGGAGACTATCCTACTTCCGTCATGTCTCTCAACCATCTATTACCCTTTCCATGAGAAACCTTTTAGAGGCCTCCTTGTCCTTTGCAATGGCTACTGAAATTTCAAGATGTGTCGTATCAGTGAGTAGTTTGATTGCTTGTGCGTGCAAAACGCTCCCATATTTAAAACAAATCGGACGTAAAATCTGTTTCCGCAAGGTTAGCACTTTTTGGCAGTCGACTAAAATGTGTAAGTTATCACATTTTGTACCCAGGCAACATGTACATTTACCATCGCGTTGCCTAATTTCTGCTTTTACTTTCCAGTTAGTCATACCAAAATTAACACCAATTCTCAATCTTAAAACCTCTAATCTAAGCCATTGATTGGGTGATATATCCAACTAGGGGATCCAAATTTCTTTCGCTCAATTAGCTATCATAAATTTCACTGACTCTTTCTTCCTCAGATACTCCATGTCTTCTATCTTAGTGAATTCCTTCCCAAGAGTTCTGAGTTCACTATTTGTTACGTCTACTTGTAAGGTCTCCCTATCAATTCTCACATTTAAATGTTCACAAACTAAATACAATTTCTTCCTGACCTCTTTTGCCCATTTTAGTTCACTAAGCTGGGCCTCGTTCTTGCACCACTGTGACACTTTTATGGTCCCTCCTATACCCAATAATTTCCAAAATCTTAATAAGGCCATTTTTGCCTGAGCATTCAAGGAAGTCATTCCCAGCTCTATTCTAATTGCCTGGACCATAGATGAGCCTGGTAGAGACATTAGGGATTTTATACATCGCCCTTCCTCTGCATTCCAGCTGCTGTTGCCACTTAAGCCAATTACTTCTATGCCATATTGTGGTTGTGGTGGTACCATAGCATTATAGGCCTTTAACACTGGTCTGTGATACATGTCCCCGTAGATACGATTGAATTTTTTCAGCACACACATAGCATCAGGGTTTTGGCTTTTTGGGTCTCCAAATGCGTATATACCACTTTAAGGACTTATCGAACCAGACTCCTAGGTATTTGTACTCGTTCACAATTTCCAGTTTTGTTGTGCCCAGGTACCAATTAAACCTCTAGTCTCTCTTCCCAAAGCATAGAATCTTATTCATTTCCATATTTACGGTTAAATGCTTTGCAACACAATATTTACTGAATGCATCTAATTTCCGCTGCAGACCCAGCTCTGTCTGGTCCAAGATTACTAGGTCATCAGCATAAAGTAGGCAGGATACCTGCTTTCCATTCATTTTTGGGCTTGCACTTCTGTCTACTTCCAAAAATCTTGGCAAATCTGCCAATAAAATTGCGAAGAGCAAGGGGGCCAATACACAGCCCTGTCTTAGGCCATTATTGATCCCTAGTTTTTGCATCAAAGATCCCACCTTATCCTTGATTACGTGGGCCCAATTCTGCATATGTAACTCCTGGATTACTACCAGGAGCCTCTCTGGGATCTCATATTTTTTCAAGGTCTCCCAAAGACAACTCCTGGCGACCAAGTCAGACGCGGCACGGAAGTCTACAAAGCAACAGTACAACTTCCCTCTTAGCTCCATGTACTTACGCGCCACCGCCCAGAGAGCAAAACAGTGGTCGATCGTTGAGTGTCCTTCCTTAAAACCCCAGTGTTCCACTGGCAGGATCGACCGCTGAACCACCCAATCCTTCAAACTACCCAGGATTATCCTTAAAAATACCTTCTCCCCAATATCTAACAAGTTAGTCAATCTAGAGTTCTTTGGGGCTTTCTTGTCCCCCTTCTTGTGTATTGGTCTAATTATAGACCCCCTCAAGTTTTTGGGAATTCTACCAGATTCTAATATAGGTAAAAACCTGTGAGATAGAAAATCTGCCCACCGGTTTAACTGGGACTTTATTATAACTGCAAGGAGGTTATCGGGGCCTCCTTCCAGGAATAAAGTTAGCTTTCTTATAGTATCCTTTACATTATCTACAGTAAAGAGATTCTTTAATTCATCAACCTCCCCTCCCCAGTGTGTTAGTTTACTTACTACAGCCCCTACATTTGGCCCATACAATTCACCTAAGTGCTCTTCCCATGCTGCTTCCTCCAGTGCACAGCTCAGGGTCCCGGGTGTCTGTCCAGTGACTTCCTGTATTGGCCTCCAGAACTGTTGTATGTTTTTTGTTTCTATTGAATCCAGTAGCTTCTCCCAGCTTTTCTCTTTGTAGATCCTCTTCTGGTTCCTAACTAACATTTTATAATCCTTTTTCAGTTTAAGCAATTGTACCTGCCTGCTCAGATCAAACCTTGTTCTTAAACTTCTTTCTTCTCTTCTTATCAACCTTTTCATATTCAAACACTCTATATTGAACCACCCAGATCGTCTACCGTGGGCTACTTGTTTTTCACAATGCAAATGTTTCTTGTATAATTAAAATCTCGGACCATACATTAACACTAAGAAGCTTACCCGACGATGGAAAGTTTCTAATCTGAATCAGGATAGAAAAACCGGTGGCAGGCATCATGCGCATATTTTAAGTATGGTTGCATATCAAAAGTAAAAACCAAAGGAAATGATGGACGGAGTGTTGAACATTGCAAGCACTCACCCCCAATCAACTGATCTGGGTTTAATCCATCACCGTTCTTTAGCCCACTCTGCCACCCCAGTTCAGACATGGCCATATGCAAATCAGTCTGACCCTGTGCCTCATGGGAACAGTCCAGCCCGAACTGCCAAGCCATGTCTTCCCTGGACCGGAAACAAGCTTCCTAGGACCGGTTTCTGGCATTTCAGCCGTCTTCAGCCAGGCTTGCTTGAATCCAGTGGCAAAGTGAGCAAGGGACTCACGTCTGAGCATACCCTGCCAACTTATGGCGAACAAAGCGGTACAAAAGGGGGTGGTGATGGACGGAGCATCAGAACCAATCAAACACTCACACCCAGTCAACAAATCTGGGTTTGATCCATCACCGTTCTTTAGCCCACTCTGCCACCCCAGTTCAGACATGGCCATATGCAAATCAGTCTGACCCTGTGCCTCATGGGAACAGTCCAGCCCGAACTGCCAAGCCATGTCTTACCTGGACCGGAAACAAGCTTCCTAGGACCGGTTTCTGGCATTTCAGCCGTCTTCAGCCAGGCTTGTTTGAATCCAGTGGCAAAGTGAGCAAGGGACTCACGTCTGAGCAAACCCTGCCAACTTATAGCAAACAAGCAAAAACCAAAGGAAATGATGGACAGAGTGTTGAACATTGCAAGCACTCACCCCCAGTCAACTGATCTGGGTTTAATCCATCACCGTTCTTTAGCCCACTCTGCCACCCCAGTTCAGACATGGCCATATGCAAATCAGTCTGACCCTGTGCCTCATGTGAACAGTCCAGCCCGAACTGCCAAGCCATGTCTTCCCTGGACCGGAAACAAGCTTCCAAGGACCGGTTTCTGGCATTTCAGCCGTCTTCAGGCAGGCTTGTTTGAATCCAGTGGCAAAATGAGCAAGGGACTCACGTCTGAGCATACCCTGCCAACTTATGGCAAACAAAGCAAAAACCAAAGGAAATGATGGACAGAGTGTTGAACATTGCAAGCACTCACCCCCAGTCAACTGATCTGGGTTTAATCCATCACCGTTCTTTAGCCCACTCTGCCACCCCAGTTCAGACATGGCCATATGCAAATCAGTCTGACCCTGTGCCTCATGGGAACAGTCCAGCCTGAACTGCCAAGCCATGTCTTCTCTGGACCGGAAACAAGCTTCCTAGGACCGGTTTCTGGCATTTCAGCCATCTTCAGCCAGTTTTGTTTGAATCCAGTGACAAAGTGAGCAAGGGACTGACGTCTGAGCATACCCTGCCAACTTATGGCAAACAAAGCAAAAACCAAAGGAAATGATGGACAGAGTGTTGAACATTGCAAGCACTCACCCCCAGTCAACTGATCTGGGTGTAATCCATCACCGTTCTTTAGCCCACTCTGCCACCCCAGTTCAGACATGGCCATATGCAAATCAGTCTGACCCTGTGCCTCATGGGAACAGTCCAGCCCGAACTGCCAAGCCATGTCTTCTCTGGACCGGAAACAAGCTTCCTAGGACCGGTTTCTGGCATTTCAGCCGTCTTCAGGCAGGCTTGTTTGAATCCAGTGGCAAAGTGAGCAAGGGACTCACGTCTGAGCATACCCTGCCAACTTATGGCAAACAAAGCAAAAACCAAAGGAAATGATGGACAGAGTGTTGAACATTGCAAGCACTCACCCCCAGTCAACTGATCTGGGTTTAATCCATCACCGTTCTTTAGCCCACTCTGCCACCCCAGTTCAGACATGACCATATGCAAATCAGTGTGACCCTGTGCCTCATGGGAACAGTCCAGCCTGAACTGCCAAGCCATGTCTTCTCTGGACCGGACACAAGCTTCCTAGGACCGGTTTCTGGCATTTCAGCCATCTTCAGCCAGGCTTGTTGGAATCCAGTGGCAAAGTGAGCAAGGGACTCACGTCTGAGCATACCCTGCCAACTTATGGCAAACAAAGCAAAAACTAAAGGAAATGATGGACAGAGTGTTGAACATTGCGAGCACTCACCCCCAGTCAACTGATCTGGATTTAATCCATCACCGTTCTTTAGCCCACTCTGCCACCCCAGTTCAGACATGGCCATATGCAAATCAGTCTGACCCTGTGCCTCATGGGAACAGTCCAGCCTGAACTGCCAAGCCATGTCTTCTCTGGACCGGAAACAAGCTTCCTAGGACCGGTTTCTGGCATTTCAGCCATCTTCAGCCAGGCTTGTTTGAATCCAGTGGCAAAGTGAGCAAGGGACTCACGTCTGAGCATACCCTGCCAACTTATGGCAAACAAAGCAAAAACCAAAGGAAATGATGGCCAGAGTGTTATACATTGCAAGCACTCACCCCCAGTCAACTGATCTGGGTTTAATCCATCACCGTTCTTTAGCCCACTCTGCCAGCCCAGTTCAGACATGGCCATATGCAAATCAGTCTGACCCTGTGCCTCATGGGAACAGTCCAGCCCGAACTGCCAAGCCATGTCTTCATTGGACCGGAAACAAGCTTCCTAGGACCGGTTTCTGGCATTTCAGCTGCCTTCAGCCAGGCTTGCTTGAATCCAGTGGCAAAGTGAGCAAGGGACTCACGTCTGAGCATACCCTGCCAACTTATGGCGAACAAAGCGGTACAAAAGGGGGTGGTGATGGACGGAGCATCAGAACCAATCAAACACTCACACCCAGTTAACAAATCTGGGTTTGATCCATCACCGTTCTTTAGCCCACTCTGCCACCCCAGTTCAGACATGGCCATATGCAAATCAGTCTGACCCTGTGCCTCATGGGAACAGTCCAGCCTGAACTGCCAAGCCATGTCTTCCCTGGACCGGAAACAAGCTTCCTAGGACCGGTTTCTGGCATTTCAGCCATCTTCAGCCAGGCTTGTTTGAATCCAGTGGCAAAGTGAGCAAGGGACTCACGTCTGAGCATACCCTGCCAACTTATGGCAAACAAAGCAAAAACCAAAGGAAATGATGGACAGAGTGTTGAACATTGCAAGCACTCACCCCCAGTCAACTAATCTGGGTTTAATCCATCACCGTTCTTTAGCCCACTCTGCCACCCCAGTTCAGACATGGCCATATGCAAATCAGTCTGACCCTGTGCCTCAAGGGAACAGTCCAGCCCGAACTGCCAAGCCATGTCTTCCCTGGACCGGAAACAAGCTTCCTAGGACCGGTTTCTGGCATTTCAGCCGTCTTCAGCCAGGCTTGTTTGAATCCAGTGGCAAAGTGAGCAAGGGAGTGGGACTCACTTCTGAGCATACCCTGCCAACTTATGGCAAACAAAGCAAAAACCAAAGGAAATGATGGACAGAGTGTTGAACATTGCAAGCACTCACCCCCAGTCAACTGATCTGGGTTTAATCCATCACCGTTCTTTAGCCCACTCTGCCACCCCAGTTCAGACATGGCCATATGCAAATCAGTCTGACCCTCGACCTCATGGGAACAGTCCAGCCCGAACTGCCCAGCCATGCCTTCTCTGGACCGGAAACAAGCTTCCTAGGACCGGTTTCTGGCATATCAGCCGTCTTCAGCCAGACTTGCTTGAATCCAGTGGCAAAGTGAGCAAGGGACTCACGTCTGAGCATACCCTGCCAACTTATGGCGAACAAAGCGGTACAAAAGGGGGTGGTGATGGACGGAGCATCAGAACCAATCAAACACTCACACCCAGTCAACAAATCTGGGTTTGATCCATCACCGTTCTTTAGCCCACTCTGCCACCCCAGTTCAGACATGGCCATATGCAAATCAGTCTGACCCTGTGCCTCATGGGAACAGTCCAGCCCGAACTGCCAAGCCATGTCTTACCTGGACCGGAAACAAGCTTCCTAGGACCGGTTTCTGGCATTTCAGCCGTCTTCAGCCAGGCTTGTTTGAATCCAGTGGCAAAGTGAGCAAGGGACTCACGTCTGAGCAAACCCTGCCAACTTATGGCAAACAAGCAAAAACCAAAGGAAATGATGGACAGAGTGTTGAACATTGCAAGCACTCACCCCCAGTCAACTGATCTGGGTTTAATCCATCACCGTTCTTTAGCCCACTCTGCCACCCCAGTTCAGACATGGCCATATGCAAATCAGTCTGACCCTGTGCCTCATGTGAACAGTCCAGCCCGAACTGCCAAGCCATGTCTTCCCTGGACCGGAAACAAGCTTCCAAGGACCGGTTTCTGGCATTTCAGCCGTCTTCAGGCAGGCTTGTTTGAATCCAGTGGCAAAATGAGCAAGGGACTCACGTCTGAGCATACCCTGCCAACTTATGGCAAACAAAGCAAAAACCAAAGGAAATGATGGACAGAGTGTTGAACATTGCAAGCACTCACCCCCAGTCAACTGATCTGGGTTTAATCCATCACCGTTCTTTAGCCCACTCTGCCACCCCAGTTCAGACATGGCCATATGCAAATCAGTCTGACCCTGTGCCTCATGGGAACAGTCCAGCCTGAACTGCCAAGCCATGTCTTCTCTGGACCGGAAACAAGCTTCCTAGGACCGGTTTCTGGCATTTCAGCCATCTTCAGCCAGTTTTGTTTGAATCCAGTGGCAAAGTGAGCAAGGGACTCACGTCTGAGCATACCCTGCCAACTTATGGCAAACAAAGCAAAAACCAAAGGAAATGATGGACAGAGTGTTGAACATTGCAAGCACTCACCCCCAGTCAACTGATCTGGGTGTAATCCATCACCGTTCTTTAGCCCACTCTGCCACCCCAGTTCAGACATGGCCATATGCAAATCAGTCTGACCCTGTGCCTCATGGGAACAGTCCAGCCCGAACTGCCAAGCCATGTCTTCCCTGGACCGGAAACAAGCTTCCTAGGACCGGTTTCTGGCATTTCAGCCGTCTTCAGCCAGGCTTGTTTGAATCCAGTGGCAAAGTGAGCAAGGGACTCACGTCTGAGCAAACCCTGCCAACTTATGGCAAACAAGCAAAAACCAAAGGAAATGATGGACAGAGTGTTGAACATTGCAAGCACTCACCCCCAGTCAACTGATCTGGGTTTAATCCATCACCGTTCTTTAGCCCACTCTGCCACCCCAGTTCAGACATGGCCATATGCAAATCAGTCTGACCCTGTGCCTCATGTGAACAGTCCAGCCCGAACTGCCAAGCCATGTCTTCCCTGGACCGGAAACAAGCTTCCAAGGACCGGTTTCTGGCATTTCAGCCGTCTTCAGGCAGGCTTGTTTGAATCCAGTGGCAAAATGAGCAAGGGACTCACGTCTGAGCATACCCTGCCAACTTATGGCAAACAAAGCAAAAACCAAAGGAAATGATGGACAGAGTGTTGAACATTGCAAGCACTCACCCCCAGTCAACTGATCTGGGTGTAATCCATCACCGTTCTTTAGCCCACTCTGCCACCCCAGTTCAGACATGGCCATATGCAAATCAGTCTGACCCTGTGCCTCATGGGAACAGTCCAGCCCGAACTGCCAAGCCATGTCTTCCCTGGACCGGAAACAAGCTTCCTAGGACCGGTTTCTGGCATTTCAGCCGTCTTCAGGCAGGCTTGTTTGAATCCAGTGGCAAAGTGAGCAAGGGACTCACGTCTGAGCATACCCTGCCAACTTATGGCAAACAAAGCAAAAACCAAAGGAAATGATGGACAGAGTGTTGAACATTGCAAGCACTCACCCCCAGTCAACTGATCTGGGTTTAATCCATCACCGTTCTTTAGCCCACTCTGCCACCCCAGTTCAGACATGACCATATGCAAATCAGTGTGACCCTGTGCCTCATGGGAACAGTCCAGCCTGAACTGCCAAGCCATGTCTTCTCTGGACCGGACACAAGCTTCCTAGGACCGGTTTCTGGCATTTCAGCCATCTTCAGCCAGGCTTGTTGGAATTCAGTGGCAAAGTGAGCAAGGGACTCACGTCTGAGCATACCCTGCCAACTTATGGCAAACAAAGCAAAAACTAAAGGAAATGATGGACAGAGTGTTGAACATTGCAAGCACTCACCCCCAGTCAACTGATCTGGATTTAATCCATCACCGTTCTTTAGCCCACTCTGCCACCCCAGTTCAGACATGGCCATATGCAAATCAGTCTGACCCTGTGCCTCATGGGAACAGTCCAGCCTGAACTGCCAAGCCATGTCTTCTCTGGACCGGAAACAAGCTTCCTAGGACCGGTTTCTGGCATTTCAGCCATCTTCAGCCAGGCTTGTTTGAATACAGTGGCAAAGTGAGCAAGGGACTCACGTCTGAGCATACCCTGCCAACTTATGGCAAACAAAGCAAAAACCAAAGGAAATGATGGCCAGAGTGTTGAACATTGCAAGCACTCACCCCCAGTCAACTGATCTGGGTTTAATCCATCACCGTTCTTTAGCCCACTCTGCCAGCCCAGTTCAGACATGGCCATATGCAAATCAGTCTGACCCTGTGCCTCATGGGAACAGTCCAGCCCGAACTGCCAAGCCATGTCTTCATTGGACCGGAAACAAGCTTCCTAGGACCGGTTTCTGGCATTTCAGCTGCCTTCAGCCAGGCTTGCTTGAATCCAGTGGCAAAGTGAGCAAGGGACTCACGTCTGAGCATACCCTGTCAACTTATGGCGAACAAAGCGGTACAAAAGGGGGTGGTGATGGACGGAGCATCAGAACCAATCAAACACTCACACCCAGTTAACAAATCTGGGTTTGATCCATCACCGTTCTTTAGCCCACTCTGCCACCCCAGTTCAGACATGGCCATATGCAAATCAGTCTGACCCTGTGCCTCATGGGAACAGTCCAGCCTGAACTGCCAAGCCATGTCTTCCCTGGACCGGAAACAAGCTTCCTAGGACCGGTTTCTGGCATTTCAGCCATCTTCAGCCAGGCTTGTTTGAATCCAGTGGCAAAGTGAGCAAGGGACTCACGTCTGAGCATACCCTGCCAACTTATGGCAAACAAAGCAAAAACCAAAGGAAATGATGGACAGAGTGTTGAACATTGCAAGCACTCACCCCCAGTCAACTGATCTGGGTTTAATCCATCACCGTTCTTTAGCCCACTCTGCCACCCCAGTTCAGACATGGCCATATGCAAATCAGTCTGACCCTGTGCCTCAAGGGAACAGTCCAGCCCGAACTGCCAAGCCATGTCTTCCCTGGACCGGAAACAAGCTTCCTAGGACTGGTTTCTGGCATTTCAGCCGTCTTCAGCCAGGCTTGTTTGAATCCAGTGGCAAAGTGAGCAAGGGACTCACTTCTGAGCATACCCTGCCAACTTATGGCAAACAAAGCAAAAACCAAAGGAAATGATGGACAGAGTGTTGAACATTGCAAGCACTCACCCCCAGTCAACTGATCTGGGTTTAATCCATCACCGTTCTTTAGCCCACTCTGCCACCCCAGTTCAGACATGGCCATATGCAAATCAGTCTGACCATCGACCTCATGGGAACAGTCCAGCCCGAACTGCCCAGCCATGCCTTCTCTGGACCGGAAACAAGCTTCCTAGGACCGGTTTCTGGCATATCAGCCGTCTTCAGCCAGACTTGCTTGAATCCAGTGGCAAAGTGAGCAAGGGACTCACGTCTGAGCATACCCTGCCAACTTATGGCGAACAAAGTATAAACCAAAGGAAATGATGGACGGAGTGTTGAACATTGCAAGCACTCACCCCCGGTCAACTGATCTGGGTTTAATCCATCACCGTTCTTTAGCCCACTCTGCCACCCCAGTTCAGACATGGCCATATGCAAATCAGTCTGACCCTGTGCCTCAAGGGAACAGTCCAGCCCGAACTGCCAAGCCATGTCTTCACTGGACCGGAAACAAGCTTCCTAGGACCGGTTTCTGGCATTTCAGCCGTCTTCAGCCAGGCTTGTTTGAATCCAGTGGCAAAGTGAGCAAGGGACTCACTTCTGAGCATACCCTGCCAACTTATGGCAAACAAAGCAAAAACCAAAGGAAATGATGGACAGAGTTTTGAACATTGCAAGCACTCACCCCCAGTCAACTGATCTGGGTTTAATCCATCACCGTTCTTTAGCCCACTCTGCCACCCCAGTTCAGACATGGCCATATGCAAATCAGTCTGACCCTCGACCTCATGGGAACAGTCCAGCCCGAACTGCCCAGCCATGCCTTCTCTGGACCGGAAACAAGCTTCCTAGGACCGGTTTCTGGCATATCAGCCGTCTTCAGCCAGACTTGCTTGAATCCAGTGGCAAAGTGAGCAAGGGACTCACGTCTGAGCATACCCTGCCAACTTATGGCGAACAAAGTATAAACCAAAGGAAATGATGGACGGAGTGTTGAACATTGCAAGCACTCACCCCCGGTCAACTGATCTGGGTTTAATCCATCATCGTTCTTTAGCCCACTCTGCCACCCCAGTTCAGACATGGCCATATGCAAATCAGTCTGACCCTGTGCCTTATGGGAACAGTCCAGCCCGAACTGCCCAGCCATGTCTTCTCTGGACCGGAAACAAGATTCCTAGGACCGGTTTCTGGCATATCAAAAGTAACCAACATCATTTGCTTTTTATTCACACTAGGTTTAAGAAGTTCATAGGCCAATCTTAGATCGTCAAACAGGGATAAACAGTCCTTTTAAAAAACCTTTCTGCTAATATACGCAAACGATCTGGGCAGTCGAAATATTCTAGCAGACCCAAGTCCGTTCCGTACACTATTTTTTAACATAATTCATCCATGAGATTTCAGTATAGGAGGTCAATTTAAGAAGACAATCCCTGATGACTTTGCAGTTTAGAACTGTATGGTTGTTAGTCCAAATCATGTGCCAAAGATGTGGCTGTGTCAGACAGGTAGGGGGCCCAAGTTCAAAGAGACAAATAAAAGTCGACAAGCTCTCTGATACTGAAGGGTCATTCCTAGTAAAGGAAGTGTGGTGTAGTGTTTGACTATTGCCGAAGCCCCACTAGTGCCCATACAGCGTCATTGACCATCACTTGGCTTTGTAAACAATTGACATTCCATTCAGGGGCTTCCCATCTAGTTTGTGTGCAGAATGAGGCATTGATGCAGTCACTTTCACAAAAGATAGCTTCCTAGCGTGTATTGCTTGTTTCCAGGAACCGTGCTTCCCAAGCAAGATACCCAGATAGGAAAATGAGGAACTAAAGTTGATCCTAGTGCCGTCAATCACGCGGTCATGATGTTTTGCCAGTTTCCTTTCACATTTTATACCGTAGGTTTTGCTCAAGTTAACTAAAGGACCTAGATTTTGAATAAAGTCAATGAGACAGGTGAGTGATCTTTGTAGATGGGGGTAGTCCAGGCCATGAGTAGGGCATCTTCCGCATAGAGAAGGGCCAGAATTGGTCGCTGGCCGATTTGTGGGAGATTGCTGCAGTTCTCCGCTAGGACGGTACCCAAGCTGTTAGTATATAAAGTGAACAGGAAGGGAGCAAGGGCACCTTGTCAACCTCCCCTTTCTATATTGAGGGAGCGGGTGCATTCTCCATTGAGACCATACCTTACCCTGGCTCTATTCCCTGAGTACAACTCCCTTAAAAACTGTACTGTAGGTTGTCCTGCACCAAGGTCAGTCACAATAATCCAAAATGTATCATGTACATCACAGTCAAAGGCGCTTGAGGGATCGACGGAAGCTAAAAACATGTGTCCCCTTTCAATCAAGGTGCACTTTTCTACTAAAAGGTTGAGTTTTAATCCCTCTTCAGTAGTCCCTAGTCCACGCTGGAAGCCATGCTGTAGATCAGAAAGACTCTCATTGTTTTGGCCCACTCTTCCGATCTGTTCAAGAGAATGTGACCCGCCACTTTCACCAGAGAATCAAGTAGTGAAATGGGACGGTAGCAGGCTGGGTTTGCACGGTCCCCTTACCTGTAAATAGGGACAATTCATGATTCTGACCAGGTATATAAAAAACACAACTGCAACATTCACTCAACACCGACTCAAGATGGCGATCCAAAGTGGTACATTTGCCTTGAATGGGTCGACAGGAATACAGTCAGGCCAGGTGCTTTACCTCCCTTACTGACCACAACGGCTCTATTAACCTCGTCCAAGGTAAACGTAAGGTTGATCGGACTATGAGATGGGTCCACAGGTACAAGAGCTAATTCAGGGGATTTCATCTTGCCAGATCCTTATTCGGATTAAAATAGATTTTAGTGAATTGGCTCATCCAATCAGTTTCAGTAATAGCAATTTGTATGCATGGGCCACTATCATCGCCTAGACAAGGACCGTTAATAGTGCACCAGAAGGCTGCTCTGTCCTTGTTTAGGCTGGCTTCAATGAGAGATTACTAAGCTTCATCCTTTAGGGCTTTTTTCCTTTCCTTTAGGTCTAGCTTGTACATGTGCCTATATGTTTGCACTTCTTGTGTGCACCTACATAATTTAAGACATTGGAGATCCCTAGAGCAGGTTGAATCAAACCAGCCCAGTCTGTTGTGGATTGATTTTCACATGCTAACCGTTAGACATTCCATAATTCCTTCTATGATAACAGGACACACCATAATTATATTGTTGGGACACTAAGGGCCAAATTTCGACTTTTGTCCGAGCAGGTGGCCCTCTTCCACACCTCCAAGGATTGCTTCAGCCCACCAGATTACAAGTAATATTGTGGTCTAGCAGGCAGGTGGAGTGGTGGCCCCGCTGCAGTGCGTCTTTCAATGGCGGTGGTGCCTTTGAAAGATACACCGCAATGGTAACGCCACATGGGGTTCCTGCATGACATGGGCTTGAAAGCCCATGTCATGCAGGAACCTGGATGCATGTACACGGGGCACGTCTTGTGCCCCCCCCCCCAAATGCATCCTCAGGCTGAGGGGGTAAAGGGGGCCTTGGAAGGCCCCCTCTGTTTCAGCATCACCAGCCTTTTCAGGAAGGAAAGACCTCCATGGAACCACTGGCTGTCCTGAAACCTATTATATGCATGGATGTGCCGCAGTGGCACCTTCTGCATATTACATAGCTCCTGACAGGCACATCACCACCACGGAACGGTGGTTCCCTTGTTGAGCCGGCAGTCCAATTTCGGTCCGACTGCCCAAGTCCTAATAGACTGGACTGCCACCGCCGCACTACCATGGGTCTGGCGGTCCGCGGACTGCCAGACTCGTAATTTCGCCCTAAATGTCATCCAGCACACCTTAAAGACCTTTCAGCATTTAATGACCAATCTTTCCAGGAGATTATTGGGATTAACCTGTGACCAGCATAAAGCAGTGCTGTTATGTTTTGCTAGTTCAATGTTATCAACAGTATATGGTTTATTCGATTTTTCTTGTTTCGACACATGGCTAAATTTAAATTACCACTCTGTGGGTATTGATCACTCGAAGGGGCAGCTAAGGAGGAGGGTCAGATGGGAGGCCGTGATACTACAGGCTGTCATCTCTCATCCAGAACCATTAGCCAGCTTATTCAAGACAGCAGCCCTGGGGGAATTGTCAGATTCAGTGTATTGTGGTCAGGCAGGAATTCAAATATCAGTTGCTCCTCGGTTACACATGAATACATTCTCTTCTGCGTTTATTATTTCCTTATTGATTACTCCCACGCCCCTGGTTACCTTATTCGTTAATGAGATGCACTGCTCCCAGGCGAGTTTAAGTTAGACAATGTGGAAGGGTGTTTTTATTGCCCATGTTATCTTGGAGCAGGCTCAAGACTGATTTACATATGGCTGCTGTAGTGTTCTCCCCAGCCTGGTACCATGCAAATGGCCACCCACACATGGAGGTCTGTAGTGCATGTCTTTATTCTTCAGAGTGCAACCATTGGCTGTATGCATTGCATCATGAACTGTATTAACCACGCCCAGACACACCCCAATAATTAAATCATAATCGACAGTGTCTACTATTCATACCTACAAGACACTACAGCTAGATCCCAAGGGCCCGATTCACAGAACTAACTTAAGACAAAATCCTAAACTTACTACTTTTGGTATTCACAGAAGTTAGGATTTTTTCCTAAGTTTGACTTAAGACAAACTTAAGACAGACTTAAGACAAATTTAAGACAAACTTAAGACAGACTTAAGACAGTCTTAAGTCTGTCTTAAGTTTGTCTTAAGTTCGTCTTAAGTTTGTCTTAGGACAAACTTAAGACAAAATCCTAACTTCTGTGAATACCAAAAGTAGTAAGTTTAGGATTTTGTCTTAAGTTAGTTCTGTGAATCGGGCCCCAACTGAGGTGGTTTGGTGGGAGCTCCTGGGAGAATGGCCGGGAGCACAACACAGTGGTTCAGTCATCTCTTTCCGTGCAGCAAGAGCCACAGGTCACCAGCCCTCGAGAGCCACAGCCTCATTAAGATTGGACGCATCGGCCAATGTACGAGCAGGGAATGCACCATGCCGCATTGTACCGGTCTGCTGCTGGCACGCGTGGCATGCTGCATTATTGCTGCTTCATCAGGGGCTATTGGCACTACAGCTGCTGTAGCTTGTGGCCCTAAGGGGGTGATGGACAGGAGTAGGGCTAGTTTATTCTGGAGTAGTTTGCAGTGACCATACATTTCCATCTCAGTTCATGTGTAAATGTAGGAATAACTCAAGGGAGTATGGCTCAAGTGCATTCAGGGGCTACTGGGCTGCGCATATGACCAGTAAAGTCTTTTTACGGCTGAAGTCCATGTGCATCTTTACCACTGGCACCAAACTGTGCCAAAGTAAACCCCTTTATCACTCGACCCTTAGCTTACTTAGAAGCAGATCCGTCCAAAGCTAAGTCAATGAGGTGGTCTGGGTTAGGGATTCTGACACGCACGCAGCAATACTCAATAAATGAATGTCCAACCACAACTTCTACTTTTAACAAAGAAAAGAAAATACATTAGTCCAAAAATCACTCAATTCTATACATGGAATTACAAATGTTTACATTATAAAATAGACCTGTTTAGGCTCTGATGACCCAGAGATCTGTGGAAGAAGGTCTCTCAGTATTAAAGAGCGTACAACTATTTCCTGGGGATTTTGTCACAGAGCTCACAGTGGAAATCCCATTTTAATTGCATGTGTATTGTAATTGTATTTATAGAGCCCTTATTACTCCTGAGAGATGCAATGGTACGACCCCTTCCTATTGTGTTTGTATTGTATTGTCTTGTATTGTAATTGTATTTATGTATTTATTTACTTCTTTGAAAAGTTTTATAAAGCGCGGTACAGAAAAGGCAAAAACGAGGGTAACAAACTCAAAGGGACAGTAAGTGAGGTTACAACAAAGTGAGAAAACAGAGGCAGTTATGAGTTGGGGGTATCAGAGGTGTCCTAGATCATGAAAACAGTTTAACATACCAGCATACAATAAGGCGCACTCGTGTATTACAATAAGAATCACAGTATTAACAGAACAGGAGCACGAGAGTCAGTTGATACCAGCATGCAATAAGGCGCACTCGTGTATTACAATAAGAATCACAGTATTAACAGAACAGGAGCATGAGAGTCAGTTGATGCTGTTAAAGTTCGTTCAAGAGTGGCCGTTTGACAAGTTTCTTGAAAGATATTGTGGAGGGATTGGATCTGATCCCTGGAGGCAGGGAGTTCCAGATTCTTGGAGCCAGACCGGAAAACGTACGATTATAAGATTTTTTCTTTTTGAATCTTGGTGGTTTCAAGAGTAGGGTGGACATAATTCTAAGGTTCCGGCCCGAGCGAGAGAGTTCAAGCTTATTTGCCAGGTAGATCGGAGTGTTATAATGTATGGCATTATGGGTCAGGCAAGCTAACTTGAATCCGATTCTGGCTTCAATAGATAGCCAATTTAGTTGCAAAAGGTCAGGGGAGATGTGGTCATGCTTTCTGGAGCCCGTGATAAGTATAGCCGATGCGTTCAGGGTGGCTCGCAGTGGGGCCAAGCTAGCTCGTGTAGCGCTTATTACTTCTGAGAGGTCAATGGAATGGTAAGACCCCTTCCCATTGTGTTTGTATTGTATTGTATTGTAATTGTATTTATGTAGCACTTACTACTCCCGAGAGATCCAATGGTAAGCCCCTTTCCTATTGTGTTTGTATTGTATTGTAATTGTATTTATATAGTGCTTACTGCTCATGAGAGGTCAATGGTAAGACCCCTTCCTATAGTGTGTGTGTTGTATTGTATTTGTAATGTAATTGTATTTATATAGTGCTTACTACTCCTGAGACGTTAATGGAAAGACCCTTTCCTATTGTGTTTGTATTGTAATTGTATTTATATAGCACTAACTACTCCTGAGAGGTCAATGGTAAGACCCCTTCCTATTGTGTTTGTATTGTATTGTTTTGTAATCACTTTGATATAGCGCTTATTTTGGGATTTTTAATAATTGTAGATATATATATATATTGCACTTACTACTCCTGAGAGGTCAATGGAAAGACCCCTTCCAATTCTGTTTGTATCGTAATTGTATTTATATAATGCTTACTACTCATGAGAGGTCAATGGTAAGTGCCCTTCCTATTGTGATTGTATTGTAATTGTAATTGTATTGATATAGTGCTCACTACTCCTGAGAAGTTAATGGTAAGACCATTTCCTATTGTTTTTGTATTGTATTGTAATTGTATTTATGTAGCGCTTACTACACCTGAGAGGTCAATGGAAAGACCCATCTTGGGTGCCGATTGCGATCCGTTAAAAATATTCCCCGTACGAATCGTATCCGGATTTTTTACGTACGAATCGTACAAGTCCCGTACAAACTGGCAAGTACGAATCGTATGTTAAAAAATCCATACGAATCGCATTGGGAAAATTCCCCGACACGTCCTCGGCTCGGAAAAAGTGTCCGACGCGTCCCCGGACAGTTTTACATACGAATCGGGAAACTGAAGTGCGAGCGCGCAAGTACGATCCGTCCCGTCCGTCCGAATGCACAACCGTATGGAAAAAACACCATACGGAGCGAACTCCCATAGCAACCATGGAGACGTCCAAACATGTGCCCGCATACGCACCGAACACCCCCCCAGCCCACCCCCCAAGAACGCGCCGTACCCCCAGCCCCCCCAAGTATGCGCTTTACCCCCAGCCCCCCCATGTACGCACCGTACCCCCAGCCCCCCCATGTACATGCCGTACCCCCAGCCCCCCCATATACACGCTGTACCCCCACCCCACCCCCGTAGGCACGGAGCGTACCCCCACCCCATGTAGGTACGGAGCGTACCACCACACCGTACATACGGGGGGTGGGGGTACGCACCGTACCTACATGGGGTGGGGGTACGCTCCGTGCCTACGGGGGTGGGGTGGGGGTACAGCGCGTACATGGGGGGGCTGGGGGTACGGCGCGTACATGGGTAAAGAACAGATAATTAACGGATAATTAATTTATGCCAAGGTAAAGAGCCAAGTTTTGAGGGATTTCCTGAATTGAGGATAGGAGGGGGTGAGGCGCAATTCAGAGGGGACGGAATTCCAGAACTGAGGAGCTAAGGTAGAGAAACGTAGACCACCATATTTTTTCCTCCTGAAAGGGCAGGGGGTCAGGAGGTTCATATTAGAAGAGCGGAGCTCTCGAGAGGGAACATATGGTTGAAGTCTAGTGACAATAAAGGCTGGTCCATGAGATGAGAGGGCTTGATGAATCAAGCAGCCAAGTTTGAAAAGACACCGCTGCGAGACGGGGAGCCAATGAAGATTCTTAAGAAGTGGTTTAACATGGTGGAATCTAGGCTGGCCATAAACAAGTCTAGCTGCTTGGTTCTGGATTAATTGTAGACGGTGGGATTGATAAACCGGGATACCAGAGTACAGGGAGTTAGCGTAGTCGATGCGAGACATGACAAGGGCAAGGATCAATTGAATGAGCGCCTCCGTAGAGAGAAACCTGCTAATCTTTCGGATTCTTCTTAGGTGGAAAAAACAGGCGGAGGTCACAAAATTTATCTGAGCCTTCATAGTGAGTTCACTACTGATAATGATCCCAAGACTCTTGACAGAGCTGACTGGGGAGGGGGGACAACCCAGTGAGTTGGGCCAGAAATTGGACTTCCAGGGATTAGCGGGAGCCCCGGTAAGAACTAGCTCAGTCTTATCAGGATTGAGTTTGAGCTGATTTAAGTTCATCCAATTGCTGATAAAATTCATAGTAGATTGAAAATTTTCCATAGAGGAGGAAGAAGAATTAATGGTAAAGACTAGCTGAAGGTCATCAGCATAGTTAAAGGTGACGACTTCTCTCTTACGGAGGGCAAAGATCAGAGGAAAGATGTATAAGTTGAAAAGGAGGGGGGAAAGGGTGGAGCCCTGCGGGATGCCACAGGACAATCTTCTCTTTTCCAAAGTGAAATTAGCAAGGCGAACTGCTTGAAAGCGGTCGCTAAGAAAAGAGGAGACCCACTTCAGGGGGAGCCCCCTGATCCCGGCACAGTCAACCCGATCGACCAGTAAAGCGTGGTCGACGGTATTGAAGGCCGCTGACAAATCCAGGAGCACAAGGGCATGCGAGATGTTATAGTCTGCCCCCCTCCTAAGTTCATCAAGGACTGCCAAGACAATAGACTCGGTAGAATGTTTGGGTCTGAAGCCTGCTTGGTGTGGGTCGAGGTAATGGGTATCCTCGACAAAGGTGCTCAGGCACTTGGTGACATGAGCCTCCAGGATTTTACCAAGAAAAGGCAGAAGCGATATAGGGCGGAAATTGCTGAGAGTCAGGGGATCAGAACCGGGTTCTTTTAGAATTGGTACAATTTCTGCGCTCTTGAAAAGATTGGGGACTATACCCTCCATGAGGGATCTGTTTAGAAGCGATAGAGGGGGTTCAGGGAAGTGAAGAAAGGCTTCCCGAGTGATGTAAGGGGGACAGCTGTCCGTAGGGGAGCCGGAGCGCACCTGGGTGAGGAGGGAGAAAAATATCTCCAGGGTAATAAGGGGTATAAAGTCTAAATGGTGGGAATTCTGATAGAGACTGGAGGTGAGGTAACCTTGGGGATACTGGCTTTGATAAGATTAATTTTGTCAGAAAAATAGGAGTTAAGAGAATCACATAGGGACTGAGAGGGGATGGGTTTAGCGGTAACACGGTCAGGTTTAACAAGTTCATCCACAATGGAGAAGATGTCTTTGGCTTTGTTCGTGGACGTGAGGATTTTAGACGAAAAGTATTCAGATTTGGCTAGGAGGATGGAATTTTTATAGTCTTTCAGAGCCATGTTGAAGGTAGCCTTTTTCAGGGGGCAGTAATCTCCACTTCCACTCAAGTTGGCGTAGGGCTAATTTTTTTTCTTTTAAATCAGTGGTAAACCAGAGTTGAGCGTTGTGGGACCTCAAGATACTGATTTTCTTCAATGGGGCTAGTTTGTCTCTAGCAGAAGCTAGCCAAGCATTGATGTCTTCCGCTTGGGTGTGCGGAGAAACCATGTGATCATTAAGGATGAGTTTATGTAGCATAGGGGAGGAAAGAGCGGAGCACAGGTCAGAGGGTTCGATTTGGCTCCAATTCTTGACCTTGGTAGTGTTAGAGGGAAGGACTTTGACCAGGGAGGAGAAAGGGATAGAAAAGGAAACGGCGTGGTGGTCAGACCAGGAGCAGGGGAGGATTTGGAGGTCGGCTACCTCAAGATTGGATGTCCAAACCTGATCAAGGGTATGTCCTTTTATATGGGTTGCTACCTTAATGTGCTGGGAGTAGTTCAGACCAATCAGTAATTCCGTAAATTCCGCCGAGCATGGGCTTTCCCGCGGATCATAAGGCCAATAGTTAAAGTCGCCGATGATCAGCACTCTGGCATGGTTAATGACCAATTCCGCAATTAGGTTACCAAATGACTGCGAAAAAGTGGGCATATGGAGAGGGGGCCTGTAGAAAAGCACGCAAATAAAGGAGTAAATATTAGAGTCGAACTTAAGAAGAAGGCTATCAACGAGGGGGATGGGTGATGCCGTCATGGAGATGAATTTATGTGACTGCGAAATTATAGCAGCAACTCCGCCCCCTACTTTTTTCCCCTGCCTGTTAGACTGGAGAATGTAGTAGTTGTCAAGAATAGCTGCCAATATGTCAGGGGTGGAGTCGTCTGTAAGCCAAGTTTCTGACAGGAGAATCATGTCTGGTTTGATGGTATCTAAGAGATAAAAGATCTCTAATTGATGTTTAACCATCGAACGTGTATTGAGATAATAGATGGACAAATTGTCCAATCTTGGGCGGGTAGGGGGAATGGAAATTATAGAGTTGGAGTTGGGACCAGGAGAGGGAGTTGTGGGCTTAGGTGCAGAGGGAATAACGGGCGATTTAGTATCAGGGTCCACAAATGAAAGAATCCCCATTTTGCCCAATGTGTCGATGGTGGAGGGGTCAATGGCCCAGGCGCCCTGGAGGGAGTATAACTCCAAAACAGTGTAATGGATGGCATGGGCATGGAGTGTGGCCCTAGGCCCCAGTCGGCCGCGGACGGGTGCAGACGGGCTTGCCTTAGGCGCTCTGGGCGCGTCCGCTGCGCGACCGTGGATGCATGTGGCAGATATGGGCTGCGAGCGCGGCACTGGTCGCGGCGCTCCGCCCTCAACAACCACAAAGAACAGACTATCTGCACCCTCCACATCAATCGGGGAGCCCCATGGTGGACCGAGGTGCAGGCGGCAGCTAAAATACAAGTAACACAGTTTTTTTAGAGTTTAAAATAATGAAGTGCAAATGAGCACATTTTAAAATCAATACAAGCGGTGTGTAGGGAAAATTAACACAAGGCCTCTCGCCCCGACTTAATTAATTATTTTACCGCTGTGAATCACAACACGCATCTGTCTGTACCTACACGGGGTGGGGGTACGCACCGTACATACGGGGGTGGAGGTACGCACCGTACCTACATGGGGTGGGGGTACGCTCCGTACCTACACGGGGTGGGGGTACGCACCGTACCTACACGGGGTGGGGGTACGCACCATACATACGGGGGGTGGGGGTACGCACCGTACATACGGGGGGTGGGGGTATGCTCCGTACCTACACGGGGTGGGGGTACGCACCGTACCTACACGGGGTGGGGGTACGCACCGTACATACGGGGGTGGGGGTACGCACCGTACCTACACGGGGTGGGGGTAAGCTCCGTACCTACACGGGGTTGGGGTACGCACCGTACATACTGGGGTACGCACTGTACATACGGGGGGTGGGGGTACGGTGCGGACGTGTAGGAATGGGGGTACGGTGCGTACCGGGCCCCCTTTTCGCCGTGCATCGTGGGGTACTTAGCTTTTCCGGCACTTTTTGGGTCCTGTAAAAATATTGCCGTGCGAAGTGCTGTGTGTACGAATCGTACTTGCTGGTCCGTAAAACGCTGCCTGACTCCGTGCGAATGTCGCGTACGCGGTGTCCCGGATCGGCATTGTGGGTATATTTTAGCCGGTCGGTGTTTTTTACGATTCGTATGGAAATGGTGTTTCTGTACGAATCGTACTTGCGGGTTTGTAAGGTGGTTTTCCCGGGAACGAGTCGGACGGAGAAAACGCTCCGTCCGACGATTCGTACCCGGTTTTTCCAGGATCGGAATCGGCCCCCTATTGTCTTTGTATTGTATTGTATTGTAATTATATTTATGTAGCGCTTACTACTCCTGAGAGGTCAATGGAAAGACCCATCCTATTGTCTTTGTATTGTATTGTAATTATATTAATGTAATGCTTAGTACTCCTGAGCGATCAATGGTAATCCCCTTCCTATTGTGTTTTTATTTTAATTGTATTGTAATTGTATTTATGTAGCGCTAACTACTCCTAGGAGGTCAATGGTAAGACCCCTTCCAATTTTTTGTAACATGTTGTATTGTAATTCTATTTATGTAGCGCTCACTACTCCTAGGAGGTCCAATGGTAAGACACCTTCCCATTGTATTTGTCAGAAAGATCAGAATGTAAACCCCATTCTTTTGTTTTGTAGTGTGGGTTACTTTGTGTGAAGATCAATCCTTCTGTATTTGACTCGGGGTCTGCCTTACCAATGCCCCTGCGAGGTCTGAGCAATGAACCTGGTTCAGAGGTCAGGTCACACAAGTGCTCTCTGATCAAATGTCACAGAGGAAAGATCAACAAAGGGGAATCCTTCCTCCTTGACACAAACTGAGGACAAACCCTTTAGCACCTGACCATCATGACAGTGAAACAGAACAGTCCGAGGGTTACCCACTCAAGAGATGTGCAGTAGAAACTCAGCTCCCTGCTTTTACGGATCCGATTTGTAGCCCTTTTTACTGACCGAATCATACACTGGTCCGAACTACCAAGTACGATGCGAAGAACGCGTACGCGTCGACCAAATCGTTTCCAACCCAATCCCGTCCGTTCTGAGCGAGCAAGTATGATGCACGATTCTAACAGCCTTCACGATTTGGTATGTCCAGATCGAAAAAGCTGCCGGAATCGTTCTTTGGGGCCCCCTTCACCAGGGTGCAGACTTTTCTCCACCCACCCCTTTTTGCTATGGGAGCCTGTGTATGCATCCAGTATACATGCTCCCATAGATTTCAATGGGAGTCTGAGGGAACCAAGTCCTTAAGCATGAGGATGCATCGTACTCGCTCGTTCGGACTCCAGGTGCACGAATCGCTCGTAACGCCCTAGGGATCCAAGTCGCATGGAGGGCTTTACTAGCAAGATTGGAATCGGGCCCTAAATATGAAACATAAACTTATCCGTGTAGATGATGAAGACCAGAACTCCCTAATCCTTCGGGAAATAGAGATCTGTGTAATGTCTCTCTTTGTTAAACAATGTAAAGCTCCTTCATGTGGTGTTTGTCATGGAGTTCACAATGTAACCCACCCTTTTACTTTATGTATCACAGTTAACAATATAAAACTCCTCTTGTTGCACTTCTCAGTATCCACAATGTAATACCCCTTCCTAGTCAGAAGGCTGCTCCTGCACAGCCTGTCCTGCTGCACTTGATACAGTCTCTGTGTTAGCGATGTCTCTACGAGGTACTAGCAATGTAATTACTTCCGGGGAAGTCAAGAACAACTGATGTTGCATCTGTAGCGGCATGCACCATGCAAGGTTCAGAAGAATTCCATTCCAGCAAATTATAGTAGAAAGTCCAAGTGTGTATTTGATTATACAAATAGCAAACACTCCAGAGCAGGTAAACTCAAACTGCTGGTGGCTCTTGGGACCTTGGCCCCCTAACACCATAAGTCCTAAAGGGGACCCCGGAAATATGATTGCAAATACTATATGTAGTATATGTTTCTTTGTCCATAGGAAAGCATTACATCATAAAAACGCATTTGTGTGGCAATTTTACTTACATGTCAAAATTTAGTATCTTGAAAAGTTCTTACCCAATTTTGAAGTTCTTGGTGTTAAAAAATATATAAAAATACCTGCTATTTTTCTAAGTTGGTCTAGAGTTTCTTCTTGAATGTGTGTTTCTTATTTATTGACTGTGTTTACAACAAGTGCTTAACACTACCCTCTGATAAGCCTAAACTGCCCACCCACACTACCATAAAATAGAGCACTGAATTTAAGCCCTGTAAGACAATAAGGGTCGTCTGGACTTTCTACATACTGTACCTTGTTTTGGTACAGTAAATAAAAAGCCTGGTTCTGGTGCCAGCCTTCAGCCGGGGCCATCTCTTTGGCAGCCTGGCTCTGGTGCTACTTGCCAGCCTTTGGACAGCCCCATGTCTGGTTCTGGTGAAACTCACAAGGCTTTGGACAGGGCCCTCTCTTTGACAGCCTAGTTCTGGTGGTACTTGCCAGCCTTCAGCCGGGGCTCAGTAAGACGCTGGTGGTCTTCACTTTCTCCCTCCTCCTGAGCATCCCAGACACCTGTAATTTCCACACAAGCACCTCTAAATACCAATCTTTCTGGTAGACCAGGACTGAGGTATATCTTCATGTGTGCAGGGGCCCAGTAATTCTACCTGGTCACACAGGTCAAAACTTTTAATTTGATACTTTTATGATCCTCAAGATCGTCTAATGGGGCAAGGCAGTATGTTGAAGCTGGTGAGGGTCCCCGGGGGGCAGTTGCATCATCAAATGAGCAGGACAAAGTTAATTCTGTAGCCACAGAGCTTCCTTTGGTGCTAGTCATGGTTAAAAAACACAAAGAACACTAATTGCCCCTTAGAACATCGCCATCCTGTTGCTCTTTGTCAGTTATCCAGCTGTGCTGAGGAAAATGTGCCTGGTGTTTCCCGGCCTGATATCCTGTCTGCCCACGCAGTATCTTGGAGTGTTGCTGAACCCTGTCTCCATGTCCCTGGCACCAGGACCCTCAATAACAGCTGCCCCCAACTGCCCAGCTCTCTCTACCATCCAGGCTGCCCTCCTCAGCATCTACTGGGGCCCCCTGGTAGATGGCATCCTACTCCTTGTTCTCCCCTGCTCCTCGATCGCCCACCAGGTATATCTTGAAGCTACAAGCGTCCAGGAATGACAGCACATGTGGAAAGAGATACAACTCCAAATCTCTAGGGACTTTACACAGGGGAAACGTTCCTATTTTCATCAACTGCGCATGTGCAGTTCAGAATTTCTGCCAGCAGGAGCGGTGGGTACTCGATGGATAGCGCTGCTGGGAGCTTTGAGTGATGCGTGTCCGTTCATGACACCGGTTTCAAATACTCCGTCGAACAAAAAGAGTCCTGCCCGCGGTATTTAGATGTGTGATAGCTTAACCGCCGTCCACATCGACAAACTGTTAATTGCCATGAAGCAGCACGCCTCCGTTGGCACGGAGGACTCCATTGCTGGTCAACAGTGGTCCGTCACCATCAAGCGGGTTGGTTTGCACCAAGACGATTTAGATTTCCCCATTGTTCTGACATTGTCCTAGCCGCGGTTTCCTGATGGGATGAGTCCCTGGTAGAGTGCAGACTGGTAAGTACCACTTCTATAATCTGTCACTGCACATATAGGTTGTGTGTGGTTTAAAAATACATATTGGTAATGTATCATACCCCAATTTGTACATATAGCAAAGCACACATACAACAGGCACACTAGTTAATGTACACCTACATGCACCACAAATACAACAGCCGGAACCACCACAAAAAAAAGTTTCAACACAGATGTGTCATTTTACAATGATAAGTTGTAAAATTAACACTAATGCATTACACATAAGAATAAAATTGTGTAAGGGCATTGTAAACATACACGAAGCTAAAGGAAATGTTAACACACAATTCATAGTGAGACATTTATAAAATGTACCTTTGATCACAGTGACAATGGTGTTCATTAGCTTCATGGTCAAGTTGTAGCAACAAAGGACGGACCTGGACAATGGGGTTTAAGACGGAAACAGAAGTGAGAAACAGGAAAAAAGTTAAGCTTTCAACTAATTTTATTCGACTATGCCAGCTCAAGCATGGAGGCATCCCTGCCTCAGTTGTCCCGAAGGAAAGGCACATCGTGATTAGGCAGGCGGGAATCCTGGCTGGACTCCCTCTGACAGCTGCTTTTGCCTATAGTGCTGTCGACGCAGGAGGGAACTCCTGGCAGAGTCAGTGGCAATTGGACGGTATTTGTCCCATAGACCCGCCAACATCAAGCAGGCGGACCACCAAGTGGGGGGGGGGGGGGGGGGGAAACTGTAAAAGAAGTGACAGCGGGGACCAGATTCGCCAAGACATAAATCAGGCCCTTAGATCTTTAACTTGCATTCCTTCAGAGGAGTACACTAATAAAGCCCCCGCAGGGCCTCAGGGGAGGCACTTAAGAGACTCAAGGAGTGTCAGGCAAAGGCCTACAACAAGTTCCATTCCAGGTCGAGTTGCCAATGGTCAGTCGGGCAGTTGCTGGAAAGGCCTATTTCACTTGTAAAGGTTGTCAGCCAAAAGACACTTTGAGTCCACGTCTTTGTCTTGTGTCCCTTTGGAACAAACTGCCATTGACCCTCAGATTTATCGAGGCAACTCTGTGTTTCAGAAAAAGCTTAAACCATGGCTTTTTCCAGCGCCTTGCTCCTTCTTTTTCCCCCTCTGTCCCCCTTTTGGCAGTAGTGCCAGGACACTCCTGGGAGTAACAGTTGCACTATATAAAATACCCCACATAGACATAGACAAAAGGCAGCACGCCCAGCCCTTCAGGGCTCCTCTAAGGTCACAGATGGCAGGTACAGTCCTCTTCTGTTCTTCCTCAGGTCTGAGAGTGTTCTGAAGTGGGTGATTGGAGGTTCCACATGTATGCCTCCCATGAGCTAGTGGGTGGAAAGACTCCCGGGCACACCCTAACCAATGGGGTAAAAGTTTCTGGTGCCAACCCTGCCCACTGTGGGCATTCCCAATATGGCAAAAGACTTAAGCCACACTAAGCATGGGATCTGAGAGCTAGGTGAGTATGTTTGAAGTGTAATATTGTAATCCTAGCGTCCTCTCACATCTAACACTAAAATCCAGTATCAGGCCCCACTGTATCCCCAACAAACCCAGAGAAAGAAGTGTGGTAGGACAAAAACAGGGGGTTTTAAACACCAGACAGTGGATACATAAGAAGTGACCTGACATCCTATTTCGCCCTTTGAAGTGCACCCCAAGTATTATATGGAAAACCCAGAGACAGGTGTCCATGGGTGAACAGCAGTGTTTTCCACCAACCATACACAAGAATTGTCTTGGCACCCAGTTTTCACCCATTGAAGTGCGTCCCAAGTTTTATATGTAAAACCCAGCAGACCGGTCAAGCGAGATTTGACACTCAAAAGAGATTTGGTACTATAACAGCAAAAAAGGATGCTCACAGCCCCCACCCTGCAAAATCTATGAGATTTAGAGGAGCCATCTCTGTTTATTCAGACCCACTTTGTCAATCACAGTGACCTACTGTGTAGGTAGTGGGAGTGCTTTCGCATATCATTCCCACCTATTCAAATCTGATCACTGGCTGGGGGAAGTTGGAGAGAGAATGTAAACTAGCCACCAAGACCTTCAGGCAGAGAAAAGGTAACTTTCCTAAAGTTACTTTTCCTTAAAAATTTGTTAGATATCAGATTTCAACATATAATTGGATTTTTAATGATTATTAAAAATGGTTGTTTAATTATTTTTCTAGCTAGTCCTATTCCTGAGCTACAGTATTAAGATTTTAACCTGTACTCTAGTTATATACATAGGACAGCTAGGCCTGTATCAGTGAAAAACAGCTTTTGGGTGCTAGTCACTGTAAAGTAGGACAAGTTAACATTCAATTGTTACATGCCTTACGTTTAATTGCCATGCACCCTGCTTTGGGGACAATAAGGCCTACTTAGTAGTGGTGTATTATTAGTTAAAAGAGTGATGTTCACCTGTTAAAAGTATTTATTGGTTCTTGATGTTAGGTTGTGAGAATCCAGTAATGATTCTATGAAGTGGTAGTGCTGTGTGGTGGGATGTACACTTGCATGCTCAGGCAAAGAGGCAGCTGGGGTACCTGATGGCATTTTAGTTGACAGGGTGGCAGGATAGATTCCTACGCAAACACTTGAGATGGTGTTACTGGAGAACACAATCTAACTTAGTAAGTGGAGTGTAAGAGGGCTAGGCTCGGCAGGCTCGGCAGCTAAAAAGCAGAAGACCACTGCTTGCATGAAGAGAAGGGGTGCGCATTTCACCCATCTTGCTAAGACTGAGGTCTGTTGACTTCAATGGAGCTGGAGGGGTCAGATATTCATGACTGCAATGGGGGGCTTCATCTGGATCAGGGCTGGGGTCCTGTTCCCTGTCTCACATACTTTGATAGCTAAAGAGGGAAGATCTGTGCTGGTGGCAGGTAAGTTAGATGGGCAGGAGTTATTGTTGGGCAGTGCCTAGCCAGAATCAGGTACTGTTCCATGCTTTGCTGACTTCGCCACTGAGCCAGCTGCCAGGGGCCTCTATGCTCATTGGAGCGGATTTTAACTGTGTCCGCGCCGTGCACATTGATCGTTCTATGCCACCTTTGGCAGGTGCTGAGTATTTTATAGCAGCCAAGGTCTTTACTATTTGGATAGCGGACTGGGAATTGGGGGATGTCTGGGGTCTCCAACACAGACACAATGGGGACTACTCGTTTTACTCCAGTATGTATGATGTTCACATGCGATTGGATGCAGCGTTCTGCTCTAGTACGCTATGTCAATGCATGGTGAGTTTGGAGTACTTGAGCAGAGCATTGTAACACCATAATACACTTTTGGTGGGAGTACAACTGGGGAAATCCCACAACCAATACCCACTTGCAGTCAAGTGCCCTGACAGATGCAGAATTTTGGATCTCACCGAAGGAGGTGATTATGGAATAGTTTTGCATTAACCAAGATACAGGATCTGGCGTGATGGTTGAATGGGAGGAATTTAGGGCCATATTTATGGGAAAGGTGGTGCACGGCAATGCAGCAAGTTCCCTTGCTGCGCTGCCCACATCCCAGGGAAAGGGCAGAAATGCACCGTATTTATTCAAGATGGTGCATTCCTGTCCTTTTCCCTTGAGCTGGCGCTATTTTGGCAGCCTAACACCAACACAGGCACCCTTGCACCATGATGCAAAGGTGCATGTGTTGTAGGCAGGATAATGTTTGTGCAGGAAGGAGTACCTTCCTGCACTAAAACACTCTATAGAGGTGTTTTCCTCTTTCTATGTGTGCTGCAAAATGCAGCACACATAGAAAAAGAAAAGAATTTGAAGAAATAAACATATTTCTTTTTGTTACATCTCACCTGGAGAGGTGTGTCTTTTTGACGCATTCCCAGGTGTACCAGGTTTTGTAAATCTGGGAATGCATTTGTGTGGGGACACCCACAGCAAAACCCATGGAACATCTCCCACTCGCAGAGTAGTGCAAGGCAGCAATTTGATCTGCATTGCATTACCCCATATTTATGAAGCCACTCAAAGCCACGCAATGTGGCTCTGTGACCACATAAGTATGACTTGGGGCTTTGCATTGCGCATGTATCACGTTGCGTGGTGCAAGCATGATGCAAAGCCCTCGTAAATATACCCCTTAAGGTGATGGTGTGAGGTAGCTGTTTCGGTTGGGTAATAGGAGTCTGGAACACACTAGATTATGAACTACTACAAAACCGCTCGTGAGTTGGGATTAGACGCAGTAGAAGCCCGTGCTACCAAGAATAGGTGAGCTGACAGTATGGAGAGGTAAACTCAGACCATCAAGAAGTTGTATTGGTATAATTCCAAAGAGTGCACTAATAGGATGCATGAAGGGGACAGCAGGCCTGGGCGGATGCCTCCAGAGAGTAGAGGGTCTTCGATCGCAGGATCCTGGTGATCACACACTGTGCTGCCAGCATTAAATCAATGATATCTACCTATAATATTACAGGTCTCTGTAAACCCAATCTGACAGGACACTAGAGGAAGAGGTGAAGACATCTTTGAACAGGGCACCTTTGAGTGTGCTGGACTCAGGGAGCAGAGAGGCTCTGTGGGGCCATTCACAGAAATGGAAATGGACAAGCCCATAAAGACGTGGCTAAGGGTGAAACCACAGGGCATGAGGAGCTGCCGGCAGAGTCTACGGATTCCATTCACTTGGTTACTTGGTCATGGTGTATGCAGCGGCGAGGGAGGATGGTGAGTTCCCTGCTTCAGCTATGGAGGCATTAGTGGTACCACTCCTGAAACCTGGAAAGAATCGAGACATTGATTCATCATACAGATATTCCAATGCTGAACCTGGATTTTAAAATCATCAGTAAGGATTTGGCAACTAGACTCCACCAGCATCTGCTGGGTTTGATCCATCTGGGTCAGAATGGCTTCAGATCCACCTGTAACACGACTGGTAATCTCAGGAGACTATGTAGGATTCTAGATTAGACACAGGTATGTAGTAAAGTCGATATGGAGGCAAGGTAGGTCTTCTACACTGAAAAATTGAATTATCTTGAGACAGTTATGGACAGAATGTATTTGGGGCGGGTTGGATTAAACGGATTAGGGTACTGTACGCTAATTAGTGGCCCGGGTAAAAACTGCATAGTATGCATCTCAGCAATATTCTAGATATCACAGGACACGACAGGGTTGTCTCCTTTCTCCTCTCCCTTTTGCTATTGGACTTCTGGTGGCTGTCGGCCAGAGGGCAGGGAGACCAGAGGCATCCTATTATGGGACAGGGTGCACATCATATCATATTAGGGGGGCAATTTATCATTGTATGCCCTCAGTGAGACATCAGATTTAAGGCTAACCATGCACCTTCTAGCTGAGTTTGGAAGGGTCCCTGGACCAGCGCCTTGAGACCCTCACGGGTGAGTAGCCCTGTTTTACAAACCCTGATTGATTGATAGATAGATTGATTGATTGATCGATTGACTTAGGACAAATACTACTAAGTCTTATATCATCTTGGTTAGCTGGGATGGGCAGGAACCCGACCTAGCTGGAATCGGACTGCAGTGCGCCCCTCATACCTTTAAATATATGAGGTAAATATCTATCATTGACCAAACGACTTGAGAGACGGTAACTTCGGACTCGCATAAGGGCATTGAAAGGATCAGTGGCATTGTGGCCCTCCCTCAGCCTGCCGATTATGGCAAGGATAGCTCTTGCCAAGATGGTGGCCCTGTCCAGGCTGCTATACTTCTGATTAACCTCCCGGTTTGCGACCCTATTAAGTAGCTTTGATAGTAAGACACTATCCTTCGGCCACTAGTCTGGAACTTAGGGAGACAGAGGATTGCGTTGGAGACGATTAAACACACAGTTTTGGACGGGTTCCTAGGGTTCCTGACTTGGAGTTATATTATCTGGCAGCCCAACTACAGTGCGTAGCGTGGTAGACTGATGATGTGAACGTTGAGCAACTGGGGCAATCGGGGTAAGAACCAAACCAGGGTGCTCTGATTGCGGTTCTATTGAGGAAGTCCACCGAAACCCCTAGACCCAGTTCATTACTTTCGGTACCATTGACATTTTACAACTAACACGTTGCAAAGACCTCTAATGAGCCATGGTGCGCTTCGGCTTTTCCCCTAATCTGGACTCCCACATGCAGAGCCCCCAGTTTTTAACTGCTCAGCAATTAACCCATTGGACGGAGGTGGCGATACTCACGGTGGAAGAATGTTACGCCAATGCAGAAAATGTCTCCCTGGACAGATTTACGGACAAAAACGGCATGGACTCTTCTCAATTGTGAAACTATGGTGTGCTGAGATGAACTTATGCTGGGCCATGGGGCACAGGACTGGCCGAAGTGCCTCGGCGTGCATTATTTCAGCCCTGGTGAGGATAGGGGAGTGGGCACATGCTTACATGCCTCCATACAGCACTGAATGAAATATTAGGAGGAGTCTAGACCAACCCAGCGAAAGATGGGAGAGTAGCAGAGGCCATGAGATAAAGAACAAGGAATGGGAGACAAGACTAGCGTATACTCAAAAAGTGTCGAGAAACACTAGGCTGAAGTATATACAATTGAACAGTCGACACCAGTCATACCTCTTCGCCATGAAAAGTGGGGACATATAGGAAGGTGACCCTAGGACTTGTGCCCTATGCCGGTCTCCATATGCAAATTATTTCCACATGTTGTGGGACTATACCCACATTAGGGTTTATGGGCTCAAATAAGACAGCATTTAGGTGGGCTCTAGATAGAGTGATTATATGTAGGTCAGTCTTTTGTTCATTTGGTGGATTCCCTCGTCCCAAACCCCCAAAAAAACATAAAGACGATAAGGCACTCCCATTGGCCAAACGACTGGTGGCAGTCACGTGGGAAAGTTCTCACGGCCCAACATTTGCAAGCTGGACAAGGGGTGTTGAAGTTTGGGCTAAGCGAGGCATTGAGGAGAGAGCAGGCACGTGGGGTGTGTAGGCGCCCATTGTCAGAGTTGTGGTGGGAAGTGTCGCGAGTTTTGTTGAATATGGAACACAACAGGAGGACACGGAAGCAGATTGGCTGTATAACACAGTCTGACACGCTCCACTGTAATATAATATGTGTTTGCATTGGCAGAGTGGTGCCAACCACACGGCAAAGTTACACCATGATCACTAGATCCAGTGAAAAAAACATTCATTGGCTGACTGGTTTTGTGAAGTTGTTTGTGTTTGTAGGCTACACTGCAGCCTTAAGAAGACATGGATCTCATACCTGCAGAAGCACATGTAAACATATATGTCATCGCGTTGATGCCACTGCATTGCTGTTCACAAGTGAAATGTAAAGTGTGATGTAAGCTGAAAACATGAATAAAAGAGGTTTCAAATACAACAATGTGCTGTTTCCTTGAATTGAGACAGGCTGCTTGATAACGAATTTCAGATACAACCTGCCAGTTGTTTGAAAATGCTGCTTCCCTGGAAGGCACATGTACATTTAGATCCAGATGACAGGAGATTTAAATGTAAATTGTGACAAGCAGCTGTTCAGTGCTCAGTAGCTTTCAACCTCTGGCCATCTTTCCAATGCAGAAAGAAACCTCACTGCTTTTCCCATTCTCCGGCTCACCCTTTGCGGGTTTCCTGGGGGTGCAGCAGCACCGGCCCCATCCCTATATAGCGCCACTGAAGAGCTGCAGGCGGCCGGGGCGATGGCGCTTTCAGCCGCCTCTTTGTCAGCGTGAAGCTCGACTTTCAGGCGGCGGTTGGGTACGGCGGAGACGGGCCTGGGGATGACTTTTTGAAAAGAGGAGGCTCCTCGAAATCCGGGTAAGACATATTTATTTAAGTTTGGATTACCAGGACCCCTAAAGCAAGCGGCCACAGCAACGGCCACCGCCCCCTCCCGCCATTCCAGAGTCCAGCTGACGCTTGTCATGGTGGCAGATGCCATGGGCTCTGAAACTCAGATCCCAACACATTTATTGTCCTCCTTGCCTCCCTCCAACCTTGTGCCCCATGTCCACCCCACTCTGGGGAGTATGAATCCCCCGTGTCCTCCACACTTCCTGCTCCCATAGAACAAGCATTGGCAAAGCCAAATAGTTCTCGCTTTTGAGAGAGTTAGAGGTATTGGCGTTGCAAATGAAAATGTTTATTACTCCTGTGTTATGGAGTGACGTGGATGTATGTGGTGTGAAGTGGAATTATGCTTAGCACCGGGAAACCCTCTGGGTAGCCGCGTGCTCTATAAGTGGAAATATTATAATCATGTGGGTTGGATTGGAATTCTTAGCTGTGGAATTGTGTGGCGTGGATTTGTGTTGTGTAATTATGTGACATGATGTTCAGTTGAATTATCTGGATAGTAATTATGTGGTGTTGAGTTTACTGGAATTATGTGGAGTGGGATTGTGTGCCATTGAGTGTAATTATGTGTAATGACATTTTGTGGTGTAGAGTGGTATGTAGTGTAGTTTAATTATGTGGCGTGCTGTTGAATTTTGTGGCATGATTTGGACTTCTGTGGTGTGGATTGGATGTATGTGATGTGGTGTGTAATTGCGATGAGTTGAATTATGTGGTTTGGTGTACAATTATGTGGTGTGCAATGGAAATGTGTGGAGTTGAATTGTGTGGCGTAGGTCTGTGTGGCTTTGAGTGAAATTATGCTGATTGGCTGGCTCTGCAGTGCCCTGACATTAACAACCGACTAGGATTAAGTAGCACAATATAAAAATGGCAATAAAAATTCAAACTTTGATTACCACTTTCTATACACTTCATATGCTTCATAAGAACTGATCCAGAGCGACTCGTTCTTCATTAAAACTGTTTAGTTCTAGGAGTTATGGACATGTTGTTCACCTGTTGATCTGAGGAAGTGTGTAATTGTTAATCTTTAATTGCACTTTAACTGAAATACTGCAGTGGCACTACAACACAGTGGCAGTTGAGACGGGCTTGGCTTTACTAATAACGTGGGTTTCCATAAACAAGACATTTCAAAAGAAAATACAATTTGCATTCAGAGATACGAGATGCAGTGAACTTGTGGATTTGTGCCAGCCATGCTCAGAAGTTTTTTTTTTTTTATTTGTTTATTCAGGTCAGCAATTAAATGACAATACAGTTATTGGTGCTCCAAGCTTCCGCATCTGCGGGCTGTGTCCGAACAGATCAAGTACTGTAAATCAACGTGAATGCAATATTCGGTTTTCATATTACACCCAAATACATTTTTACATAACCAAAACCAACACAAACTCCGGTACAGATGGAAATCAGCAGCGCACAAACAGTACACACGAGGCAATTCAGGAGTGAAGTCTACAAAGGGGGCACCCTATATCAAGTGGCACACAGCAGTGACGAACCTTAGTATGTATCGGACCAAGGTATGACGCGACCCACGTGGTCCCAGCCATATCGCCCACTGGCACATTGTCCGGCCCGGCAAGGCGAAACACCTTACCCCTCCCACCTCCCCGTCTCAATGCATGCACACCTAGTCAGCCACCGGCAGCTGTAACTTAGGCTAGAGCCCAGCATACTAGGCCAACCCCACCCGACCCCCAGCCCCCTCAACCCATGTCGTCTGAGACTGCCTCTGTCAGGGAACGTGAAGAGTCGGGGGAACCCGCCCCCTCCCGGGTCCACTGCAGAAAGGGCTCCCAGATGTCCCTCGGACGGGAAGCGGTCGGCATCGTCTCCCAGTAACATTCCAGCTGTGCATTTCCATACGTAACATCTTTCACCCATTCTGTAAGTTTAGGCACGGATTTACGGCCCCAGCGCACCGCCACTTGCCTTTTAGCATAAAGGAGCAGTAGCGCGTGTAGTTTCCTGGTCTTTGGTGGGGTAGCTTGGACACATCCCAACAGCCCCAGAAGTGGCGTCGGCGTGTCGGTTCTGTGAAGGATTTGATTGATGGCCGTGAAGATATTCACCCAGTATTCCTCCAGGCGCGGGCAGCTCCATGCCACATGCAGGAAAGTGGCCCGCTCGGCCCCACACTTCCAGCAGTTGTCATCCTCCCTCAGGCCCATACGGTGCAGCGATCGCGGTGTGCGATAGTACCTGTGTAAGAACTTGAAATGCACCAGGCGCAACCTGTAATTAGGGGATAGTTCCTTCAATTGCCCACAACAAAAGGCCCATTGCTCTTCAGACAAAGGGGTCTCTAGATCCTCGTTCCACACAGTGAGCGAGGTAGGTACCACGACAGGGGCCTGCTCCTGCATACAGTTGTAGAGCCGGGACACCAGTTTTTTGGGGGAAGCTCTCGAGAGTAAGTTTTGTAATGCCTGGAGTTGTGGGGGTTCCTCCGGGAATTGAGGCCACAGCGTTTTGCAGGATTCTCTTAGCTGGTGTAGGGTAAAGAGATCACTAAAGGTCCCCTGTGAGTCAGACTCACCCTCCACTGGAACCCCGAAGGTGCCCTCCGGGTAAATGTCAGCAAAGGTGTGCAGCGTTTTACCTCTGACCACCACGGCCCCCCCTCTGTCAAGCAGGAAGGGAAGCAAAGGGTTGCCCCTCAGGGGGGCGGCCGGTGCATACAGGAGGGGAAGTCGCGCCCGCCGTCTCAGCTCCCGCCATGTCCAGCGAAGCAAGGCTACCGTGTCCACATCCCCGGAGGGGCGGGACGGCTTTCCGTATACTGCCACACTCAGGGGTAAAGGAGCAGCGGCCGCCGTCTCCACTGCAATATGCGGTTGGTAGGGTGTGGGGAACACCCAGAAGTGCAGAAACTGCGCCTGCGCGCAGAGCGCATATAATGCCATGTCTGGGGCCCCCAGTCCGCCCTGTCGCAGCGGGAGAGTAAGCAGCGCCCAGGAAGATCGCGCCTGGCCCCCAGCCCAAACCAGCGTCAACAGAAGTGACCGCACCCGTGTGTGGAAATGCGTCGTCAGGGGCAAGGGTACATTCACGAATAGGTATAAAAACTTAGGAAGGACCACCATTTTTACGAGGGCGATCCGCGCAACCAGAGACAGGGGGAGCTTATTCCAGAGTTCAACTTTCCCTTCCAGCCAGTCTACTGCCCTGCCAAAATTCAGCAACCACAAGTCGTTCAGGCTACGGCTGATCCAGACCCCCAGGTATTTGACCGAGTCTGTTTCCCAGCGCAGGGGATAGTCTGAGGTCACCTCCAATGTGGCATCCGTCAGGGGGAACGCGACCGACTTGGACCAGTTAATCGCCACACCGGCCAATCCCTCGAACCGCACAAATTCCCTCAGAAGTGGGCTCAGGTTCTCGGCGGGATTGGTGACATATAACGTCACATCGTCTGCGTACAGGGATATCAGCAGGCTGCGAGAGCTGAAGCCTATACCCCGGGCGGTATGGTGCTGGCGGACCCGAGCCGCCAGAGGCTCCATGGCAATGGCAAAAAGTAGAGGGGACAGAGGGCACCCCTGCCTGGTCCCGCGTGATATGCCAAAAGGCTGGGAGATCAGCCCATTCACCCGCACCCGTGCTCTTGGAGCGGCATACAGGGGCCGGATCAGGTTTATGAAGAGGGGGCTAAATCCCATTCTCTCAAGAATCCTAAAAAGGTAGGGCCACTCTAGCGAGTCAAACGCTTTCGTTGCGTCTAGGAAAACGACCGCCGCCTGTACAGAGGGGTGTAGGTGGTGTAGTACTGAGAATATCGTTCGCAAATTGTGGGACGTGGCACGGCCGGGGATAAACCCCGATTGATCGGGCAGCGCCACCATCGGTAACAAGGGTTGAAGTCTGTCTGCAATCAGTTTAGCGTAGATTTTGACGTCTACGTTAATAAGGGAGAGCGGACGGTACGAGTCCAGCAGTTGGCTATCCTTGTCCGGTTTCAGCAGCGTGATTATGAGTGCCTCTCGCATCGAGTCCGGCAGGGAACCAGTCTCCTGGGCCTCCGCAAATACCGAGAGGAGCCTGGGGGCAAGTTCATCAGCGTATGTTTTATAGAAGGTGGTGGTCAGGCCGTCCGGGCCGGGGGCTTTATGCGCGGGCATGCTCTTTATCACTTGCGCCACATCCCGGGCAGTGAACGGGACATCCATGTAGCGGCGGTGGTGGTCGCTAAACCAGACAAGGGCGATCGAGTCGAGGAAGGCATCTAGGGACTCAGGAACTGTAGTCTGTCTAGAAGTGTACAGGGATGAGTAGAACTGGGCAAAAGCAGTCAGGACTGCATCGTGCCCTAGCCGGAGCTCACCCCCCACGTCCTGTATGGTGGCTATAAAGTGGGACTGCGCACGCGGGGAAATCAGCCGCGCCAGGGTCCTGCTAGGTCTATCCCCCTCCCCGTACCGACGGGCCTCCGCCTGCTTACCCAGGAATTTTACCTCACGCTGCGCCTCGGTTTCGAACTCTAGGAGCTTGGCCTTCATTTGGGCCGCCAGTGAAGGCGACGGGTCAGCACAGAATCGTACCTCTAAGTCACGTAGCTCCCTCTCCAATCTGCTCAGGATCCCGCGGATGGCCTTGAGAACCCCGGCCTGTCTGGAAATACACTGGCCTCGGATCACCGCCTTAAATGCGTCCCAGAGGGACGCCTCGGTAGCCACTGACCCCGTGTTGGTTTCAAAATACTTCACAATGTCCTCTCTGATTTCTTCGGTGAAAGCAGAGTCTGTGAGTGCGTGCTGGGGTAGCCGCCAGGAGAACGCGCGGGTAGGGGCGTCAGGTACGCGGATCCCTAGCAAGCAGGGGGCGTGATCTGATAGTGACCGTGCTTGAATGTCCACCTCAACACCCCAGGTCGCCACTTCCGGCGAGACCAGCCAGTAATCCAGTCGGGACCATGCCGCATGCTGGCTCGTTATGCAAGTCCCCACAGCATCAGTGGGGTGCCTATCTCTCCATACATCCGACAGCAATCCCTCGGCCATGATATCGAAAACGGCTTGACGCGCTCTGATGTGGGTTGGCCCACCCGCCCCCTTACGGTCCATTGCGTCCACCAGTGCCACATTAAAATCCCCGCCTAGAATAATAGTGGAACAATCCCGTAACACAATCTGAGCCCATAGTTCCCTGAAGAAGCCGGGGTCATCAATGTTAGGTCCGTACACTGCAGCCAATACAATCTCCCTCCCCTGCAACACCCCGTGTGTGATAACATAGCGGCCCTCCTTGTCCAATACAGTGTGATGTTCCTTCCAATCCAGCCCGGCCCGTATGAGTATGGCCACCCCTCTAGCATAATTCGAATAGACAGCGGAGTACACCCCCGCCCAACGTGAGTGTTTCAGCCTGTGTGAGGGAGTGGAGGAAAGGTGCGTCTCCTGCAGAAAGCAGATATCTATCTTGTGTCGGGCGAGATACCCCTGCATTAGCCGAGCCTTTTTGTAGTCCCCAAGCCCTCTAACGTTCCACGTCAATAACCTAACGGTCGTCATCCCATCAGTCATGTGTTGTCTCTACGCCCTCGCCCCTGCACTGTCTCACCAACACAGTGTATAGCCCGTGCCCTGTGTGTGTCCTCAGTGTGTTGAAATGCCAAAAATCATATCCATCGTACCATAACATGTTAAACTGTAACGAACCCAACTTCCCCCGCCGCCCTCCACCCTCACCAACCCCCCAATCAGGTTGTGACCGATCCCCACCATGTACACGCAAAACATATGTGCACATGTTACCCACAAACAATGGGAGATACCCCATGGGGCGTGGTGCTCCAGACGTACTCCCCCGCTTTCACAGGGTGGCTACACCATAAGCAACCCAGAACACATCCGAGTCCCTTGTCCTGTCGAGGAGTTCCAGTTTTGGAGTTAAATCGCACATCCCAGGGATAGGCCTCCCTCGGCACCCCGGAACCACGAATCCGGCCCACAGGAGCGATCACCGGCGGGAAGAAGACAACCCATCCCGCAGAACCCACAATGAACAACATGGGTGGCCCCAGCCGCCTACTCACGTCCCGGTCAGTCATTGTCACTCAGGCGATCGTCTACCATCTCTGCACGTGGCGACGTGCGTCTAGCCGCAGCTCCACCGAGCCGCTTAGCGAACTTCAACGCCTCCTTTGCCTCGGTGAAGTAGTGAGTGGTGCCTTCGTATGTCACCTTCAGCTTGGCTGGATATAACAGTGCATAAGGGATGGTAGCCTGTAGGAGCAGCTTTTTGGCAGGCAAAAATTCTTTCCGGGCAGCCTGCACCAGAGGAGTGAAATCCGGGTAAAAGGAGATGTGGTTACCTTTATGTTCGATTTTCCCCTTTCACGTGCAAGGCGTAAGATTAGGTCTCTGTCTTGAAAGTTCAGGATCTTAGCCAGGATCGGGCGCGGCGCCGCCCCCACTGGCGGCTTCTTCCCCAGCGACCGGTGTGCCCTCTCAACCGCGAACATCGGAGAAAGCGCCGGATCAAAGAGCTCGTGGAGCAGCTCCGACACGTAGAGCTCCATCTTGCCCAAGTTCGTCGTTTCCGGGATGCCAGTGATGCGAATGTTGGATCTGCGGGACCTGGCCTCTAAATCATCAGTCTTGGCCCTGAGGAATGCCAGTTCCTTATCCACAAACGTGAGGTGTTGTTTGGTCTCCCGTCTGAATTCACAGCATTCAGTGCGTTCGTTCTCCAGGCTGTCGAGTCGTGATTCGTGCGAGTCCACCTGTTGCTTGACTGATTCCAGCTGTGAGGCCATGGCGTCCAGTTTTGCATCAATACTCTTCAGGCTCGACCTCACCTCAAGCATCAGCGCGCGGTATTCACTTTCAGGCCCCGACCCCTGCGAGGAAGATTCCGCCGCCTCCTGGTCCGCTGCCTGCTGCTTGGCCTGGCGTTTGTGTTCAAATGTGAGCCGGGACTGCTTCGCCTCGTTCTTCCCTCCCATGGCGTCTGGCTTGCCACGGACTCCTGTAGGGAGGTGTCCGCTGAGGCAGTCCGGTATGGCAGCGTATCCCAGACAGCGCCCCCCGCGCCGGGGTCAACCCTCGGGGTGCAGCCTCCCCGCCTCCTCTACACCCCTATGGCCACAGATCGGTTGGGGCACAGCGTGTAATCGCGCCCGCCAGCCGGGTCCTATCTGCCCCCTTTTCGCCGGGCAGCGCGGGTGTGGTGCGATGGGCCACGGGCAGTCCAACTATCTCTCACCTGTGGCGCCGCATATAATCTCACTGCCGTCCCCTCCTCTTCCGCAGGTGTCCACAGGAGCCCGACTGTCCCGGCTCAGCCGCCCCCGGCGCGATCAAGCCGCGTCCTCAATCCGCCAGTCTCCGAGTCCGGCACAGGAACGATGCAGTATGCGAAGGCAGCACCGTGGCTCCTCGCAGTTCCAATCGCCCCCGGGCCGCCCGCAGCTGAGCCAGCGACAGCCTATAGCGTGTGTCCGGCAGTCACCACAGCGCCAGACCCATCCGCAGGTCAACCAGCACAGGTCGTCGCCCCACCCCGCAGCAAGTGTGTAGGGGCGCGGGCCAAGCTATAGTCCAGTGTCCACCAGGCGCCGCGCAGGTCAGTCTCTCGGCCGCCTCCGCCGGTGTTCACAAGATGGCGCCCGCGCCGTCCGGGTGATCTCCTTCCTCGGTCAGGCGCAGGCCGGCCCGGCAGCGCTCCGCACAGCGCGGCAGACGGGGCACAGCGGCCGGGTCCCCAGATGGTACCGCTCCTGCGGCGACGGACTCCTCCCTTCCACTCTCTCCAGGTCCGAGGGAGCAGCCGGCCGCTACACCCCAGGCCCGCACAGCCCCGGCCTCACGCAGCCGCAACCAGCCGCCTCCGACCCTCACAGCAGCGGGCTCTCACCAGAGGATCCACGCGGGCGGGGAGGACAGGGGCACAGCTCGGCTCCGCGGCTTCCAGCTGCCTTCAGACGATAGACGGCAGCGCTGCTCGATGTGCGACACCCTCCGGTGCAGAAAACGGGACTTTTCACGTGCTTGAGTAGGATTATTTCAGGATTTATTTGTGCAGCCGGCGGAGCTCGCTCACAGAGCGGCCATTTCGCTGCCCGGTTGGCCACGCCCCCAGCCATGCTCAGAAGTTTAAAGTTCAAATGATTTTAAATGAAAACTGTGTCCTGTCAAAAGGCAAAATCAGCCAATAAGGACAAAGCAGTAAAGTGCCAATTACATTAACAAACAACATTGTTCCTTCTGCATTTGAATGTACAACTCAAAAACAGTTTTGTCGTGCGTCTGCCGTCAACGGGGTGTACATCAAGAGCAGCCTTTGGTGCTGATGTAGCAGCGGGCTCTAGTCTCATGGTAGGTCCAGTTCAAGGTTTTATGAAAACTGTACCATGACAGAATATCTAATTGGGGGGCAACTCCGATACCATCAGAGGCTCCTATAGCCTTGTATTGTTTGTTATATGGCCCTGAGGGACATTGTCGACATTGCTAAGTTAGCATGAGCTTTGCTGCCATGATGCTGCTTTTGCACACGACACAACATGCCTTTATTATTACAGGGCTCTGTTTGTGCCTTTCACATGAGAACTGTCTGCTTTTCACGTTCTCTGCTGCGTTCCTGGAGTTTAGTTTGAACATGTTGTACAAGCTAGATAAACAATCCCCCTTGTAATTCTGTTCTGATCAGTCCCTAGCACCCAGACATAACATGCTACACACAGCTGCAAGGCTGGAGACTTGTGCTTGATATTACAGGGTTGCATGTTGTTTTAACACACTTGGAGAGAGCCCTTTCCATGGAGAAGAGCGATGCTACACTATTCCTATGATGTAAACCTTACATTCAGGTTTTAAGGTATGGGGTCTGCCGTCGAAACCCAGAGATCTTCCTTTATATAAATAAACAGCTTCCAGTCCAGGGGAGGGGGGTTAGGTCTTATAGTCCCTTTTCCTCTGTCTTTATAAAATTACTTCCCCCTTTGTATTCTATGGAATTGTAACAATGCTAACTGTGTTGAGTTTATTCATTTTGCTGCTGGTAGTGGCTCGGATACTGGATTGTAGAGCACGATAGATAAAATAAACATTTTGAACTATTTCAGTGACCCTGTCAACTCTTACTGTGGACAAGTACAAGTGAGTGAGCGAAAGAGTGTGTCTTGCTCCCGCGATTCCTGAGAGAGTCGGGAGTGTTGTGTTCTGGGTTGTCTAATCATTTGTAGCTTCGTGATTTTGGAGGAGAACAAATGAGACACTATAGCCAGTCAGTTTTGGGATTTCGGGTACTAATGTGGTAGGTCGGTACACCCCCGACACTGAGGTCCTGTTTTCCTGTGCATAGTTCTGTGTATGTGCAGAATCCTTGCAACATGTTGACTTGTTAAATACTTGTGGAGGGGGCGAGTCTTAAGTGTCAGTGCTTTGCGTAGCGTAAACGGCAGCTAAATCTACCAACATCAAAAAATGCATATATTTTTGTGGAAGGTAGCGCTTAGGGGGCATGGAGCAGAAGAATGTGCTATGGAGCCGAACTCGCTGTGAGAGTGTACAGGGTGGCAGGTACTGTGCCACTGCAATGGCTGATGCACAATAGTACCTACTGAGGATCAATCACATATCTTTAAGAAACACTGCATATATCAGAACCTGAAGTGCATGCCACAAGATGACTATGGTGTGCAGGTGTGTAACCTGCTCCAGGAGCTGGCACTAACACGGGAGAACTGGAACCGCTGGTGCACTAGCGCAGGGTTATGCAGTCGAAGGGGAGGGCTCTGGCGAAAGGAGTTGATCACTTCAGTTACTACACGGTTCTCCAAAGTAACGATAGTTTGGTTCCTCTGTTCCAGGGTCTCCCTACTGCAGACAAACATGCTCTCTGTTGGCTCTTCGCCTATACTTACATATAATGGTGTCCTGCAATGGACACAGACAGTGTGAGCACTAGGACATAATCGTCCACAGTTGCTCCTAAGGCAAGGCAAGCAAGGCCCAGTGGGTGCCTCGGCCCTGGATGGGCTGCACCCGGCACAAGACTCTCTCTTACCCTGGCGCAGAGCCTGCTGCCGCTATCGCTTGGCCTCAGCCACCTACTTGGCCTGCGCCACCCGCTGCCATCTCGTCAACAAGACCACCGAACACGAGAGCGAAGCCTAGTGTGATGTCATGCACCTTATCACACCCCATGCGTGGAAGCTAGAGAACTTCAGGCATGGATGTAGAAAGAGGACAAGGAGAGCGGGCACAGTTGGGAAAGTAAACAGTTAAAATCTGGCTGCTAAGGCTCCATATAGTGATTCTTTTCCTATGTAAATAAATATTAAAATATAAAGGAGAAGCACAATGTCTTTTTAGGCTGAAAAACATCAATCCACTCCAACTCATGGAACGTGTCTGCACAGAGACTCGGCACGAATCCAGGGGGCCGCCCATTTTGAAACATTGATGCCAACGAGTTGCGGGACATTAATGGCCAATGGGGGTTTGGGCAGTGATGGGGGAGGGAGTGATTTGTGAACAGAGCAAGCGTTGATGGAAGGGGGTCACCGAAAACAGGTATACAGTGCAACACAAGCAGGATAGAAGGAAAAAAATAGTCCCACAAAACGAACACAAACACTGAAGTTTACAGATACCTTTACTTGGGCAGTGCACAGCGGGAAGAAACAAAACACAAAAAGGATGGACAAAGAGGAAGGATTCACCACTAGTAACTCAGCATTTCTAAAGGACAATTGAAGGGAGGAATCCAAAGGCAATGGGGGGGCTGCAAGCCCACAAAGTATATGCAACATGTCACGAAGAGCCAGCACAAGCGCTGCCTAGGCTTAATCTAAAAAGAGGCTTGCTTCAAAAATTTGCCAAGGTACAGAAAAGCTTATAAAGTGATAGCCTGAGTAACAAGCTGATCCAAAGGTTTACTAATAATTCTATTTAATCTGATTGACTATACTTCTGTGTACACCATATCGTCAAGTGTCACATATGTAGAAATCTCAATAACGATTGTTATTTTAGTCACTGTTTTCACAATATTATTTCAACCTAGTAATGCAACACTCCTGTTTATGTTGCAAAGTCTTATTTAATTAACTTACCGCTTTTTACCTCTGGAGATCGATGACATTGAGAGCCTATTGACAGCCAATCTACTTCTAAAACATCAAGTAATGAGTCACAGGAAAATAAAATGGGCCATGGTGACTAAAAATGGCAAAGAGAGCCATTTCGGGCATGTGTAAGAGGTCCTAACACAGATATCACTTTATTACGACTTCCTGTTACACTTTCTGTTTGTAATCTTTTTTCGTCCACTCTACTCACGTCTAACAAACAATAGCAGCATGTAAAACCCCAAGCAGGATGATGTTGATTTTGAACAAGCCTGGAAACAGTTATGTGGAAACAAAATCTAGCTTCATAATAAGGTACTGAACAAATGTTTTAAGTACTGGCTTTCAAAAGAACCAGTTGCCGCCTGTACTAACATATCCGTTCGCACTTTCGTAATAGCAAATTTGGGGAATTCCCTATTAGGAAATCATAAACACCTATGTACTAATGTGTCTTTGACACATTTAGCGATTCCTAATGGGGTCGCAATTGACCGTCCTCATTAATATTCATGAGGCAGGTCGCAATTTGAGACCGATTGGGGATTTGCTAAAAACACAGGGATGGTGGCCTGCTGGGGACAGCAGACCACCATGCCTGTGTTTGCTATTAAATAAAGCAACTTTTTAAAAAACAAATGCAGTGCATTTTCCTAAATGCAAAACGGGATGCGTTTCAAAAAGAAAAATGAAACATTTCAGTTTCATTTCTTAACAGAAGGCAGGACTACTGCCTGTTCTTAAAAAAAATGTTATGCATACATTCACAAAGGGGAAGGTATCCCCTGGGGATCCCATCACATTTGCGAATGGGTTACCACCAGATTGAATTTGGTGGTAAAAAGATAATCTTTTGCGACTGCATTTCGTTCGCAAAGCATTCATACATACCACTGCGAGTCACTATTAGTAAGCATGGGCGCAGTTGACGTGACCCAAAACTCCACCGCGCTATGCGGAGTTCCTCAAGCGGTGGAGTGCGCTTGGTCATGCCTCTTTGCGTCTATTTTCGAAAAAGGCACCACGCGCATCGCAAGAGGGCGCTGCTTCTTTTCTGCCGCTCGTGTAGATTTTCTACTCGAGTGGCAACTTTCTCAACGCGAATAGGTTTCTCAACACGAGTGTTCGCGGCCACCCGTGACCGCCTGCATTGAGAAATCCAACCACCAATGCTGAGAAATCTCCTCCGGGAGGTACATTTTTGTCACTTGCGCTCGCCAACTTGATGTTGGGGAGTGCGAGCGAGGAAATATCTTGCTGGGAGGTGGATTTTCCTCACTTGCTCTCGCCAACTTGACGTTGGAGAGCATGAGTGAGGAAAAAACTCTGCGTGGTCCGCGGAGCGCGTAGTGCGGAAAATTCTGCAAACTCCGCAAATGGAAAGGGGGGGCCCTTGGCCCCTCCGCCTGCATGGCAGTGCGGCGACCTCCGCCGGACTTCTCGGTGGTGGGGCGTGTTCACTGGGGGCGCGCCCTACCACCGATTGGCTGCCTACGTGACCCGGATGACGTTAATCGACATCCGGGTCAGCGGGGAGGGGGGGGGGCGGGCCTCTGGGGGGTTAAAGCGTCGGGGAGCGCCCAGGTGACCCCCTTGTTCCCTGGACGCTCCCCCAGATCGGACGTGCCCTGGCGCGCAGGGCGGTAAATTTTCTTTCCTTTCTTTTCCCGCTGCAGGTTACACGAGGAGGCGACATGCGGTTTCAGCGGAGGAGTCTACGGCGGCTGGAAACTTGAGCCGGAAGACCGAGGACTTCGTTGCCTTGGTTGGGGGCTAACCGGCAGAGTGGAGCGGGTCGGCGGTGACCAGTGCGGGAGCAGCGTAGGAGTCTACTGCGGGGCAGCTGGAAACGTGTAAGCGCAGGCCGGCTTAAGGAGAGTAGGTTGCTGTGGCAGGATGAGCTGTGTGTGTGGGGATCGGTGTGTAAAGCGCCCAATATCTATGTCTCCGTTACATACTGGTGAGCGTTCAGCCCTGCACACCCCCCCCCCTTTTTTCCCGCCCCCCCCCCCCCTCTTCTAACCGAGCCTGTGTATTTAGGGTGCAAAGGGGAACCAGCGAAGCGAGGCTTGCCCTCGCCCTTTCGTTATTAACGAGGTACTACGGTATTTTGCAGCGGCAGGCGTCCCACGTCCTGTAATTTTTCGAGCAAATCACTGCACCACCCGTGCCTGAATGTGTATTGTAAATCCTGTGCTCCAATACCTCGGGGCGAGTTCGCGCTATATAAATATGCAACATTTTATAAATAGTTTGGGCAATTGTACAGGGTTAAGGGTGAGTTTGTATGACCTGCACTTCTCTCACCTTGAGGAGGGACCCTGTTATTTCGCTTGGTGTTTGATTTGACCCTATGCTTGGGTCGCGCAGAGTCAGAGTGTCATAAGTTGGCAAAACTTTGACCTGCGTTTTGGAAGCTAAGCAGAGGGGGTTTGTTTGACGGCACAGTGGAGAGGTTTTCGTAGGTGAAGCAGACAGAGCAGTTTGCTCATTTGACTTGGCTGCGCAAGGCTGAATAGAATAGTTTTTCCCTAATTGATATTGGGTATTGGGACTTGGCTCATCGTTTTGTTGGCCTACATGGAGGGATTACGGTGTTTTCGGTATTAATTAATCGTTTCAACGTTGGCTTGGCACGTCTTGTCCAATCGTGTGTTTTGGCCATGTTTGGTGAGTTGCCCGAGCAGAGAGATTAGGCATTTTAGTTTACGGTTGTTCTGTGGCTTTGGCCATCTAGCAACGTTGTCGGTTAAACTATTCCTACTGTGATTTGAAAACAGACATGTGCGCCGGGTGTTTCGCACGCATACACACTGTCGTCTTTGTGACGCGCTGAGACTTTCCTTTCAGGTGTTTGTTTCCATGGGTCACGGGGAGCTGCTGTGGGATGCCTTGCAGCAGAGTCATGGCATGAGCCACTAGTGGCTCCATCTTCACTTTTGCAACCGTGGAAGTGTCAAAAGGTTCTCAGATCCTTATGCGCTGAATGCATGTAACGTGTGGAGACAACAGATTAAGAGGCGCTGCGCATCCATTCTATGACGACATTTTACAGTGTTAAGCATTTTGATTTTATTGTGAAGTCAGCTTTCTAGTGCGCAAGATGTTCACGCTTGGTATTTATTTCGTGCATATACTGGAATGGAGCAATACATCTGACATTCCTATAGTCCTTGCATTTCAGGGTCTCCTAGAAAGGGTTAGAACACAGTGATTTAACGGTGCGCGCTAGTGTATTAGAGAGCATTTTGAGGCCAACGCGGTAGGCAGCTGGAGCGTGGGTTGTTCAGTGGTAAAGTCACTGTCCCATTGATTCTGGTTCAGGTAGTTCTCTTCGCATGTCCTGGAGCAGCAATGTTAGGCTGGTATTTAATTTCCTGATGGTAAATTTGGTACTTCGTGTTTGCCATCCGTGTTGGTGTCGGGGTTACGAGGCATAAGTGGGTCATGGGGACAATATCACATACAGAAAATGTGCCGAGGGTTTTTCGAACTTCACCTTAGCGTAGCGCAGCTCGCCGTGTGTGGGCCACCATTTAAACTGCATGGCAAGGTGGCAACAATAATAGGCTATGCCCTGCAAAGGCAACAGAACATGCACTAGGCGACAAAGCCCCGTGTATATGAATTGCGCCCGGAAAGGGGAGAGGAGGTGGTGTGAGGGCTAGAGTTGCCGAGTTTGGGGGTTTTCAAATCAGGGATCGCGCCTCGGGGTCGCGTACATAACTTGTGCATATGGACAAATCTCCCCACGCGTAACGGGGGCTCTTGCATTACGAGGGTTCGTGAATGAGTCCTTGTGTAATGTAACGGGTGCTCATGTAAAGCTTCCCAATACCTGCGTGGCAATTGTGCACTTTAACACATTTTGAACTTGAATCCTATCCTTCCATGCCTTACACAAGTTCGCATAGGCTGGAGAAACGGTCAGGGGTTATGTTCCCTTGCGGAGCACAATTCTGTTAGTCGGATGTTGAAGTGCTGTCGTGCTAACAACCCGCCTTTTGTACATCAACTGTTGCAGAGTGTACCATGTTGTGCTATGTTAGGCAACAGGCGCTAGCATAGGCGGTCTTCATTTAAAGCGTGGGCGATGCTCCTCGAGTATTGCTCATGCTGGCACTCTCCTTTGGGTGAGTCCGATGTTAACACAAGGGATGCGGCCAGTGCTATACAGGGCACTCCCAGGGGTAGTCCCTGTGGTAGGGCAGGTGTTGTGCGGCTAAGGGCCTTTACATTTGATGTCCGATTTCTATAGGGGACGTTTTCTGAGTCCGACTAACAATTGCGGGCGCTGCCCGTGGCGAAGGTTCCTGGAGTGTGTAGGTCTCTCCTACAGGTGAGCATAGTTGAGGAAGGCGGCTGCTGTTGACCGCCGTTTGTTGGTTTACAACATCACCAGGCTTCGGGTCACTAGGGATCACATATGGGTGATATATGCTAGTCAGTAATCAGTCAGCATTTGCTTTTGGGGGCTAATCCAGGCAATTTGGAGATTCTTTAGATGGCGGGAGCCAATGCTTTGGCCTGCAGGTCAAATCCATTAGGTAACATTGTAATAAGCAGCGTTAAGGGGATTAGCTATAGATAAGGGAAAATAAAGTGGGCAGGAATAGGAAACGTGGAATAGGAGTCGGTGTTTTGTTCCTGCAAAGCGGGTCAATATTGCTTAGGACGGCGTCCTAGGGGGGAGGTACCAGGTCTATTGAGGAATATCGTTAAGAATACAAGAGGTGGGGGCCATGGCATGTAAGCCAAGTACACATGATGGGCCCGTACCACCAGCATTGCCACCCGCCGGGGTGGCCCACCTTTTTTGTTAACACGGTGTGTCAGACATATCATTGTAGGGTCTGCTCAAAACAGTTGGTAATTTGCCAGGTTGGAGCAAGCCTTCGCTCCGTTACATATGAAGTACCTTTATGGTAGGTCACGGGGTTGCACAGTGTGTTACAATTTTTTAAGTTGGCAAGCGAGGCTCAGCGTGTTACCTAATGTCTTGTCTTTAAAATGATTATGGGGTGGGGCCCATTAGGCACTGGCTGGGGGTCAGGGTCATTTAGGTGAACTTGAACAGGTATAGGCCTTGTCGTCAAATCGGCAAGGGTATCCATATGTGCAGTGGGGGGGTGCGTAGGAAGGTGGGGTAAGGAAGCCCTAGGCGCTATGTGCAGGGGAAGTAGCTGCAGGAGGGCGTTCAGTCACACGGCGCCTTTGCGCCGGTCCAATTATACATGTAGGGACTGGGGTCCGATGTCTGCTCAGTGTCTGTACACTAGTATCCAGGGAGCACATTTGTGCACAATGATGTATGGTATCACACGGGATCTCTGCATTTATGGGGCTGGTGTACTTCTTATTGTACATCGTATGGCAGCACAGGATACCGTCGCTCCCCCAGTACGTTACACGGCGTCATTATATGCCTGGGGTGTGTCATGTTGTATTTATGCACCATTGCCCAGCCACTCACACAGTGTAATGTAAGTGTGGGTAACGTATTTTTGGCACGTTTAAAGCCTGTGGGGAGTAGGGGAAAAAGGGGGAGAGTACAGTCTCGCGGAATAGCAAGGCAGTCAAACATCGTTGTTGGGCACCTCTCGGTGTAAGGCACTAATCATTTGTCTTTGATTTCCGTTTGTTTACCTGGATCAACGCCTGGTGCCTGGAAGCGCTACGTGCCGCTATGGCCGCAGAAGTGGACAATCAAGGGGACCGGTGGATCCGGAATGTGGGGGGTCAAGCGGCGCCGTCAAGTCGGATGGGTGATCAACCCAGTGGACAAGTGGTGCCAGCCTGGATGGTGCTTCATAACGGACTGTATAGCTGTCATGCGTTTGTGGTTACCATTAGTGGTAAGTCGGCAGTACGTCTGCCTGGCAGGTATATACCTGCAGATCTGCTGATACTCTCTAGTGAGAGGGTATGGTTGTCACCATTTAATTTTGCCACACGAGTTCTGACGGCAGGGCGCCGCTTTGTAAGTATATACCTTTACCAATGGTAAAAACACAAGTATCAGGGGCAGAGGTGACACAACTCCTGTGTCATGGAACGGTTAACTGCCATTACGGCGCATGCACGCAGGCGCCTATCCATGCGGACATGGAGTAGAGTTTGGATGCTCCGTGTAGGGGGATAGGCAGGCACGGGGCCTATCCCAGAACATTGGGCTTGGAGGCAGATAGTTCACGGTTTAGGGTCCTAAATGGTAGGTTCACTCCCTATGATGAATCCAGCACCGTAGCATTATTGTCCTGCTAATGGGAGTGCCCGGGTGTGGAATTTTTCCTCAACGCACCTTGTAATTACATTAGTCACTGGGTCGGTTGGGAGGCTCCGGAGTAGGGGCAGCAGCCAACACAGAACCTAGCTTAGAGCATATTGGTTCGGTTTCAGCAGTACATGGGGCCCTGGGGGATGCTCATGGGAATTATCTGGGACCCTGGGGGCGCTATTCTGGGTTGTATCACAAATTGTACAATTGCATTGGGAATGAGTACCGGGTTATGTGAGTGGCTGGTCACCTGTGTAGGTTTAGAGCAGGGTGCTAATAATACTAGGGGTTTGGGTTGCAACGTGGTACATCACGATGCGTCAATCAAGACCATTTTGTGGCTCCTTGACGGTATGTCGATTTTGTCAGATTCAGTCAGCTCTGGGATTTTTTGGGTTGCTTTACACTGGGTGGGGGGTTGCGTACCCTACCCACTGGGTAGAACGGGGGGAATACTTCGCATGGGATTGGGAATGCGACATGACTATGCCAAGGTACGCTTCGGCATGGAGTGCAGCGATTCCAGTAGGGAGGAGGCTGGCTAGCGTTTTTACACCTGCAGACTAGACAGACAGAGCTGAGAACAGGGTGGTTTTTCAAGTATAGGTCCTTGGCCTCAGTCAGTTTCGGGGTTTTCTTTAGGACTGATATTCTGAAGAGATACAGTCCTTCGCCGCAATAGTTCCTATAGTTAGTAGAGGAATGGCTTGTTACCACTAGGCAGAAGGGTCTTGCGGGCGGAGGTAATCTTCGAGGCCGGTTAGCTCAGGGGTAACAGGGCTGCAGCATAGTCTGGTCACAGGGGGTGTCAGGGCGAATTGTGCTTTATAGAAGTCGTGGTTCACTCGACTAAGGTGGGTGATGACATAGTGTTGAGAAATTTCATAGGTGTGGTCAGGGAATTGAGGCAGGGGCATGACCTTTCTGAGTTGTAGGATTGGGGGGGAGGCCAGATCGTCGGTTAACAATACTGGCCTGTGGCGGTAAGGTCATGACCGGTGAGCAACTATTTGAAGGTCTGAGGGGGCGGGCATCATCCTACGGAGGTGCCCGCCCAGGGGGAGGGGCCACTGGCTCCTCCTAGAACTTCAGGGGCAATGTAACTGGTGCTTAAAAGGGGCGCGGGTTGGGGAGTCACGCTTTCCTTAGGCTGGTAGCCACCCCGCGCGCGCATACTCATGACGTCACCGGATGGCGCAGAGTAAGGGCCCTCCTTCAGTGGGTAAATGGAGTTCACGGCGTGGACCGGGTAATTACCGGGCCCGGCTGCGCATGCGCACACCTGTAGGGGAGGCGCAGCTAGTAGGACCTGACACCGGTTAGCGACCTTGCCATATGGCCCAGAAATGTTAGTATACAAAAATACAGAGGAGGATGTTAGAGTCGGTTAGGAAACAATCTGTATTAGAGTCTTTGTTAAGGATAGTCACTCACACCTGTTGACAATAATGTATCTAATGTCCTGCTGAATTTTTGTATAATTGTTTATCATGCAAATTAAAAAATTTATTGTTTTTGTACTTAATAAATACGGCCGGGGGGTCTCTCGACCTCCCGCCTTCCAAAGATACCACGTCTAGGGTGCTGTGTCCGGGGGTGGTGTGGACATAGTGGGAGGGCGGTAGCCAGTCACTGACCATGTGGAAAGGGGTGGCCCTTGGCCCCTCCGCCTGCATGGCAGTGCGGCGACCTCCCCCGGACTTCTCGGTGGTGGGGCGTGTTCACTGGGGGCGCGCCCTACCACCGATTGGCTGCCTACGTGACCCGGATGACGTTAATCGACATCCGGGTCAGAGGGGAGGGGGGGGGCGGGCCTCTGGGGGGTTAAAGCGTCGGGGAGCGCCCAGGTGACCCCCTTGTTCCCTGGATGCTCCCCCAGATCAGACGTGCCCTGGCGCGCAGGGCGGTAAATTTTCCCCACCCACCATCCCTGGAGTACGTGGTTGGCGCATTGCTAGTCCAACTAGCGGGCATTGGGCGCGTGAAACTGTTATGAGATGTTAGTTTCTGATGAGGTTTTCTTTTAGGACTTTTTCTCCCATTTTAGTGATCAATATGTTATTATGCGGTTATGTTTTTGACTATGCTTTCTTGTAGGCCTTGTTCTCCCAAGGTAGTGAATGATACTGTATTATGTGTAACTGATGCAGTCGTGTTTAGGCCTTTTCTTTCCCTTGTAGCTTTATGGTGTTATACATGACGTGTGATTTTAGTCAGTGTAGTTGTCCTTTAGAATTTTCTCCCATAGGTCGTCGTATTTATTAGGTATGGGGGCATGCGGTAAGGTCATGACCGGTGAGCAACTATTTGAAGGTCTGAGGGGGCGGGCATCATCCTACGGAGGTGCCCGCCCAGGGGGAGGGGCCACTGGCTCCTCCTAGAACTTCAGGGGCAAGGTAACTGGTGCTTAAAAGGGGCGCGGGTTGGGGAGTCACGCTTTCCTTAGGCTGGTAGCCACCCCGCGCGCGCATACTCATGACGTCACCGGATGGCGCAGAGTAAGGGCCCTCCTTCAGTGGGTAAATGGAGTTCACGGCGTGGACCGGGTAATTACCGGGCCCGGCTGCGCATGCGCACACCTGTAGGGGAGGCGCAGCTAGTAGGACCTGACACCGGTTAGCGACCTTGCCATATGGCCCAGAAATGTTAGTATACAAAAATACAGAGGAGGATGTTAGACTCGGTTAGGAAAAAATCTGTATTAGAGTCTTTGTTAAGGATAGTCACTCACACCTGTTGACAATAATGTATCTAATGTCCTGCTGAATTTTTGTATAATTGTTTATCATGCAAATTTAAAAATTTATTGTTTTTGTACTTAATAAATACGGCCGGGGGGTCTCTCGACCTCCCGCCTTCCAAAGATACCACGTCTAGGGTGCTGTGTCCGGGGGTGGTGTGGACATAGGGGGAGGGCGGTAGCCAGTCACTGACCATGCAGAGCGGAGTTCACCACCTGGGTTTAGCTATTAGGAAGGATTGACCTTAACACGCTACTTCCTAATACCGAATCACTAACCTTGTTAGGAAGTCGGTATTAGGTTACCGAATCACAAATTAGTTTGGTACATGGGAAAATGCATTTTTCTGTTCACAAATGGTGTGACCTGAAAGAACCAAAACCTAAGTTTATGTGGCCCCAGGTCTACAAAAACTGTGAAAGGCCTTCCAATTTTTACATTATTCTTATCAAGATGGGTGCAATTTAAGCTGTGGAGAATGGCTAGGATGAAATTCTTCTTCCATCCCACTTTCCAGTGAGTTGTTACCCGAGTCAACTGAGAATTGCACAACTGTGAGCACTGGTTCTCTGTAGACTCAGCGTGACCTTACTGAATGAGCCCAGAGGCTTGCACTACACACAACACAACTAATAGTCCGAGGACGCTTCTTGGATGAACACTATACTGTTCTGCATTTTTGGGCCCGTAAATATTCCCGGTTTAAACAGGACACTACTATAACGCTAGGGAAATTGAAGGGGTATGAAGATGGCCACACAATATGGAAAGAATTCTATACAAAAAGTTATCCACTGAATTTCTCTGTAATATATACAGATGTTTGTCACTTAAATTCAAAACTAAAAAAGCAAGGCAAACTATATTTATTAAAAAAAATACAAATGGAAATGGCTACACCAGCTAAACAGCAACACAAGTCATGAAGAAAATCAAAATAGGTTCTAACATGCAAAATATATTAACACGAAGGGAAGAGCATCATAAAATATACATTTTGATATGGTAGCACAGTATTTTCTTTTGTATAATCCTCAATAACGGGATTAGCATGATTTAATTGTGCACAGATCCACATTACAACAAAGGCGTTGCTCAGTCCAAGCAGAAAATTGAAGAGAAAAAAAACCTGTCAAAACAAAGGCGAAAAGAAAACATTTGTACATTTTTGACAATCTGTTTTCCAAATACATGTAAACATTCAATTATCTAGTAGGCTATGTTTCGCCAAGAGGTGCACTAAATCGTTTAATCAATCAATCAATCAATCATAACACTTGTATAGCGCGCTACTCACCCGGAAGGGTCTCAAGCTGAAATGGACGTTTGCACAAGCACTTTGCAATATCTTGGCTCCCTGCTATGGAAACAGGTATCAACATCCTAAACGTCCCTCCCAAAAGCAAACCTCTGGCCTCCAGGGCGCAGCCACAACTAAGCAGCACCCGCTCAGTTGACAATACTTTTGGGGTCACCAATTATTACGGCAGTGGTTCCAAAACCGCACTGTCGTTTTTCTGAGCTATCATTTGCAAACAAAACCAAGAATAAAATCTTACTAGCAATGGGAAGCCTGGCTTTTTTTGTACACCAGATCCAAAAATATATAACGTGTGTTTTTGTGGTCCAGTAACGCCAATTTAGTAGCATTATTCAAACATACTTCATAGACCGTCACTTGCTCAAAGCACGGTAAGTCACTTCTCACAATCGAGTAAGGCTTAGTTTTGCTGACCGCTGGCCTTAAGATGTGGGCCGGTGCCACTGGGTCGCAGGAGGCCATGTCACTGCTCAAGCAGGTCAGACCACAGGTCCTAGTTGGATGGTACCCCGAGCTCCTGATATTGGAGGAGGGACATGGACCCCGTTACTCTGAGCTGGTGGGAGCCCCCATCCTCAAGGATGCCTTGTGCAGCAGCAGCTGTGTTACACAGATAGCGGAGGGGTACCATTTTCTGCTACAGTATCGAAGCTGCCTAAATCATGGTGACTGACTAGAGAACATGCTCAGGCCCATTTGGAGTTCATTGAAGGGACATCTTGGTGCTTTTCTTAGCACTGCTGTCTTGAGGTGTCCGGATAGTTTCTGGTGTCATATTGAGTCGGAGCATGGCCAGGCAGGCTGGTGGCTGCAGCAGCATCTTGTGCCTTGCAGGCGGCACAGGAGGGGGAGCAGATGGGAGCAAGCAATATATGGTGCGGGTGGCGGGCGGGGAGGGAGATCGTCCGGGGAAAGGAATAAACACTTCAGTACCAATTCCACAAACAATGGGAGACCAACATCTAGCAAGAGTTATCATTTTGCCAACGTGTTTATGAACTATTGATGCTATCAGGTGAAGTGCTTATTAGTTGGAAAGACAAAGAACAACAATCCTAAAATACGAGCCAAAAACGTGTTTATAAACTAAAGATGCCATAAGATGGGTGCGTGTTAGTCGGAAAGACAAATAAGCATTGGCATAGCCAATAGGTCTCGCCTTTGGGACCTAACATTTTCTTTACAGTTTAGGCGCGTAAATCAGAGCGTGTGATTTGATCCCGCTCCCTTTTCTTGATCCCAACAAGACAGATCCGCACAAATCTTTGTGTAAATGAGCCAAGAATGAACTTTTGGGGGGAAAACGTTTGTGCTGATCCGTAAAACTGCTCCATAGTTATTAGAGAAGCAAAAAACTCTCTTCCTGTGGAAACTCTGATTTAAATATACCTACACAACGGCGCCTGTGTACTCCCCTATGCTGTATGACCCCTGCACTGCTCTCTTCCTCAGCCATTGTAAGCCGGGCGACTGCCAAAGTGCATGGCCGCCATCATAAGAGATGAGCTGACTGACTGCAACACATTCTGCGTCTAGCGATGGCTAGGAGAACTGTGCGCAGCAAAAGTCACTGATTGGCTGTAGGAGTGTCTGGGTCAGATCTACTAACCCACTGAACTTTATGGGGTGCTAATCCTAACCAAGGTAACCAGCGCGACTGCACAGTTTGACATACTAGTTCATTGGGACTCAAGTGTACCTCTTTGAATGTGCTTGAGTTCACCATTGGGTCTCTCAAACATGTGGCCACTTGATGAACTTCAAGCACCACAGTCTTTGGATATAAAGTGGACTGTCTGCAATATCAATGCCCCCTTTCACTTCAAGGATCACTGTGCTCCACTTCAAAGGGAAGGATGCAGCCAGGGACAGGTCGTTTGGCTGTTATTCCAGAAACGATAGGAAACATTGCAGGACTGAAGAAGAATGTCCTACTGTAATTGCATCTCAAGAGAAGGGTGGCTCTATCACTCTACAGCATGTCCTCAACAAATAAATCAATCTAATTACTGCAACCACTATCCATGTGTTCCGGAGAGACGAGAGAGACAACACAACACTGTGGGTTGTGGCGCTGTCTGTATGGCGAACCCACGGGGTGAGCCACTGCTCTGTGGAGATGGCTCAAAGTGCTCTCTGTCACCTGCGACTCCCAGTCCCCTTGTAACAAAGACAACAGTGCTGCTCGGCCTTCTGCACTGCTTGGCCTATGCCACGAGCACAAGCACAAAGGGCACTACATCGTCCCCTCATCCTGCTCATGAGTAATGTTACCTGTGAATGTGCCTCGACATCCTTCCTTGTTTCCGCGCTAGAGCCTTCACTGCAGCATGTGACACTCAGCACCAATTCCATTATTAAACAGTTCACCAGCCCACTCCAACTTTAGTTTTATAACAGCCAATTGCTGTGAACTGCTCTGAGAAGCACCGCCGTCTAGCAACACAAGTAATGCTGCCCCAAAGGGCACACAAGACTTGTGCAAGTGCACACTGAAAACTGTTTTTGACGCACAACGCTGTGCCTGTAAAGACCTCCAGGAGCTTCTCCTGCCTCTACCTGGTCTTCTGCTTGATTTCACTTGAGCTGCTGTAATGAGCCTTTGGTAGGTGACATCTAGCTTCCAGCATTCATTTTAATGAAAAAAGAAATGGAACACCCCTTTCTATTAAATTATATTTACCCTGAAAAAAGTGGCACTTGCTGGCCACACACATTATTACAGATGTCTCAAGACTTGATAAGAAATACATTTAAGTTATTCCAATTCGAGATTGAACAAAATTACTTCTGGGTCATCATGGGAAGTGATATACATGAACACTGTTTAAGAAAAGTACTCTTTATCTCCCTCGTGTCACCAAGTATACACCTGCTTTCACCTGTCAATCCTTCTACCCTATAGGGATTCATGGAGGTTCACCATTGGGTCTCAACAATAGCACTTGGACTGACGACAGCACACAGGAAGGTGTGTGGTGACTTCACTGAGGTCGGGAGTGCTTGTATTTCCATACCTGGACAGCTGGCTAGTGAAGGAGGATCCAAGTGGCTGGCCACTGACCATCTTGTGCGTACCATGTTTCTGCTGCACCACTTGAGCTTTCACTAGAAATCCCATCTAGTCCCTGTACAGAGGCTGGTGGTCATAGGTGTGGTTCTAATCCCAACGCCCTTGAATGGATTTCCGCGTCCTCCTCGGAGTATTGCAGTTAATATAGATGATTTCAGTGTTTCTAGTCCAGACTCCATTTCCAAGTCCTACACCTATGAGGCCTGATGGCCTAGTGCATGCTCTTGGCCCATGCCATAGGGCACATGAGTACCCCTCAGTAGTGTGAGGGGAGATTGTGCCTACAGCATAAGCTAGCCGCTCAGCTGAAGTTCATAGCTCTTGTCTGCACTGTTGTATGTGCCCCTCTAACCTTCTCCTGGATCGCCCCTTCAGCTTCCATCATTGCAGGCTACCATGGTAGTGCTGTGGTGCCAACCTAGGGGACAACACAGTGCAGGACCTGTTCTCTGTGTTGGCACCTCACCTACATATAAAGGTGTTGGAAATGCAGTCTGTCCACCTCACTTTGGAGGTACTCCTCCCTCCCATCGCAGGAAGACGTTGACAGTGTATGGTCTAGATCCTTGTGTTGGGAGGTGATATGACTATGAGCTGGGCACAGCAAGTGGGCTTCTTTCCAATAGAGGCCCACCCTGCGGGTTCCCAGAATGATAGTGGATGCGCTGAATCATCTCTCCCTCAATAACCATAAGTGAGAGCTTCAACCTGAACAAACAAAAGTGAGCTTCTCCATGTTGTGATGTCCATGCATGGATAGCCTCACCATAGCCCTGAACAAGAAGTGGCATCGGTTTTGTGCCACACAATTTCTTCTGAATAGTTCCCTGAAGAAAGTCTTCAGTTCAATTGGTCGTGGGGCCTGCTTTACACATTCCCACCTATTCCTTTTTTTGTCAATTTTGTTTCCGAAGGTGCTTCTCCGCCAGATTGGTAGAGAAGGATATGTTGAACAGAGATTACAGGCATCATCTTGGCTGCCAAAAAGTCCGCCACAAAATCCATATATGCGGGTCGCTGGATTGTTTGTTGAGAGGAGCAATTTGAAAGGCCTGGACCCTTTTCAGTCCTGCCTTACTAATGTTCTGTGCTTTGCACAATTTCTTGTCCTTCAGAACCTGAGACCGGCTTCCATAAAGTGTTACAGATAAATTGGTGGCTATCACATATATTCACACATCTGTCACTAACATCATGAAGGGGTACAGTAAATCGATACAACGTACACAGAATTCCTAGGTGCTCTCATGGTAAATGCCCCTGCCAACCAAGGGTGCAATGACAGTTCTTGAAACCAAAATCTAGGGCTATATGTTTTGCAATTTTTATACCAGACCATTCAACATCAAGTAACCCAAGAATTTCAAATAGAGTCCAGGACAAATGTAGTAAACATGCAGTAAGTTCCCCTGATACTGTAGTCCACTCCACATCTTTCCAATTCTTACAGTGTTTACATACAATAGACAAAAGCAGCTGACAAGTGTTTCTGTTTCGTCAACTTGACTTTTTCAAGGTTGTAAAATATTCATATAAAATGGATTACAAAAAAGTGCTACACCTTAGCATTGCAAAACAGCATCTGAATGAACCAGGTTTCTGGAACAGTGCCCTTTGTGCAGATGAAACCTAAGTGAAGTTCATTGGCTGTATTGCACAAAAACATGTTTGGGGGAAAAACTAAACGCAGGTTATCACCACAAGAACTTCATGCCAACCATCACGCATGATGGTAAGTGGTGATGAATTGGGCCTACTTAAAAATAAACACAGGTGAGCGTAGCCTGGCAACATGGCCGTAAATTCTCTCCTAATCGGATCTCCTGGGACCACGTAATCCTGTTATAATCCATTAAAAAGAAGTGATCCTGGAAGACATAATCTAAAAACACCCTGACTGTGAAAGTAGGGGCCCAGCAGATCCCAGAGCGGAGAACAGTGGGAACACAAAGTATTCGGGGCCTGCAGCCTGCTCCGGAGGTGGCGGCACAGGCCCAATTGCCCGCGGCCCAGAGGACACAGGAACAGAAGTGGCCATGACGAAAAGCAAACAGCAATCTGGACACCCACCTGGCAGAAGCCCTTGAGGGAAGACAGCGTCGATAGCAGCAGATGGTGAAGTGAGCGACTCGGCCGGCTGAACAGGGCAGGGCAGACATCGGAGACCCATCTTGCAGAGGCCAAGATCGGCGTCTCTGGAGCAGGCTGCGGTCCCGAGCAGGCAGGAGAGGGAGTGACCTGGGAACTCTCTCTCCAGAGAAAATCCAGCGGCTGGGAAAAAGACGACCCCGAAGTGAGGCCGCGATAGCCAGCAGGAACACAAGACGGCCTCCTTGCGGCTGCATCTAGACTGAGCCCTTGAACCCGGGCCTGCAAGGTAGAGGAGCGGTGCTGCGAGAGCGGCAGGGTAAAACTCCTGTTACAGATTGTGATTGCAGGGAGGCAAAGAGGGCTAGATAGCGAGGCCGAGTGATTATGCCGCCTGCCAACTGAGATTGCAGGAACAGGAGCAGCAGGGTGAGTGCCCTTTCGCCCAGCTGGGTCATCATAGCTGATTGGAGCCCGCGGGGAGGAGAACGCCCCCCAAGGGCGAATAAAGCCCATCAGCTGAGGTTTCTTGGGCAATAGAGAAGACTAAGAAGAGGGAATAGCTTGAAAGATGCCCCCGCGCCACAACAGGGAAACAGCAGAACTAGGAGGACACAGTGGGAGGCATGATGTAAATAAGGAGGAAGAATAAAGAAAAGGCAGAACAAAAACATAATAAACCAAAAAGGAAACAAGCACAAGCGAAAAAAGCATAAACACTGCAACACCAACATGAAAGTTAGGAAAAAAGAGCTCGAGATAGAGATAACGAGTGCTCGCAAAAAGCATTGGCCGCACGGGGCACCGAAAGTTAAAGTCATCGCGATCGCGATGCACTTAATTACTCGTGAAAGAGAAAAGACAGATGGCGGCTGCGAGCGTTCACGCGCACGTGCACGCAAGCTTGAGGCCAGCAAAAGCCTCTGGTAGCACTTTGAAAACCCCCTTACTAAAAGTCGAGCAATTTTAAACACAAGTCAAATCTAAAGAAAAAAAAAGAGAGTGCTGAATAAAACATAAATAACAGACGAATAGGGGGACACGTAACAGGGGCAGGCTCCATAGGTGGGATCAACACTCCAAAAGGAGGGACAAATAGCCACTTTTCACCACTGAAAAGCAAGGAATTTCGAAAGCCAAACTAAGGATTGAATGAAAAGTGATGGGCGTGATGAAAGCCCAAAGAGTAGATACAGCATGTTTCAAAAAGAGAGCGCATGCACTGCCTAGGTGAAACCCAAAAACATGGCCCTTAGTGAAGCCTAGACCTGCCAAGCAACAGAAGCAATTCATGTTAAATCCACAGAATTCATAGCATTATTCAAACAAAATTCACCTCCAATCACTTGCTCAATGCACGTTAAGTCATTTCTCACAATCGAGTAAGGCTTAGTTTTGCTCACCGCTGGCATTAAGATGTGGGTAGGTGCCACTGGGCAGCAGGAAGCCATGACACTGCTCAAGCAGGTCAGCCCACAGGTCCTAGTTGGATGGTACCCTGGGCTACTGATATTGGAGGAGGGACATGGACCCCGTTACTCTGAGCTGATGGATGTCGTCATCCTCAAGGATGCCTTGTGCTGCAACAGCTGTGTTACACATATAGCGGAGGGGTACCCATTTTCTGTCACTGTATCAAAGCTGCCTAAATCATGGTGGTCAAGTAGAGAACATGCTCAGGCATGCCCTGCTGACTGCAGTTTTATTTGGAGTTCATTGAAGGGACATATTGGCACTTTTCGTAGCATTTACATCCAGATACAGACTGCTCTCTTAAGGTGTTTAGATAATTTCTGGTGTAATATTGGCTCATAGCATGGCTGGTCAGGCTGATGGCTTCAGCAGTATCTTGTGCCCTGCTGGCTAGACATGAGGGGAGCAGACAGATGAAAAGCAATAAATGGTGCGGGTCGCGGGACCGGAGGGAGCTCGTCTGGAGGCAAGTAATAAACGCTTCAAGACCAATTTAAAAGACAACGTGAGACCAACATCTAACAAGATTAACCATATTGCCATCATGTTTATAAACTAAAGATGCCATCAGATGAAGCACATATTTATACAAGGAGGGGAGCCCCAGTATTACCAGAAAGAGACTTCCAGGAAAGTGAGAAGCACTTACTCATGGCTGGTGGACAGATGGACAGACGGACAGAGAGACAGACAGAAAGACCGATATAGTAGATGCAATGCTGTAGATGCCTTGTGCCGGTAATAACCTACACAGTTTACATCATAGTATGTGAGAAGTTGGCCTGGTATATGCTGTCCACTAATTAAAGTGGGCACCTTACACCAGTACAAATGACCCTTATTATGTATGAGATCAAAGATAACCTTTATAAAGCTATCCTAGTGGTAGCTGTGGAGAGCAGTCATCAGGCTTAATCTTGAAGGAATGTAAAGCCGCTTGTTTTACCAGAACATCAGCTTTAGTAGTAATTAAATGAAAGGAGAACCACACAGTAGTTATAAAAATATGTATTTATTTATATAACACTCTCTAGTATCCACTACACGAGGATACAGCGCAAAGCCCACGATACTGTAGCACAGAAACGATAGTAAGTAGCAATAATACACAGTGGGCCCAGAGGGGGAACACACCATATGCTAAACTAGTGGTATAAGAACCACGACTCAAGTCAAGACAAAGTATAGAATGTGTAGAATTGCTGGGACCCCATGGAACCACCCAAGGTGAGTACGTATGGACCCCTCGTACAATTCAATAGGAGAGTTGTGGTTGCAATTTTAAAGTTTAAGGACCCTTCACAAAGGACTATGAAGAAACCCCATGGAAGTTAGGAGGTTGGAGAGCCACCCCACCCGTGGATACCGTAGTACCAGAGTTACCTATCCCAGGGAAGCCGGGTGCAGAGGTCTGAAGTGGCGTCGGAAACTGCAGTCGGTCTCAGTGGGAGTCTTCAAGCAAGAGTCACTGCAGGGAAAGAGAAAAGTGTCCAGTGGAATCAAAATGTGGATTTTGGATGAATAGCACCTGAAAGCAGAGGGGACAGAGTCTGGGTCACTTGAAATGACCAGGGGTTCAGTAGGCGAATGCCCACCAATGTCCGATGCTTCAGGTGCTTTGAAGGGTTTCTTGACTCTGCAGCCACGGGGACCAGGCAACGTTGAAGAAGACCAGGAGCCAGATGCGAGCGGTCCCATGAAGGATGCCAAGTGCTGAGGGGTCGGTGTCTGGAGGGAGTACCAACAAGCCTTGGCAATGGCTACCCACGCAGAAGGTCAAGAAGGGTTACGGTTCGGACCAGCAAGGTCCAGGAGACTCACCAAAGCAGAGGGAGTCAAGGCAAGCCTGGAGCAACCAGGGAAGCCACAAGAAAGCAAAGTTGGCCCTCATAGGGACCCACAGGCCGGAGCCACAGGAGTCGCGAGGGGACCTCAGGAAGTTTCAAAGAACAACAACTTGCAGGGCACAGGTTGCTTGGAGGCTGGAGTCCTTGGTAGGAAATGTGCACATAGGTTGGGGCTATCGACAGCCCAGTGCACGCAGTTGTGGAAGCATATGCACTTGCAAATTTACACGGTGCACAGGGGTTCGGGTTGTGCGGTTCCCACGAGGAATACTGGCCTCAAACTTAGTGAGAGGGCAGCTCAGCCTCAAGGAACATGGGAACCCACCTCCTGTGTTGCTGGAGCCTTCTGAGTCCTCAGGAGCTCAGGAGCAGCAGACCGGTCATTTGCGTTGCGGTGCCTGCAGATGCAGGGAAGTGACTCCTTCACTCCAAGGAAGATGCTTCAGTCATCCTTGATGCCTCACATGTCCTGCACGGAGCCTGTATGGTGCACAGGCACAGACAAGGCTTTGCACAGAGAGAGAGATGAAGTCGGGCCCAGTTGAAGTCCAGCGAAGTCCAGAGTATCCAGACGGTCGAAGGTCAGAGGTTTCTTTTTGTAGAATCTCGCCCACGTCAAATCTAATGTCTTACAGCCAGGTATGCCTTTTTGTGCCCACGGGAGACGGTTAGACAGATTCAGGGGACCCACCCAGAGGACGGTCTGGACAATGGGGAGGATACTCCCCTGTCCTTTGTCCAGTTTCGAGCTAGAACAGGAGCCAACGGCTCCCAGAACTGGTATGAAATGAAATGAAATACCAGTATTTGTAAAGCGCAGAGCTACCTCCGAAGTGGTGTCCCGGCGCTGGGGGCCCTCGGGAAGATTAAGCAAGCTATTGCCCAGAGTTACTTGAACTGGACTATGTACAAGAACACCAAGTGTGCCCCTCGTGCAGACTTTCAGGCACTTTGGAAGTGCACCTACCCAGCCCCAGTAAATCAAATCCTGTCTGGGAGGTGGTCACACCTCCTTGTGACAGGATGCCTATTGTTCTGCCTTCCCCTGCTCGAGCTTGGCTCAGCAGTGGGAGGGCAGAAATGTGTCTCTGGTTGGCAGCAACCATTTTGTGCTGTCCTGCTAGAGTAGGCTAGTACTGGGAAGACCAGGCACCCCACAAAGCTTGCTTCAGAAGGGTGGATTCATACCTCCCACACTGGTTACCGGTGAGGGTTATGATTCCAAGGTGTTTGATACGAAACACAACATGTTTTGCTGTTTTCAAGATAGCATTTACCACGAGGTCGTAATGCACCCCTCCATATATGTCTGGCTGCGTCACAGACGACCTGGGAGAATGGTCTTTGAAGGCTGCAGAGAGGCCCTGCTCATGCAGGGGCACCCTCTCACGTAAAATAGAGCACCCTGCCTTCAGGATTGATAAGACCTGCTATAGGGGTGACTTATAAGTTTTAAGTCTAGTCACCGATAGATATAGTAAACCAATATCTTTTGTAAGTGGTGCAAGCACCAACTTACATAAGTTGCAATGGCAGGCCAGTAGTTCCATTATGAATGGCCTCTCATGGGTGGCACAATACATGCTTCAGCCCATGGGAGGCCTCTGGGGTACCTATGCCCTGGGTACATGTGTACCATATACTAGGGACTGACAAGGGTACACCAGTATCCACTCTGGAGTGTCCCTAGTACATGACATAACCAATTTAGGGAGAAAGCAGATAGATTGGGGGTCCTGATTAGCAGGATCCCAGTCAGACTAGTCAAAAATAGTGTCACATCAAGCAAAAAGTGGGGGTAATCATAAGAAGCAGATCCTACTTTCCTACATGGTGTGAACCAGGACGAACACCAGGAGGGGGCAAAGACTACAGTGAGGAGAGTAGAGGCACTGCAGGGTATGGGCTTTAAATACTGCATTGTGAAACAAGGTGACACTCTACTGAGGTGGGATAAGAGGCTGCAGTGAGGAGGCAAGGAAGGCGTCAGGAAGGAACAAAGCGAGGGCGGAGTGAGGTTTCACTGAGGAGTGTGAGTAGCAGAGCACAAGTCCTAAAATTAAAAATGATGAAACTCACTAAGTTAGGTAGTATGCAAGTGATATCATGGTGTATGACTTCACAGCTCGTGATATCACGGAGTGCTACTTCACACATCACAGGAAGTGTAATCACATCCCATGACATCACAGGAAGTGACATCACAAGAAATGACCCAAGTTCTTAAGACCTCACACAAATTTGATCAGGTTTATCATGAGTACAATTGAGAGCATTACAATATTTAACAAATTAGATTTTGCATCAGAGTTGTGCCAAAAAAGTGACTCAGCCCAACACAAAATCTTGGCCTCAATTCATACATTTAATTTATTTTACTCAATCACATAAAAGAAATTGGCAACAAGGAGAAACGTTGCAGTAAATCTGGTCTGCTTAATTGGTTGCACAGTCTTCATTTTAAAATATCTTATGGGGTTAAGGCACCTGTTGCAGAGATATTTGTGTGCCCAAAAAATCTCATGGAATAATAATAATGGCAAGATAACTCTAGAGGTTAATGCACTTACTAGAGAGATCTTTGCTTCGTCTATTCCCAGTTTTAAATCAAGTTGCATTGAGGGTTAAGGAGTCTCCTGCAAAGCACATAATCTAACTTGTATATGACAGATATTTTAAATTTGTTGATGTAGATGGGTAAGTGTGTTACTGCTTTTAACACAGAGATCCTTTTGTTACTTCCAGTTCATAAATTGTAATCATTCTCATATAGCAATGAGTTATGAAGGACATGTGACTCCTACACCTTGTAACCCTCACTGTCTTATTTAACACATCCTGTACACTTCAGTGCATCATCAGGGGCAGTGAGCATTCTATAATTGTAAGTCAAACATTGATTTATACACATATGATTTATTTTCAATGTATAATGTGTGCATATGATGTAAAGGCGCAACAACACCCTGGATTGGGATGAGTAGCACTATGAAAGAAATGTAACAAAATAGAGGTATTTAAATTGTTATCTGTCTAAATACTGGGACAGACCAGCCAGGATACTCAATCAAAAAGAGGCCTGATGGCCCCTTAACTTTGGCCTTTGTTTTTTGACCAGCTGGAATTTAAAATATTAAAGCCCCTTCACTGCCTGGACCTTGATGCTCAGAACGAAAGCCGACAACATGCAGGTGCTGCTGAATGTGACCCAGTGGCTGGAACCTAAACCAGGACGAATTCAGCATATTTCTGTGGGGCCCAAACTTCTTTGCAGGGGAGACGGCATCCACCTTGTGCATGCCATGGACAAATGGGAAGAGTGGACTTGAGAGCGACGATGGAACCCACAAATGGGAAGCCTATGGGCAGGCTGAAGCACATATATTGAATACAACAGTCTCTTCGAGACATCACCGGTGCTATCTAGCCAAGACCGCACATGCACTGTCTAGCCGAGACCTAAAAAAGAAGTGGGGGGACTAACCAAGTTAGGCAGTATGCAAGAGACATCATGGCGCATTACTGCACAACTCGTGACATAACAGAGTGTGACATCGCATCATCTATCCATTTGGTATTTTATGTTATTTGTCTCCATGGCAGTCTTATGAGGTTTTTTTTCTTGTGACATAGTTTTGTTTTTCATTTTGAAGAATAATCATGTTATATTAACAAATATTTTTTTATTGCGTTTTCTCTCATATAATTTTTTTGTTTTCTTGTCTTCGTTTTCTGCTCTGTATGCTTCAGTTTTTCAAATTTTGTATCAGTGTGTTAGCTCCAATGCTGGGCCCATCAAATAGCTCTAGGGAAGCACATGCATTTGACTCAGAGGAAGCAATACGTTGTCGTAAAACACGTGTTGGCCTATGAGCAAATTTGTGAATCAACACAAAATTCTAAATTTCATGATGTATTCTTCATTTTTACTACTGAGTATCAATTTGTTAAGCTCCAAGACCCCAAAATACAGTCACTGTTTATTGAAATTACAGACAGGACTGGAGGGCTGTTGTCTTGTTATATCTTTTGAGGTTAGTGTAAAACCCATTGGTGAGCCGCTGTTCCCCACTCCCGCAGTGAAAAGACATATGTACTCTTGCCCGTGCTCCAGGTGGTTAATTGCGTTAAGCTTATAAGAGAGATGGCTAGCTGCAGTGCTTCACTTGTGAAAGAAGTGTTGAGGTCCAAAGTTTTGCTCAGGCACCGATCCAATGCTCTCGAAGGTCAGGATGGCAAATACCAAGGTGGCGTAGTCTTGATACCACCTCATGTCTCTTTGGTCCACCACCATACCCTCCCTGCTCCGTTATATCACTCTTGCTAGCTCTTTATCATCTCTGCTGTCTCCCTTTGTCACAGTTTTACAGTCTTCCCACCCATCTTTTGTTCAACCTTGTATCTTTTCCACTCTCTACTTCTTGGCCAAAGTCTAATGAGGAAAAATAAGAGCCAGTCCACAGAAACAACTGTTGGTGTGCCCAACCTGCACCCAGCAGCTCCAATTAGGCACTGGCAACCTCTAGTGAAGGAAGAGAGATTAAGTGAGGTGGGAGAAGAGTGTTCAGAGAATGAGGTAAAGCTGCAGTGGAAGACAGGAGACATTTAGTGAGGTGGGAGGAGAGTGTACAGTGAATGAGGTGAAGCTGCAGTGGAAGACAGGAGACATTTAGTGAGGTGGGAGGAGTGTGTGCAGTGAACAAGGTGAAGCTGCAGTGGGAGAAAGGAGACATTCAGTAAGGTGGGAGGAGAGTGTGGAGTGAACGAGGTGAAGCTGTAGCAGAAGACAGGAGACATTCAGTGAGGTGGGAGGAGAGTGTGCAGTGAACAAGGTGAAGCTGCAGTGTGAGAGAGGAGGCATTCAGTGAGGTGGGAGGAGAGTGTGCAGTAAACAAGGTGAAGCAGCAGTGGAAGACGGGAGACATTCAGTGAGGTGGGTGGAGAGTGTGCAGTGAACAAGGTGAAGCTGCAGTGGGAGAGAGGAGACATTTAGTGAGCTGGTAGGAGAGTGTGAAGTGAAAAAGGTAAAGCTGCAGTGGAGGACAGGAGACATTTAGTGAGGTGGGAGGAGAGTGTGCATTGACAAGATGAATACTGCAGTGGAAGAGGAGACATTCAGTGAGGTGGGAGGAGAGTGTGCAGTAAACAAGGTGAAACTGCAGTGGGAGAGAGGAGACATTCAGTGAGGTGGGAGGAGAGTCTGTAGTAAACGGGTGAAGCTGCAGTGGGAGAGAGGAGACAGTCAGTGAGGTGGGAGGAGAGTGTGCAGTGAACAAGGGGAAACTGCAGTGGGAGAGCGGAGACATTCAGTGAGGTGGGAGAAGAGTGTGCAGTGAATGAGGTGAAGCTGCAGTGGGAGAGAGGAGACATTCAGTAAGTAGAGAGGAGAACATGCAGTGAACAAGGTGAAGCTGCAGTGGGAAAGAGGAGACATTCAGTGAGGTGGAGAAGAGTGTTCAGTGAATGGGTGAAGCTGCAGTGGAGCGAGAAGACATTCAGTGAGGTGGGAGGAGAGTGTGCAGTGAACAAGGTGGAACTGCAGTGGGCGAGAGTGAGGTTCTGGACTTTTAAGAGTCCAGAGGTGTCAGGGAAACAACACCCGAAGACCCCTGAGTTCCTCCTGTCTCGGTGCACAAAATAAACAGAGACGCGGGTTTCTCGATGGTGGCGTCAAAAACCAAGGTTTATTTACTGCAGGGACACAGAAGTCATAGGAACCACACAGAGGCAGAATCTACGAGACTGTTCAAATTGCATTAAGTGGGTCGTTTCTTAAATACACGAAAAATGTCTTGAGGCAACATTACACGAATATTTCTCATGCCCAACCCGGTATCCCAAACAGTCAATAAATATACATCAAACAATAATTAGTCGTAGGTTTTCGGTATTCGATCAGGTCCCCTTGTCAGTTCTCCATTCTTTGCCCGATCCTCCCCATCATAAAAATCGTAACCTCCCCATTGTAAAAGCCCAGAAGGAGAGGAGCAGAGCCAGGTGCAAGGATTGAAAAGCAGGATAAGAGGTGTTTATGGATCATAAACGGGCATGGCTATCGTCTTCGGCCTCTCGGTCAGGACAATGGACACGAGAACCAGTATAGCAAGACTGGCCTCAGACAAGGGAGGCAGCTTGATTCTGCCTAGTCATGTAGCATCAGCCTTTCTCGGGACTCGAGCTTACGTGTCCTTAACCAGGTGATCCTGCCGGGGTCATTGTCCGTTCATTGACTATATGAGGGCAAGAAACAAAATGGACGCTGTGTCTAAAATGGATGCCATGACTTGACAACAGAATGCCCTATTCTTCAGAGAATTCATGTTAGTTGCGCAGCGAAAACACTGTCATGTATACAATGGATCATTTGCGGTTCATTGGTACCAAAATCGTGTCAGTACTACGATACCGAATACTCGGGTTCGGATCGCTACGGAACCTCAGACCGTCCTTTTGCCCTTACATAGGCAATAGCTTACTCTATGTCAGAGTCCATTTCTATGTTCATTAGGTCACTGATATGTTGCTGAAGCATTACTCTATCCCGTGGCGTATCTCTAAAAACAGGTGGTCTTCTTACGCATGATGAAACACAAACGCTACATAAGGCAGGACCACACTGAACGATGAGACAGCACGAAAATAAAAGTACCAATGCAACACCAGCGATCATCAGAACCTTCCATCCCCACGCAGATAACAGGCTCCAGAACCATCCCATTAATGACCAGTCACCTTCCTCTACATGAATAGAGTCAGACATTTTGTGCAACTTAGAGATGGCCTTGTATACCGTTGGCGCATTATCTGGGATAAAAACACAGCAACTTGATTGGATCATCTTACATACCCCACCTCGATCTGCAAGTAACACGTCAAGGACCATACGGTTCTGTAACGTCATGAGGCGATCCGCTTGAAGCTCAGCCGTTAGGTTACTAAGGGCACCCGCAGTTTTGGTAATGGTGGATTCAACTACCCGTGTTAGTTGACGTAGGTTTCTACTGTTGGCCATAGGCCCCCAGAACGGGAGGTAACCTTTGAAAAAGTCTCCTGCTTCTTGGCCAGCAGTATCTTCTTTACTGAAGACACCTCTCACAACTCTCGTTTTGTGATAGTCCGGTGCAGCAGTGTATGTCGGAGGTAACAGTTGAGCGATATAACATGAGCCTGAGAAATCAGCGGGCAGCCATGTGTATGCTCTGTCTTGACAAACAAAATAGGTACCCTTAGCAGCTAAAAATGCAGGGGAAGACTGTGACGGGAAAACGTATGTTTCGATACAGTCACTCTTCCCTAGTCGAGCTTTCGGATTCCTCCCATTTCCTTGCAAGCAGACTTGACCTTGGTGAGGTACGACCCAGATCGGAGTCGAGCTTTTACGTTTGTTCTCACCCAGAGTAATGCCATATTCCGTAATGTTCCACCCCATGTAAACTCGCAATTCATCCTTGGGGATAAACGGAGTGTTATTGACGTCTCTAACCATGTCAGTTATTCCCTTTACCAAGGCTCTGTTAGCGGAGTTATACCTAGTGGAACGCGGAGGACGTGGGGGGTAGGTCTCTAGAGCATAGGTGAACATGGTCTGAAATGCCCAGAATGATCCATTATAACTAAAGGGCAAAACTAGATAGGGAATGCCCTTATCCATGGTATGTGGTATCAAGCCACATACCCAGCAATTCGTTGTGTTTACCACTAGTTGGTGTTGGTGTAAGAGCTGAATGAAAGTGTTATTTATAAACTCGGAGCGTCGAGCTTGCTCGTGTGCAGGAAAAGGATGGAAAGAATGAATAGAAACAATAGTTGGGGAAACAGAAATATGGGGAGATACTGTAGACGTAACAGGTGCAAAGATCAATTGAATACCAAAGATAATTCCGCCTACCAAAGTTATTAAGACAATCAGAAGTGTCAGGGTACATTGCATTAGAAAACATTTGCTATATACTATGTCATACAGTTTGGTCTTGTGCACATTTATGACGTTAACCCGTCGCAGTTCAGGAAGCTCCATCTTCTACAACCGTTCGCAACGGATGGTTTGTACCTGTTAAAAACTTGCCTCTGTTTACCTTGGGAGTTCCCAAAGTAAGCAGAAGAAACCGACCTTGTGTCTGGTTCCCTGCAAATTAAAACAAGGCATACGTTACGACCCTACGGTAACCCAGACGGCAAGGTGAGAGAACAGTAAAAACAAAAAGATAAACAGCAAACTTCCTGACTGAATGGAATGCAGCAAGATCAATACAGTTTTCAAACAGAAAAGTAATTAAGTAACGTCATTAGTTCATAGCATGAGAACGTAGATTATATCTGTACTTTCCAGGTCTTGTCTGATCTTGAAATAGCTGATCTACAGGTGCAGAAATGTTCGACTCCACAGGTGATGAATGTTCACTTTGTATAACACTCTGTTCAGGGTTTGAAAGAGCAGTTCCTACTGAGGTGTCAGAGTTTTGCGTTTCAGTTTGTTTGTCCGTTATATATTCTGCATCACTGAAAGGGATGAGCCTAGGAACAGGTTCTGTCTCGGATACACCAAATCCCTGTCTAACCCAGTTGTCGTAGGGGAGTGGGAGAGGGACACGTTTCGTATGGCTAGCGTGTACCCAGTTCTTTTTTCCAGCTAGTCGTACAGCAGTTCTCGTTGCCAGGAGCACCTGGTACGGGCCCACGAATCTTGGCTGGAGGTTCCGAGTTCTTTCGAAATTCCGGACCACCACCTGGTCTCCTGGTTTCAGCGTGTGGCCTGGACTCTCTGGCAGTTTAGGCAAGGATTCAAATACCTGTTGACGAATAAGGCTTAATTTAGTAGTCAGATCAAAAAGGTAATCAATTAACATAGGGTATTCGATCTGTTTGAATTCCTTTGGCCTAGGGACTCCCCAAACATTGGCAGGACGACCGAACACAATCTCATATGGGCTAAGCCCTACTCGAGAGTGTACAGTCGCCCTGATGGATAGCAGAGCTAAAGGCAGTGCGTCTGGCCAGGAATGACTAGTGGTAGCTTGAATTTTAGCAAGTTTCAGCTTCAAGGTACCATTGTACCCTTCAACCAAACCTGCTGACTGTGGGTGATTCGCACTGTGGAATTTTTGGACAATCCCCAGGCCCGCACATACACTCTTCATAACTTTCCCTACAAACTCACTTCCGTTGTCTGACCAAACAATCCGTGGCATACCATATCTGGGGAAGTATTCTTTGAGGAGGATTTTGGCAGTGGACATAGCAGTGTTATCCTTTAATGGGTATGCCTCTACCCATCTTGAAAAGGCACAGACTACCACTAGGACATACTTAAGATTATTACACCTGTCCATGTGGATATAATCCAACTGAATCACTTCAAAGGGACAAGAAGGGGGAGCGAAATGACCTGTTGGGGTTGGGGTTCCCTTACCAGGATTATGCATCAAGCATACCATGCAATTTTTCACCACTCTTTCCGCACACTTAGTGATTCCATCATTCTTCCATACTGGAGCTAACATTTTACAAATCCCTTTCGAACTGATGTGCGCCACTCCGTGCGCCATCGTGACTACTGCAAGCACGTACGCATCAGGTAACATCCAACGTTGCGGTTCAGACAGATCAACCCAACATCCACTCGAATCCTTTTTACCCGTTTTCTCCCTCCACGCATTCTTCTCATTTTCAGTTGCTTCATTCTGGATTGCCTTCACGCTTTCAATCGTATTCTCACACATCCCTGATTCAGTAATACATCTCGCAGACGTTGCAACGTACATCCGGCTCGTCATGTTCTTGGCCGTTTCTTTGGCGACCTCATCAGCAAACGCATTCCCACGGCCAACATCATCCGTAATCTTTCGATGTGCACTGCACTTCACAATCGCAACTTCATTCGGTAGGGTCAGGGATTCCAATAGATCGCTGACTAACTGTCCATGTTGGATCTTAGTCCCATGGGACGTGAGAAAACCTCTTTCTTTCCAGAGACGTCCAAAGCTGTGTGCTACGCCAAAGGCGTATTGGCTATCAGTAAACACATTCACTCTCTTTCCCTCAGCTAAAACACACGCTCTTGTCAATGCAATTAATTCTGCAGCCTGGGCAGAATTCTGACTCACTCTTGCGGTCTCCACAATTGTACTCAAAGTCGTAACTGCATACGCGGCCGTCACATCACCATTCTGTAATTTAAAACAAGACCCATCGACATATAGAGTGCCGTCTGGATCTAGTAATGGAGTATCTTTTAAATCAATCCGACCTTTTGTCTCTTCCTCAGTTCTGAAACAACAGTCATGGGGCTCTGAATCACTCGACTCCTGAGTAGTCGGCAACAATGTTGCTGGATTCAGTGTGTTGCATCGCTTGATCTGAATATGACTTGCCAAAAGCGTTAGCTCATAGCCTGATAGTCTAGCACTGGTGAGGTGCTGAGTTTTCGTTCGATTCATGAGTGTATCCACAGCATGTGGAACCATGACTACTAACATGTTGTTCATGACTAGTCCAGCAGACTGTCGGATAGACACTGCGGCTGCTGCTGTGGCTCTCAAACAACTTGGCAATGCTCGGGCTACCGGATCTAATGTGGATGAGAAATACGCACAAGGCCGTTGTTTGTCACCAAATTGTTGCGTTAAAACACTCAACGCACAGCCTTCTCTTTCATGGACATATAGTGTAAACGGCTTACTGTAGTCAGGAGTACCCAACACAGGGGCTGAACACAACGCGTCACGCAAATCAGAGAAACTCTGTTGACATTCATCAGACCATGGCAAAGGGCTCGGAACACCTTTTCCAGTCAAGGCTACCAAAGGTTTTGCCATGAGAGAAAAATTTGGGATCCATTGCTTGCAGTATGACGTAATACCTAAAAACGCACGCACTTCTCTCTGTGTGTTTGGTACAGTCATCTGCGAAATTGCTTTGATTCTTTCTGGGGTCAACCTTCTTCCCTCCTTTGACAAAAGATGACCTAAGTAGGTCACTTCTTGGCAACAATATTGCAGTTTAGAAGGTGACACCTTGTGATGTAAGTCTGACAAATGACGCAATAAAGAAATTGTAGCTGTTTTGCAAGTTTCCTTGTCATCAGCGGCCAGTAAAAGATCATCTACGTATTGGATCAGAGCAACACCAGGAGGAAGTACAAGAGCATCTAATTGACTCTTCAATGCTTGACTATAAATCGAAGGGCTCTCACAATAGCCTTGTGGAGCGCGCTTGAACCTGAAACTGCGACCTCCTAACGAAAAAACAAAAATGTCTCTACTTTCCTCTGCTATCGGAATGCTGAAAAATGCATTTTTCAAATCAATCACTGTAAACCATGTTGCCGAGGCAGGAATCAACGTCAATAATGCAGTGATATCTGGTACCACTGGAAACTGTGGAACCACAATTTTGTTAACCTCTCTGAGGTCAATCACAAATCTGTAGATTGGAGGTTTGGAAGGATCAGTGCGTTTCAAAATCGGCAGAACAGGACTATTGCAAACATTTCCTCTCGTTTCCTCTATCACATCTTTCTGTATTAAGTCTTTCACAATCAGTAAGAGTGCCTGTTCACCTTCATTCGAAATCCGATATTGTGGGATTCGTGGGAATTTAACATTTGCTTTTAGACTTACCACATAAGGGGGAATTTCCAAGAGGCCTACATCGTTAGGACCAGTCGCCCAAAGAGTATCAGGGAGAGAACGCAGCTCCGGTGGGAGCTTATCCATCGACATGTACATTGGAGAAATGACTCCCTTGCCTAATGTGAGCTGTACTCCCGAAGGAGAACAGTACAATGTCGCATGCAGGCGTTTCAACAGGTCTAAACCAAGCAGATTCCCACTACAGCCAGTTGTTAGGATAAGGGGCGCTTCTAGCTCGCATGGCCCAACAGAGATAGATAAAGGATTAGACACAGGATTGTGAACAGGGGCGCCTGAGAAACCTACTGAAGTGTTCGTTAAGCCAGACAAAGGTGCGCCAGGGAGTTTCGCATGCATGATTGAACTTTTTGCCGCACCAGTATCCAACAGAAACGGTTCGACCACACCTGATGTAACTACTGCGACATAAGGTCCACTCTGATCAACTGGAACTGATACTACTCCCTCTCTTTGCCTGTGGCTGTCCTAGTACTCGCTTCTCTGAATCTGTTCATTATGATCATAGTAATCTTCAACATGATACTGTGAAGATCTACTTGGCTGTGCAGGTTGTACATTTCGCTGATCGAAATAATTTGATGGGCGATCGGCCTGTGGTATCATAGTACCACGTCCTCTACCTCTAGGAACTTGTATAGACCCAACACTACCTCTCTGAGCTGGGACACCACTGGTCTGTGCGTGCAGTACTGGACACTCGTTCTTATAATGACCCTCCTTTTTACAATAGGCACACTGATTCCATGCTAACTGTTGTCGAGGAAATCCATAATTAAATCTTTGGGACGTCCCTTGTTGAAATTGTGGCTGGTGCTGAAACTGGGGTCGCTGCTGTGAATCTGACTGATTCAAGCGAGGCGGGTATGCCTGTTGCAATAGTACTTTAGTCTTTAAATCTTTTGTCTTCTTTTCTGACTTTTCCTTCTCTTCTTTCTCCCTATTTTCATAATACTGGGCAGTTGCAAGTATCTGTGCTGTCGTCGACACTGCCCATGCGCTTTCGGAATCCTTTAACTTATTACTAAGCTCAGGTAGTAAATTAAACACAAACTTATCGACAAACAACCTCTGACCTCCCTCAGTGCTCATATCTTGCCCACTGTGGTCTACGAAGGTCTCTTCAAATCTAGCGAAGAAGTCAGAGACGCTTTTGTCCTTCTTCTGTTTGCATGCCGATAGTTTATCCCAATTTACCCATAACGCTGGCATCAGCGTTTTCATCAGATTAATTATTCTGCCAAGTAAGTCAGCAATCAGAGGTTCAGGTTTAGCACCGCCAACTTGTTGTGCATCTGCCGCTACAATAGCCGGCCAATCGCCTCCTAGGGCGACTGGGTGGTTCTCTTGCCGAATCTTGGCCCATATAGGTTGTGGCACTACGTTGCCAAATAGCATTTCAATATCTGCCAAATTCATGATACACGCTTGGACTGTCTGCGTCAACTCTTTATAATAACCAGCAGGATTTTCCGCGGGTCTGGCAACGCTTGTTTTACTGCTAATACTTCAGCTCGCTTCCAAGGGATATGTATCCACACTCTCTGGAATTGTGCTGGAGCAGCTGCAATACCATTGGCCGCATTAGCGGCAACTGCTTCGCGCCATATGGGCGGAACTTCCCTCATCGGATACTGACCTCGTTTTTTCCTAGTAATCGGTGAACCATCATGATCCTTTGGCATTCGAAGAGGGGAATCATCCCTATACGCTAAAATCAGTTCTATCGCTTTTCCTACTTCTGAACCTATCACCATTCCTGCGGCGAATTTCTGCTGAATATTTATCAGATCAGAGGGGACAGTATCTAAGTCATCATCATCCCATTCTTCACGCACAAGAGAACACATCACGTCAAAAACATAACGTTGAGTTGGTTCGTTCCATTGCATAAAGGTATCTAACACTCTTTGTGCATCATACTTCGCATCTTTCGACATCCACCTAAGAGCTGTCGAATCTAACATTTCTCGTTCATGGGGACCAGGAAGCTGGCTACGTCTCTGTATAGAGTCAGAAACGGGGGTCCCAATTAAAGACCTGTAGAGAGGAGTTAAGTTGTTAGTTACAGAGTCGGTTATTTTCCGACGAACGGAAAGCGGAGTCAGAATGTTTACAGGGTTCAGGAACAGGGCAGTTGAAGCAGATGATATAGTAAGGGTAGGAGTAGTAGGTAAAGCAGTTTGCGAAATGACAGGCAAAGGCGGAGTAGGCGACCCAGGAAGAGGGGGCGCCGTGGGATTATTGACCACGGGAAGGACAGGAGCTAGATTCAAAGGAAGTGGAGCACCTATTCCAGGTTGACCAGCAGCTGGCTGTACAACAGGTAGTAACTGTGGTGCTGTAATACCCTGTGCATACGGTGGAGGTGAGCTCAACAGGTAAGACAACAGAGGATCCTTTTCAAGGTCCTCTATTGGCTTAGCAGGACAAGATGGCAGTACAGGGTAACATTTATCAATTGCCAAATTATATTTTCTATTCGCCATCTCCATTGCTTTTTCAGTCTCGTTGACATGCAGCTGCCTAGCAGACTCCATTAAAGTCAACCCTTTCTCTTTCTGTTCTTTCTTTGTTTTCCTAATTTCTCTCTGTTTGGCTTCTTTACGCCATACGCGAAAAGAATCAAACATTGCCGGCCGGGCTTTTTTCTTAAACAACTTCATTTCTAAATTGTCTAGGATTTCACTTTCGAAGCTACCATGCGGTGGCCAACTAAGGACACCATCTTTTCTGGTATAACGAACCCATACTTCATTATACGCAATAGGACCAACACCATGTTTACAATAGAGCTCATATGTAGGAGTTCCAATCGGAGGAACCGAACACGAATCCTCCAACCGGGAATCCCCGTTGCAACGTAACAAGGACAAGAAACAATTACTACTTTTAGTCATGACAAACGAAGACAAATTTTAACCAAAATGCGCAGAGAACTTAGGCCTACCAAAATGAACCAATACCAAAACAAAGATTATCCTAACAAGAGCAACCAATGATAATCTACAAATTCAATACAAACGTATCCAGATAACCAAACTGAGCACGAACCACTTAATACTTAACTGAAATGTGGAAGACGTCACCAAGGAGAACCCGTCTACGTCTCGCCGTACTAAGGTCTGCACCTTGGGTCCAAGACAGGGCGACAGTCAGGGCAGCGGTCCTCTGTAGCCGTCTGGGAACGGGAACCCTCGTGGAAGAGATCGTCGGGCCACTTTTACGACATGCAGGGATCGATGAAGCGGGGTACCTCCCTCCGGAATCTTCACACGAAGCTCCTCGAACTTTTCAGGCTTTGGACCGGTACCGGATGACGTCGCCCCACGTTGGGCGCCAATTTGAGGTTCTGGACTTTTAAGAGTCCAGAGGTGTCAGGGAAACAACACCCGAAGACCCCTGAGTTCCTCCTGTCTCGGTGCACAAAATAAACAGAGACGCGGGTTTCTCGATGGTGGCGTCAAAAACCAAGGTTTATTTACTGCAGGGACACAGAAGTCATAGGAACCACACAGAGGCAGAATCTACGAGACTGTTCAAATTGCATTAAGTGGGTCGTTTCTTAAATACACGAAAAATGTCTTGAGGCAACATTACACGAATATTTCTCATGCCCAACCCGGTATCCCAAACAGTCAATAAATATACATCAAACAATAATTAGTCGTAGGTTTTCGGTATTCGATCAGGTCCCCTTGTCAGTTCTCCATTCTTTGCCCGATCCTCCCCATCATAAAAATCGTAACCTCCCCATTGTAAAAGCCCAGAAGGAGAGGAGCAGAGCCAGGTGCAAGGATTGAAAAGCAGGATAAGAGGTTTTTATGGATCATAAACGGGCATGGCTATCGTCTTCGGCCTCTCGGTCAGGACAATGGACACAAGAACCAGTATAGCAAGACTGGCCTCAGGCAAGGGAGGCAGCTTGATTCTGCCTAGTCATGTAGCGTCAGCCTTTCTCGGGACTCGAGCTTACGTGTCCTTAACCAGGTGATCCTGCCGGGGTCATTGTCCGTTCATTGACTATGTGAGGGCAAGAAACAAAATGGACGCTGTGTCTAAAATGGATGCCATGACTTGACAACAGAATGCCCTATTCTTCAGAGAATTCATGTTAGTTGCGCAGCGAAAACACTGTCATGTATACAATGGATCATTTGCGGTTCATTGGTACCAAAATCGTGTCAGTACTACGATACCGAATACTCGGGTTCGGATCGCTACGGAACCTCAAGAGGAGGCATTTAGTGAGGGGGGAGCGGAGTGTGCAGTGAACAAGGTGAAGCTACAGTGGGAGAGAGGAGACATTCAGTGAGCAGGGAGGAGAACATGCACTGAACAAGGGGAAGCTGCAGTGGGAAAGAGGAGACATGTAATGAGGTGAAACCAGAGTGAGCAGTGAACAAGGTGAAGATGCAGTGGGAGAGGAGATATTCAGTGAGGTGGAGAAGAGTGTTCAGTGAATAAGGGGAATCTGCAGTCAAAGAGATGAGACATTCAGTGAGGTGGGAGGAGACTGTGCAGTGAATGAGATGAAGCTGCAGTGGGAGAGAGGAGACATTCAGAGAGGTGGGAGGAGAGTGTGCAGTGAACAAGGTGAAACTGTAGTGGGAGAGAGGAGACATTCAGCGAGGTGGGTGGAGAGTGTTCAGTGAATGAGGTGAAGCTGCAGTGGAAGACAGGAGACGTTTAGTTAGGTGGGACAAGAGTGTGCAGTGAACAAGGTGAAGCTGCAGTGGAAGAGGAGACATTCAGTGAATAGGGAGGAGAATGTGCAGTGAACAAGGTGAAGCTGCAGTGGGAGAGAGGAGACATTTAGTGAGCTGGTAGGAGAGTGTGCAGTGAAAAAGGTAAAGCTGCAGTGGAGGACAGGAGACATTTAGTGAGGTGGGAGGAGAGTGTGCATTGACAAGATGAATACTGCAGTGGAAGAGGAGACATTCAGTGAGGTGGGAGGAGAGTGTGCAGTAAACAAGGTGAAACTGCAGTGGGAGAGAGGAGTCATTCAGTGAGGTGAGGAGAGTCTGTAGTAAACGGGTGAAGCTGCAGTGGGAGAGAGGAGACAGTCAGTGAGGTGGGAGGAGAGTGTGCAGTGAACAAGGTGAAACTGCAGTGGGAGAGAGGAGACATTCAGTGAGGTGGGAGAAGAGTGTGCAGTGAATGAGGTGAAGCTGCAGTGGGAGAGAGGAGACATTCAGTAAGTAGGGAGGAGAACATGCAGTGAACAAGGTGAAGCTGCAGTGGGAAAGAGGAGACATTCAGTGAGGTGGAGAAGAGTGTTCAGTGAATGGGTGAAGCTGCAGTGGGAGCGAGGAGACATTCAGTGATGTGGGAGGAGAGTGTGCAGTGAACAAGGTGGAACTGCAGTGGGAGAGAGGAGGCATTTAGTGAGGGGGAGCGGAGTGTGCAGTGAACAAGGTGAAGCTACAGTGGGAGAGAGGAGACATTCAGTGAGCAGGGAGGAGAACATGCACTGAACAAGGGGAAGCTGTAGTGGGAAAGAGGAGACATTTAGTGAGGTGAGACCAGAGTGTGCAGTGAACAAGGTGAAGATGCAGTGGGAGAGGAGATATTCAGTGAGGTGGAGAAGAGTGTTCAGTGAATAAGGGGAAGCTGCAGTCAAAGAGATGAGACATTCAGTGAGGTGGGAGGGGACTGTGCAGTGAATGAGATGAAGCTGCAGTGGGAGAGAGGAGACATTCAGAGAGGTGGGAGGAGAGTGTGCAGTGAACAAGGTGAAACTGTAGTGGGAGAGAGGAGACATTCAGCGAGGTGGGTGGAGAGTGTTCAGTGAATGAGGTGAAGCTGCAGTGGAAGACAGGAGATGTTTAGTTAGATGGGACAAGAGTGTGCAGTGAACAAGGTGAAGCTGCAGTGGGAGAGGAGACATTCAGTGAATAGGGAGGAGAATGTGCAGTGAACAAGGTGATGCTGCAGTGGGAAAGAGGAGACACTCAGTGAGGTGGAGAAGAGTGTTTAGTGAATGGGTGAAGCTGCAGTGGAAGACAGGAGACATTTAGTGAGTTGGGAGGAGAGTGTGCAGTGAACAAGTTGAGGCTGCAGTGAAGAAGGAGGAGAAATTCAGTAAGGTGGAGAAGAGTGTGCAGTGAATGAGATGAAGCTGCAGTGGGAGAGAGGAGACATTTAGTGAGGTGGTAGGAGAGTGTGCAGTGAAAAAGTTAAAGCTGCAGTGGAGGACAGGAGACATTTAGTGAGGTGGGAGGAGAGTGTGCATTGCCAAGATGAATAATGCAGTGGAAGAGGAGACATTCACTGAGGTGGGAGGAGAGTGTGCAGTGAACAAGGTGAAACTGCAGTGGGAGAGAGGAGACATTCAGCGACGTGGGTGGAGAGTGTTCAGTGAATGAGGTGAAGCTGCAGTGGAAGACAGGAGACATTTAGTGAGTTGGGAGGAGAGTGTGCAGTGAACAAGTTGAGGCTGCAGTGAAGAAGGAGGAGAAATTCAGTAAGGTGGAGAAGAGTGTGCAGTGAATGAGGTGAAGCTGAAGTGGGAGAGAGGAGACATTCAGTGAGGTGGAGAAGAATGTGCAGTGGATGAGGCGACGCTGTAGTGGGAGAGAGGAGACTTTCACTGAGATGTGAGGAGGATGTGCAGTGAACGATGTGAATCTGCAGTGGGAGAAAGGAGACATTCAGTGAGGTGGGAGGAGAGTGTGCAGTGAACAAGGTGAAGCTGCAGTGAAGAAGGAGGAGAAATTCAGTGAGGTGGGGTATAGTGTGCAGTGAATGAGGAGAAGCTGAAGTGGGAGAGGAGACATTCAGTGAGGTGGGAGAAGAGTGTGAAGTGAACGAGGTGAAACTGCAGTGGGAGAGAGGAGACATTCAGTGAGGTGGGAGGAGTGTCTGTAGTAAACGGGTGAAGATGCAGTGGGAGAGAGGAGACATTCAGTGAGGTGGGAGGAGAGTGTGCAGTGAACAAGGTGAAACTGCAGTGAGAGAGAGGAGACATTCAGTGAGGTGGGAGGAGAGTGTGCAGTGAATGAGGTGAAGCTGCAGTGGGAGAGAGGAGACATTCAGTGAGTAGGGAGGAGAACATGCAGTGAACAAGGTGAAGCTGCAGTGGGAAAGAGGAGACATTCAGTGAGGTGGAGAAGAGTGTTCAGTGAATGGGTGAAGCTGCAGTGGGAGCGAGGAGACATTCAGTGAGGTGGGAGGATAGTGTGCAGTGAACAAGGTGAAACTGCAGTGGGAGAGAGGAGAAATTTAGTGAGGTGGGAGCAGAGTGTGCAGTGAACAAGGTGAAGCTACTGTGGGAGAGAGGAGACATTCAGTGAGTAGGGAGGAGAACATGCAGTGAACAAGGGGAAGTTGCAGTGGGAAAGAGGAGAAATTTAGTGAGGTGAGACCAGAGTGTGCAGTGAACAAGGTGAAGCTGCAGTGGGAGAGGAGACATTCCGTGAGTACGTAGGAAAACGTGCAGTGAACAAGGTGAAGCTGTAGTGGGAGCGTGGAGACATTCAGTGAGGTGAGAGGAGATTGTGCAGTGAACAAGGTGAAACTCCAGTGGGTGAGAGGAGATATTCAGTGAGGTGGAGAAGAGTGTTCAGTGAATAAGGGGAAGCTGCAGTCTAAGAGATGAGACATTCAGTGAGGTGGGAGGACACTGTGCAGTGAATGAGATGAAGCTGCAGTGGGAGAGAGGAGACATTCAGAGAGGTGGGAGGAGAGTGTGCAGTGAACAAGGTGAAACTGTAGTGGGAGTGAGGAGACATTCAGCGAGGTGGGTGGAGAGTGTTCAGTGAATGAGGTGAAGCTGCAGTGGAAGACAGGAGACATTTAGTGAGGTGGGAAGAGAGTGTGCAGTGAACAAGTTGAAGCTGCAGTGGGAGAGGAGACATTCAGTGAGTAGGGAGGAGAACGTGCAGTGAACAAGGTGAAGCTGCAGTGGGAAAGAGGAGACATTCAGTGATGTGGAGAAGAGTGTTCAGTGAATGGGTGAAGCTGCAGTGGGAGCGAGGAGACATTCACTGAGGTGGGAGGATAGTGTGCAGTGAACAAGGTGAAACTGCAGTGGGAGAGAGGAGACATTCAGCGAGGTGGGTGGAGAGTGTTCAGTGAATGAGGTGAAGCTGCAGTGGAAGACAGGAGACATTGAGTGAGTTGGGAGGAGAGTGTGCAGTGAACAAGTTGAGGCTGCAGTGAAGAAGGAGGAGTAATTCATTAAGGTGGAGAAGAGTGTGCAGTGAATGAGACGAAGCTGAAGTGGGAGAGAGGAGACATTCAGTGAGGTGGAGAAGAATGTGCAGTGGATGAGGTGACGCTGTAGTGGGAGAGAGGAGACTTTCACTGAGATTGGAGGAGGATGTGCAGTGAACGAGGTGAATCTGCAGTGGGAGAAAGGAGACATTCAGTGAGGTGGGAGGAGCGTGTGCAGTGAACAAGGTGAAGCTGCAGTGAAGAAGGAGGAGAAATTCAGTGAGGTGGGGAAGAGTGTGCAGTGAATGAGGAGAAGCTGAAGTGGGAGAGGAGACATTCAGTGTGGTGGGAGAAGAGTGTGAAGTGAACGAGGTGAAGCTGCACTGGGGGAGAGGAGAGATTCAGGGAGGTGGTGAAGAGTGTTCAGTGAATGGGTGAAGCTGCAGAGGGAGCGAGGAGACATTCAGTGAGATGGGAGGAGAGTGTGCAGTGAACAAGTTGAAACTACAGTGGGAGAGAGGAGACATTCAGCGAGGTGGGTGGAGAGTGTTCAGTGAATGAGGTGAAGCTGCAGTGGAAGACAGGAGACATTTAGTGAGGTGAGACGAGAGTGTGCAGTGAACAAGTTGAAGCTGCAGAGGGAGAGGAGATATTCAGTGAGCAGGGAGGAGAGCGTGCAGTGAAAAAGGTGAAGCTGTAGTGGGAGCGAGGAGACATTCAGTGAGGTGGGAGGAGATTGTGCAGTGAACAAGGTGAAACTGCAGTGGGAGAGAGGAGATATTCAGTGAGGTGTAGAAGAGTGTTCAACGAATAAGGGGAAGCTGCAGTGTAAAAGATGAGACATTCAATGAGGTGTTAAGAGTGTGAAGTGCACAAGGCAAATCTGTAGTGAAGAAGGAGGAGAGATTCAGTGAGGTGGTGAAGAGTGTGCAGTGAATGAGGTAAATCTGCAGGGGGAGGGAGGAGACATTCAGTGTGGTGGGAGGAGAGTGCTCAGTGAATGAGGTGAAGCTGTCATGGGACAGATGTAGATATACAGTGAAGTGTGAGGAGAGTGTTCAGTGAACGACGTGAAGCTGCAGGGGAAGACAGGAGACATTCAGTGAGGTGTAAGGAGAGTGTGCAGTGAACAAGGGGAGGCTGCAGTGAAGAAGGAGGAGAAATTTAGTAAGGTGGAGAAGAGTGTGCGGTGAATGAGATGAAGCTGAAGTGGGAGAGAGGAGACATTCAGTGAGGTGGGAGGAGAGTGTTCAGTGAATGAGGTGGAGATGCAATGGGAGATGGGAGACATTCAGTGAGGTGGAATGAAATTAGTGAACAAGGGGAAGCTGCAGTGGGAGAAAGGAGACATTCAGTGAGGTGAGAGGAGAGTGTGTAATGAATGAGGTGAAGAGCAGTGAAGAAGGAGACATTCAGTAAGGTGGAGAAGAGTATTCAGTGAATGAGGAAAAGTAGCAGTGAGAGAGAGGAGACATTCATTTAAGTGGGAGGAGAGTGTGAAGTGAAGGGGGTGAAGCTGCAGTGGGAGAGGGGAGCGATTCAGTGAGGTTGGAGGAGAGTCTGTAATGAACAGGGTGAAGCTGCAGTGGGAGAAAGGAGACATTTAGTGAGTGCGGAGTAGAGTTCGCAGTGAACAAGGTGAGGCTGCAGTGAGCAAAGAGGAGAAATTCAGTGAGGTGGAGAAGAGTGTGCAGTGAATTAGTTGAAGCTGCTGTGTGAGTTAACATGCTTTTTTAAGGGAGAAGGGAAATAGTTGGCTTGAACTTTGGGATTGGCCGTAGGTTTTTTAAGTAAGGGTAAGTGTAGTAACCACATTCACAGTGGTTTGAAGGTTTAATCTTCTTTTATTACATGTACATCTTCACAGCTTAACAGTAACCTCCAGTTTCACCAAGTGACAGCCTTCACTAGAACTCTCCCACAATACTATTCCATTGCATCATCAAGTTTCACAATTACAGAATAAGATCTCCACACCATATCCCCCTCTTCAAAAACAATTCAATTCCAATACCAAAATAAACAGTAAATTACCCACAACGCATAAATGAATTATAACAGATATCTAAAATCTCTACTAACATTACTCTAAATAATAAGTAAATAAATAAATAGAGAAATGTGTCATATGAAATGTACACTAGAAGCAAAAATTATGACGAAATTCCACTGCATTTCACTCGGCCAAATCTGAAACCTTAACTTTACATACTCCATTCTTTCCCATCATCAAGTTTAACCACAGATTTCATCACTTTAACCACACTATGTGGCTGAGAAAACTTCCTTTCTCCCTTCTTTATGAATCCCATCTTCTTCTCTGCAACCCAATCACCACATCTCATTCCAACAACTTTTACTCCTTTTCTGTTATCATAATTTGCTTTATTACATTTGTGAGACTCTCTCACTCTTGCCACCATGCATTCACGATCCACCCAAACGTGATCTTTCTTTTGCAACCACACAGGAGATTCCTTGGTTGCAGGTTCTCTGCCTTTAAGGGCAACAAACGGAGAAACTCCAGTAACCAAATGAGCTGTTACCCTATCGGCCCACACCATTTTGTTAAATTCTTCCTTCCACGCTGTCAGACTTTAAGTTCTGTACACTACTACACAGGAACAGAGATGCTATCTCCCAAAACCACCCCGACAGCAGCCTAGAGCTTAGTGTAACAAGTCTCTAGAGAGGCAATCATGGGGTAAGGGGGAAAAGTGGATGAAATAACAAAATAGAGAAGAGACTGTTCTGGCTGGTTTCTTCGGTAGTCCGTCCTTCAGACTTCTATTGTTGTTGAGAAAAACCTGTAGACAAGAGTTAATGTTATCTTAAAACTATTTAATCCTTAAACCTGTCTTTATCTTTTTAACCCTGTTATCTCGCTTCCTTACCCTACTAATTCCAGAACACAGCTCCTCTTCTATTTCTATTTAGTCTTTTCTGTGTGTGCTCTTCTATTCTTTAACTGAATTCTTCGCCTGCAATTAGAAAAGCAACCTTAACCAAATGTTTATCTTCTTTATGCAACTTTTTTTTCCGTGTGTAATTTTACTTACTTCTCTATTCTCTGTTTATTCTCTTCTATTTTAATCTTCCTTGCTATCTGCCTTTATTCGCAGTTTTTCTTTTTTTCTAGCACACCTGCAATATATTTACATTTTTTGTTAAGGACTTCCACTCTCCTCTTTGACTCTGTATTATTTATATTCAAATTAGAATTCAACTTACTGTTTTTTGGGTCTTTTCCTATTGGTAATTAATCATCTGTTTTTAATGTATTTTCTCTTCCTGTTTCAGGTTTGCCTTATTGCTCTCGATTCCTAAGCTACAGACTGAGACGTCTTTTATCTCTATAGCGAGTATTTTTTCTCTTATTTTTACTATTTACACCTTACTCATGAGTTCTAACATGTAATTCTAACAACCTCTTCGTTGTTACAGGTCTTGCAGACTCAGCGCTCGACTCCCGTGCTGGGTTACAGAAATGCTGTTTTCTTCCCAGTAAGTTTGTTTACTTATATAGCTATCAGCAAATGTACTTCTATTCACAGTCATGTAAAATATGCTTTTGATAACTTAGCTTCGTTTTCTTCTTCTTTTTCCAGATGCTCCGGAGCGACGCTGCTTTGCCTCTCTCAACGCGGTACAAATGCCTCAGCAACACGGAGACCTGCCGCTCTCCTCACTAGCCGCTTAACTTCTTTGTACATGGTTCATGGATTCGTTATCAGCAGACTCCCGAATGCCTTTCTCTACCCTGATAACGATAAACCCTCAAAAACTAACTCATTAAATATTTCGCTATCGCACTCTAAAAACGCTCCTGACTCCCTGAAATTCTTGGTGAAGTGCGCAGTTCACAAGCAGCGCGAGTCTCACCTGGAATTCCAGCACGTTCTCTGCTGGGCACTAGAACGCTAACAGCTACTCGATTCTGGTGGCCTTTTTAGGTGCCATTTCCGAGTTAGCTCCACCCATGTATCTTCCATAGCACGGGGAGTGTAAACTTTGACCTTTCGATGCGCTATTAAACCTATCTGTAATTTTGGAGTCCTGACAGTACCCTCCAACAAGGTAGGTTCTCTCCTCTGGGGTTTAGTTGGAGATCGTCGATGAAAGGCCTTAACTAATCTTGGAGCATGGACATCTTCTTCTCGTTCCCAAGATCTTTCCTCAGGCCCATAACCCTTCCAGTCCACCAAATAGTATAGCTCCCCTTTTTGAAGTTTGGAGTCTAGAATTTCTTTGACTTCAAATTCAGTACCAGTCTCTAGTTGAAGAGGTTTTGGTGGAAAGTTTTTCCGTAACTTTTCTGGAGCCTTCTTTAATAGGGATATGTGGAAAACCGGGTGTATTTTCAACTTTGGCAGTAATTGAATTCGGTAAGTCACTGGATTTATTTTCTCCTCTACCAGATATGGACCAATAAATCTCGGTTGGAACTTCCGATTTCCTTTAAGTCTCAAATTCTTGGTACTTAACCAAACCTTATCTCCTATTTCCAATGGAGGTCCTACTCATCTCTTTTTGTCGGCATAAGTCTTATACCTTTCTTTTGCTAGTTTAAGATTTTCAATTTCACTCTTATGCACCTGTTCTAACTGTGTTACAATCTCCTCCACCGCTGGAACTGAGATTTCTGTTTGCCTAAGGGTTGAGTTTGGATGTCTTCCATAATTCATAAAGAAGGGGGAAAACCCAGTGGAAACATTGTTTGCATTATTATGGGCAAACTCTGCAGCCCATAGATAGTCCGACCAATTTCCTTCTTGTTTCAAAAGAAACAATCTCAAATACTTTTCAAGTTCTTGATTCACCCTCTCGGTTTGACCGTTAGTTTCTGGGTGATAACTGGTGGAAAAACGGACTTCTGTACCCAAACCTTCCATGAAAGATTTCGAAAAGTGGGAAATGAACTGTGGGCCTCTATCAGTGATTATTAGTTTAGGGATTCCATGTATTTTCACTATTTGAGCACTAAAATGAGTCGCCAACTGCTTAGCCATTGGCACTCCTTTCAGAGCTGTGAAATTAGCCATTTTAGAAAGGGATTCCACCACTACTAAGATGGTATTGTAGCCCTGACTAAGGGGTAAATCAGTAATGAGGTCTAATGTGACGGTGTGCTAAGGATAAGGTGGAGTGGGTAAGGGTATAAGTAAACCTTTTGGGGCCTGCCTTTCGGATTTTCCCTGAGGGCAAATCTCGCAAGTCTTGACATACTGCTCAATGCTCTTCGACATTTCAGGTCACCAGTAGTGTCGCTGTATCAGTTCTCTGGTCTTTGCTTCCCCCTTATGTCCTGCCAACTTTGCATCATGGCATTCCTTGATGATCTGTTGCTGCAACTCTTTAGTGGGAATATACAGGGCTCCTTGGAAGTAGGGCAACTGATTACGAATTTCCCTTTCTTCTTTCTTTCCCCACTCTTCCAAGGTCTTTTCATCCATTGCTTCTGAGATACCATGTTCTAGATCAATTGAAGTAATTGCTCCAATAATCTTTTCACTTGGGACAATGGATTGATTTCCTAAAGGTGTCTTTTGATTTTCCGTGTCAATCCTGGACAAGGCATCTGCTTTCCCGTTCTGGGCTCCTGGCCGATAAGTGATGACGAAATCATAATCAGCAAAGTATAGCGACCATCGCAATTGTCTTGGTGTTAGGGTTCTGGCTGTCTTCAGAAATTTAAAATTTCTGTGGTCTGTGTATACAGTGACCTGATGCTGTGCCCCCATTAAGCGATGCCTCCATTCCTTGAATGCGTCTTTTATGGCCAATAGCTCCTTCTCCGTGATTGTATAGTTTATTTCCGCCGGGGTTAATTTTCTTGACCTATAAGCGACTGGATGCAGCTGCCCCGTTAGCTTACTTCGTTGGGACAAAACTCCTCCCACGGCCTGATCTGAGGCATCAGTCTCCACATAAAAAGGTTCAGTTGGATCTGCATGTTGTAGAATTGGGGCTGACGTAAAACTTTCTTTTAGAGATCGGAAGGCTACTTCAGCTTCAGTTGTCCATTCAAATTTGAGCCCTTTCTTCAATAGACGAGTGGTAAAATCTTATGTGAAAATTCACTAATGAATCTCCGGTAAAAATTGGCAAAGCCAATAAAGCTTTGTACTTCTTTGACGCTCTCGGGGGACTTCAAGTTTATTACTGCTACGATCTTTTTGCGGTCCATAAGAATACCTGCTGGTGAAATTACAAAACCCAAAAATTCAACCTGAGAAACACTGAAAGCACACTTTTCAAGTTTTACAAACAGTCTGTTTTCTCTCAACTTCTGTAAAACCCCTCTAACCTGATCCTGATGTTTTTCCTTGTCCACAGAGTAAATAAGGATGTCATCAATGTACACTATCGCACACTGGTCGATGAATTCCTTCAATACGTCGTTTATGAAGTGTTGAAAAGCTGCTGGAGCGTTGCATAGCCCATAGGGCATAACCTGATATTCAAATAGGCCGAACCTCGTTCTGAAAGCTGTCTTCCACTCATCGCCCTCCTTCATTCTCACCAGATGATACGCTCCTCTCAAATCCAAGTTTGTGTAAATTGTTGCTCCTTTCACTTGATCTAACAAAACAGATATCAGTGGCAATGGATAACGGTTTTTCTTTGTACTCTTATTGATGTAATGTAATGTAATGTAAAATAGCATTTATACCGCGCAGCAGTCACTCCAGGGAGCATCAAGGCGCCAGATACTGATTTAGTGATGAAGGAAACAGGTAGGGATAAGATGGAGCTCACCCAACTGTTACACTAGTGCTCTAACGCGGGAGTCCTGTAGCTTGAAAATCCAGGTTTTCAGTCCCTTTCTGAAATCTTTTTCCCTGTCTAGGGCACGGAGGTCGGGGGGAAGAGTGTTCCATGCTTTTGCCCCAAGTACTGGAAGGGATTTGCCACCTCTTGTGCTGAGCTTGAACCTCGGTACTGACAGAAGATTAGAGCTAGATGAACGGAGATTGCGAGAGGGAAGATATCTGGCGAATCTCTGCTGTAGGTATTTTGGTCCCAAAGCATGGGTGGCTCTAAAGGTGATAATCAGTACTTTGAAGAGGACTCTCTTGTTAATTGGGAGCCAATGTAGCGTATTTAGTGCGGATGATGCAGAAGATTTCTTCGGCCATTTAAGGACTAGCCTAGCAGCGGCATTCTGCACCATTTGAAGTTTATGTGTGGTGATTTTTGTGGTACCTGCATATAGACTATTACAATAATCTATCCGCGACGTCACCAAAGCAACTGTTACCGTCTTCCTAGCCTCAAGAGGAAGGAGGTCGAAAAACTTCCTGAGTCCTTTAATAATGGCAAAGCAGTTACCTGCCACTTTCAAGGCTTGCTGCTTAAACGAGAGATTGCTGTCGAATGTAATCCCTAGGTTTCGTGCCGATTGGGTTGTGTTCGGTGGGATTTCTGCCTTTTCTGGCCACCAGGTTTTGGGTGTGAAGTTGTTATTTGGGCCCATTGGCACGATTTCTGTCTTGCCTGTGTTGCATTTTAGATGATTAACTTTCATCCAATCAAAGGTTGCCGTGAGGCAATTTTTAAGTTTTTCTTCCCGTTTCTGTGTGTCTTTGTCCAAAACCAATATCAATTGAGTGTCGTCAGCATAGGCGACTACATCAATTCCAAATGACGATATTAGTTTAATTAGAGGGGCGGTATAGACATTAAACAACGTTGGGCTGAGGCTTGAGCCCTGTGGAACGCCCATCTGTATCAATTTTTCCTTGGAGCGAAATTCTCCTAGAGTAACTACTTGTCTCCTGTCACTCAGAAAGTTTTTGATCCATTCCAACACTGTGCCGGAAATGCCAAAGGTTTCAAGTCTGTTAATCAGAATGGCGTGTGACACAGTGTCGAAGGCCGCCGACAGGTCCAATAAAATCAGGACAGCCTTCTTACCCTGGTCTAGGGCCATGCGGATGGTATCTGAGGTGAGCAGGAGGGCAGTTTCCGTGGAGTGTTGAGCCCTGAAACCCGATTGATTGGGATGCCAGGCTTCATTTCCTTCCAGGAATTTGGTGATCTGTTTGTTTACACAGGCTTCAGTAATTTTACACAGCATAGGGAGAAGGGAAATTGGTCTTAAGTTGGATAAGATGGTAGGATCAGGGAGTGGCTTTTTTTGCAATGGTTTGACTGCCGCTAGCTTCCATTCAGCTGGGACTGTTGCTGTGGTCAAGGAGGAGTTCACAATGCTGTTAATCACAGGGTTAGCTACGTCCACCATCATATGTAGCAGTGCGGGAGGACATGGGTCAAACGGGGAACCTGACTTGGCCGCTAAGATAGCCTTATGGGTCTCGTCCAGGCTAATGGGCAGGAAAGTTTCCAGTCTGTCCCTTTCCACGTTTTCCTCATTAACCCTAACTTCAACGGTGATGAAATCCTTGGTGAGTGCTAAAACCTTGTTTTCAAAGTAGTCTGCGATGGTATTACAAAATTGTTCTGAAGGCGGTATTTCTTGTTCTAATCTTTTAGGTTTATTAAAACTATTAACAATTTTAAAAATAGTTTTTTGTTTGTTTCTGGCATTTTCTACTTCCGAGGTGTAAAAGTTGGTTTTGGCTTGTTTAATCAGAGCATGGTATGCGCTTCTAGTGGATTTGTAGTTATTCCTGTCTTCAATGCAGTGGTTAGTTCTCCATCTGCGTTCGGCTCTACGAACCTCTCCTTGTTTTATTTTTAATATGGGGTTAAACCATGGCGCTGATTGTTTTTTAGCCGTAGGTCTAGGTTTACGGTTGGTCGGGGCCGCTGTTACTTTCAGTACTGACATCCATTTCCTGAAGTTGTTATTATCCTCTTCAGGCTGTCCTGACCATGAAGGTTCGTGTTCTTTTGCTATATTAAGCAGTTTTGGATGTTTCATGGCGTCTTTCCATTCTAATTGACTGCTGTGTATAGTTTTCCCTGCCAGTTTATTTTTTCTGAGTATTTTAAATGGTAGTACAAATGGTATTAATGTATGATCTGTCCAGGTAAGGATTTTATGGAGTTTGATTTGAATGTCTTGCAGGTTGGTTGATATGCAGTCAATCGTGTGCCCCGCCTCATGAGTGGGCTGTGTGATGCATGTAGTCAGGCCCAATACGTCCATGGTATCCCTAAAAGTGATTGCTGAGGAATCCATAGGTGAATCAAGATGGATATTGATATCTCCTAGTACAGTGAAATTGGAGAAGCGCGTAGCCAGGGGGCTCAGTGCTTCTCCTATGCTTTCTAGAAAGCTTTTACAGGGACCTGGCTCTGTAGTCGATGCAAGTCCTCAAATCCTCTTCTTTCTTTGGCACAAAAAATAGGGGCGAGGAGACTGGGGACTGCGAGGGACGAATGAAGCCGTTTGCTAGATACTTATCCAAATATTCCCTTAGGTGATGGTGTTCTTTTTCCGTAAGGACATACACACGACTACAAGGTAGATTTGAACTTGGTTCAATCTCAATTTTACAATCATAAGGTCTGTGTGGTGGTAATTGTTCAGCTTCCACTTCGTTGAATACATCTTCAAAATCTTGATATTCCTCTGGTATGTCTTGTACCTGGATTACACAAATTGATCTTCCAATCTGACACAACGAATGTGCAGGATTAACCTCTTGCTCCATTTGCTGACCTCCAAAACAATTTCCTAAACAATAATCTGATTCCATCTTAATGGTTCTGGTACTCCAGTTGATTGTTGGGTTATGCTCGGTAAGCCAGGGAAGTCCAAGGATCAATTGGAATTGGGGGGCATCAATCAAGTTAAACTGGATCTACTCCTCATGTCCGTCATTCAAGATCAGATGGATCAATTCCGTGTGGCTGACTATTGGACCTGAGGACAGATTGGTTCCATCCACTGCTCTAACGGGCTCACCTTTAGACTCTTTGATGGCTTCGATTCCCACCTTGCTTGCAAACTTTAAGTCACAGACGTTTCCGGTGGCTCCCGAGTCGATCATTACTGAGACTTCCATCAGCGTCACATGTCGGAATCTGATTTCCATCGATAGAATTAGATGTGGTGCTGCAGACTGTAGAGTATTGGCCACTCTATGTTCTTTTGGAGTCTGATCTAAAATCGCATCCACCTGTTCAACTCCTCCAACAGATGGTGCCTTTAGTTTTCCTTCGGCTTGAAACTTCCCTTGGGTTTCTTTGGACAAGCACACACAAAATGGCCTCCCGATCAACAGTACAGACAAAGATTGCTGGCTCTTCTTTTTTCCTTCTCTTCTTTGGAAAGAGAACCCCGTATAGTGCCAATCTGCATAGGTTCGATGCCCTGCTGACCTTCATAACTTCGTCCTCCTTCCGACCTGACTCGATCAAATCTTGGAACCACCGACTTGAAATCTTTTTTTTTTCACCTTTTCTTTCCCCTTGACGGAAATCGATTTCCAACACCAAGTCTACCAACGCTGAGATTTCTGTGGGTCTATTGGGTATTCCAGCCAATGCATCTTTTAACTCATCCTTTAAACCACGATAGAACACCGCTGCTCTCTTACTCTCAGGCCAGTTAGTTTCCACCACTAGTTTATTGAATTGAGCCAAATAGGAGACCACATCGCGATTCCCCTGTTTCAGGTCAAGTAGCTCATTGTCTACGGCTTGGGATATCCGCCTTCTGTCGAATATTCGAAGAAACTCTTCTTTGAAGTTCTCATAATTCCGCAAAATGGGATCGTCCTTCGAAATCAGAGGCAAAGACCAGGATGCTGCATCCCCACTTAGGTATGACAACACGAAGGCTAATCGAGATTGAGCATCAGGAAAAATGGAAGGGCGGCACATGAAATGTAACGAACACTGCGTAATGTATATTTGAGCCTTCTGTGGATCCCCACTAAAACGCTCAGGTGCCGCTAATGGAATGACGGGTGAGAGGGAGTGAATCACCTGAGTAGTCATCCTATTAGTTCCTTCAGGTAACGAAGCTTGAGCGTCCGACCCAGAACCAAAAGGTTGTCTAAGCCTTTGCGCCAAATCTGCGGTCTCTTTTCTAGAGTTTACTACTTCTAATCTAAGGCTCTGGTTTTCCTCTCGGACTGCACTTAGCTCTTTTTGTATGGTATCTAATATGGTTCCTAACCCTTGTAAGTCTATTCCCTCAGCCATCTCTGTTCGGGTGTAAAATGCAACTTGGGCACTTCACTCTGTCAGACTTTAAGTTCTGTACGCTACTACACAGGAACAGAGATGCTAGCTCCCAAAACCACCCCGACAGCAACCTAGAGCTTAGTGTAACAAGTCTCTAGAGAGGCTATCATGGGGGAAGGGGGAAAGTGGATAAAATAACAAAAGAGAGAAGAGACTGTTCTAGCTGGTTTCTTCAGTAGTCCGTCCTTTAGACTTCTATTGTTGATGAGAAAAACCTGTAGACCAGAGTTAATGTTATCTTAAAACTATTTAATCCTTAAACCTGTCTTTATCTTTTTAACCCTGTTATCTCGCTTCCTTACCCTACTAATTCCAGAACACAGCTCCTCTTCTATTTCTATTTAGTCTTTTCTGTGTGTGCTCTTCTATTTTTTAACTGAATTCTTCGTCTGCAATTAGAAAAGCAACCTTAACCAAATGTTTATCTTCTTTATGCAACTTTTTTTTCCGTGTGTAATTTTACTTACTTCTCTATTCTCTGTTTATTCTCTTCTATTTTAATCTTCCTTGCTATCTGCCTTTATTTGCAGTTTTTCTTTCTTTCTAGCACACCTGCAATATATTTACATTTTTTGTTAAGGACTTCCACTCTCCTCTTTGACTCTGTATTATCTATATTCAAATTAGAATTCAACTTACTGTTTTTTGGGTCTTTTCCTATTGGTAATTAATCATCTGTTTTAATGTATTTTCTCTTCCTGTTTCAGGTTTGCCTTACTGCTCTCGATTCCTAAGCTACAGACTGAGACATCTTTTATCTCTATAGCGAGTATTGTTTCACTTATTTTTACCATTTACACCTTACTCATGAGTTCTAACATGTAATTCTAACAACCTCTTCGTTGTTACAGGTCTTGCCGACTCAGCGCTCGACTCCCGTGCTGGGTTACAGAAATGCAGTTTTCTTCACAGTAAGTTTGTTTACTTATATAGCTATCAGCAAATGTACTTCTATTCACAGTCTTGTAAAATACGCTTTTGATAACTTAGCTTCGTTTTCTTCTTCTTCTAACAGTTACTCGATTCTGGTGGCCTTTTTAGGTGCCATTTCCGAGTCAGCTCCACCCATGTATCTTCCATAGCACGGGGAGTGTAAGCTTTGACCTTTCGATGCGCTATTAAACCTATCTGTAATTTTGGAGTCCTGACACACGCCAATCCATTAAGCAAAGATAACTGGATATTGTCCATGAGGGTATGATTGACCCTGTCAACCAATCCGTTTGCCTGCAGTCTAAACAATGCCACCCTATCATGTCTGATTCCCAACTCTGCAAGAAACTTTACCATGGCAGTGGAAACCAGTTGCACCCCATTATCTGTGAGTAATACCTTAAGTATCCCTTCTTCCATGAACACCTCTTTTAAAAACTCAATTACCTTCATGGACATGATTTGCTCCACAGACTTGACTATAAACCATTTGCTATGGTAATCCACTAAAACAATTAAGAATCTATTCCAGACACCCAATCTTTCTATAGGAGCCAGAAATTTCATTGCCATTTACTCCCATGGTTGATCAGGAACCTTTATGCACCCCAAAGGAGGTTGACAAACTACCCTGCTTTCATCGCTGTTTCTACAAGCATAACAATCCTTAACAACTCTTCCACCTCCTTGTCCATTTCAGGCCACCAAAAACACTTCCTTAATCTTCTTTTACTCATGCTCCTCCCCAAATGTCCCTCAGGCACAATTTTGATCAGCCTTCCTCTTAATGCTTTGGGCGTAACTATATGACTGCATCTCAAAACCTAATCAGTCTGAATGCTCAACTCATCCTTCACCTTACATACTGTCTCAAACCCTCACTCAAAACTGATGTGTTTTGCCAACCATCACTTATCACATCCTTCAACTCTTTGTTTTCCTCATCTGCGCATATTGCTTCCATCCATTCCTCTTGTCTCAAAGCCAATTCTCCATCAACAAAAGTCATCAATGGTTCCACCTCAGTCATAAAAGAAATGTCCTCCTCTCCTTCTACAGGCATACGCCATAAGCAATCACATTTCTTTTACCTCTGACAAATTCAATCATGAAATTCAAATCCATCACAGATAGCAGCCACCTAGAAATACTTGGTGTCACGTTTCCTTCAAGACCCCTACCACCTTTGAAAACATGCAGGGGCATATTATCAAGAACGGCATTAAAATTATCGCTGCTTTAGCGGCAGGAAACTGCTGCTAAAGTGGCGATAATGGGCTTGATAATGTGCCCTTGAGAATTCCAAAAGAAGCCCAGGTTCACACCAGAACATGGACTTCTATTGGAATTCTCAAGGACATAATATCAAGCCCATTATCGCCACTTTAGCGGCAGTTTCCTGCCGCTAAAGCGGCGATACTTTTAACGCCGTTCTTGATAATATACCCCGCAGGTAGGGCTTGTGATCCATCCTAAGTACAAAAGGCAAACCCCATAAGTACAATCTGAAGTGATTAATTCCCCAACAACAAGCTAACGCTTCCTTCTCGAAAGCAGAATACAAACTCTCTGCAACCTGTAACTAACGTGATGCGAATCCAATCACTTTCTCTTCATCATCAACTCCCTGGGTTAACACAGCACCCAACCCCACATTGCTTGCATCCGTTGTTACCGTGTTTTATTTCAACATCAAAGTGACCCAAGGTCGGTGCACGAACCAGTGACTGTTTAATATAATTGAACGGAGTTTCACATGCAATACCCCATTCAAAAAGCACTTCTTTTTTCAACAATGCTCTCATAGGCTCCACTATATCAGAAAAATTAGATACAAACTTAGAACAGTACTCAGCAAGACCTAGAAATGAATTCAATTACTCTTGGTCACCAGGGTGAGGAGCATCAACAATTGCTGTCGCAATGCTCCTCTTTTTTCTAATCCCGCTAGCAGATATCTCATGCCCCAGATAGTTCACTTGTTCCCTTCTTAGTTGACATTTCTCCTTTTTTATAGTTAATCCATGGTGGTATCCAGTTCTCCTCAGTACTTCATACAACAATTCATCATGGTCTTCCAGTGATCTACCACCACCAAGATATCGTCCTGGAAACATAAGATTCTTTGCATCCCTTGAAAAATATTCTGCATGATCCTCTGAAAAACTGCAGAGTCAGATGCCAAACCAAATGGCATTCGACAATAACGAAAAGCCCCCAGAGGTATGACAAAAGAATTCAGAGGTCGAGATTCTGGATGCAAATTCACTTGGTGGTGAGCTGCAGATGTGTCTAAAAGGCTGAATATTTTTCCTCCACCCATCACACTTACCATTTCTGCAATATTGGGTAATGGTTAACGGTCCACCCATATATTCCTGTTAAGATCCCTCAAGTCTATGCAAAGACAAATCTTATTGCCTTCCTTAGGAGCAACCACTATTGGAGCGAGCCATTCTGAGGATTCGATGGGTTCAATGATCTTACCCTCTAACAGTTTATCAAGTTCTTTTTGGAGAGGTTCTCTCATCAACAATGGGATGGACCTTGCTTTATGCACTACCGGAACAACATTTTTCTTTTTAAAAAAATATGCAAATACATGTGGAAAATATTGCACTAGTTTTTTACCCCATTCTGAATCAATGTCTTGTACAGGCAGCTGACATTCATGCATAGTTTTTATCACCATCACTGGTTCCTTTCCATTAGGATCAAGAATGATGTTTATGTCTTTTTGGTGACGCCAACCCAAAAGATTAGACCCTTCTTCTGTTACATATACTCTGCCATGTACACTATTATTCTTGAAGAATATATCCATCCATTCCATACCTACAATGTTAATCGTCTTACCACCATAACCCACAGCTTTAATATATTATATTATTATATTACAATGGGGCTTTTCAAATTTTCCCGAACTCTCCAGTTGTATACTCCTATTTTCATCGCCTTGCAACTTGTAATCTTGGTTAGAAACCTCGCTTTCATCAACAGACAGCACAATTTCCTCTTGAACTTCTCCCAAGTTATCCACTACTTTCACACTAGGATTTTGCACCTTCCCCTTAGACCCTCATACCTTAGCCAAGTGCCCCCTCCTCCCACATGACCTACATGTCACATTTCTTGCCCCACATGCAAAACTAGAAGCAATGTGCCCAGGGCAACCACATCTGTAACATATGATTTTCCTTCTTTCATCCACTCTATCTGCATTAGGCTCTACTACTTCAGTAGACTTTTTCACCTTAACTTCTTGTATATCAAGTGCAACAACCTCTTTTTCTGGAGATCTTATACTAAATTTCCCCATATCAATTTCCTTCATCCAAACAGCAGTGTGTTCCATGCTTCTGACAATTTGTACAGCTTCCTCCAATGTAGGATCTAAAGATAGAGGTCTTTCTTTAACTTTCTTATCTCTAGGACACCTCACAATTTGGTCACGACTGAGAGTTTCATAAAGTTTTGAAATTCACAGGTTACCTCCAGACGTCGCAATGTTGTAACATAACTCAATATATCCTCATCATGAGCTTTTGTACGGCAAAAAAAATTATGACTTTCAAAAACCACACTTAGATTGTGTGTAAAATGCTTCTCCAACATTTGCAATGACATGTCATAAACATTTAAAGGTTGACCATTTCCTACCCCAAAGATACTTCGGGAAGATCATCATATATTCTTCTTCCTTCTGTCCCTAAGTGATGCAACAATATGGCTTGCCTTCTCAACGGACCATATTAGTCCCCACCAGAGGCCAACATGAACGTAAAAAATATATTCTCCCACCTCTTCCAAGGAATATTTGGTTCGCCTAATACAGCTAAAAAAGTGGGTGGAGCAGCCATGCTCCGTTGTGCCATGCCTGCAACAAAAAGTGAAAATAACAAACTACCACAACTTACTAAAAGAGCAAACTACAATAATAAGCTGAAATAAAAAATTAAAACAATAATTTAAAGTAAATATTTAAAATAATAACAGTGTGGATATAGTTTTCCTTCAATCGTGGTATCTCCTTTTTGAATAGTATTTCTATTATTTTCTCTTCGTATGCCTTTGTAATTCCTCTCTCTATGCAAACGATTTCAATGCATCAAAGAAGCAGGTCACTTGTTCATCCGACGTGTGTTTCAGTAGATAGAGCAGTCACAGACTGCACTGGTAAGCCGTTTTTAATATTTCATGTTCAATATTTAATGTTGCTTGAAATAAAAACAGTTTAGTCAATGGTAGCACTTGAGGCAGCAGCAGCGCTTAGCTTGCAACAGTGTTTGTGACATCATTACTGAGTTTGTGGTAATTGAGCTCGGGCTGAGAAAACAGTAGCGCTCGAGACACGCGAAGGCAGTCGCGCACAAGAAAGCACTGAGCGCGAGGCACAGCTTGTGACTGGCAACGGTCAAAGCAGGCCTTTTTGTACAGAAAAAGTACTAGTTTTTCATAGAATTGAGACGAATACCCAAAACAATGCCCTTTTTTGTGGAAGTCACTACGTTTTTTAAAAACAGCGACATTTGACTTCACAGCCATAAAAACAAGGGCGTTGACCTCACAGCCAGTCACGTCTTTAGCAACAACCGTATTTAAATAACGATGAATTTATTTGCCCAGAAACACTAGTACAACTCAGTAAGTATCTTCACTGGGCTTTGTTTAGCACATATACATTTGAAATTCACTTTACTCACAGTTTCAAGAATCGAAATTCATCAGCAGCATTCTTCAAACTGCTATTCCAGGGGTGGAGGTTATTGTACACACACTTTGTCTGCCCCCTGCGCGAAATCACTTGTCACCAAAATCTGTAGTAACCACGCTCACAGTGGTTTGAAGGTTTAATCTTCTTTTATTACATGCACATCTTCACAGCTTAACAGTAACCTCCAGTTTCACCAACTGACAGCCTTCACTAGAACTACCCCACAAAACTTTTCCATTGCATCATCAAGTTCCACAATCAAAGAAGAAGATGTCCACACAAGATGTTAGATTGTTTCCATCTAGTGGGTACCGTTCTGGACAATAGTGATTCATTTAGAACTCTGTTTACAACCGGATTGAACGCTGGAGCCACTTTAGCAAGAAGGCTGGGCGGCAAGGATCAGGCGGGGACCCTGATTTAATCCATTTAATGGCCATTAGAGATTCATCCATGGAAATATAAGGGACGATCGGTAAAGTGGGCCTCTCGAGTATTCTTCTGTTTAGACCAGCCACCTCAGCAAGGCTTTCTGCTGTCTGAGTAGTATTTAGCACATTTGCATAGATTTTAATTATTTTATCATGGAAATACTCTGTCAGCTGTTTACACCATTAAACAAAGGCATGTAGATGATTAGTTGCCACCTCTAAATTCATAAACGATTTCACGATCTTAAACATTTCTTTAGATTTTTTATGTGATTGTTCAATTTTGTTTTCAAAGAACAGTTTTATTTCTTGCCGTATCTGAGAGTAGTACTCCTTTAGAGCTAATCTATATATGTCTTTGTCCGTAATATTATAGTTTATCCGCCAATTTCTTTCAAGGGGTTTACAAAGTGTTTTGCTGCACCGCAGGTTTTCATTGTACCAAGGGGCCGACTGTTTAGTTCTAAGGGATTGTGATGCAGTAATCTGGTGCAGCATGTGATAGCTGTACCCTCAATCAGTTTATAGTTTCTTGAGTCTTGCCAACAGACAGCTTTGAATGCCTTGCATGCCACATATTCTCCAAAATATCCTAACAAAATACATAGATATGGAGCAGCTTTTAGACAAACCTCAATATCCAGTCATTCAAATGATGCTTCTTCCCGCCAAAGGACACAGCATCAGAAAATGGGTCATCCCACTTTAACCAATGGCTACTTTCACTTTGAGTAACTGTGTTTTTATTAATGCACATGTTTACACATGTTTAAAAAATAGTCCTCTATGGTTAAAGATTTGAGAGTACTTGTATTTACCAGTGACTACCAGTACATATGTATATTAGGGTGCCAATACTTACTTGCTGCCCGTTATGCCCGCTGGCAGACAGAGTAGCAAAAATGGACCTCCACTTGTGCCTGTCTTTGGCAAGTTTCTGTACGACGCCCCGGCTGTGTTTCAGGGTTCTCATTTCAGTTTCCACTGTCCACCTCCAGGAGTTCTTTGGACTACCTCTCTTTCATTCACCTTCTTAGGTCCAATAGAAAGCTGTTCTTGTACTGGATCCTTGTTCTCTTTGATGGTGTGTCCTATCCATCACTATTTTCTTCTGATAATGACTGTTAGACCTGACAGTCTTAGGGTCATCTTCGTCAAACTTTGTGCCTGCCTCCCTCCATTTTATGACATTGTTTTTGCTGGTTTCAGGACTCTGTGCACTTTACCACTGCTGACCAGTGCTAAAGTGCTTGTACTGTCTCCCCCAAACATAGTAATATTGCTTAACCCCAATTGGCATAATAATGTACTTATAAGTCCCTAATAATGCACACTAGAGGTGCTCGGGACATGTAAAGTAAATGCTACTAGTGAGCCTGCAGTACTCAGTGTGCCAACTACTTGAGTAGCCCTCTAACCTTGGTTCAGTCCTGCCATTGCAGAGCATGTATGTGCAGTTTAACACTGCCACTTCAACCTGGCAAGGTAAACCTCTTGCCAGGCCTAAACCTTCTGTTATATACATATCATTCACCCATAAGGTAGGCCCTGTATGACCCCAAGGGGATAACATTTTGACTACCTTATTGCATCTTTAAAGTGTAATTCCCAATTGTAAAGTGATAGAATTTTCAAATTTGGTATCACTGAACTCACAATTTAAGATCACAACTTATGGTGGAGTTGGGTTTTAAGTTACAGTTTAGCAAATGCCACTTTTAGAAATTTGGCATTTACTTACTTTATAACAAACAACAACATCCGCGGGACTAGCACCCTCTCTAAAATAGAGGTCGTAAGCACAATCAGCATGAACAAGTAATCCTATAACAACGTGGAGGAAGTCCTATTTAAGAGGATGGAATCCCATCACCCACCGAGGTGGCATGCTTCATCTGGGATCTCCTCTTAGTTGCAAAACCCAGTGCAACCAAGGGCTACAACCCCCTCACTGCGAGGGAGGAGCACAGAGATGTTTTAATTTGGTCAATTTATTCGGGTCTCCTAAGATCTGCGAAGCATGAAATAGTTTGCAAGGTGGGTGTATGCAGTGCAGAAAAATTATTGGTGTTATGAAGTGATGTTAAAATTGACTACCAAGCGAAAAAATATTTTTTTAATAGTTAAAACTTGGCGGCCGATTCCGATCCTGTATTTTTTTTTACCCCACCCGACTCGTATTGGTAAATTTTTCCATACAAATCGTACAAGTCCCGTCCGACCCGTGAAGTACGATTCGCACGGGAAAAACACAACTTTTCCCGATCCGATTTGTACGGATCGGCCCGATCCTTACAAATCGGATCGGGAAAAGTTGTACCAGACGGACCCGGACACTTTTCCATACAAATTGTAAAAATGCAGTCCAACCGTACTAGTGAGATCCTGACCGGCTTTCCGATTTACGATTTGTACGGAAAACGTCCCGTACACGGGGAATGCCATTACCCGCTACGAAGCGAACTTTGTACGACTCGTATCCCGGGAAAAGTTGTTCCCGGGGTAAGAGTCGTACAGGGGTAAGAGTCGTACAGGCATACACCCCCGTGCGTTGTGTATGTACGGTGCGTACCCCAACATTGCGTATGTACTGTGCGTACTCCCAACATCGCGTACCCCAACATCGCGTATGTACTGTGCGTACCCCCAACTTCGTGTACCCCAACATCGCGTACCCCAACATCACGTATGTACTGTGCGTACCCCCAACATCACATACCCCAACATCGCGTATGTCCTGTGCGTACCCCCAGCATCGCGTACCCCAACATCGTAAGAAAACAGCCGTACGTCATTTTGCACTACCACCAAACTCCTGTTAAACACTTTCTGACTGGTGTATTCCACTCGGTTGAGTGGAGTGCTTCATGGTTGGTGCTGGATTGCAAATTTAGAGTTGATTTTAATTTATGAATAACTGCTCTATGGTACACTTTCAGGATCCATGATTGCAGCTTTTTTCTCTTTACAGAGCGGTGCCACCCCTGAGCTGTTGACAGGAGGGGTGAGGAGTCGACCCGTACACACATGGGTAAGAAAATGAAAAATTTCTAAGTGCAAATGGCAAATATTAGAAACATTAATAGTGATATTGTTCTTTTTCTGAGCACCTCACACAGCATGGCAAGCTCTTACTATTTTTAACATGGTATAGTATGTCACTATGTTTTTCTTTTCGCAGGTGACAACAACAATCCTGTAGATTCTTCGTAAAGTAAATCACAGGTGATTGTAGGTTGTATCGTTCTACTTATTTATTTCCATATGGTTTGTACACATAATTTTGCAGTAGTATCACCATCTAGGTCCTGAGGAAGGCCACGATCTAACGTTTGATCAATATGGCTGAAACATGTAGACCCTCTATTTAGACCAGCGCGCTCGACAATTTTTTCAGACTGCACTTGCACTGTTTTTGACAATTGACACCAAGTGTTAACTATTAAAATGTCTTTTTTCACTTGGAAGTCAATTTTAACATCACTTTACAACACCAATTCTTTTCCTGCACTGCATACACACACCTTGCAAGCTATTTCAGGCTTCACAGATCTTAGGAGATCCGAATAAATTGACCTAATTAAAACATCTGTGTGCTCCTCCCTCACAGTGAGGGGGTTGCAACCCTTAGTTGCACTAGGTTTTGCAATTAAGAGGAGATCCTAGATGATGAAGCATGCCACCTCTGTGGGTGATGGGATTCCATCCTCTTAAATAGGACTTCCTCCATGTTATTATAGGATTACTTGTTCATGCTGATTGTGCTTACTGTCAGAAGCCCTTTTTCTTGCGCAGGAACAGAGATGCCTTTTTCCAACACCACCTCCAAGAACCACCAACGCAGCACTATGATAAGATGCGTTAATGCCTTCTCCAGAGGGGGTAGGGGGATTTGGATAAAATAACAAAAGAGAAGAGAAGAGACTGCCACTGGTTGACTGCTTCCTGTTTGGTCTTCTTTCAGCTATGCTGACTTCTGGTTGGATCGTTCAAGAGGCTGAATAAACATTAGACTTATTAGTTCTACTTAATCTCCTTCCTTCTTGTATCTTTTAGTCTTGTATTATTAGCCCCTTCTACATACCAGCTTGTAAACCCAGTGTTGCCTCTCTTCTATTTGGACAGCTATTTTTCTGCTCTGTAGCTCTCTTCTAATAGTTCCTAATGTTAACACAATAAGTTAGTGGTCTTTTCTTATACCTCACAACAATCTATTTAATTCCCAGGACCTTAATCATACCTATCTTTCACTCTTAGGAATGTTTCTATTTCTAATGTTCTTTTTCTTTTTCACTTACAGGAACAGTTCGTAGAGAGAAGAACTTGGGTAAGTACTACAACACTATTCCTTATTTACATTATAACATTTACACGGTGTGAGTTTAGACTCAAGACTTAGCTCTGGTGCTTCTCATAGGACTTCGAACTCTTCACTGACTCTCCAGTCAAATGTTTCTCAGCGAATGGAACAGACGCGCCTCACTGACGCGTGACTCTCAGACTATGGTTCTCCTCCTTCAAACGGGTGGCGGGTTGTACTGTTTTCTGTTGCGGAACTCTTAGACTCCTTCTTGAACTGCGCATGAGCTCCAGCCGAACACTACCTCAGGAGCGGTAGTGCTCGAGGAGAAAATAAACACGCAGACACGAAACCCGAAACTACTACGGTTTAGGGAAGACGTTTCAGAATTTCTTCCTGTCAGGTACTACGGGAAATGCCCTCACTAAAACTAACTCGGACTCAAGGTTACTGCTAGGGTGATGGGTTCAGGTGAAGTGCGCCAACGTTCTAAGTTGAGCGCTTCACATAGAGTTCTGGAACAATAAGAAAGACTAGAACGTTAACTCTCCCAGAGCGTCGGCCATCTTAAGTTTCCATACTTCTCAGGCCTCGCTCCAAGTCAGAGTTCTTAGGATCTTTTTATTTCTCATAGGTTGATGGGCACTGATAGTGCAGAGAGAAGGCTTCTTGTCGGTAATGGTTCTGACAGTACCCCCTCGCAAAGGAGGTCCCTCCAATCTTGGCTTCCGAGGAAATTTTAGATGAAAGGATCGTATCAAACGGGGGCATGGACATCAGAGCATTTCTCCCAAGATCGTTCCTCTGGACCATAGCCTTTCCAGTCCACTAAATAGTAAACTGTTCCTTTAGATCTCTTAGAGTCTAGAATTCTTTTTATCTCAAACTCAACTCCTGATTCTAAGTGCACAGGTTTTGGAAGGAGGTTCATTCTTACATCTGAGGATATTTTTTTTAGTAAGGAAACATGAAACACAGTATGAATTTTCATTTCAGGTGGTAAGGTCAAACGGTAAGTCACTGGATTGATTACTTTCTCTATGGGGTAAGGACCTACAAATCTTGGTTGGAATTTTCTATCTCCTTTGAGTCTGAGATTTTTAGCGTTTAGCCAAACCCTATCTCCTACTTGTAGTTTAGGACCTTCCTTTCTTTTCCTGTCAGCATATTTCTTGTATGTCTGCTTGGCTTGTATTATGTTATCAGTGGCAGTCTGATGGACTTGGGCTAAATTTTGTACTATTTCCTGCACAGCTGGGACTGAGATTTCTTTACCAATTACAGAAGCATTTGGATGCCTACCATAATTTAGATAGAAAGGGGAAAAACCCGTAGAAACATTCTTAGCATTATAGTGTGCGAACTCTGCAGCCCACAAATACTCTGGCCAATCCCCTTCTTGATCTAACAAAAACATCCTTAAATACTGTTCTAGTTCCTGGTTGACTCTCTCTGTTTGCCCATCTGTCTCCGGGTGATAGCTAGTGGAATATTTGGTTTCTATTCCCAAACTGTCCATGAAGGCCTTCCAGAAGCGAGATAGGAACTGGGAACCCCGATCTGAGATAATCACTCGAGGAACACCATGGGCTCGTACTATGTGTATGCCAAAATGGTGAGCCAGTTCTCTAGCTGTCGGAAGTCCCTTTAATGCAACAAAATGCGCCATCTTGGTGAATGCATCTACAAATACTAATATGGTGTTAAAACCCTGACTGGAAGGCAAGTCCACTATCAAATCTACAGTAACCGTGTGCCAGGGATGTGGGGGTGTGGGCATAGGTTGGAGATACCCCCTAGGTGACTGTCTCTCTGACTTTCCTCGCGCACAGACCCCGCAGGCCTTCACATGAGAGTGAATGTCTTTAGTCATTTGTGGCCACCAATAGTTTCTTTTAATCAGGTCTTCAGTCTTTTGTATGCCCTTATGTCCGGCTAATTTGCTCTCATGATTGTTCTCCAAAACTAATTGCTGAAGCTCTAGAGTAGGCAGATACAGTTTTTCTTCATGCCAAGGCAGTCCATGTTGAATTATTCGGAATGGTTCTTGCTCTGCCCAATCATGCATTTCTTTCTGTGGCATTGCTCCTGCTACCTTTTCCTCGAAGGTCTCTTGACTCACCGCCCCTAGTATTTGGTGTTCGGGAATGATCGTCTTTGATTCTTGATTGTTTTCAAGCTTTTCCATATTTAATCTTGACAGGGCATCCGCCTTTCCATTCTTAGTTCCTGGTCGGAAAGTGATCACGAAGTCAAAATCCGCGAAATACAACGACCATCTTAGCTGTCTCGGGGTAAGGGTTTTTGCAGATTTCAGGAATTTTAAGTTCCTATGGTCCGTGAACACGGTCACGGTATGTCTCGCTCCCAATAGATAGTGTCTCCACTCCTTGATCGCCAGTAGCTCTTTTTCTGTGATGGTGTAGTTAACTTCAGCTGGTGTTAATTTCCTCGATCTGTAAGCCACTGGGTGGAGTTGTCCAGTTTTCTTGTGTCTTTGAGAGAGGACCCCTCCTATTGCTAGATCCGAAGCATCCGTCTCCAAATAGAAGGGTTCACTGGGGTCTGGGTGTAATAGAATTGGTGCGGAGGTAAACTCCTTTTTAAGAGACCTAAAGGCTTCTTCTGCCTCCTCGGACCACTCAAAAGGAACTCCTTTCTTGAGCAATCGAGTAAGGGGAACTAATTTGTGCGAAAATTCATTCACAAACCTCCGGTAAAAATTGGCAAAACCAATGAAGCTTTGCAATTCTTTCACACAACTTGGAGACTTCCATTCTAGAACTGCCTTAACCTTCTTAATGTCCATCGTGATTCCAGACGGCGTGAGCACGAATCCAAGAAATTCCACCTCTTTTACACTAAATGCACACTTTTCCAATTTAACAAACAAGTGGTTCTCCTTCAATTTTTGTAGAATTTTCTTCACCTGGCCTGGATGTTCTTGTTCTGTTCTGGAGTAAATCAATATATCGTCGATATATACTATGACGCATTGATCGATATACTCACTCAAGACACTATTTATAAAATGTTGGAAGGCTGCTGGTGCGTTGCATAAGCCGTAAGGCATGACCTGGTACTCGTACAAACCTAGTTTTGTTCGGAACGCCGTTTTCCACTCGTCCCCTTCTCGAACCCGGATAAAGTGGTATGCCCCTCGCAGGTCTAGTTTCGTGTAAATCTGTGCCTCCTTTACCTGGTCTAACAGCACAAAGATGAGAGGAAGAGGGTACCGATTCTTGATGGTAACTTTGTTAATGGCTCGATAGTCAATACAAGTTCTTAACTCGCCTTCTTTTTTGGGCACAAAGAATAAAGGGGAGGAGACCGGAGACTGAGATGGACGGATAAATCCGTTGGCCAAGTATTTCCCAATGTATTCCTTCAGGTGTTCATTCTCTTTTTCTGTTAAGGCATACACTCGACTACAAGGTAATTGAGCGCCTGGCTCCAGATCTATTCTGCAGTCAAATGGCCGATGTGGCGGTAAATTCTCAGCCTCAATCTCGTTGAACACTTCCTCGAATTCCTTATATTCAGATGGTATTTCACCAGTGTGGATCACACACACAGAAATTTCTTGTTCACTCAAAGAGGTTGCTGGTCCTGATTCCTTAGCTTCCACGAGATGATCAAAACAGTTGCCTTTACAGAAATCAGAATTCATCTTCACAGTTCTTGCTCCCCAATCGATACTTGGATTGTGTTCCGTTAACCACGGCAGGCCCAATATAATCTGGAACTGAGGAGCATCGATCAAATTGAACTGGATAAGTTCGTGATGTTCCGCTTGAAAGGTTAATTCTACTTGTTCCGTGTGACTAGTGATTGGTCCGGAGGAAAGATTAGTTCCATCTACGGCTCTTACTGGTTCACTTCTTGACTTCAAGATTGGTCTTAGCCCGATGCTGGCTGCATATTTGATTTCGCAGAAGTTTCCTGTTGCCCCTGAATCAATCATGACTGACACCTCAGTTAAAATGACATTCCTGAACTTTATTTTCATTGAAATTACAAGGTGTGGAGATGAAGACTGTAAAGTGTTCGCGATATGATGTTCTCCCGGAGTTGCCTTATCCTCAGCACCTACCAACCCAACTCCTCCTATTGGTGGTGCGTGAAGTTTTCCTTCTCCTTTGAGACCATTTTTGGCTTTTTGGGACAAATTCTAACAAAGTGTCCACTTCCTCCACAATACAGGCACAAATTATTCTGCCGTCTTCTCTCCTTCTCCTCCTTGGTCAGAGGACCCCGAACTACTCCAATCTGCATAGGCTCGGTTCCAGATTGACTGTCTGGTACCTTCATTGAGTCATTCTTAGTTCTGTCGAATCTCGGCGTACTAAATTTGAAATCCTTTCGCTTTTCACCCCTCCTCTCACTTTGACGAAAATCGATTTCCAAAACCAAATCGATTAAGGCTGAAACATCGGTAGGTCGATTTGGAATTTGGGCCAAAACATCCTTCAGTTCGTCTTTTAATCCACGATAGAAGACTGCTGCTCTTTTACATTCCGGCCAGTCCGTTTCTACCACCAATTTATTGAATTGAGCTAGATATGCTACAAGATCCTTGTTACCCTGCTTTAATTCTAAAAGTTCATTGTCTGTGGCTTGAGAAATCTTTCGGCGATCAAATATCCTCAAAAATTCCTTTTTGAAATCTTCAAAGTTATAAAGAAGAGCATCGTCTCTGGTGACTAAGGGCATGGACCAACTAGCGGCATCTCCGCTAAGGTATGACAAAATAAAGGCCACACGGGACTGCGCGTCTGGAAAAATCGAAGGACGACACATGAAGTGCAGGGAGCATTGCGTCAAAAAGATTTGAGCCTTCTGAGGATCACCACTGAATCTTTCTGGGGGGGCTAGAGGAATAACAGGGGATAGAGAATGAACTACATGTGTGGTTACACTAGAAGTGGAGTGTTCACCTTCTGTGTCTGGGAATTTCAAACTGAATGTCGGATTAAAACTGGAAATCTTAGCTGCCAGCTCGACTGTTTCCCTCCTTGTGCCCATCACCTCCTGTCTCAAACCCCTGTTTTCATCCCTAACTGCGGTTAATTCTTTTTGTATTAAGTGTAAGACCTCTCCTAATTTTTGCAACTCCAAACCTTCAGCCATTCTGTTCGGGCGCAATCAATACGTGGGCACTTCACTCTGTCAGAAGCCCTTTTTCTTGCGCAGGAACAGAGATGCCTTTTCCCAACACCACCTCCAAGAACCACCTACGCAGCACTATGATAAGATGCGTTAATGCCTTCTCCAGAGGGGGTAGGGGGATTTGGATAAAATAACAAAAGAGAAGAGAAGAGAAGAGACTGCCACTGGTTGACTGCTTCCTGTTTGGTCTTCTTTCAGCTATGCTGACTTCTGGTTGGATCGTTCAGGAGGCTGAATAAACATTAGACTTATTAGTTCTACTTAATCTCCTTCCTTCTTGTATCTTTTAGTCTTGTATTATTAGCCCCTTCTACATACCAGCTTGTAAACCCAGTGTTGCCTCTCTTCTATTTGGACAGCTATTTTTCTGCTCCGTAGCTCTCTTCTAATAGTTCCTAATGTTAACACAATAAGTTAGTGGTCTTTTCTTATACCTCACAACAATCTATTTAATTCCCAGGACCTTAATCATACCTATCTTTCACTCTTAGGAATGTTTCTATTTCTAATTTTCTTTTTCACTTACTGGAACAGTTCGTAGAGAGAAGAACTTGGGTAAGTACTACAACACTATTCCTTATTTATATTATAACATTTACACGGTGTGAGTTTAGACTCAAGACTTAGCTCTGGTGCTTCTCATAGGACTTCGAACTCTTCACTGACTCTCCAGTCAAATGTTTCTCAACGAATGGAACAGACGCGCCTCACTGACGCGTGACTCTCAGACTATGGTTCTCCTCCTTCAAACGGGTGGCGGGTTGTACTGTTTTCTGTTGCGAAACTCTTAGACTCCTTCTTGAACTGCGCATGAGTTCCAGCCGAACACTACCTCAGGAGCGGTAGTGCTCGAGGAGAAAATAAACACGCAGACACGAAACCCGAAACTACTACGGTTTAGGGAAGACGTTTCTGAATTTCTTCCTGTCAGGTACTACGGGAAATGCCCTCACTAAAACTAACTCGGACTCAAGGTTACTGCTAGGGTGACGGGTTCAGGTGAAGTGCGCCAACGTTCTAAGTTGAGCGCTTCACATAGAGTTCTGGAACAATAAGAAAGACTAGAACGTTAACTCTCCCAGAGCGTCGGCCATCTTAAGGTTCCATACTTCCCAGGCCTCGCTCCAAGTCAGAGTTCTTAGGATCTTTTTATTTCTCATAGGTTGATGGGCACTGATAGTGCAGAGAGAAGGCTTCTTGTCGGTAATGGTTCTGACACTTACGACCTCTCTTTTAGAGAGGCTGTTGAGCCCGCGACTGTTGATGTTTGTTATGAATTGTATTGGGGATTTCATCCGCGCAGGTCTTTAAAACTTTCCCTGAAACCCCTAACCCACCCTTGTTTTGTATTTAATTACTTTAGCCATCCAGTGCCTGCTGCCTGTCTCTGAATTCACATCTCGGAAGGGTGACAGCTGGGCGTGTGCATTCCCTTTGGACAGCCACACATAAAGGGAGCTTAGGTGTGACTAATAGGCCATCTACATCCTGATGGGCAATCCTGCACAGGATGGGAGGGAAGGCCTGGCACTTACACTTGAATAGTCTGTTCCTGTTGCCACACAAATAGCTGCATATCCCCCTGTAGTGAGTCTGGAGCCAGGGCAGGAAGGGAGGACCTCTGTGCACCTCAAAGCTTTCTTGTAAGTCTCTCATACTTCAAAGGCACATCAAGGTATATGTACTGGACCTCTGACACTAGAACTTCAGTACACTTCTGGACCTGTGACCACTCTGCCAGGAAGAAAAACTGCTGAGCTGTTGGAAGGACTGCCACTCTGCTGGACTGCTGTTTTGCTGGACTCTTGCCTTGCTGAATTACCCTGCTGCCTTCTGTTTTCCTGCCTGGCGAGAAGGACTGGACCTGCATCACTTGAACCCAGAGTGGCTTTAAGGGCTTGCTTGGTTGCCTCCTGTTGTAAATCTCAAGGACATCAAAGACTTCAACTCATTCTGACACTACACCTGGAATTTGCTTGCTGCAAGTATTGCCGTGCCAAGTGATGCAAATCCAGTCCTGGGCCCTTGAAAGTGGGTATAAGGTGAAGCTTCTGTCAGAACCGACGCATCCTCATCAGAACAGGCAAATCTTCGCCTTTGCATGGGTCAGAATAGCCGTATCCTTGTCGAACTATGAAACCAAGCTGGTGCGTTGCACGCCGTACCAGTGCACAGCCTTTAGGGAATCAATGCATCGCCTGCTGTGAGAGCAGTAGCCGTGCGTGGCATTCGTAACAGGTGCATCGCACTCAGAACTGAAGCATCTCCACTACCACGTGGAGAATCTCGGCGGATCCCGCCCACTGCATAACTCGACACAGATGCATAGCTCCAGTTGTACCTCACTCCTTCTACGATGCCAACACAAACCCGGAATCAAGATATTGTTGTTCAGCAGGCCTAACAGGGTTCCTGTATCCAGCCCACAATCCATCGTGGTTGGCCTGAAAGGTTGGCTTTGCTGCATCTTGACCAGATATCATATTTAAGAGATTATTCACTTTTTCTTTAGAATATCATTTTTTGAGTTCTACTTGTTGGATGTTTTTCATTTTGGTCTTGTTTTATTTATAAATGTTTTATTTATAAAATCATAATCTATTCTTCTAACCTGGTGTGGAGTGTTTTTGTGATGTTTTCACTTTGCTACTTTTTGAAGTGTTGCACAAATACTTTACACATTACCTCTTAAGTTAAGCCTGACCACTCTGTGCCAACCTAGCAGAGGGTGATCACAGAATACTTTAGGGTGTGTTGTGGCTTACCCTGACAAAGACTGTTTTTCCTGAATGGACAGGGTGCATAGCTCTGCCAATCAGAAGCCACATTTCTAACATTGGTGGCAGCGGTGGAATAGGAATTGTGCTTGTTCAGTGCCAGACAGTAACTTGGTGTACACTACCCATCCACATACAAGACCATTTCGAATTGTTTCTCCCTGATTTGCATCTTTGAATTTTTTGTCTACATCATGTCTCTGAATACTGGTTCTACAATGGGAGCCATGGAATTTGAGCTGGTCAACTTGGAAACATACACAGTGGTCCAGTTTAAAGACTTTTGCAAGGAGATGGTAGTCCCTGCCTAGGGTGCCACCAAGAAGGTGGAATTTCAATAAGCGCTGAGGGCCTGGGCAGAAACCTGCTCTATGGAGAATGATGTAATGTGGGGATCTGAGAATGGCTCTTCTGAGGAGCCACTTGCAGCAGTTGGGAAGGGGCACCCCTGAATTTGAGCTCCCTGTGAGAGTAAGAAACAGTGTCTCTTCTTGTGGTTTATTCCCAGATGAGCTGAGGGAGAGGTGGGAGGAGAGAGAATTCAAGCAACAGATGGCCAAATTAAAGATGTAGGCTGAGGAGAAAGAGGCTTAAAGGGATGCCAAATGAGCTGAGAGAGCCTCAGCCTTCTGGCTCATGAACTGTCTAAAAGAGCTGGACATCAAGGTCAGCAGTCAAATTCCAGCAGTGATGGTGGGAGCATACACAGTACCTGATGGAGACAAGAGGGGTTTTGTACCCAATGAATTGGTGTCCAGTTATGTGGTAGGAGATGACATTGATAAGTGGTTTTCTGCTAATGAAGTTACACTGATGGTTCTGAGGGTTCCTGAGGAGTACTGAGGGGTGATCTGTGGAAACACATGCCAATACTTGGGAGGGACATCTAGCATCATTGGTTGGGGACCAAACAAAGTATACCCCATGAAGATCATTTGAATTGTCAAGTTTGGGCTTACTCCAGAAACGTATTGCCAAAGATTCAGGGACAGCCAGAAACTTCCCAAACAATTGTGGGTAGATTTTGTTGTTTACTCAAGTAACACCTATGTAGGAAAGTGAAGTATTATGTGGGTGGGGGTTAGACCTCATCATGTAATACTTTCACGATACCCCAAAGATGGTCCTTGGATTCCCACTGATAAATCCTTAGCTAAGTCCTGGTAGTGTGGCAAAGAGCAGTCAGGCTTTACTACAGGAATATGTGTTAAGCATTTCAAAGTACCATTATGGACGATAAGTAATTGACATGAGTCGAGAAAAATCTGACACCAATTTGTAAAAATAGAGTGCATTTTCATCTTAATTTAGGTATCAAAATGAATGGGATAGCATTCATATAACTGAAGTTATAGATTTTAGAAGCAATAATGCAAAATAATGAAAATTTAATTTAGTCAATGGGAAATAACACTGGCGACAATCGGTCACTTGCAGGTCTAGTTGCGTTGTAACCTTGCAGGGTAAAGATGATGCGGGTCCCAGGCTCAAGCCATGACAGTCAGTTCAATTTTACCTGGCCCGTGGCACCCAGAGTTGTCATGGCTGTCCCTTTTGCTTAACGAGAGCCACAAGAGAGCTGCTTTTTCAGCTGAAATGGAGAACATTGTTTCATACCAAAATGACATATTTTGAGAGCACCGTAATGGTGCTGCCAACCTCGGGTTTGCCCTGGTGTCAGCCCATGTTATCCTGTGTACCGTCTTTCACTTATAGTGTCCTGTAGTGAAGATAGTTATCTATATATGTACAATGCTAAGTTAGCACAACCGTGTTAGATGTTAGAAAGCCATCTTGTCGCTTTTGAACACGACACTGTAGTCACATGTTATTAAATTGAGAAATGCTTACTCGACTTTGCTTCACAAGAGAACTGTCTGTTGTTCACATCCCAAACAGTGAGCAGCGACCTTGGTCTGTACACAGTGTAAAGAAACAGTCTGAGTCGCTAGACGGTGCATGTTGTTGGGTTCAGGTTGATCGGCCAACTATTTAGCCATAACACACACGCAGCTGCAAATACCTGAAAGTCGGGTGCTTTTAATATTGCAGTGTTACATGTTTTCATTACATTCGGAAGAAGAGCGTTCCCAGGAGCAGAGCCTAGCTGATCCTGTGATGTGATCTCACTAAGCTGATCTTTACGGTATGGGGTTTCCCATTCAAGCCTAGAGACCTTTTACTAGTATAATAATAATAATATTAGTTTGCTAGCGAAAGGAAGGTGGCTGAGATCCACTGTCATTTTAGTATGATTACTCCTTTCACTTTCTATGGTATTGTAACTATGCTGATGGTTTTGATCTTAATCATTTGTCTGCTTATGTTAGCCAAAGTACTGCATCTTAGGACACGAGGTTTATAAAATAAACTCTTTAAACTTTACCGTGTCTCTGTTTATTCTGTTGTGGACTGATATGAGAATAATTACGAACAGTTATTTCTGATTCCCACCATTCCTGAGAAATACACTAAGTCGCTTGTTCTGGGTTGTCTATACATTGGGACCGCCGAGCTAAACCTCGGATAACGAATGGGACACTGATGCTGGTCGGATAAGGGGTTCTGGGTTCTGAGGTGAGTTTTTGGTACACCACAATTCACTGAGGTCCTGGTTTCCTGTGCATAGTTCTGTGCATAAGCAGAATCCCAGCAACAGTCCTTTAATAGTAAAGGCTACTATAGGGTCATATAAGCTTCCACTTACATGTCCTCACCTCTGATATGAGGCATCCTGCCTCCCAGGCGTTAGGAGTAGGGGTGGGCGGAATTTGCGTAATCGCGTTACGCAAATCTCCGCGAAAGGTAAAAAATCTCCGCGAACACGCAGAAATTCCGCGAACACGCGGAATTGCTTGTTCGCGATACTTTTTTCCTGTTCGCGATCGCTGTTTGCGTGCTCGGGGTGAAATATCTCGCGAACACGCATATTGAGAATGCGAACAAGCAAAAAATTTCGCGAAGTCGTGGAACGCAGTTTTTGGGGCAATTTCGCGTTCTCCGCGGAACGCGAAATTACCCAAATTCCGCAAATTCCGCGAACGGAACGGAATTTACCGCCCAGGCCTAGTTAGGAGACCTTCCTTGGGGTAAGTCACATATATCAGAGATAGTACATTGACTTTGCCACATATGGTGTGAGCAAAGTCGAGTTCGAGCAATTTCCACTGCTCCTTCAGTCTGCAATGGCAGGCCTGCTGGCAGTAGTTTCTTTGGATCACTAAGGGTGGCATAAACAGTGCTACAAGCCCTGGTGACCCGTTTACCATCCATGCCCTGGGTACCACCAGTACGATATACTAAGGACTTACAAGGAGGGTAAAGTCCTTGTCAATTGGGGTTGCCAATTCACACAATAGTTTTAAGGAGAGAGCACTGACACTGGGGTATGAGCCTCAGGCTTCAGTGCAGTAACGGAGTCATAACCATCACCATGAGAGCAAAACATGGGGGGGGGGAGTGACCTTCCAAAAAAGGGCGCTTTCCTACAAGGTCATGTTGAGAATTGTGTGAAATGACCTTAGCTTGCCACATACAAGTAGTAAAATTAACTAACTACCTTCAGGATATTAAACTTGTGTTTTACAGTCATGGCATTGCCTAATTTCAATGCCTTGTGTCTTTGCAATGTAAGTGAACATTTTTCAGATCACTTCTCAAAGTCCAGCTGACATGATTCGTGCTTCAGTGCCAGACCTGATGGGTCAAAACTTAGCTTTCCCAATCTGTTAGTCTGTACATTCTTTGCCTTACTCTTAATTTGGCTAAACCAAATCTTCAGGTTACAGGAATTCAATGCCAGTGAAGCATTTTAAAATGTATAAAAGCTCATGTGCCTGCCAGGAAATACACATACTGTTGTAATAAAATTATATGCAATAGTTAATTATTTTTTTAAATTTCAAATTTTGTTGGAAACTTACGACTTCCATCTTTACACAGTGGCTTGTTTCCTTTTTTATCTTTTTGGAATATGTTTGCGTAATAATAAATATGAAATAATCATTGCATCCGCCTGCTAAGGACCGCCCTATTGGCTCTGCCAAAGCTTGTTAATATCTGCAATTTAGCCCTAGGCCCTAATAGCCCACAATGCAGGGTGCTAAATATTAAAAAGAAGGGCATATTCCTTTTAAATTTCCTTACTATGACAACTAGGGGTTTTTAAAACTGGAATTCCTCAGAGTTATGTAAAAACTCGATCAAAAGTCCGTGGAGCTCTGCGAGTGGTGTAATTTTGGAAAAACATGCTGCTCACACTAATTTTTAGTGCTGGGAGCTTGTTCTGTGCTGTAAAATCAGCATGAGCGTGACCCCGCGGGATGCCAGAGCGTGCTGCTTCTTTCTGCTGCTCGAGTAAATTTTCTCCTCAAGTGGCCGCTTTCTCAACACGAATGATAGATACCTGCCATGACTGCTCGCTTGGAGAAATCTTGCCAGGATGCATTCTAGGGCTTGCATTTTGCGTGTGGAGAAGCAACTCTCATTCGCTCTTGCCAACATAACCTTTGCTAGCCATGCACGAGGACAAACTCCATGATGCAGTGGTTGATGGAGTTTTTCCGGAACTTTTGCACTCTGTGGCAAAACTCCATGAACTCCGTCAGCAGAACAGAATTTTTCACAAACTCCTAGTGAAAACTTAAACTTGTCATTTTCTGTGTAAGGCCATTCATCCCGTTGGCTTACATGGAATTTACCTATCAAGCGCCAAGTACTAACTTCTATTTAGGACCAACAAACCTAATACTCCAATGTATAATTTAAATGTTGCATAAAACCTGACCCAATGCAGAATTTGGATTTAAAGTAACTTTTGATGCAAAGGTAACTTTAGAAAGTCACAAACTTTCTTGCCGCAAAATTCTGGTAGCGGTTCCTGACTAACTACAGCAGTTGTCACCTAAGACAGCCTTTCTGCCCTTCTACTACAAGTTTTGAAGAGCTTCCAGGAAGGGGAACAAAGGGTCTGCTGGAGAGATGAGGTGTCACCTGCTCCTGCTGGACAGGCTCAAGGCTGGTGGCCATGGATGGGCCCGCTTTAAAGGGGCTACTGCTTCCAAGAGGTAAATGTGAATCTCACCTTAGCTTGCCCACTCCTCTGTATAGCCAGATAGACTGGCATCTTCTGCAGAGTTGGAAAACCTGTTGCAGAACTGGTTTTCAAGGAAAGGTGGTTAATTATACTGGACACACAGGTGTGCCATTGGCTCTGCCCCAATGAATAGGGGTCACAACATTTTGGATTTGGAGAGAGAGATGAACGGTGGGATTTTTTTGTTCCAACCCCACATAAAATAATGAAATAGTGAGAGGTGTGACCCCATGGGAATTGTTGCCTCATTGGCAATTGAGTCCTCCTCACCCACAAACTCGAAATTGACATACAATTTGCAGCCTCAGACCACTGCTGGATTTGGAAAGGACAGAAGAAGGACTGCGCCTGCTGAGCCTGTAGACCTCAGAAAGACAGGCTGCACCCAGGAAGGTTGCACCTGCTGCACCTGCTGAACCAAGACAGGACTGCAGAAAGAAGAGATCTATCCTACTGTTTACTTGTTGGTGAGACCCCCAAAGGGCTGGACCTGCTCCCCATTAGGCCAAAGATCAGGTATTTGACTACAAGGGCTAGTTAGCTAGCCTCCTGTTAAGCTTCAGGGGCACAAAAGAGAAATAAGCTTGCATCTACAAAGTGTGCAGCTGACCAGTAGCCATTGGACTTTCCCTGGACTCTACTGGTGTAGCCTGTGAGATCGAGTCCTAGCCCCAAGGAGTGTCTCCCAGACCCTTGGCTGGTGCTAGAGGGTTCTCTCTCTCCCTTAGAACTGCAACTTGGTAGCCAAAGGCCAAAGATAATGTTTTTGGGCATAGAGTTCAAGGCTCATAAACTACTGGTACTTGCTGGTTCTTGGGTAGCCTCAATCACCACAGTGAACCAAGACTTCACTGTATCACTGGACTTCACCTGTCAGGCGAAGCCGAGCCAACGCTGGCTTCAAGCTGCAGAGAACCCTGCCAACCTCATAATCAACTAGAAAAAGAATCAGAAAAGCTAAAATCGTGACGGGGATCAAACTGGTGCCCATATCGGTCCCTTTGTATTCAGCCTGAAACTTTGACTTTGCCCCAGACACTCACATTCAATGGTTGTTGACTACAGCTAAGAGTGAAAAGCTATAATTTACTAAACTTTTGGAAACTTCTAAAACGTGTTAGAGTGAAAAGCAATGATTTATGAAAATCTTGCAAAAATCCTCTGTCCGGTCCCTTCCATCTTATGTTTGATATTTTGGTGTCTAATCAAAGGTAAAATATATTCTTTTTTTTATAAATTGTAGTGGGATTTTTATTGTGTTGTGTTTCTTACTTATTGCTTGTTTTGGCACTCATAAATGCTTTACACTTGTTTTCCTTTGAGCCTGCCTGCTCTGTGCCACAGCCACCCAGGACCGAGCCAAGGTTTGATTAAGAGACCCTAACTGGACCTGAGACAACAGTAATATTATTACCAGGTGAGATATTGCAAACACCCCACCTACTAATACTCTTTTCTCACATGGCAAATGTGGCAAATAACTGCATAAGCTTGAAAGGGCAAAGGAGGGAAGAAGCCTCAAAGCATACAAGCAGGGACTAGGAGGCAGGGAAGAAGTGATATAAAGACAATAAAGAGGGCAGGCGCTTGAGCATTATTGAGTGGTCAGGTTGGCACCCAGTGCCAAGAGGGGGCATTGTGAGCACTTAGGCGAAAGTCATGAAACTTAACTGACTCCTTGTCTACATCCCGTGTGCACAATGCTGCAGGTCTAACACATGCGTAGGCTTCAGTGACTGACAATTAGAATAACATTGAGCAGAGTCCAGCTTCGGGTGGCAAGGGGAGACCAGCAAGTGAGGCACGATTAAGGGTGGGCGTAGTTCGCGAAGTAGCACTTCGCGAAGCTACGCAAAGTGAAGTTCGCACTACGCGAGCTACGCGTAGCACTTCGCGAACTGCGTAGTAACATGTTCGCACTGTGCAAGATGTTGTTTTCAATGATTGCACAGTGCGGACAAGCAACTGGCACTGTGCAATCATTGAAAATGGCATCTTGCACAGTGCGAGCTGTAGTTTTCTGCTGCTCAAGTAGATTTTTACTCGAGCTTCAGCTTTCTCAACGCGAACTGGTAGTTTCTCATCGCGAGCGGTCGCGAGCATACGCGACCACTCGCAATGAGAAACCTGACCTCCTCGCGTTGGGAATCTCGCCGGGAGGTTTATTTTCCATGCTCGCGATCGCCAACTTGCAGTTGCTGATCGCGAACAAGGAAAAAGTCTCGCCGGGATGTCATTTTGCTTGCTCGCGGTCGCCAACTTGACGTTGAGGACCGCGAGCAAGCAAAAAATGACCGCAGCACTACGCAACACTACGCTACGCGTGTTCGCACTGTGCTACGTGCAGTTCGCGTAGTGCGAAGTAGCGCGAACTTCGCAAACTACGCGAGCGTAGCGTAGTGCTTCGCCCAGGCCTAGGCACGATGCTCATGTTCCAGCCTTGGCAAATGTTTTTCAAGGTTGCATCAGCAGTGGGAAAAATGCTCTCTTTCACTAATGTTATTGATTGTAGCAGGAAGGAGTTGTTACACGTTTAATTGATACACAACTGTCTTCATTACTTGAGAACCAAGTGCTGTGTACATTTTCATTGCTGAGGGAGGGTATATCCATTTATAATTTGAATTTTGTGCTAGACATGCCTGAAGCAGCTTGAGGTCAAGATGCCATTCAGCTGAATAAACTTTGCTCTCAAAGAACTATACGGCTAATAAATTGTATTTAAGAATTTAGCATTGACACTACATCTTTGAGTGGATGTCTATTGCATATTCTACAATACATCTATGTGAAAGACCACAAGGTAATGTCTCCAGTGATACTGTGAAGATATATTTTCTGTGATGTGTTTGGTCCTCAAAATTCCTCAAACAGGAATCCACAACAAACCTAATCTTCTTATGAAGAAGGAGACGAGACCTTAGAAAAAAAGCATGATTTCCACCAAACAAAGGTACTTCCTCTTAATTAAACAAAATAACAATAAGTGCTGCTTTTTTTGGTGGAGATTTACTTCTATTCTTCTACATCATTTATGTAACACCATAATTGGCAGGAAAACGAGTTTGGGGCTTCAAAATTTCCAAGAGTAATTGAAGGCGAGAATCATTGACTCTCCTCTCCTCTCAGTGCAGGAGGACCCCATGTGGTTGAACAAAGTCAAGCAAGCCGGTCTGTGCTCCTCTTATCACACCTTGAAGAACTTCCAGTCTTTTGGAAATGGGATCCAGCAGACCCTGAGCTGTTCATCAGCCTGAAAGATGGTGGCAACCAAGAGGGAGGAGAGGATTCTTCATGTCAAAGGGGCATAACGGCTTCACTTCTTCCTCACGCTCCCAGTCGTCCACCAAGCACACTTCACTATTCCAAATGCACACCCTGGTCAGTAAAAACAGATAGCACACCTATACCTGGTCCTTCTTATATTGTTTCCACTGTCTTTTCAGAATTGTTATATTTTCAGTATTTGGGTTTTTCTGAGATGTCCTGTCCACTTTCCACACCTTTATATCTTTTAGATCCAGTAAAAACAATTCCTAAACGTATTTAGTGATAGTGTTTCTTAGTGGGACACATTGTTTAGTGAAAGTTTGGGGTACTGCTTGGACAATTCTGCTTTGAAAGCTCAAATGTATTTTATATTGTTAGGGGTTATAACATCCAATGACTAATCCTGTCCTCGCAGATACTTTTGTTAAATGAAAGTATAAAGTAGCCACTCTAGTCGGCTTGCTTCCCAATCACCTCATCCAAATTAATTCCAGCGCTGAGAACCCAATGAACATAACACACTTTACTGTGAGACAGCTTTGTAGACTTTCATGTAATACCAAGTCCTTTAAGTCTCAGCTTAATCCTTATGAACATGAAACCTCAAATCAAAATATCAGAGTAATAATTTATGGTGGAGACCAAAAACAAACCTGGAAATTCATTCTTAAAATCATGTGTTTTATTTTATTGAAAATATGAAGCTAAAAGTTATTGTTTCAGTGGATGCCATTAGAGAAGGATTTGACCTTCCTTTCTACTATTAGCACCAACATCTCAACATGACGCCACTAACCATCCAGTCTAGCCAATGCTGAATGTATCTTGAATGGCTAATGGTAGACTGAGGCCAATGGCCTTTGAGAAACATCTCAGTAATGAACAACAGGTCAAAAATTTTCTCAGAAAATGTTATGTGCATTTAGATAATTAACATGTAGTAAATGACTTTTTAATGCAAACTTAATACACATTTCATCTGCTGTTTCCATCATTACAGGATGTACAGTGTCAGGCTGAATGTGTGTCTATGTCCGATTAGACTCTATGCTGTGTGAATTTATATGCCCAATTCGGTGAGTTATGCCTACACACTTTGTCCTAATGATGCCATAATATGAGAAGTCTTAACCAATGAACTTTACGACACATTCTGTAATAACAAACCAGCCATTAATTCATCCCTTTGGCCCAGACCTCTTCCCCGGTGTAAGCGAGATTTTATCTTGATAGGTGACTCCCCCCCCCTGCACATCTTCATGAACTCTGCACTCCCTACAAGTCCTGACACAAACATATAGAGTTCAAGATCCTCTGCATGTCTTTCAAAATGTTAAATCTCTCCTCTCCTGACATCTTGGCTAATCTGCTTACAATATACAGCCCCTTTTATTCCGCAGGTGAGGAGGGCTCGTGCTGGTGGATGCTCCTTCCTTGTATTGGCAGCCAAACTTTGGAATATGCTCCCCATCGCCATTCACGGTATGAAAAACGACCTGGCATTCCATAAGGCTATCAAAACGCACCTCTTGGGGGGCGTGGTTAACGCCTTACGAAGATGGCGGCTCTTCCCTGACGCTCCCGGAGTCGGGAGGACAACGCCGATTTTTTCTCTCGTAATTACGAGTACGAGGATGCCACAAAGTTGGGACAAGCTGTCTGAACATCCGGAGCACTGCATTTTGCAGTCGCTATGTCAGTAAGCTGCATGTAATCCTCTTTAATTCCCTCGGAGGCTCCGTTTTCGGAACGGCCGCCATTTTGTTTTCTCGTCTGAGGTGAATGTAAGCTGATGACCTGAAGAAACATGCTGCAAAAGTGATTTTTCTCCCCTATTGGCTATTATTCTGCTCATCTCTGGCTTTTGTCTTCATTTCTTCACCAACTTTGGATATTCTCAATGACATATTCCTGGAAATATGTGAGGTGCGTAGTTTGTGCAGCGTCTTCTTCTCCGATTCAGCCGCCATTTTATGTACGCACTTCACGAGAGTGTTTTTCTGCACTGTTCTCTTCCGATAACACAGCTCTTCCTCACTCATGGCTGTTCTTGACAGGGATTCTTATCTCAGATATTGAAATAGTTTGATGGAACTGCCTCATTTCCACGGATACGTCAATTCAATGACTACTTCTCCAACTCAGCTCGAACGCGCACTTCAATGAGACTTCCTGATAATTGCTGGATCTGACAGTGATGTTAACCATTTGACTAGTGAAACTCTCCCTCTGCCCTTCTCGCTTACCTGGACTGTTGGACTTGCCTCTTATGGGGAGAACGAAGGGCGCACTTGCTAAACATCCTACGCCCAAGTACACTCTTATCAAAAATTCAAAAGTTTTCACTGCCTTCTCTAAACTAGAGGATTCACTGTTATCCTCACAAGACCCCGCGGAGAAAATGGATCCCTCTCCCTCGCCAGTACCTGCTGTGAAGTCTGTCACCAAACGTCTAAAGCACAACCCCCCTTCTCCTCCTAAACCTAACTCGCCTATTTCTATGGAAACACTACTGGAGGAAATCAGGGCCCTTCGTCCCTTTATGGAGGAAACAAATAATAAACTACAAGTCCTCACTGACACTTGGGCTCAACTTGATACACGAATTACCGCAGTGGAAAGTCACATGTCTTCCTTTACGGACACTAACACTAATGTCTCTCACCTTCAATCTCAAGTGTCTGTCCTCCAACGCCAAGTCGAGGATCTTGAAAACCGTAATAGACGGAACAACCTGCGTATTTATGGTCTGGTGGAGGGATCAGAGGGGTCGGACCCTCCTACTTTCTTTAAATCTTTTCTGCCCAAGATTCTCCACATGCCAGAAGACACCGCTCTCAACATTCAGCGAGCCCACAGGTTAGGACGTCTTCCATCGAGTGCATCTCCTTCACAGAGGCCGAGAGGTGTCATTCTATACTTTTTGGAGTACACAGACTTGCTAAAGGTTTTATCAGCGGCCAAATCCTCTCAACGAGTCACCTGGTCCGGTGCCACTTTGTTTTTTGCTCAAGACTATGCTAAGTCCACAGCCAACAGACGTAAGGCCTTTCTCGATATGAGACCTACTCTTCGTGCCATGGGAGCACGTTATGGCCTTTTTCACCCCTGCCTCTTTAAGGTCACGTTTAATAACAAGACAACATCCTATGAAGACCCGCAGCAGTTACAGAGTTTCATAAACTCTCATAGGACGGACATCATGGAAGCTTCGGGACCCTCGTCGTCAAATATTACTTGATGTTCTGATAATTCTTCTTATGGTTCTTTCACTTATTGTTTCTCTTTATCACCGTCCCTCATGTATTCTTTGGTGTTCTTTGTAGTCTGGATAGTCTTCTTAGTTTAATTTGAGTTGGTACCTAATCGTTTTGTTCTTATTGAATCCCCTATTCCTCATCGCTTACTGTGCTAAATGGTTCTGAACGTTTTTGTTTTTTGTTCCCTCTCGCATCCGTAGATATCCCATTTTTATTGGCGTTTCCCCCCTCGTCCTTCGTCTGGTCAGCCTGGATGGGCTGTCTGTCTCGTGTGGCTTCTTCCCCTCCCCCTTGTTCTCTTGGATCTTCTTCATGTAAGTATGCCTTTTGTTCATATTTTACTTCTATGCTTTCTGTGCTGTTCTCTATCACTGTTTCTCTTCTCCTCTTTTTCTTTTTCTCTTTTCCTTTTCTTTTCTTCCCGCTTCCACCTCCCTCATTTCACCCCCTTCTCCCCTTCTTTGGTCATTTGCAATTCCATATCCCTTGCTTCTATTCCTTATCCCTTATCGAATTTCTTAATGCCATTGTTTTCAATCTCTCCCCCTCTTATCTCCTTCTTTGTACACTTTTGAGCTCTCATTTCTCTACTTTTTTCAATTTCAACCCTATTTATCGCATTGTATGTTCATGGTTTTTGAATTCAATCTCATCCAGCCAAGTTCAGAGTTGTCACATGGAATGTTAAAGGACTGAACAATCCCATTAAAAGACAACGAGTTCTTTCCCACTTGGCAAAGTTAAAAACTGATGTTGCTTTCCTTCAGGAAACTCACCTTCCTGAGGCTGAAGCGGCTAAATTAAAAAGATGTTGGGTAGGTAATGTGTTTTCCTCTCCAGCTTTAGGTAAGAAAAATGGTGTTCTTATTCTCACTCATAAAAAGTTTAATGTATCGGTGATTTCTCAGGAAACTGATTCTGAAGGTCGTTGGTTAATTGTTAAATTACTTATTGACAAAATACCAGTGGTTTTCTTCAACGTTTATGCTCCAGTTTCAGTTGACAATGTTTTTTGGTTGCATATTTCTGACAAGTTGCTCTCCCTTACAGATGATTATATTGTTTTTGGGGGGGATTGTAATCAAGTTTGTGACCCCGTTTTCGATAGGAATTCCCCAGTCAGATTTGTAAACAACAAAATGCACTCACAATTTGCTTCCACCATCCGTCAAAAGTCTTTAGTTGACATTTGGAGACTATGTCACCCTGAACTCCGTGAATATAGCTTTTTCTCCCCCCCACACAAATCACAATCCCGTATTGACTACCTCTTTTTAAGTAAACCTCTAACGCAACACGTACTTCATTCAGAAATAGGGTCCATTTTAATTTCAGACCACGCACCGGTTTCTGTTGATTTTGACCTTCTTCCTCACACCCCAGGCGCTGGACGTTGGCGTTTTAATAATTCATTACTTACAGATCCTAATTTTTCCAGCCAGTTCAGTTCTTTTGCGTCGGAATTCTTCGTCATAAACACTACCCATGATTCCTCTCCTGCTATGATTTGGGATTCTTTTAAAGCAGCTGCCAGAGGCTTTATTATTAACTTTGTTTCTCGGAAGAAAAAAGTTTTTGAGAAACAAGCGGCTCAATTGCTTGCCAAAATTAAAAAATTAGAATACGCATACTACCACTCGTACTCTGAAGCTTCTTTGAAAGATCTTATCACTGCCAAAATTACCTTCAACAAAGCATCCACGGAAGCGGCTTCTTCTTATCTCCTGAAATGTAGTGCTCGTTACTATGGAGGTCAGAATAAAATGGGGAAATTACTGGCCAACTATCTAAAATCTCGGCGAGATAGAACCAGGATAGAGTCTCTGAAAAATTCCAATGGTGACACTCTTCTCAAGGATGAAGATATTTTAAATGAGTTTGTCTCCTTTTATAAAACTCTCTACACCCCGGAGACCCAACCTCTTCAATCTGACCTTTCCTCCTACTTTCAATCCATCCCTTCTCCTCCCTCGCAACATATTGATTTTGATTCACTGCAGTCAGATATCTCACTAGCAGAAATTTCTCATGCCGTATCGGTTTTGAGACGAGGGAAGACCCCTGGTCCGGATGGTTTTACCATTGAATTCTACGAACACTTTTCGAAACTCCTCCTTCCACAACTTCTTCTTTTGTTTACTTCTTTTATCGCAAACGGATCATCTCAAGGTACCTTCCAAGATGCTATGATCTGCCTAATCCCCAAAGAGGGCAAGGATTCCTCTTTCTGTAAAAACTATCGCCCGATATCTTTAGTGAACACGGATTATAAAATTTTTGCTAAAATTCTTGCCTTACGTATTGACCCAATCTTACCTGAGCTTCTTGGCCCGGAACAATCGGGCTTTGTAAAAGGGCGCTTATCCTCTGATAACTCCAGAGTCTTTTTTAACATCCTTAGCAAGGCCTCTTCCTTAGATTATCCGCTTGCTGCCATAGCTTTAGACGCCGAAAAGGCTTTCGATAGGATTGGCTGGGACTTTATGTTCCGCGCTCTTCAATGGATAGGGTTTCCCTCTAAGTTAATTTCCTTTATTTCTCTCTTATACTCTGGTCCTAAAGCGTCTATTTTTGCTAATGGTAAAGTCTCCGATTATTTTTCTCTTTCAAGAGGTGTACGGCAGGGTTGCCCCCTATCCCCTCTCCTATTTGTAGTGGCACTAGAGCCTTTCCTTACCAAAATTAGGCAGGACCCCCTAATTACAGGATTCCATTTAGGCACCCAACAAGTCAAAATGTCTGTTTATGCAGACGATATTCTGTTATACTGCTCCAATCCCGATACTTCCCTTCCTCCTTTCCTTTCCCAAGTAGATGCGTTTTCAAAACTCTCAGGATACCGCCTAAATCGTGATAAATGTGAAGTCTTACCCCTCAATGTTTTGTGTCTTAAACACTTTTTTGATCATACCGGTTTTTCCTGGCAATCCTCTAAATTAAAATATTTAGGATTATGGTTTTCCCCGTCTATCTCCGAAACCCTCAAATACAATTTTGACTACATTACTAAGAAGCTAAAGGACTCTATTACCAAGTGGCACCCTCTTTTTCTCTCCTGGTGGGGTAGGTTGGACTCCATTAAGATGATGCTTGCTCCCGTCATTTTATATTCTCTCTCAATGATTCCTGTACACATCCCAGATTATTACTTTAAGACATTAGACCGCACTTTACTAAAATTCCTCTGGAAAGGTAAACCCCCTCGGATAGCCTTATCTACTCTCAAAAAAGATAAATTAAATGGTAGGCTTAAGTTTCCTGACTTTAAATCTTATCACCACGCATTTTCCCTAAAACAAGCCTCTTCATGGCTTTCTTCGGACCTTCCTACCTATCCTCCAATTTGGCTTCGCATCGAGGAGTTTTTTACTTCCCCTTTCGCCTTCTTGGAATCCCTTACCTTCTCTGCGCACACTTCTTCTTTGCGTCATCCTGTTATTTCTCACACGCGAAAACTTTTATCTCCTCTCTTACCAGCCTCTTATCCCTCACGTGATTCACTCTCTCAACAACCTATTTGGCATAATAAGTTACTACGTATTAAAAATCGTGCTTTCTACTGGAAGATATGGCGCTCCAAGGGCTTGAAATGGATTTCCCAACTCTTAATGGATGGTACCCCTCTTCCTTTCTCAGTCCTCAAATCTGACTTTGCCCTTCCTAATTCATGTAAAAAGCAATATGACCTTCTGCTTCCCTCTCTTCACCAATATCTCTCATCGCTTCCACCTTTTCCAAATCTTCCTACAGCCTGCTCTACTTTGTTCCCTTTGATAAACGCTTCCCCTTCTGCATCTTCCCTCTACAATGGTCTCTTATCTTTGGCAACGCGGTCCAAGACAAAGACTGAACTGCCTTGGGAAAAAGATTTATTACATTCCTGGCCTGTCCCTTTGTGGGATAAGCTGTGGTTAAAGATTCATAAAACTTCACGGGCGGCCAACACCACTCAGACTCTTTATTTTGTATATCACCGAGCATTGTACTCACCTGCACAGTTGGCTTCCTTTTCTTCCACCACTTCATCACACTGCTGGTCCTGCCCTTGTTTAAAGGCTGACTTAAAACACATGCTATTTGATTGCCCTAACATTGCTAAATTCTGGCTCTTAGTTTGGTCTCAAATTAACAAGATATTTAACACTAAAGTTCCTTTTTCCCTTTCAAATATATTTCTTGGTTCCCTATCCCCCTCATGGCCTCATCCTTCACCACATTGTCAATTAATAGATTTGCTAATCGCTATAGCCTTACATCTAATCACCCTGAATTGGAAACACGCGGATAAAGTCACTTACAGAGCCTGGTGGAACGCCATCTGTTTTAACCACAGACTTGACACCAACTATGTTACCCCTATATCACTAGCAATTAAAAGAGATTTGTTATGGCTCCCTCTCACTACATATTTATCTACTTCCCCCCCCCCGAATACTGCCGCTACTGTTACTGTGAGAACATCGGACGATGTCCGCAAACCGCCTTGATTTAATTTCGTTGTCTTTTGTTTGAATAATTTATAATTGTTCTTGTATACTGTACTTATCCCATTACATCACTATATGCGTTTTAGAGTTTCACATTGCATGCAATGTAATGCTTCATTTTACCTCTTCTGCTACCCTTGATTGCTCTGTACTCTCCCCAACGAAATTCTTTTTGTTTCCTCCCCCTCCCTCCCCCTCTTTTCTTTTTCCCTCCCCCTTTCTCTTTTCTAGGTCACCATGTTTATTGTACCCTTTATGCTTAATATCCTTTATTGTTCATATCATAAGTACTTATGTTCTCTGATCGGATTTTCATCGTGTACTGTATTTTCTTATTGGGCTCAATAAACTTAAACTTAAAAAAAAAACGCACCTCTTTCCTCCACTGTCGGCTGCTTCTGTTGTCTATTGTTCTGCAGTTTTCTGCTTCAGCGCTGGGACGCCCCTTTGCCGGGGCAGCTGTGGACTATATAAAACCGCATAACATAACATAACAAGAAGAAATCCCTCCGCCTGCCACACCTCCTTGTTCTGTCCTTGTTTTTGCTCTTCTAAACCATCTCTTCTCTTCACAGTCTCTTACTCCTTCGATGTTCATTTTCTCCCACCTTCCCTATCACCCTCCCTTGTAGGTCTCCTCTTTATCACCCCTATCCTTTTTCACCCTCCTTTGTTGACAATACCCGCGCCTGTCATTTCCCGACCCTTGGACTTTTTCTTTTTTTGTTTTACAATCGTAATTTAAAGACAGAAGGCACACACACTTGTAGGATCATTACATTGATAGAAGTAAGCACGATTGAGCAAAACAAGATATTTTATGACGTCATGCTGCTCAGTTTTTTATGGGCGTTTGTTATATTGCGATGGTTTTAAATAACTTGAAGCAATAACAAAGTATCCATCTAGCTATCTATTTCCCGCCCCTAGTTTTCCCCATCTTGGCTTTCAGGGGTGGATTCACTCGGTTCTCCGACGAGGATCCTTCCTTAAATATCTGGAGGGTCTCATAGTCATTCGTTGGCGCTTTCAGATCCTACAGAAAACAGAAGAGAATCAGTCAGGACTGAATTAAGAATGTTGTTCTCATCACCATGTGATCGCCAGAGCCATCAAAGTGTATCTGGAGGGGAGATAGCATTACTGAACCGGTGCAAGAGTTAATAACGAAGAAACACAAGTGTTGTTTGTGTAAATAAGTGACTGGAACAAATCTATGTGTCCAGTAGGCTAAGGGTTTTAAAGGCTGTGATTTGGGTGTAACATGTCATTTAGACACCAGGGCAATAACAAGTTGATTCCTGCAGGCCCTCGAGCCTGGGGACATGCTGGGGAGAGAAGCACAGGGGCCCGACTTAGGGTTTGGCAGACATGGTACTGACTGTGATAGAGTGCCCTTTACCCTAAACCCTAGCTTCTCCCACCATAATGTGAGTTGGCAGCCCGCCAGCTGTGCCCTGTTGGCTCCGCCTCCGCCCACAGAAAGCTTACACCAATGGCCTGATGGAGGGCTGGCTGTCTAGAAGGACATCTCCTGCCCGCCCTATTTAGGGCCGAAAGTCTCATGTCCTTGTTTTCTGTCTGTTAGTGGCATGAAAAACCGGAGGAGACGAACAGAAAAACACAAAAATTAGCCCCACACCCAGGGAAAATAATCTCTCTGGGTGTGCAGGTGGGACAATATTCATTTGTTTTTCAAAAACAAACTCTCACTTTGAAAGTTCCTGAGACACACAAAGTTTTGAGGATGACAGCAGTTGTTCACCAAATGTTTAGCACCTTCAGAGGAACTGTGAAGAATTGCAGTGATAGCTGTTCCTTCGAGGGTACAGGGATTACCACTAGGTCAGTAAAGATCTCTAATGTTGGCAGGCGGTAGTCTGTCAGGATAACAGATATAATGTCCTCTGCAATTCCAATTTACAAAAATAAAATTACAAAATTGGTACGTGTGCAACAGCTAGCAAAGCAAACAATGCATTCAGGATATACATAACGTAAAATTCCCAAATCAATAATTAAAAATAAATTAGCTCATATCACTGAAATAAGGAAAACTCGATAAAGGGCTCACAAGTTACACAGAAGCAAAACACATTCCAAATGATGCTAAAGGTTGTCCTACAATAGTGTTAAGATGTTCAAAGTGTCTCTGTGGCTGACCAGGACCTACACAGCTTTACAGCCAACTCACAGATGATGGAGGCTGGAAAACTATCCACGGAACACTGCTTCCTCTCCCCGACTCTAACAACCAGAAAGAAAGCAGGTTTCTTTATGGTAGGATCTTCGGAATCCAGCATCACAGAAGGGAGGATTTGAAGGACAAGTAAACCTTCTCCAGATGGAACCACCACTTTAGTCCTTAGTGTCAGTGGGAGGATGGCAAAACCATCTCAGAAGCACGGAGCTAAATGCTACTGTCTCCTGTGCGGTAGTGTAAGAAAATGGGTCATTGGTTGGGGTGGCTGTGGGTCCTCCTCAAGTAATAAATTCGGGAACCTTGCCAGGTTAAACCCACAGTTTCAGTCAATTAAACCTGGGCTCAAGCCCTGGCAGCTACAATGCAGAGCAAACAGACGTAACGCAAAGAAAGTGTGTAAAGTATTTAGCAATACCACTGTAATTAAAAAGTCAAACCACAACAGGATACAAACTTGACAATCAATTTTTACAAATTGAGAAAAACGTAATAAGAAAAATGACACTGTAGGTCAATAAGGTGAACTCAATATTATGATTTTTATAAGGTTTGAGGCCAAAAGGTGCCAAGAACAAGTAATTAGAACTTATTGTTTGTGGTTGACTGGGAAGTAGACACAATTTCAAGATACCGCGATGGAGAGGAGTTCGTATATATCAAGTGGGTTGTACCAGTTCACTTTCTAAGGGTTTGATTGGACTATGGCAGCCGGCCCGCAGTCCAAAAGGGTGGCAGAGGGTGACAGAGGTGCACCAAACTGAAAACGGCATTGTCAGGAACCGCCATGATGGCTTGACAAGCATTTCTAAATTTGGCAGGCAGCGCTCCCATCAGGGCGATGGAGTAATTGACAGTCTCCCTATCACAGAAATGGGCCGCCCACCATTATATAAATTAGGCCCTTACACGTGTTTTTGGAGCTTGAAAACCTCCAGCGGGACAAGCCTGAAAGCTGCGGCTGGGCTAGTCACACCGAAACTGCATGCCTTCGCTACGAGGGACGGCTAAAGTCTTTGTTCGGGCAGGAAAAAGAACCAAGCAGGACATATTCTTGTTCACTGAGGTTGTGCCTCAGGCAGACAGCTTTAGGTGTTTTTCCTGGTCCCCTAGAGATCTGGAAGCTAGATTTTATAAGTTATCTCCAAATGTTTTCCAACTTTGTGGAGTCACACCTCTTGGACACTTACAAGGCTCCCAGGACCTCATGAGCAGAACCTAGGCTCCAGGACTCACTCCAGCAGAGGCCACCAGCAAGGTCCAGTCCAGGTCCAGTTGCAAAGGTCTTGGACTTGTCACTCCAGGAAAAGGTTTTTGATTTCACTGTACCCTTGAAGTCCAGTTATTATCTCTGGGTGTATGTGAGTGGAAGGTCCTGCCTTTCAGCTCTCCACACAGGTCACAAACAGCAGCTGCCCCTGATGGAGCAGGGTTTTACTTTAAAACCGAATACCTGTTTCATTTTCGCATGTTATAACTAAAAGTACTACTGATTAATTATTAATTATTAAACGTTTGTCAAATGTTGTCTAACCAACCTTATTAACAAAAGAATTACACGTGGGAATGCTATTGCATGGCTAAAATAATAAGTGAACTAAGTTGGTGAGCAAACTGACAGAAATCGATGTTGCTTATGTAATGTAATTGTGTTTGCGCTTAAATTAATATGCATTAATGGCTTTGGATGTTGCAAATGGCTAGATAAATTCATACACATAATGGTATTAGCAGGGGTATAACACTGTTTAATCATTTCCGTGCAGTAATTCTGTTTTATGTTTATTACACTTAAGTTGACTAATGTGGCCTACTACAAGATGGCTACCACCCGAAGCCAGCATTTGAGTTTATAGAAACTTTTACAAGAAAGCTTTGCGCTGCCTGTGACCTTGCCCACTCGACAAAACTAAAAAGCCATGATCATGACGACAAATCCAGGACGGTCGCCAAGAACCCCTGAACATAAAGATTGTTGCGAAAAGTGAAAAACTGAACTTATGAACTGTTGATCCCACCATTGGGATACAAATTATCTTATAAAACATCAGTGGATGTATCGAATTAGACATGAACATTCAATTTTCCTATTCATTATTTGGGGCAATCTAAGTGTGAGAAAATCTCACACAGTAGCATAAATGTACCAAGATGACATTATTTCCGTCATTCATCCGTTCTGTATAATAAATTGTAACTTTACAGAATGTAAATTTTAGTATAAATATTAGTAGACTAGAGAGGTCTAGCGCCACTTCTTCCCGAGCTGATGATCCGAGGTCCCTATGCTGACGGAGAGGACGATGACTCTACATGACGGCAGGAAACTCTAATTCTTCTACACAGGACCGGTTCTGACTTAGGATCTGACATTTAGACAGAAAAGGTAAATATGAGAGAAATGAATTTGCATTTAATTGGCTTTTCTTACAATTTTAATTAAATTATTCTGTTTGAATCTCTGAGTCGGGTGATTATTTCTGGTCATGTTTATTGAATTTATTTGTGTATTCTTTGAAATGTTTTTCGCTAGATTTATAAGCAACTAGTGGTCGCATTGACCTCAAAGTATAGGCAGATCGGATAGGTATTAAAAGGTGTGTTTCCCCTTATACATGGCACAGATAAGAGTGGTAAGATGAATGTTGGTGTAATGGGCCCCACCTGCGTGTGATGTGTGTGTGCGTGTGTGACTGTGAGATCACTCCGTCCGTGGAAGTAGAGGGGATTCGGAAGCTCTGATCTGCACCAGTTTCTTGGTAGCAGACTGATGGTTTACTATTGTCTTGGTCTGGCGAAATTGCGTGTATATTGGCTTGTTGATTATTGATTGCAATTTGTACTAACACTATATGTTGGAGTCGTGTTGAGTTTTATGTATTGTGAACGTCTTCTGGGATGTTGGGAGTCGGTGACAGTTCCGTAGTAGGGCAGAGGGAGTGTTGCTCTCGGAAAAAGGCGGGATTGTTGGCCCTGTATGCAGACAGGGGAAAACGTGTGACAATTGAAGTTGCGCGTCGCATTGTCTGGGTTCGATGAGGTAGCATCGCCGTGTGTTGCCATTAGAAACTTATTTTCTGTGTGAGAGAAGTGTGTATGATAGCGAAGGTTATCTGTGAAGCTCTGGTCTTAGGTCTCAGGGATCCGTATGGCATTCCGTTAAAGCTTACCACTGTAGAGGTAATAGGTATTCTCGGAGCTTGTTAGAAGGACAGGGCAGAGGTAAGCGCTGCTTTGTTAACGTGTGATATAATTCTGTAGTAGGACAGACTGTTCGCTGTTCTCGGGAAAGACAGAATTCTGTGTGAATATACTACATTTTCTAGTGTGAAAGTGCGTGAATGAGAAGGCATTCTAGTTAATTGTGAAACTCTCAGGAGCATTCCGGAGAAAAACAGTTCATTGGTGCTTGTTAGAAGGGTAAAGTAGAGGGATGTGTTACTTTATCAACGGAAGTAACAATTCTGTAGTAGGGCAGAGGTAAGCGCTGCTCTCGGGAAAGGCAGAATTCTCGTGGGAAAGGTCTTTTGCTGTTCTGTGGCTAGCGAAGCAGACAATGGAGATATTTGTATGTTGTAACTAACAGACTCGTAGAAGTTGAAACAAAGTCTACCGAGTAGTCTTGTAAAGGAGGGGTAGACGCGAGAAACAGGAGACAGGAGCAGAAGCTGCTGCAGCGACTGCTGACGTCAGGGAGACCGCGCTGTGATTGGACAGTGGGTTAGAACAGTGGAAGCACGGTGATTGGTGTGCTAGTGTACGCCGCGCTAGGATTGGGAGACATACAGGGTGACGTAGACGCTCCAGGATTGGTGCGTTAGTGTGAGTCGCGCTGGGATTCGCGGACTGAGTCAGTGACGTAGACGCTCCAGGATTGGTGCGTTAGTGTGAGTCGCGCTGCAATTGGACAAGAGATTGTACAGTTGTAGAAAGAGCAAACAGCTTGTGGAAAATAAGAAAGATGTACTACCAAGCTGAGGAAAAGAAGAAGAAATCCTTGCTTGGTAAAGTAAAGAACTGGTTCGACAAGGATAAAGATATAGTGACTAGGGAAGGACAGTTATTGCCCCCGATAAGAACCCCGGCATCCTTCATGGTTGCGAAGTATGGGTATCATACCTGTATTTGGTTAGATAACTGGGTGAAGTATACAAAGGATGATGGAGTGTTAGCGTTCCCGGAACATGGTTCATTCTATCTGGCAATACTGAGGAACTTACGGGAGCAGATGATGAATCTAGAGCCTCGGCCTAGGCCAACGCAGTTTGAGGCATTGACTGAATGGGAAGATGAAATGCATGAACGAGAAAAGCAGAGGGGTGGAGGTAGCTACAGGTACATGTTTGGGCGAAAGTATGATCGCGAAACCCATCATGACCGGATGAGAAGGTGGCGTGATGCTAGTATGACCGAGGGATTTTATCCTGTGAGAACGGCAGAGGAATCAGGAGGGAGAAAGTGTACAGAGAAAGAACATAATGTAGAACCCAGGAGATATGGGGCAAATGAGTCTGATGATGATGTCTTAGAGGACATGCTCTATAAAAGACCACCCCCGTATAGACGAGAACCAGAGGTAGGAACAGCAGTGACCCCGATGAGAGACACCCTGCGGATTATTAAGACAGAGGGTACCACCCCTGGATTGAAAGGCAGTTGTTCTCTGGCGGAAAGAGAAAGAGAGAGAGAAAGAGAGAGAGAAAGAGAGAGAGAGAGAGAGAGAGAGAGAAAGAGAAAGAGAGAGAGAGAGAGAAAGAGAGAGAGAAAGAGAGAATGAACTTGAGGATGAAAAGACCAGAGAACTAGCAAGAACTACTTTTGAACTGACAGAGAAAATCAGAGAACTGACTAAAAATCTTGAAGCAGTTACAGTGCCCGTGACAATAGGCCCAGTTATGCCGATTTTTGACAAGCAGAGGACGGGTGAGAATGGTTTGACAGTACCATATGTGAGCAATAGATTGATTGTTCCTCCGGAGCAGGCAGAAATGAGAGCAGGAGAAACACAGTGGAGGACAGGAGAAAATCAGTGGAGACATACCATATGTGGAGGAGAATTGAGTGTGCAGACTAACTCAAGTTTGAATTCTGGATGTGTGGAAGGGAACAGAGGATCAATTTTAGAACCGCAAAGAGTGACAGAACCAGGGGGTGCAGAAAAATCTGTGATAACTGCTGAAGATTTGAATGATTGGCTGAAAACTTTACAAAGAAAAGAAAAGGAATCACAGGGAAATGATGTAGCTAGGCTACGTATGGAGATGGAAGAGATGATAGTAGGAACAATCCCTACAGAAACACTGAAGAATTATCAGGAAGGGGAGATCCTCTTCCTTTGCAAGAGTGTCACATGGAGAGCAAAGAACATACATGACAGATTGAAAGGAATAGCCAGTGAATTGGGAATTGACATGGATAAGGTAAAAGCTTTACAAAAGCCTTACCGAGTGGATTTTGCAGATAAGGACATTGAGAATCTGAACAATGCAGGCCGAACAGGACAGATTAAGGAAATGATTGCCTTGCTGAAGAAATAGGGAGATGTAGAAAGATGGAAAGACAGATGGTACCGAAAGCGAGAGGACGGGGCAGATAGAACTTACTCGGCATTCCCCCTGAAAGAAAAAGAGAAGGCAGTGACAGCTTACCCCATGAGAGAGATTCCAGGAGGTGGGTACGTACATGTCCCATGGACCAGACAGGATATTTTATCATTTACAAATGATTTCCCTCGATTAAGGGAAAAGCCCGTTGAGTGGTACAGACAGGTCGACAGATTTGTAAAGCTGTCCAAAGTACTGTGCATTGACCTGAATAGTCTGTTTGATATAATTGTACCAGCAGACCTGTGGGCAGAATGTAAAATAGTCATAGACTGGCCCACTAAGGAATACCCGAGAGATCCAAAAACAGGAGCTCCAGACCCGGAGGTAATGAAGAAGTATGAGCAGGTTATGGCCTTCTTGAAAAATAAGGTACCTCCCAAGGAAACAGACTGGGTTAAAATAGATCGAACACACCAAGAATTGAAAGAATCAGTCCATGCTTACTATGAAAGACTGATACTAGCTTTTAAGCAATTCAGTGGAGATGAACACCTGGGTGACAAGGATCTGAGCCATTTTGTGTATAGATTTGTGTATGGTTTGCGACCTGAAATCAGTGAAATGATACGGCAGCACACCGTAGACTGGCAGAGTAAGAAGATTGATGAGATTCTGAGACATGCAAAATACTTCAGTGATGAGATTGAGGCAAAGCAGAGGAAGCTAAAAGAAAAGGCAATGTGGGCACAGGTGACAGTTGCAGAAAGACAGGAAGCTCAGTTGGTTGAACAGGCAAATAACCCAGGAAATAAACCTAGGTTTGGTCCAGGAAAAGGAAAGGGGAACATCGAAGAAGCCAAGAAAAAGATCCCATGCCACAACTGTGGAAAATTAGGGCACTGGAAATCCGAGTGTAAGAATCCACCGTCTACTAATGATGATAATCCATCATTGAATTCACAGGTGCAGAGTGAGGGGTGTGGTCAGCATCGGCAACAGCAGAAGGCTGATAAGCAGCAGAATCAGGTGCCAAAACCACCCTTGCCACAGAGAAGAGGATCTCAGAAGTACAGCCAAGAGTCGGGATTCTACGATGAAGAGCAGGTAATCAAACCAAAACGCGCAAGCACTGTTTCTCAGTACTGGCTGAAAAATGAGGGAAGCGACTCCGAGGGAGACTTCTGACGTTGCCGAAGAGAGGAAGAGGAGTGCGTACTTGGCGCAACTCTAGAAATAGACCAGGCAGGGCCTTTTGTAGAATGGAAAATTAATGGTGAAAGTGTCACTTTTCTAGTTGACACAGGGGCCACGAGATCAACTGTCAGGTCAGCTGATATAAAGAATTAATTTATTTATTTGTGTATTTTGTAAAGCGCACAGCTGCCCCAACGGGGCGTCCCGGCGCTAGAAACTCAGAAAACAGAGAGCAAAGGATATAGCAAGCCTGATTTAAGAAGAAAAAAGATGTGTCTTCAGGGATTTACGAAATGCTGATTCAGTTTGGCAGGTACGTAAGGCAAGCGGAAGCTTGTTCCAACACTGAGTAGCACGGACCTCAAAGGTTTTTCCACCTGCTCGCGCTCGTTTGAATCGTGTGGTGTCCAGGAAGAATAGGGAATTGGAACGTAATGTCCTGGAGTTGACATACGGTCGCAAGGTGTTTTTCAAATGGGCTGACCCATTGCCTTTAGATGCTCGAAAGGCCAGCGTCATGGCTTTGAAAACACATCTTTTGGCAATGGGTAGCCAATGCAGTTTACGGAGGTGGGGGGACATATGGTGTCTAGCAGGGACTTTCTCCACAAGCCGTGCGAAGGCGTTTTGGACCGTCTGAAGTTTATGGCAAAGGCCTGCTGTGATACCAAGATAGAGGGCATTGGCGTAGTCAAGATGGGATGTTATCAATGCCTGGATCACCGTCTTACGGCAGTCCGCTGGTAAGTAATTGATAAGCCGTTTAATGGTCCTGATCTTTGCGAAGCAGGAGGCTGCTACTGTTTGTACCTGGGTACCTGGGTGTGAAAACTGAGGTGGCTGTCCCAACGCACTTTTGAAGAACAAAATCTTCATTTTACCTGCATTGAGTCGGAGGGCGTTGGCATCCATCCAATTAGAAATGTCTCGAAGGCAGGATTTCAGCGGATCGAAAGCAGAGGCGGAAGGGGTATTGAAAGTGAAGAGTAGCTGAATAACATCGGCATAGGAGGTGGATTTAATCCCAGTCTAGGAGATCAGCTTGGCCAAGGGGGTGAAATAAACATTGAATAGGAGCGGGCTCAGGGAGGAGCCCTGTGGAACTCCCCATTTGAGTGGTCTGGGGGGGGGAAGTGTAGGGAGGGGTGAAAACCTGCTGTGAGCGGTCCGAAAGGTAAGATGAAAATCATTTCAACACAGCGCCACCCACGGCTAAGTCCTCCAGCCTCCCCAGCAGGGTCCTGTGAGAGACGGTGTCAAATGCAGCTGAAAGATCCAGCAGCACTAACACCGCCCTCGACCCCCGGTCAAGCGTCCACCTCACCGAGTCAGCCATTTCAATAAGGGCCGACTCTGTGCTGTGGCCCGACCTGGGATCCCATGCTGGGATTCATGGAGGAGCCCATTGGATTCGATGTAATTCGCCAACTGAGAGTGCACCAGCTTCTCCAGGACCTTAGCTGGGGCAGGCAGGAGAGAGATTGGCCTATAGTTGCTGGCAAGATCCGGATCCAGATTAGGCTTTTTAAGGATGGGAACCAGAGAGGCAAGTTTCCATTTAGCCGGAAAGCTGCCTGTTCTGAGGGAATCATTCCAAATAAGATTCAAGTGGGGATTAAGTAGAGGTGCAAGTTTTTTGTATTGCTTGGCTGGCCAAGGGTCATTTGGGGAGCCTGATTTACATTTAAGTAGTTCAGCCAGGGACTCTGCCTCAGAGACAGCTGCAAATTCGAGGAAGGTGGGCAGCGATGGCGAGAAAATTGTAAGATCCTCTTCCCGTCCTTCTGTAGTGAAGGTGGGGAAGGAGGAATAGATGGTCTCGATTTTGTCCTCGAAAAATTGTGAGAGTTTATCGCAAAGCGACTGTGAGGCAGGTTGTGTGCGAGTCAACACGTTAGGGTCTGTAAAAGATCTAACTATATTGAAAATTTCCCTAGCGCCATTGCTGGCGAGTTTGATTCTGGAGGCCAGATAATCCCGTTTATGCTCCTCAATCATTCGTCGATATTCTTTGAGGGCTGTTTTATAGGTGATTTTACTATCCCTGTTATAGTTCTGTCTCCAGTGGCGTTCAAGGGATTTACAAGAGGTCTTTTTCTGTCGAAGCTCGTCGGAGTACCAGGGTGCTGAAGGTACAGCCCTGTGAGTTTTGATAGGTTTGAGGGGAGCCAGAGCATCTAAGGCCTGACCGATCCATGCATCCAGGTGGTCAATCTGTAGATCGAGGTCAGGTGACTTGCCTGGTTGGGTGTTTTTTAGGTATTCCAGGAGTGATTCAGGGGCGATTCGACTCCAGTTTCTGCCAGATATTTTGGGGATGATAGCGGGTCTATTGTGGCAGAGAATGCCAATCTCAAAAGGAATGAGGAAATGGTCCGACCAAATAACCGGGATAGGGGGGGTCGCCTGAATAGAGGGTAAATTGGAGCAGATCAGATCCAATGTGTGACCCGCTTTGTGCGTGGGTAGGGTTATTATTTGGGCTAGGTTGCAGTCCGCTAGCGTAGAGATGAAGTTATTGCTATGCGGACAGAATTCGTTGTCGACATGGAGGTTGAAATCACCAAGAGCGGTGAAGTTGGCGTAGCGTGTGCTGAGATGAATGATATAATCCGCCAAAACTGGTAGGTAAACAGTGTTGGAGTGAGGGGGACGGTAAATAAGAATACCCGAACAAGAGGAAGACGGGGAGGTTAAAATACTGAAAGGCATACCCTCTATACAATCAATTTGGTCGTATGAGGGGAGGGTGACCATCCATTTGGAATTATGGATTAAGGCTATACCACCTCCTGGAGAACCATTGGGCCTGTTGGCGCAGATGATACTGTAACCCTCCGGTAAGGCAAGGGTAATAGCAGGGTTGGTGGTGTCGTTCAACCAGGTTTCGGTTAAAAAGAGCAGGTCCCATTTGTTGTCCCGGAGGGACTGCCAGATATCGATGGCATGTTTGCTCAGTGATCTACAGTTGATCAACGCAGCTCTGAGGGTCAAGAAGGACTGAGTATCACGTGTGGAGGCGAGGTTCAGAGCGTGCGTTGTACTGATAGTATGATCTTAGGCAGAAAGGGAGAAATTGCAGACTGAGCAGGCGAAGGCCTGGCTCTGAGCGTCAGAGACGGGACAGGGGCAGGTCACGCAAAGTGGAGGCCTTAGAGACATCAGCTCAGTCCGAGTGTATGTCACGGTGATATGGCTGATGGGTCGTGAAGGGGGACCGGCCCCGGACGCGGCCTGATCGCGGACGAGCGCAGACGAGTTTGCCTTAAGCGCGCCTTCGGCGCGCAATCGGCGCGCCCGCTGCGCTCGTCCGCTGCGCTTCCGATTCATGCACATTATTAAGGAAATGGGGCGGAAGGAGAGGGCGTGGCCTCGGAGTGGGCGTATCCTGGTCCGAGCGTGGGGAATGGCGGCAGAGAAAGATCGGCGATTTCGCCCTCACCAGCGCTCGTTTGACTGCGAGAGAGGGTGTCTTCACACAGCAGACGTGTAACAGGTGGGATAAGTAGGATTTCTAAAAATGCAAGGTTTAGCTATTTTAAAAACAGTAAAGTGCTCACTCTGGCTAGCTACTCCCGGCTGCGCCTCAGGAGGTTTCACAAGTTAACTGTAGGCTAACGAATCAAGACGCCTTTAATAATGCTTTGCAGGGGGCGTGGCCTCGGAGTGGGCGTGTCCTGGTCCGAGCGTGGGGAATGGCGGCGGAGAAAGATCGGCGATTTCGCCCTCACCAGCGCTCGTTTGACTGCGAGAGAGGGTGTCTTCACACAGCAGACGTGTAACAGGTGGGATAAGTAGGATTTCTAAAAATGCAAGGTTTAGCTATTTTAAAAACAGTAAAGTGCTCACTCTGGCTAGCTACTCCCGGCTGCGCCTCAGGAGGTTTCACAAGAATCTTCCTCTCTCGGATGAAGCTATCCAAGTAGTTGGTGTGTCCAACACACAGATTAAAACTCTACTTACTGAACCAGTAAGAGTTAGAATAGGGAAATTTTCAGACATGCACCGATTCGTGGTGTGTGACAGAAGTCCTGTGAACTTGCTAGGCAGAGATTTGCTATGCAAGATGAATTGCACTATTTTCTGTACTCCAGATGGAATAACCTTTGAGACACCTGATGAGGATGTTCTATACAGAATGACCATGGATAACAGAGAATGTGAGGCTTTGGGAACATATGCAATATTTAATCCAGATGCATTGCCCCCAGAATTAAAACAGACAGTGAAAGCAGCAGTTTGGGATTTTAGTGGAGAAGATGTGGGTCTGATGAGAAATGTAGATCCAGTAAAGATTACTGTAAAAGAGGGAGTGGTTTACCCAAACATACCGCAATACAGATTGACACCTGAAATAATTGAAGGAATAACACCCATAATTGAAAAGATGATCCAGCAAGGGGTGTTAAGAGAAATATTGAGCAGCCCATGTAATTCACCGATAATGGGATTGAAGAAACCTAATGGAAAGTTCAGAATAGTACAGGATTTGAGAAAAATTAACAAGATTGTTGTGTCATGTTGTCCCATTGTGCCAAATCCATAAGTGATTTTGTATCAGATTCCCCATGATGCAGAATGGTATACGGTAATTGATTTGTGTCATGCTTTCTTTTCAATCCCATTGCATCATGACAGCCAGCCAATATTTTCTTTTAGATTTGGAGAACGGATTTTGGCATGGTGCCGAATTCCACAGGGGTATACAGAGAGCCCTTCAATATTTAATCAATTGCTAAAGAAATCTCTGGAAAGTCTGACAATGCCTGAAAATTCGGTCTTGGTCCAGTATACTGATGACCTACTTGTGGCATCAAAAACACGTGAAGCTTGTGAAGTAGACACCATTGCATTACTGAATCACTTGGCAGATGGAGGATTAAAAGTATCTCCAGCCAAATTGCAGTTCTGTAAGAAAGAAGTCCAGTATCTGGAACATAATATTGAGAAAGGCCTGAGAAAAGTGACCATTGACAGGATCAAAATCATTAGAGGAATGAGAGCCCCAATGACACAAAGAGAGGTGAGAATGTTCCTGGGAATGGTGGGTTACTGTCGTCAGTGGATAAGTAACTTTTCCCTGATTGCCAAACCATTGATTAAATTGACCAAAAGTGAGGTGAAAGACCCATTAGAACTAAACCCAGAAGAAATGGCTGCATTCAGAGAGTTAAAAGACAGACTATGTGAAGCTCCTGCCCTAGGAATGCCTGATTATGAAAAGGAATTTGAGCTGTATTGTAGTGAGAGAAATGGATGTGCACTTTCAGTGCTAATCCAGAAACATGGACGCCTGAGGAGGCCAATTGCCTATTTCTCAGCAACTCTTGACCCAGTAGCTGTGGGTTTACCGGGTTGCCTGAAAGCAGTAGCTGCTACCTGTAAAAGCCTGGAAGAAAGTGAGGGAATCATAATGGGATACCCTGTACGGGTATTTGTACCTCATGATGTAGCAATCCTTTTGACAAGGAGCCGGACACAGTTCATGTCTCATAGTCGGCTGACTAAATATGAGAAAGTCATTCTTGGTGCAACCAATGTAAGCCTGGAGAGATGTGTGAATGTGAATCCAGCGACACTGTTGCCTGATGCCGAATGTGTGGGAGTGAGAAATGACGTTGATCATGACTGCCTGGATGTACTTGATTACTGTACAAAGCCAAGGCCAGACATAAGAGATCTGCCACTGCCTGATGTGCTGTTTGTGGATGGATCTTGTCTGAGAACAGATGAAGGAGTGTTGAGTGCTGCATATGCTGTGTGCAAAGTCTCGGAAGTTGTGGAAGCATCACCTTTGAAAGGAGTTAAATCCGCTCAGGTGGCAGAATTGGTGGCACTGACAAAAGCATGCAAGATTGGGAGGAGTGTGAGAGTGACTGTGATGACTGACAGCCAGTATGGCTTCGGAGTTGTCCATGATTTTGGCCAGCTATGGCTACAAAGAGGTTTCCTGACCTCAAGTTGAACTCCCATAAAGAATGCTGAAGTGGTTGGAAAACTGCTAGAGGCGATACAGCTGCCTAAAGAACTAGCAGTTGTAAAATGTGCTGCTCATGGTCATGGTGATGATTTTGTAACTGTGGGAAATAAATTCGCCAATGACATAGCACAATACTGTGCAAGAAACAATCATTCAATTAACAGGAGTAAAGAGCGAGAAATATCTTCTTGTTCCTTAATGTTTACTAATGAAGTGGGAACATGGGAGGAAGTAAAACAGCTGCAGGATGAGGCAGGAGATGAAGAAATGAGAGATTGGGTGAAAGCAGGTTGTGCACCTAGAAAGATCATGTGTGGATCTATAGGGATGGAAGACCAATCATGCCAAATAGCATGCTATCAACAATGGCAAGGATGTATCATGGCCAAGGACACCTGGGGAGGGATGCTATGATAAGAGCCTTTAAGCAAACCTGGTACAGTCCAAAGTTTAGACTGATAGCAGAAAGTCTCTGCCAGAGATGTCTGATATGTCAGCAATTCAATCCTGGAAAGAAAACAGTGGTGAGCCTAGGAACAATAGGCAGGGAGGGAGGACCCTTCACAAGAATGCAGATAGACTTCATTGAAATGCCCCCAGTCAACAGATTGAGGTATGTCCTGGTGGTGGTCTGTTTGTTCTCCAGGTGGGTGGAGGCATATCCAACAAGAAGAAATGATGGGATAACAGTGGCCAAGGTACGGGTTCCCAGTGACCATTGAATCAGACAGAGGAGGACATTTTTATAATGAAATCATGGGTCTAATTTGTGAAGCATTGAGTGTACAGCAGAAGCTACATTGTGCTTACCGACCAGAGGCTTCTGGTGTGGTTGAACAAATGAATGGTACCATCAAAAACAGAATTGGCAAAATGTGCTTAGCCACAGGAATGAAATGGCCCGATGTCTTGCCTCTAGTCCTGATGACCATTAGGTCTACTCCAGACAGAACGACAGGTTTGAGTCCACATGAAATTGTCATGGGACGTGCTATGAGACATGCACATGTACCAGTGAACAAGCTGATGACTATAACTGATGACATGATTTTGGATAACTGTAAGGGCCTGGCTGACGCAGTTCATTCTGTGTTTCACCAGGTTGGAGAAGACGCCACCACACTTGAAAAGAAACCAGCCCATGATCTGAGCCCAGGGGACTGGGTAAGGATAAAAGTCCACAGAAGAAGGAATTGCCTGGTTCCAAGGTGGGGAAGGCCAAGACAAGTCATCTTGACCACAACAACTGCTGTGAAGTGTGCTGGTGTGAAAAATTGGATACATGCAAGTCACACACTGAGAGTTTCAAATCCAAGAGATGGTACTGGAAAAGAATACTTTGAAGAATCAGATTCCAGTGATGATGCAGAAAGGGAGGCAGTAAGAAGGAAAAAGAATCCTGAAAGTGGGGAAAGTGAGTCAAGGGAAATTTTCATCCCACCAGAAGAGGTTCTGAAGAGAACAGTGCAAACTGCAGAAGGAAGTTCAGACTCAGAAGATTTACCCGAGGTTCCAATTGACAGTGACCAACACAAAAAGAAAGAAAGAAAAGAAAAGAACATTCCAACAGAAGAGACACCTAAATCACATGGGGAAATTGGACAAGTTCCACCTGAGATAAATATTGAAGAAAAAGGGACAGACAAAGATAGTGAGGGACAGATTGCGGAAAAACCCCGAGGAGGTGTAGGGAACATCAACAACAAGCTAGGTGAAGGGACAAGTAGACAGCAAGAAGATTGCGTGTCGGAGACCCGAGGAGGGACAGAAGTAGGGAAATCTCAATTGGTGGAAAAAGAGACTGTTGGAGAAAAGGAAGTTGTTGGGGAAAAGAAAACTGTTAATGAACAAGAGGCAACTGAGACAGAGTCTGAGGAAAGTGACAATGAGATACATGGAGGACGAGTTCTGAGAAAGAGAACTTGGCTTGGAGAAAGAAACAATAAAGAGGGAAAACAAAAGAGAAATGCTAAAGGTGATCTCTGGCCAAATAAGATAAAGAGACTGAGGTACAGACTGACACGAGTTAACTCTTCGAAAGCTGAACAAGTGAACAAAGTGTCAAGTCAAAACCCAACTAAAGAAGAAGAAACAAAGATACCTGAGAGAACTAAAAGAATAAGGAAACCAAACCAGAGGTACAAGTCACCGGAATGGACGTATGTGGCACTGCCTGAACAAGGAGAAGAGGCGGACAGCCAAGGAAGTCCAGAGGAGGCTTTACTGAAGGAGGTTGCTGAAGAAGAAGCTGTGGGAATCCTGAGAGTTATCTTGTCCGACATTGGAGAAGAGACGGATGTTCAGGACCTGATACAGTTTGATGATGATGAAGAGACAGTGAAAAGTGATGAAAATCCAAATTGAGTGAATCCAAGGAAAATTACTTGGAGAAGAGAAGAAAAAAGAAATACTAAAAATTAGTAGATTGTAATAATCTGTTGGGTACTCTCTGCCCTTAAACGTTCGGTAGAGGAGTAGAAGAGGCTAAGTCAAAAGACACGGTCAAATTAACAAAATGGCTAACACTGAGAATAAAAGTAGATGTACCTTTCTGAAAAGATGGTGCAAGATGTGCTGCTGCTGTACAGGTTTATTAATGCTGCTTTGGAGCGTGCTTGCTCTACTGATTTAATTTAGAGTCACTATAGACACTTTAGAAGGTCATACTGAGAACAAAACTAATATAGGGAAAAGTTCACAGAAAATAGTACCGACTAGAACTAGCAATATACATATACATAAGGATACGTCAATTAATGATTTTTCTAGCAATGTTTTTTCTAAATTGTTGTATGAGTACGTAAAGACAATGGAAGTAAGGGATTGCTACGTTTGCATGCAATTACCTGCCTCTGTTTCGGAAGGAGTGACTTATCATCATCTTCCGGCTACGTATGGAATTTCCTGTAGTGTATTGATTAGTATATTTTATCAGTTAGGGAAATTAGATTATAATATGTCTAATGTAGATAATATTCTTGGGCAGTTGCTTATGAATAAAGCACTGAATCCTGAAAAGGAAGCTAACACTTTAGGTGAGATTTTTTTAGAAACCAAAGAATTAACATTAGAATATGTTTTTAGAAATAATTTAACATGCAGTTTGAAAGGAGAAGAGAAGAATTTTTTAGACATGGTTGAGAGAAGAAGATTGAACATGCACAAGAAAGCAGAAGGGCATAAAATGAGTGACACGATGTGGGATATTGAGAAAGAAAAGGAGTTGAAAAATGGAGCCAGTCCAACTATGGCTTTAGATGCCCCACAGAAAGGAAAATTGTGCATTATCAGGAAGAGATCCCAGTATGATTATTATTTCATAGGGACGAGTGAATGCCATGATACATACTTTATTGCAACCGGATGGGGATTTAGAGGAGGAGAAGATCCAGTTTTCCCGGGAGTGTATTATATTTGTGGGAACAAGGCTTATTACCGTTTGCCTGACCGTTGGTTTGGTACATGTTATGTTGGCCTGGTCTTTCCAAAGATTTTTCACATGGATAGAGTAGATGATGCTGAACAAACTAATTTATTAACACGCTATAGAAGAGAAACATGGACAGAAATTGTAGGAGATATTTTTGGAGCTTTAATTCCAGCAGTGGGAATTTCTTTAAATGCATTTGGCATTCGGAAACTGTCAACTGTGGTGGATCGCTTGTCAACAAGCACCACTGGAGGCTTTCTTTTGGTTAATACAGAAATGGTTGCTTTGCGTGCTATGGCGATGCAAAATCGACTTGCCCTTGACATTCTTTTGACAAAAGAGGGTGGAGTCTGTGGAATGCTGAAAGTTCAACATTGTTGCACTTACATTCCTGATGAAAGTAAAGATTTAAAAGTTTATATCAAAAATATTACTGATTTGCATGGAGAATTAGTACCACTGGAAGCTGAAAGTATCTGGACTAGAATGGCTAATAAGATGATTGCTATTAAGAATTTTATAGCTAAAATAGGTAGTACCATTTTTGGTAGGATATTATTTCCATTAACCTTTGTAATTGTTGCATTATTGATCCTTAGATTAGGGTGTATGTGTTGTAGATATAGAAGAAATAAAAAGAAAATCACAAAAGAAAATGTTAAAAGGAGACAAAAGAAACCAGAAAGAGATCCACAAGAAATAGAATTAGAAGAGCTAAGAGAAAGCATGTATATAGAAACTAAAAAGGAAGATGAGATGGAAACAAGGGTTTAAAAACATGAACAAGAAGATATTTTGAATTCTTCCAGAAGGGGAAACTAAATTGATTTTTGGGGTTTTGATTTTTGTGGTGATTAGTTATCACCAAAGGGGGGATTGATGGAGCAGGGTTTTACTTTAAAACCGAATACCTGTTTCATTTTCGCATGTTATAACTAAAAGTACTACTGATTAATTATTAATTATTAAAAGTTTGTCAAATGTTGTCTAACCAACCTTATTAACAAAAGAATTACACGTGGGAATGCTATTGCATGGCTAAAATAATAAGTGAACTAAGTTGGTGAGCAAACTGACAGAAATCGATGTTGCTTATGTAATGTTATTGTGTTTGCGCTTAAATTAATATGCATTAATGGCTTTGGATGTTGCAAATGGCTAGATAAATTCATACACATAAGGGTATTAGCAGGGGTATAACACTGTTTAATCATTTCCGTGCAGTAATTCTGTTTTATGTTTATTTTCACTTATGTGGCCTACTACAAGATGGCTACCACCCGAAGCCTGCATTTGAGTTTATGGAAACTTTTGCAAGAAAGCTTCGTGCTGCCTGTGACCTTGCCCACAAGACAAAACTGAAAAGCCATGATCATGACGACAAATCCAGGACGGTCGCCAAGAACCCCTGAACATGAAGATTGTTGCGAAAAGTGAAAAACTGAACTTATGAACTGTTGATCCCACCATTGGGATACAAATTATCTTATAAAACATCCGTGGATGTATCGAATTAGACATGAACATTTAATTTTCCTATTCATTATTTGGGACAATCTAAGTGTGAGAAAATCTCACACAGTAGCATAAATGTACCAAGATGACATTATTTCCGTCATTCATCCGTTCTGTATAATAAATTGTAACTTTACAGAATGTAAATTTTAGTATAAATATTAGTAGACTAGAGAGGTCTAGCGCCACTTCTTCCCGAGCTGATGATCCGAGCTCCCTATGCTGATGGAGAGGACGATGACTCTACATGACGGCAGGAAACTCTAATTCTTCTACACAGGACCGGTTCTGACTTAGGATCTGACATTTAGACAGAATAGGTAAATATGAGAGAAATGAATTTGCATTTAATTGGCTTTTCTTACAATTTTAGATAAATTATTCTGTTTGAATCTCTGAGTCGGGTGATTATTTCTGGTCATGTTTATTGAATTTATTTGTGTATTCTTTGAAATGTTTTTCGCTAGATTTATAAGCAACTAGTGGTCGCATTGACCTCAAAGTATAGGCAGATCGGATAGGTATTAAAAGGTGAGTTTCCCCTTACACAGGGCACAGATAAGAGTGGTAAGATGAATGTTGGTGTAATTGGCCCCACCAGCGTGTGATGTGTGTGTGCGTGTGTGACTGTGAGATCACTCCGTCCGTTGAAGTAGAGGGGATTCGGAAGCTCTGATCTGCACCACCCCTCCCTCTGAGATACCGCCAGGCTGGCTACATGTGGCTCATCAAAGGGTCCTTTTTCCTCAGGTCTAAATTTGCACTTGAATATGAATGGTCAGCCTTTACCCTGGCCACATTGAAGTTAATCAAGTTCCTGAACCCTTCCCAACTGTCCTTCCAGAGAGAGTTTGAGCCATATTCCTCACACCCAGACCTTACAGCCCCAAGACCCATGCCACTGTTTCTGCTCTGGGAACAGTTTTCACATCTCATTAAGGGAAACACACTGACAGTGGACAGCTGCACGCAAACTACAGCTAATTAGGCCACCGGAGCTCAGACAGGCAACATCTAACTTCTAAAAAATAGTTCAACGGTGTATTTATCAAAATTAACGATTTCTCTGTATGTTGGCTTTTTGTTAGAGAAAAAGCCTCCGCAGGATACAGAGAAAATGGCTTTTGAGGTCTCGTCACGGTAGGAACATGCTATCCGTAATTTGTTACATAATCCAATTTTAAATGCTAAACACCCTACATGGCCCCGGACACCTATATCTATAGGTGGATGGCACATCACGTGCTGATGCCCACAGGTGACATTTCATTTTTCATGCCATTGATGTGGTTTCCTGCGCCTTAGCCTCTGGCCCTAATGGAAAGTTAAATATGCCTCTTGAGAATTTACCCATTTTGCCACATTTTAGGGGTCAGAGCACAAACACTGGGGACTAGACAGCAGAACCCCAGTGTGCATATGTAAGGAAACAGCAACACCGTTCAGAGAAAAATGGAGCTGGCCACGCAAAGGCCGAAATGTTCTAACAAGTAGGAATTACTCATAACAGGAAAGACTTCTCTACTTTATAGCCTAATCACTCTTGGCCTACATCAAGCAGGGTATTTGAAAGTGTAAACCAGATACTTATTGCTAATGAGTTTGGTCCAATGATGATATGAATACCAAACACAACCTTTCAGCAATGCGATCAATTAACATTTACTGAAACACAATTTCTATAGATAAACATTTTGCAGAGTTCTACACACAGAAATCAAAATGGAGGGGGCATAGACAAGTTGGCAAGGGGGTAGGTAGTGTTTTCCTTCCCTCAGTCATGGCTCGCTCTAATTCTTTGTAATGTCCCAATAATTTGAAATAGAAATTGGGTACTCAGCCATCTGGACTTGAGGTGACTACATTAGCTAATGTACAAATCTAGATGTAAGTTGGAAGCACAGGATTATAAGAGATGTCCCAGGGCCCCAGTCTAGACACGGCAGATGCAAGATGGGAGATGAAATGCAGTGAGCCATAAATGGCACAATCAATCAATCAATCAGGTATGTGTAAAGCACGGCTTATCACCCGGGGCTATCCAGGCACTGAGGCCCTAATATCCTTTATTCAAAGAGCCAGGTCTTGAGACCCTTCCTGAAGTCGGCGAGAGATGGACAAGTTCAAAGGTGAAGGGAGGCGTCATTTCAGGTCTTGGTGGCGAGGGGAAGGAACGGCCTCGCTGCGGCACAAAAGTGAATCAGTACCTTAGAGGAGACCTCGAGTGAAGGAAAGCAGGAGTGGACCCTCGCAGATACCTGTTGTGTTGGGTGGCACCAGTGGCATAATGAAACTTGAAGGGGCATCCCTGGAAAGGTCCCCCTCAAGACTCAGTCAAGAGCTCTCAGGCCAGGGTGCTGTGCTGAGGTTGGCCCCTGGAGCTCGGGCCCCCCGTACCACAGAGGCTGCCGGGGCCTATGTTACACCACTGGGTGGCACGGAATGCCACCCTAGGCCAGCGCAGACAGACATGCAGGAGAGATGGCCAGGACCGCAGAAGAAGCAACTGGCTAAGAACTGCACAGACAACGCTCCCGGTGGGGGTGGGGAGGTGTGCGGTGGCTACCCTAGCAACAGAAGCATACATACTGTTTGTCAACACCAGTTGAGAAATTAGAAGCCGTTCACCACAAGCAAATAGACCTTCTCGGCCTTTTTGCATCATAAGAGGGCTCATGGCATTGTCTTTGGCCTCAGGAAAAGAAGTTAACCTGGGAATCATAACGCCCTTTCCTGGGATTACACTCTGGGAGAAGTGATGAGACCACGAGGGAAGTAAAGACACAAGGACCTCGGATGTAAAAATGTCCAAGTCAGAGAAATGTGGCCCATGGTATAGATTCTAAAAGTATAGGTTCGGACACAAAATACGACATAAAGGGCCCAAGAAGGGGGGACGGGGGAGAGGGGGACATAATGAGACTCAATTCAGACACTCATTAATTACTGAAAACAGACAGAAACCTGACTCTGATGAGCCGAATCCTCTGCTTTGAAGCCCTGACATCGAGGAAAATGAAAACACAAATGCACGTGACCCATGCTGTAAGAAATTCGGTCATTAGTTGAGAGGGGTGACAGCTCGAATATAAACACAATCCTTATCACTAAATCACCCTGTGCTCAAACCTTCAGTAGTTTGGCCCAATAGCAGTCAGGCTTAACTTACAGGCAATGTGTAAAGTATTTATGAAGCAGTCAAACAATAATAAAGTAAAAATTCAACACCCAAAAAATCCCAAACTAATTTAGAAATTTAGAGAACATGAAATAAAATGACATCAAACCAACAAAAATCCAATAACTAAAGCCGGGGTTGTAAATTATTAAAGTTTTAAGTAAAAATAGCGCTAAGAAGCGCTAAGCACCAATCGTGCTTATCCGGTCGCGCTGGACCGGGTCAAAGTCAAACGTTCAGGCTGACTGCAATGAGGTTTCAGCCCGGTGGAAAGTTCGCCTTCCAACTTAGTCCAGTTTCATGCAAAGAGCATCAGCCGGGGGTTTGTGTGGTCAGCGTGGTCACTGTTGGTGCAAAGAGCTGGCGCTGGGCTCTGGTCGGAGCTCTGCATTGGCAGGAAACGTAGGGTGGTTATTATCGATGTGAAGAGCACCATGCAGATGAAATTTGGAGTCTGTAGATGGGACGCTCATGTTGGCAGTCGAATGCAGGTTCTGTATCGGCTTTGATAAATTCTTCTTGCATTTGCAAGGAGACCGAGGATGGTTCCTTTTTGATGGAAAGAGCCCAGGACCTCTGGATGTTCACCTGGAGTCCAGCTCTTGTAATGTTCACGTTGGAGAAATGAAGTACACTCTGCCACCAGCCAAGGGTCCAGGACCAGGGGAGGTACCTCTTGGGGGCTGGGGTCACTCCAGCAGAAGCCCGAAGCAGGGTCAAGGCAGGTCAAATTGGTGCTGGTCAGGTGGGCAGGTGCGGGGGGAAGGCCTCTGAAAGCTTGTTGTGTCAATGTAGCTCAAATAGGAAGTCTGCCAACTGACCCTTACTCCTTCGGACAGCAGCACAGTACTTCTTCTAAAACCTCTCAGGTCCAAGGGCACTCTGATGAGAGGTTCTGAGGTTGCCACTTTTATACCAAGTGCCAGCTTGAGTGAGGGGGCCACCCTCTTTGCCTAACCCTAACTGGTTCTTGTCAGTTCTTCTCCTTCCCCTGGGTCTGGCAGGCAGATCCATGTGTGGGCTGCATTTGCCAGTAACAGAGCAGGCAGCTTCAGAAATCAGGAAGGGGTGGGCACAGCCCTCAGGCTACCCATTAAAGCTCAGAAAAGGCTTCCAGGCTATTCTGCTCAGGAGAGCCACACCCAAGGATATTTTGTCCCCTGTCTAGCAGTAATATGCATCACATCACAGGAGAGCCATTAAGACTCATGTGATCCTGGGCATTGGCAGAAAGGCACATTTGGTTTACGCAGGAAAATGGAACTTTCTAAAAGGCACCCTTAGGGGATGTGATGATAATGAACAAAAGATACAGAACACCGACAATATGACGATATATACAGAAAGTCCTAACCACTAGGACATATTTACATCAAAATGTAAACAAATAATCGTTCGGGATTATATGAAGGCCAGCAATAAATGAATTATTGGTACTGACAAGATGTCAACATTTCGACCTGAACTCAATCATTTAAACTGGGTCTTCCTCAGGACAGAAATGAGGTGGCAACCTGGCTATAGGGTTCAGATGCGAATTACGTATACATCCAAGAAACCAATCACCACTTGCACTGTGCCGTCGCCAGGGACACCTTGATATATTGTTGAAGTGCCCTGAATATATCTGTGGGATCTATTTACACAATAATCTGCACAGAATATTATCCTTTGTTCTGCCTGGTATTTTTAGTGGCTGACAGGGAGGACGTGCCCACAGATTCACTATTGAATGCCAAACGATTAGCCAGTGATTCCCCCTAGAATATTCTATCTATACATGTAAACCTAATTACCCATGTTCCTTGAAATATAAAGTTGCCCCTCTGTTTTTATGATATCACAGACTATTTTAAGTTCTAAATAGAACAGAGAATCTTCTATTGCTTACAACTATAGAAGCTGTGAGACATTCAACACATGCGAACAAACATATACTCATCCTTGCGCTCACACACACGCACACACCCACACATACACACACACACACACACACACACACACACACACACACACACACACACTCATGCTTGTAACTTCACAGGTTAACACTGTCAAATGCAAACTATGACAAAAGGGACATTGTTTGATGTAAAAGTACTGAAGCGTATTCTCTATTCTCACCTCAGCCCTCAACCACTCATCCATCCATGTACCAGTTGTTCACTCCATAATCACATATATTCACCTACTTACATATCACTGACGTTCACAAACTCACTGCCCAGATTAGCAAGCACTTTAGTGAAAAGCCAGACCTTTTGGCTTTTCAATGCTTAATTAAAACAGCAGCCTGTCCTCACCATAGGACAGGACACGCTGCTCTCCCTAAGACCTTCGCTGTGGAGGACAGCTTCAGCAAACTTGGAAAGGGTGCAGAGATATGTGCAAGAGAGAGTGAGATACTCACCGCGTGGGGCTTCTCACGAGGACCCAGGCGTGGCGGGAGTGTTGGTCCCGGGCTCTAGGAAGGAAAAGTGAACACAAAGCTTCACTGCCAGGGTGCAATATTGATTGTCTATGCAGAAGTGTTTGTCTGGGAGATACAGCCACCTGCACAACCCTCTCTTTCCAGGTGAATTTACACTAGGGGGGCCTGACATCTGACCAGCATGCCTTAGTGCTGTGGCCTGTCATGTATGGCTCTCATGCATACCACTGCATCAGCCCTCATTAGTTCAAATATATCACATGATAAAGGGTGTAGGCGAAGAGTGATGGAGGTGAGGGACACACACGCACACACACCCACACACACACACGCACCAACACTGAGAACAAGCACTTGTCCAGTTCTATTCCTTCCTGTTTCTTCTGCTAGGGATTCGAATGGTCACCTTCAAGCTGCGAGACAAATGTGCGCCTTACAAATGTGCAAAACACAGTATAATGTACACTTACTCTGGTGTCCTCTGCTTGAGGTATTCTGGTAACTTCTGCAGAAGATTCTGGGTGCGGCGGCTTTGACGTCACTATGAACAACAGATTATTCTAAGGTTAAAATTTAGCAGGTTTAGACATGTGGGAGGCAGTGAGATAAGAAAGAGAGACAGAGAGAGAGAGACAAGGAGACAGAGAAAAAAAGAGAAAAATAGAATGAGAGAAATGGGACAGAGAGAGACTGAGAGAGCATGATGAGCGAAGTAAGAACAGAATGAAAGAGAGAGAGAAAGAGACAGCCAGAGATAGATAAACTGAGAAATAGAGGGAAAGGAAGAAAGAGAGATGGTTGAGTGAGAATGAGAGGCTTTCAGAGGAAGAGCCACTGTGCCGTGGGACATGGATTTGCCCCTGGTGTGGTGTCGGGCGCTGCCAGGTGTTTGGGCAATTCTACCCTCTGGGAGCACTCAGAGGTTATCCGCCTCAACCAGCTCTAGCGAAACTTGAAACACAGGTGGAAAGGTGGATTAAATAACTTGAAACACGGGAGGAAAGGTGGATTAAACAACTTGAAACACGTGTGGAAAGGTGGATTAAACAACTTGAAAAACGGGAGGAAAGGTGGATTAAACAACTTGAAACGCGGGTGGAAAGGTGGATTAAACAACTTGAAACACGGGTAGAAAGGTGGATTAAACAACTTGAAACAGGGGAGGAAAGGTGGATTAAACAACTTGAAACACGTGTGGAAAGGTGGATTAAACAACTTGAAACACGGGAGGAAAGGTGGATTAAACAACTTGAAACACGGGAGGAAAGGTGGATTAAAGAACTTGAAACACGGGTAGAAAGGTGGATTAAACAACTTGAAACACGGGAGGAAAGGTGGATTAAACAACTTGAAACACGGGAGGAAAGGTGGATTAAACAACTTGAAACAGTGGAGGAAAGGTGGATTAAACAACTTGAAACACGTGTGGAAAGGTGGATTAAACAACTTGAAACACGGGAGGAAAGGTGGATTAAACAACTTGAAACACGGTTGGAAAGGTGGATTAAACAACTTGAAACACGGGAGGAAAGGTGGATTAAACAACTTGAAACTCGGGAGGAAAGGTGGATTAAACAATTTGAAACACAAGAGGAAAGGTGGATTAAACTCCCGTTGGGTGTGGCTGGGCGTATAGCCATAATTAAAATGGTTGTGTTACCTCATTTCCTCTATCACAAGGATAATTAATTAATTGAATTGTATTACATAAATTAATAAAAACCATTGCATAACAATAAAAATGTTAACAAATGTGCGTTAGCTAAAATCTTCAAATAAATGAAAAGAACTTCAATTGTTTCATGTCCGATTCAAAAGTTTTCACCCAAAGCATTTCGGCCGTCACTTGCATCAAAGTTGAGAAAGACAAGATGATTTCAGGTTTTGCGCAAAAAGGTGCGCGCTGCTCATCGGACCGAGCCATGGAGAGGTGAGGGTCTTTTTCCAGGTTGCATAGGGGATACAAGACAGGACAAGTACAGATTGCTTTATCTCCGTGGTGGCAAGCGCTTTCTTAAGCTGGGTGTTCCACAGGAGCCTGTTTTTTCAAATATGACTCTGAGGCAGCTCTTGAGATATTGGTCAGGTGATTTCAGAAGACGAATTTAGTATTTAGGAAAGTCGGCCTCGATGGTTAATGCTTCTTGGACCGGTCCAAGTTCCAGCCTGAGTCTTCCCTAAGCAGATGTTTTGGTAGTCGGAAGATCTTTTTAAAGCCAACGCACTGAGCCCGCTCCAACAGTTGAGAGCAGGCTCCTGGGAAGGCATAATGTCTGCAGCACAGTGCCGGAAGACAGGGAGGCTTGAATGACTTTCCTTATTCCCTCTGCTGACAGACCTTTTAGGTTATTGTTGAGTTTGATGAAACCATAAGTAATTGCCGCTGCGCTCTTCGCCAGGTCATTTTTGTGAGCGGATGTTTGAGCAGATTCTGTGAACCAGACCCCCAGGTATCTGTATTTCGGAGCTGACGGGATGGGCACAGGGCTCATAGTGCGTACAACTTCTTTTATAGTCGTGTGCTGGCCGAGTGCAAGGATTTGTGTCTTGTCTGGGTTGATGGTGAGGAGATTCTTTGCACTGTAATTGTGTCGGCTCGTCAAGGGACATTGGAGCCCCACATTGATAAGTTCCATGATGACTATGTCGTCCGCGTATTGAAGGATATGAAGGGGGCGGTGGCCTAAACAGGGCGGAACCAGACATCTGTTCAACAGAGCTTGCCCCAAATCTGCTGTGTACAAGTTGGAAAGTAAGGGTGCCAGCACGCAGCCTTGTTTCAGACCCTCTGCGGTGCAAATTTGACAGATAAAGATGTAGGGCCTGTTCTCACTCGTACTCAGGTGTCAGAATAGAGGGAGATTATGGCCGTTAGAAGAGGGGATTGGATTTCTCAGTTTGCTAATTTCTTCAAAAGGGTGTGTCTGACAACCTTATCAAATGCTGTAGTGAAATCCATAAAACAGCAGAACTATGGAGGTTGGTTCTGCTGGGTGGCTTGGTGGCAGAGGGCGGATAATGCTATGATGTTGTCAGTTGTGGCAGCTCCTGCGCGGAACCCAGTTTGGAAAAAGGGGAGCAACTCGTTTGCTTCTACCCAGCTTTCCAGTTTTTAGGTCTCGGGACCATCCGGTCTGCTGAAGGCAGAACCGGAAGTCGAGAGATTTAATGACTTGGAGAAGAGGGGCTTGAACCCGCCCCTCTTCTCCCCTGTTCTCCATTGGCTGGCCTCTTGAATGCTGGCCAGCCATTGGAGAAGAGGTCAGTCATTCAGATCAGGCCCCGTCCTTTTCGGATCGGGGGGCGTGTTTTTTGCAAGAAGTCTCAAGGAGGAGATAACAGCAAAACACGCCCCCAAATACGAAAAGGACGCTGCGTTTCTCCGAGGCATTTCTGCTCTGCCTCGGAGAAAGGCGGTGGTGTCTTCCGGTGCCCTCGGCTTGTTCCTCTTTACTTTGCTCGGGCTGCATAGCTTATTTACATTACTGGTAAATTCACAATACGTCTTTCACAACCAGCTGCACTGTCTATTAATATTAAACTCAACCTAAAAATACTCCATACTTCCTTTCCGTGCATTGCGTGCTCCCCGCATAACCTCTTTCCTTCTGACACAATCATTTTGCAGAATCTGCTCTTTTTTGCCATGTAGAAACCACATCTGCCTGGCATTGGTGCATGCACATCGTCTTCGACAGGCGCTGCCATTTTTGCAACGATACAGGCTGACTCCAGGCAGGAAGAAACAAATCATGCAGCCATCCCAACACTACCGGCTTGTGTCTAATCAAAAAAGAAAGCAGACGTCATTTTTGCAGCTATCTTGGAAAGGGCTGATTAGAAGAAAGTTGACATGGGGAAGTGGGAAAAGTAAGCCTGAACACCTTCAGAACGCACTGTTTATACTCATGTGAAGTTCTCTGCGTGTATTTAGGTGGCTTATGTCATTTACTATGTGTAACATTTCCAACTTATTGCATTTTCTGACCCGCCTTTTCTGGCTCCTTGTTTTCTTTTTCCCTCCGAATCCCCCCTGACTTTCTCTCTTCCTAATTTCTCTCACGCGTCTTTGTTTTCCTTCTTCTTCCCACCGAACCCCCTGACTTTCTCTCTTTCTAATTTCTCTCACACTCCGTGTCCCCTCTCTCACGCTCCCAGCCTGAGCCCCGCCCTGCTAGCTGCCCCATCCGCGGGGCTCCCCGAGGACCATACACTCCGAAGAGCGGGGTCCCCATCACACCACACTTGGCCGTAGTACTGGAAAAATCTTGCATCCGTGGTCTGGGAAAGGGAGCGCTGGCAGCCAGCAGAACGGGGAGAGGAGGCGAGAGTCTCACTCACCGATAGCCGTGGACCCGGCCAGGCTTGAGCACTCCGGAAAGAGGGAGAGCCGAGCCAGAGCCGAGTCAAGGTTCTGGCTCGGATCTTCGAGCCTGTGCACGAGCCCAGCCCTGAAAATGGCTGCGATGTAACTCGTACAACACACATCATGTAAAATGTGATCAAGTCCCTTCAAAATTTAAAACAGTGCATTTCTTAAAGATGTACAAACTTTGCCATTGATACCTCACATTATGAAACCGCGCCAAGAACTACATAAAGGGATAGTTTTTAAACATGAACCATTACTGAAATAAGTGGCAGGATATGGGTCATATAAACACTGTACGTGGCCCAGAATATTATAGAGCAACAATAGCATACTCTGAACGCACCTATTTGAAAGTGCTTTAGTAGGTGATTATGAAGGAAAGAGAGTTTTGGTGAAAATAAATATTTGCCTAAGTTCACACAATTTAAGAGGGGAAGCCGCGATTTATCCACCCTTTCTGGGTTCACGTTGTACAAAGCAGCCAGTAAATAGCTATCTGTTTGTCTTCTCTTATGCTAAAGATCTGTTTTTACCTAGGTGCATTTTGCTGTAGTTTGTATTTTGTAAAAACTCAAAACGCAGGTACTTTCCATTGCCAACACTTACATTACACGTGGCCACCATTCTTTGTTTATAGACATGGGGAGGTTAGGTGATTTGCCCAGAATCACAGGATGTTGAGCACTGCCGAGACTCAACCCTGGCTGCCAAGTTCCGAAGTCCGCAGCTCTGGCCCTAACCGCAACATCCAGGACCAGGAAGAAGGAGGGGAGTGGCAAAAGCCACATGAAAGCTCGGCTCGTCGTGGTCTCGAGGTTCCAACAGGGCCTCAAGCCGAGCCAGAGCCGAGCTTCAGGCTCGAGCCTGGTCCAAACTTTCAGTGGATTGCCCACCTCTTAATTCTGGGCCATTGCGTCCCAGAGCTTCTGATGCACGACACAGGAAGAGTGGATGGAAGCAAGGAATACCTTTGTACCTAGGACCCCTTTCCTATTTTTGTGACCCCCAACAGTTGACGACTAAATCCTGACTTATATCTGAGAGAGAGGGACCTCCCCACCAGACACATGCGCACGCACATCCAGACCTGGGCATTTCTTTCACTGGATCCAGGGACCTTACTTCAATTGATCCAACCGAACGCAGCAGAACCACAACTCCCAGAATGGACAGTGCTGGTAAACAAACATCACTTAGCACTGCGTCCTGCTGACCCGGGGCCGTCCGGTCCTTATCAGCAGCAGGGGGCTGTAATGTTTCAACCCCCCGGGCTGTAAATACCACCTTTTGGGAAATGCAGACGTCTTTTGTGGCCATGTATTTCCGGTCGTAGACTGTGTAATTACACAGAGAGCGTCTGGTATAGCACCTCTGCTGTTTCTAGGTGCTACGAACAACTGGTGTCACTATGACCCAGAGCGATGGTGCTCAATATACTGACCCCGGCAGGAGGAGGGCTGGGAGTTGATCCTGAAGTGTGACCTGCAGTGACCGCAGATGTCAGCAGCGAGCGCCGAACCGCCACGCCCTCACCTCACGATGGGCAGGTACAAGCAGCCAGGGAGCCTCGGGACTGGCTCCTTCCCAGGCCTGGCTCAGGGCCACTCCCTCCCCACAGGAGGCATAAAGACCGGGCCGAGGCACCCCACCAGACACATGCGCACGCACATCCAGACCCGGGCATTTCTTTATTAACTCACTTTAATATCGAAACCAAAACTAGAGCTTCGAGCAACTGGAGGTCTGCCATCCAGGTACTAGCCAGGACCAGGCCTGCTTAGCTCCGAGATCAGGCGAATGCAGGGTGGTAAGGCCCTGGCCTGTAAAGCTGTTAATTAATTGCTTCAGCATCTGCAGGCGCAGTGCCGACATGCCAGAGGTGCCTTTTCACAGGTCTGGCGGCATTGCCCATCGCCGGAATTCCATCACATCCTCTCCCAACGGCGCACCACAGCCGAACCCGCTGGGCCGTGGTACACTTTGCTGTTAACGGTTGCCTGTAAATGATCTGGTTTAATTTGAAGCTGTATGCAGCTCCGCATATGCCTCATAATGTATGTTGGGTGGCTCTGTATTTGTATGTGGGTGACTGTGTATGTATGTGGCTCTGTATCTGTATGGCTCTGTATATGTGTGTGAGTAGCTCTGTATGTGTGTATGGGTGGCTCTGTATGTGTAGATCAATGACATAGTGTATGTCTACATCTATGTGACTAGGTCTATATGTCTATGTAGTTGATTCTCTCTCTAAAACTACCTCACTATCTCTCTACCTCTCTCTCTCACTACCTCACTCTCTCACTACCTCACTCTCTCTCTCTCTCTCTCTCTCTCACTATCTCAATCACTCTCTCTCACTAACTCACTCTCTCTCTCTACCTAACTATCTACATCACTCTCTCTCACTCACTACCTCAATCACTCTCTATCTCACTACCTCACTGTTTCTATCTCACTAACTCACTTTCACTCTCTCTTTCACTACCTCTCTCTCTATCTCACTACATCACAACATCACTCTATGCTTATATATCACTACCTCACAACATCCCTCTCCCTCGCTACCTCACTCTTTCACTACCTCACTCTCTCTATCTCACTACCTCACTCTCTATCTCACTACCTCACTCTCTATCTACCTCTCTCTCTCACTACCTCACTCTCTCTCTGCTAATGCAATAGGTATCACATATGCAAAAAAAAAGCTAATGCCAATAGAAATGACAATGCCATTTATTTAGGGATACAAAAATGATAAAAAAATAATGAGCAATACCAATAGCTCTAGCTATAATATTGCCGAGACCATTGCATTGTAAATGCTTGTTTCAATAGTATTAGGGCAAATGCTTTAGCTTCCAGGTCCAGCAGCACTATTTTGTGGTAATTGCTCCGTTTTAGGGGGTAACCTTTTTTAAAGATTGGGCATAATATTGATCCTCACCAGGCTTCAGGTGTTTTGCCCGGTGTTGAAGAGAGGAGTTAGTAACGCTGCCCAGTGCTGTGGGGCACATTGGAAGACCCCGTCTGGGAGCCCGTTTGGGCTAGAAGCTCTGCTGGCCCTCATTGCCTTTCTTAGATTTACTATTTCCGAGGGTGAGGTTAGGTCTTGGTTTTCTTCTGATTTCAACAGATAGGGTAGCATAGAGTTGGTGTGCTTGGTTGCGAGAAACAGACTGCTGATGTGGTTCTCCCAGACTGATGCTGAAACCCCGTTTTCCCTTGATGTCCAAACTGATTTTAGATTGTTCACATACCTAGAGAACCGGGCTAGGGATCTTTCTTTGAGCATATCAAAGATTTTTATCCTCTTCTCCTGTTGAGCTAATTTCAGAGCCCACATTTTTTATGTGGGTTTTCTGTGTGTCTTTTAAAGCTTCTAGGTTTCTGGATGTTGGATTAAGCTTGCACAGGCGAGTGCTCCTCCTTAGGTCCTTCAGTTTGGGATTGATGTTCCATTGCACCAGGAATTTCTTTGGATGGCTTGGTATCTGCTGTGCGTGCTTTAATGGATACCTGCCCCCCTGAATTGATTCTACCAGAGCTCCGGTCATGGAATCCCAGTTTATCAAAAGTAGTTCACCAGGTTGGTCCATAGGCCGTGTTCTCCCTTCGCGGAGCCATTTTGCCACCTGGGGCGAGTGGAAAAGTTGCCGCTTTATTCGCCTGACAAGAGTATTTATCATTTTCTCTATCTTTTTAAAAATATTCCCATTGTCCTGACCAACAGTTTTTTCATCTCTCTGTGGGGGTTGCTCATTCGGCTCATATGGGCTGGCTTCCGGCCTCGCATTCACAGAGAAGTTCTTACACTCCCCCATGATCACAGCGGTTTTGGAGTCCCTGACTTCCAAATGTATTTTTACATAGCTCAAGCGCATTACATTTACTATTGGTATCACCCAGATGCTCGGTTACTATTCATTAAACCAGAATGGCCACAACTAGCTCACCTTCCACTGGCTACCATATTGCCCCCAGGGCTCCCCCGTGACCCTAACACAATACAGACACTTGCTACTACTAGTTGGGCATGGTTTAAATGTTTACGCTATCTTGGTGGTGATGCTCTGTACTACCCACGCATCCCACTTATAAACAACCCATGGCTTCTGGTTACTCGGGAGAAAATAGTACAGCGCTCTCTGGGTGCCCACAACTGGCGGATTGCGGGTGACCTATTTATAGATAGTGTGCTCATGCCCAGCTCTACGATGGCCAGTGGGGGACAATCGTCAACTATGGACAGATTCACTTTTCATCATTTGCATAGCACGTTGTGAGCTGTGCTGCCCGCCTATGATTGTGTCCCTCGACAATAGTCATCTGGTCTCTAAACTATATCGTCATTCTCTACAGTTAAAGGTTGTTGGAGCTGAGAGAGCCAGGGCTGTGTGAGGAACACGACTTGGGTGCACCTATTCTGGACAAGGTTTGGTATTAGTGTTGTTTGCAGACTAAACTTGTCTCAGGCAATCACTGGCATAAGATATTACATTATAAATATCTCCATAGAGCTTACACTACCCTGACACACTGGCGAAATTTGACCCGCCTAGATCCCATTGGTGCCCAAAATGTCAGGCAGATCATGCTGACTTCTCCCACTTGACATGGACTTGTTCGGTGATATCGTCCTTTTCGAAGGATATTTTTTCCACTCTGTCGCTTAGAATTGAGCAGTCACTCTCTGCTGACCTCCTCATGGCTTTATTGGGGTATGTTAAGCCATTGCCACTGGTTCTCTGTCGTTTTACTGCCATTGCTCTATTATTAGCCAATTGACGAAACTCCATAAACTGGGGAACTCATACCCTCCACACGGTGGCCGCCTGGATGAAAGACCTATCCTTCTGTGACACTGATTCTGAATTGCATGCCTCTCTGCAGCCAGTTATATCCAGGCCTAAGCATATTTGGAATCCACTGCACAATTATTTATTATCTATGGCTGACTCTACAGATGCTAAAACAACCGATTAGCTATATGTCCTCTTTAGCTATTTATATTATTTGTCACTTGCTGTATCGTCCCATGGCGCCTATTTTTTTCTTCTTCAGCATTATCTGCTCTGAGATATGTCATGTCTCTTACAGTTTTTTCATATGTGTCTTTTGCATATCATATGTATTCTTTTTCTTTGTTGGGTAACCTGCTGTACCACATAAATATCCCTTTTATGGGTCAGGTAATGGCTTCACTGTATGCGCTTGTTGGAAACACGATAACATTTTTAAAAAAAACAGACAACATGCCCAGGAAACTCAGGCCAACCTGGTAGAGTTTTGTTGGCTTGTCAGCGAGGGAGAATTAAAAAAAAACTGCCTGATCTATTGCAGGGGCTACTCTGTATCACATCCTCCTGTCAGAGTCCTTCCCACAGGGGATTTGACCCATCTCAACAGTAACAGGACTCAATTTAAACTGGACCTTAACTACAGCTGTGTTTTAACTTTCTACCTCTTTAACTTGGGTAATTATTTGCCCACCTCTTCTAACCCTATTATTGCTAGGGCAAGTCCTCACTTACCCACAGAGGTTACCCAACACTTGAGCAACCCCAACATGACCAGCAGGGTCAGGGGCCTAACTTGCTTTTGTCTCTCAGGGCAGTGTCAGGGATCCCATTCACCTGAATGGAGTGGGAGTGCTTACTTCCACCCTCAGGGATCACCAGCTTGCGATCCGGAGGCTTCTCCCAGTTAAAAGCTATGAGGATCTCCTCATCCGAGGAGTCCTCCCCATGACTACACTGGACATCCCTGTGCTAACCACCTTTTGGGACAGATGACATCACCTCTGTAGTGCCCTGCGTTAACTGAAGAGTCCACAAAGTCCACCCATGTCTGGTTTTGACCTTTATGTGTGTCTCTGAACTTAAGCCTATACTTTTCGGTAGTGAGTTCAAATCCTTCTATCTAGGTTTCCTTCAAAGGCTGATCGTACTCAACCACATCTTCATTAAGGTTCAGAAGTCTATCTCTGCCCTTCAGTGAGAAAACCTCCCAAAGAATAAAGCCCCAGTGTTGGCGACCTAACCTCCTCATTTTGCAGGCCCTCTCAAAGGATGCAAACCATTTGCCGATATCACCACCACCACTATAGTTGGGGACAATCCCTTTGGGGATTTCTGGCTCAAAGGATTCCTTCTTCTCCCTTGAACTATTGTTCCTGCCACCATCTTTAGGCCTCAAGTCAAACTTAATCCTTCTTACCTCAAGAGATAGTCTCCTTTCCTCAAGGTCCAGCTTTTTCTCCTCCAGCGAGAGTTGGTCAAGCTGTTCCTCCCAGTTTCCTACCACCTGTCCAGTGGAGGTTCCACTAGAGTGCCTGCTGTCACTTCCCACTGGTGAAGGTGGTCTGGGATAGAGTAAAGAGTTTTGGTCTTCACCATCTTCCCCATCTTTCTCAACTTGAGCCAGGACCACACCCTCACCTTCTTCAAGGTCATCTTCTAATATTTGTCCCTCCCTATCTAGCTTGTCTTGCTCGAAAGAGCTGAGAGCTCCCTCCACTTCCTCCTTTTTGATAGTTTTCCTGTAGGGAATACCTGCTAATTTGCACAAAGATCTCAGATCATTGATCTTCAGACCTGGGATGACTGTCAGGTCGAGATTCTGTGCAGCCTCCATTCTACCTAACCTTTTTCTTTAGAAGTTGGGACCTTTCAAAAATTTACCAAAAACTTTAAAACTTTTTCCTAACTTGCGTAGACTTTTTAATTGTACTTATGGAATGGTGTCTACGCAGGGTGCTAATAATCCAATTTAAAAAAAATCATAAACATTGCTATAAAATAGTTTTTTATGCTAAAGTCAATTTAGTGGATTTAACATGCACAAATCATTTATGACCAAGTCGTACTGCAAAACACAGGTTCAGTATCCGCACCCCTGTAACACCAATGTAGGAAAGTGTAACATTGTGTGTCAAGGAGGTTAGTCCTCACCATGCAATACTATCACGATGCCCCAGAGAAGGTCTTTGGATGCACACTAATAAACCTATAACTCAGTCATGGTAGTGTGGCGAAGAGCAGTCCGGCTTCACTAGAGGAACATGTGTTAATCATTTCAGAGTTCCAACATGGACCATAAGTAACTGACACGACTCTATATAAATCAGACACCAATTTCTAAAAATAAAGTGCATTTGTATATTAATTTAGACACCAAATGAATGAAATAGCATACACATAACCGGAGTTATGGATTTTAGAAGCAATATTAAATAAGTGAAAAATAATTCATGAAAAACACAACATTGCAGTCAATGAGAAACACCACTATTGACAATTCGCCACTTCGAGGTCGAGTTACGTGGAACACTTGCAGGGTTAAGGTTGGGCGGGTCCTAGGACCAAGCCACGACAGTCAGTATAATTTTATCTAGCCCAGGGAGTAGTGACACAACTAAAGCACATCATTAAACACAATTCTACACATCATAGGAAGTTTAAGAGGCAATTACTCTATGCAGGTCTGTAGATTTAAAATGTATGTGGAAATGCACATTACACATTGTTAATGATGCACAAAATATAAATCTTAAATACACTTCCACACTTGTGATATGAGCAAGTCTTACCGGCTTTCTTTCGTAAGCAATAATACACATTGAAGGAGACTGATAGGAGTAGGAGGGCAGCGGTGACTGCGATACACGAGATCAGGACGTAGTCAATTCCGCAACTCCCAGCTACAGGATCTGAAAGAAAAGGCACAACAGACAATCAAGAGAAAGCACAATAGACACTCAGAGACTGTACCTGAAAGAAAAAGAACAGCAAACATTCAAGAGAAAGCACAACAGATATGTAGGGACAGTACCTGAAAGAAAAAGCACTGCAGACACTCAGAGACAGTGCCTGAAAGAGACAGCACAGCAGGCACTCACAGGCAGAACCTGAAAGACAAACCAGAGCCTAGAAACTGAGGGAGTATATGAAATGCAAATCACAGCAGACACTCAGACAGTACCTGAAAGAGAAAGAACAGCAGACATTCATAGACAGTAACTGAAGGAGAAAGCACTGCAGACACTCAAAGGCAGCATCCGAAAGACAAACCAGAGCAGGCACAAGGAAGTAGTATATGAAATTCAAATCACAGCAGACATTCAGAGACAGTATCTCAAAGGGGAAGCACTGCAGACAATCACACGCAGTATCTGAAAGAGAAATCACTACAGACACTCAGAGACAACGCTTGAAAAACAGAGCACAGAGACATTAAGAGAAGGTGTCTGAAAAACTGAGTACAGCGACATTCAGAGACAGTACCTGAAAAACAGAGCAAAACAGGCACTCGAAAGTAGTACCTGAAAGAGAAAGCACAGCAGACTTTAGGAGAAACTACCTGAGAGTAGCGCATAGCAGGCACTCATAGGCAGCACCTGAAAGAGAAAGCACAGCACATACTCAAAGGCAATATCTTGAAAGACAGAGTACAGCAGACACTTACAAATAGTATCTTAAAGTGAAAGCACGGCAGACACTCAGAGGTTGTACCTGAAAGAGAAATGAAAGCAGACACACTGAGGTAATACGTGAAATGCAAATCACAGCAGACACTCAGAGACAGAACCTGAAATACAGAGCACTGCAGACACACTGAGGGAGGACCTGAAAGACAAATCAAAGCAGATACTCAGAGGCAGTTGGTGAAAGATAAATCACAGCAGACACTCAGCAACCACTCAGTTGGAATACCTGAAGGAGAAAGCACTGCAGACACTCAGATACTGTACCTGAAAGAGAAAGCAGAGTAGATAGACCAAAGCAGTACACAAAATATAAACCACAGCTGGCACACTGAGGCAGAACCTGAAAGTCAAATCACAGCAGCCACACTGAGGGAGTGCATGAAATTCAAATCACAGCAGACTCACTGAGAGAGTGCATGAAATACAAATCACAGCAGACAGACTGAGGCAGTAAATGAAAAACAAATCACTGCTGAGATACTGGGGCAGACCTAACAGAAAAAATACAGCAGAAACACTCAGGCAACACCTAAAAGACAAATCACAGCAGACACATTGAGGCAAAACCTGGAAGACAAACCACCGCAGACACACTGAGGCAGAACCTGAAATACAATTCACAGCAGGCACACTGAGTAACTGCATGAAATACAAATCACAGCAGCCACACTGAGAGTGCATATTCTCCGAGGGAAACAACCATTACAACAGTCATTACAACGCACTACCTTTACAACGCAGCTGTTACAACGCGACTGCATTTACATCGCATGCCATTACAATGCAGACATTACATCGCATGTCACTACAACGCACGCCATTACATTGCATGCCATTATAACGCATACCATTACAACGCATGCCCTTACAAATGCATTATAAGGTAACTCAAGGAGTTTTTTGTTTTTGTTTTAGGGTGGGTATGGGTTTAGGGGTACATGAGAATAGTCATTTTTACCCCTACACTATCCAACACTTACCCTACTGTTGCACTCACTGGAGTGTGAATAGTAATTTTTACCCCTACACTATCCAACACTTACCCTACTTTTGCACTCACTGGAGTGGGAATAGTAATTTTTACCCCTACACTATCCAACACGTACCCCACTGTTACCCTAAAAGTATTATGAGTTGTAATAGTAAGCGTTGTAATGGAATGCATTGCAATGGAATGCGTTTTAAAGGTAGTTTCTAAAATTGCTTTGTAATCGCATGCGTTGTAAAATCATGCGTTGTAATGGTAGCTGCTATGTAAAAACTTTGTTGTAAAAGCATGCGTTGTAATTGTTTGTGTTGTAACGTCAAATATTCAAAATCCAAATCACAGCAGAGGCACTGAGGGAGAGCATGAAAAACAAATCACAACAGACACACTGAGGCAGGCCCAAGAGACAAATCACAGCAGACACACTAAGGCAGCAACTAAAAGACACATCACAGCAGACATTCACCAAAGGACTTGAAAGGGAAAGCACTGCAGAACCTCAGAGTCAGTACCTAAAAGACCAATTACATCAGTAATAGTGAAAATCTTAAGAGACAGTGTAGTACCATAGAGCATGACATGCCACTTGAAGTGAAAATGACCCGAGAGAGACTGCACTACCAGAGACTATCTGACACAGTGCCAGAAACACACCATTGTCACGTCTGGAGTCTCTCACGATGACAGCAAAGGATTAAGCCACTAAAAGAAGAGATGTTTCTAAAAACAAACTCCCAGTGCCCTATTCACAAAGGCAAGTTTACAGGTAGACTTTCCGCAGATAGACCTATCCACATATAGGCCTAGATATCCTTCATCAGAGATCTATAAGTTCCAACTCAGGTCAGTAAACTATGAATCCTGTTCTGATCATCTCCGTAAGAATTCAATTCTAAAAGAACTCTTAAGTTCCTCTATCCTCTGGATCCCTTCTCACAGGAGTTTTGTGAATCATCTGCTAAGCATCTTGTAGTGAGAATCTGCATCATTTATCGATCATATCCTTCATTTATGGAGAATTCCTCAGCTGCAGCCACAAAACCTCTGGTGCCTGCTGTTAATTTCTCGGGTTTTAACTCTGAAGATCCGGAAACAATTCTAAAACTTGTGAATACAGTGAAATCAGGTTCTCAGGATGATCCATGTCCCACACAAATTTTTAATTTGTTGGCTCCTATGACTAGTATAGTAATTTTCTAACCGGTTTGCGGTGGTTTATACATCTCTATCTAGTATGGTGCCTTCTCATTTGGAAAAGTTTTATGTTGTTCCTCTGCTAAAAAAACAGCCTTTCGTTCTGAGTAACGATCATCCAATCTCGCTGCTGCCTTACTGTGCGATGATAACTGATATATGCACAAAGAACAGATGATGTACAGAATGCTGAACAAATAAAACATTCACCCCCAGTCACAGATCTCAGTGAAATCCATTGTTTGTTTGCTCACTTCGCCACCCCAGTTTGGACACAGCCATAGGAACATCAGTCTTGACCCTGTTCCTCATGGGAACAGTCCAGCCCGAACTGCCAGGCCAGGTCCTTACTGGACTTTAAATAAGCATCCAGGGGCTGGATTCGGGTATCACCTCTCATCAGCCAGGCTAGCTTGAATCTGGTGGCATAGCAAGCACGGGACACATGTCTGGTAATACCCTTCCCACTTCGGGCGACAAATGCAAAAAGAACCGATGATGGACGGAATTCTGAACAAATCAAATTATCACCCCCCCCCCCAGTCACAGATCTGAGTTAAATTTATAATTTTTTGCTTGTCACACCATTCCAGTTTGGACCCAGCCATATGTATTCCAGTTTTGACCCTGCTCCCCTTGGGAAACGTCCGGCTGTTAACTGATATAGCTTTTAAAACTAATAGTGCGCAGTTTTCTGATTATATAGCCACTATGGGCCAGATGTAGGTGGCTAAATACCGGTCGGTAACGCCGAAATTCGGTAAATTTCAGCGTTACCGACCGGTATTTAGCCATTCGTAATGTAGGTAAGGAATCGGTAAATAAGGAATCGGTAAATACCAATTCCTTATTGCTCTTGCATTTAAGGAATCGGTAATACCGAATCCTTCAATGCAATGTAGGAAGCACATTAAAGAGTGCTTTTGAGCCTTAAGAAATTGGTAAACATTCATGCCCTTAGGGCATGTATGTGCACCACATGTGCACACATGCACATTTCAGGGGTGAAACAGGGTGTCCTTTTGACACCCTGGCACCCTTGAAAGTGCTCCTGCTATTAGCGATTTGGTAATACCGAATTGCTAATAGTGAATGTCTTCACATTCATTCCTATGGGCCTCCAAGCCCATAGAAATGAATGGGTAGGTATTCCTTATTACCGAATCTCAATTACCGATTCGATAATAAGGAATATTAAGGATTCAGTATTTTTTACCGAATCTTTACCTACATAGGAAATACCGATTTCTTAATAGCGAATCGGTAAAATTCGCTATTAAGAAATCAGTATTTCAGATTTACCTACATATCTCTTCTAACCTCTGCCTACGCTGGATTGCTATTTTTTCGTTTGGGAAATATTCAGTTTATGCCCCTTATCAAATGGCGCCTCAACCATTTCACTATAGCATTCCCAACAGAACCTTCTCCATCAGCCCAACTCTTGTCACTTTCTAAGTTGTGCTCCTTGATGTTCTAATCAATATTTCGATCCTCTGCTAATCAATAGTCTCTGTTGGACCTGGCCTTTTTTTACAGGGCTATGCTCAAATGTTTATCCTTCTTCCTCCTATTTTTCTGACCTGTTTATGCTGGTTTTAGGACCCGGGGCACTTTACCAGTGCTGCCCAGTGCTAAGGTGAAAGTGCGTCCTGTGTAAAATGTATTGATTATTGGTTTATCCATGATTGATATATCTAATTTATTAGTAAGTCCCTAGTAAAATTCACCAGGAGTACCCAGGGCCTGTAAATCAAATGCTGCTAGTGGGCCTGCAGCACTGAATGTGCCACCCACACAAGTAGCACTTTAAACTTGTCTCAGACTTTCCACAGCAGTGTCTGTGTGTGCAGTTATAAACTTGCCAGGCGCAAACCTTCCCTTTTACTACATGTAAGTTGCCCCTAAGTGAGGTCCAAGGCAGCCCCCTGTGCAAGGTGCAGTGAATTTAAAAGGTAGGACCTGTACTGTTGTGTTTTACATGTCCAAATAGTGAAATACTGCTAATTTCGTTTTTCACTGTTGCAAGGCCTATATCTCGCTTAGGGTTTTCCCATTAGGAGCAGACAGAGATTTGGGGTTTTGGGTCTCTGAACTCACAATTTACAAATACATCATTTGGTGAAGTTGTTTTTTAAACTGCGTGTTTGAAAAAGCCACTTTTAGAAAGTTGGAATTGTCAAGCTTTAACCATTCTGTGCCTGTACCTGTCTTTGAAACTCATTAGGGTCAGGATGACAGTTGGGCTCTTGTGCATTCACTCTAGACAATCACACCAAGGGAGCTGAGGTGTGCCCTGTATATCCTGATGGGTCTTCCTGAGCTAGAGTGGTGGTAGGATTTTCACTGACACATGAATAGGGCTGAGCCTGTCCTCACTCAGAGCTGTCGCCACCCCCTGTAGTGTGTCTGGAGCCAGGTCAGTAAAAAGAAGGGTCTTGTGCACTACAAAGACTTTCCTTTGAAGTTTGCCAACTTTAAAAGTAGAACGGGGTATAGGTATTGGACCTCTGACACCCCAAAATCAGAACACTTGGACTGGGGTCATTCTGCCAGTAATAAGAGCTGGATCCCGTAGGAGGGACTGCTGCTTCGTCTGTTGCTTTGTTGTGCTGGCCTGCTGCTTGCTGCTCTGTCCTGGGGGTGAAAGGACTGGACTTTGCTTTCTGTATCCTGCTTCCAAGGTTCTCCAAAAGCTTGTGTGTGTGTGTGCTTGCCTCCTGTTAAGAAGTCTCAGGGCCATCAAAGACTTCACCTACCAGTGCCTGGGCTGCTGAGAGTCCTGACTTGCTAAGTGGTCCCAAATCCAGTCCCTGGCCCTTGGAAGTAGAATCTGGTGATCTGAACAAGAAAATCAATGCATCGACTAACAGCGCCTGTTAGTTCGACGCATTGCTGCAGAAGATCGACACCTTGCCACTGCCTGCCCCGAAGCGTGGTTCCTGATTGGCGCATTGACCATGACTTTCCCTGCAGGACCCAGCTCGCAGTCGCAGCCGTGAGAAAAATTGCCGCAGCATGAGTCCCGAGCACCATGTCACCGACTTCCATGACACCCACTCCCACTTCAATGCAGCACCTCCTTGCTGCTGGGATATCAACGCAGCACCGGCAGCAAGGCTGGAAAATAGATGCTGCACCTGCATCGCTGCTGTCGCATTGATGCAGCGCATCTGGATTTTCGACGCATTGTCCCTGGGTGCCGATTCATCATCGACACCACATCACAATGTGGAACTGAGGCCTTGTGTCTTAAAACCGACACATCACCTCCCCTTCCAGTAAGGAACCGACGGATCACCTCCCCTGTCAGTAAGGAACAGACACATCACTTCTCCTGAGGAGTAAGGAACGATGCATTGCTTTGCTTTTCCCGCACCTCACCTCAACTGCGCCTGCTTCTTCTTTGACTTTTGACCCATCTCATGTACTTTGTACTGAAAGAAACGCATCCATTGATGTATATGAACTAAACTTGCTTAATCTTTGCGAAGTGATATTTTGAATTGTGTATGCTGGATTTTTGTTGTTTTGCTCTTCTTTTCTTCAAATAAATATTGACTATTTTTCTAAGCTGGTGTGGACTCCTTTTGTAGTGTTTTCACTGTGTTACTGCACGTGTGTGTACAAATACTTTACACATTGCCTCTGAGATAAGTCTGACTGCTCGTGCCAAGCTACCAAGGGGGTGAGCAAAGGTTATCTTAGCTGTTTCACTCCGTTACCCTGACTACAGCGAGGGTCCCTAGTTGGAGAGGGTGCAAACAACTGCCAACTACAGACCCCATTTCTGACAGTTTCCAATTGTATTGCACATTGATACCTAAATTCCTCTTAGAATAGATGAGACTGGGGCAGCCACCTCTACAAATGTCTGTGTGGGACTAAAAGTGATAGGTAACTGGATGTCTTAACAACAGTTTGAGGCTCAATTCAGACATGCTAGAGGTGTTCGATGTAGGTGGTTACAACTCTCCTAGCCAACTCCTGGTACCTGCCCAGAGAGTAGGCCAACTTGAGGTTGTCTTTAACTGCACTCTCTCCTTCCAGAGTTCAATGGGTGCGAGTCTATCTTCTTGTCTTCTACATCTGGTGCTATGGTAGAGCCATTCCTTCTTACTGCAGCTTACTCACATTCCTTTCATGCAAGCTATCGCTGGATCCCCAGCGGACTACCTGCAATGTCTCTTCTTTGGACCTTCCAGCTCATTATTTCCAACGACTTCAGCTAATACAGAATAGTGCAACTCTTCTGCCCTGGAAACCGCCGTGACATGTCCCTATCTCCCATCATCTGCAGACCTTTCACTGGTTACAGATCACAAATGTATTATGTTCAAAAACGTCTGCACTTTCTCAATGGTCCTTCATTTGTTTGTCCTTTTCACCAATGCTCTCCATCTAGGTCTCCTCCTTCATCTGCCGCATTACTTCTTCAAGTTCTTGGATTTAGGAAAGCCCTTCACAAGGATGTTCTTCTGCATATCAGATGTCAAAGCCTGAAATGAGCCCGTGCTGGACCTTTGGTCTCAGACACACCTTACCAGATTTAGGAAGCAGCAAAAAAAGAGATGGCTCTTTCACACTAATTAGAGTTGCACGCCTAGGCTTGAGTCTTCTGGGATGAGGGTCTTGCTACCAGGATGTCTCTTCTGTTCGTCTTTGGAACCAGCATGCACTACAAAACTAATAAATAAGTAAATTAAATGGAGTGCACCATTCTCCCAGATTAGACTCATGAGTGTACACCCCCTCGAACGAGGGCGCAGTCATTCGAATGCTACGACTGAATTTAAATAATGTTTTGCCTTTTTGTGAAGCTGTTCGCCAACAGGGCAGAGATCTCTGTATCCAAAGTAATATAGAAAAATAATATATTTTAGTAACAACTGGAGCTAAATTAATATTTGTTCACTTACTTAAAAAAATAACAACAAAAAAATGAACGCTTTCCTAACTTCTCGTCTACTAGGACTATCAAACCAACTAGGCACAACACACCAGCTCAAAAACTTTGCATCCTATTTAATAGCATTTTCAGTTAAAGATATATATTTTAAAAGTTTTGTTTTTGCAATTAATTTATATGAATTACTATGTTAACCCTCCCTCCTTAGAGGACCAGATCTAAGCTTTGTTGCAACTTACGTTTACATTTATTTTTTAAATTAATTTTAATTATCATCTAAACTAAATTACATTTAATATTTACTTATGCTAAAATCTTTTTCTTTTTTTCGAACAATATTCTAGTTTAACGAATATTGAAAAATAAGCATAAATTAAAATATATATTTTTTTCATGTTTATGTTATATTTGTCCGTGTATGCCCTCAGTTCTTTCTGTGCCTCCATTGGTTTTTAGGGGTGCGTGTTGTGGTACTCATGCTGTGCCATGTGTGGTGCTTGACTTGCTCCAGGACTGCACTAGATGTGTATTTTGTGAATTTCAACTGTCTCCGTCATTTGTGGGTGTGGCCATGTCAATCTATAAACGCATATTTTAATTTTCATAAACTCCACCCATTTATGGGCGGTATTTTTTATTTTCTGACCACTCCCCCTTGTTTTTCCACATGTCTTCTCTACTAAAACCTACACCTGCCTGTGAGGAGTCTCCGCACTTGGGACCGAGAGCCCTACAGAAAGGCTCAGAGGGGCGGAGTTCTCCAGCCTGAGGTCTGTGCATCGCCTTTTGGATTAAGTGAGCTGGTAGTGCAGAATAAGGCCCCAGGACGTACTTTATTATGACTAGTTCATAACTTTTAAATAAACATTTATGCCTCATCACGGGTCCCTCGAGAACACCAGATCAGTGATCCTGGACACAAAATTACTGATGCGGTGAATATCCACTATTTGGCATGCAGGCTTCCAGGTTCAACCACAAGGCTCTCATCGGAAAGGAGAATCTCTGATTAGAAATCATAAGGGTCTCATGGTGAACAAGAAGGCACGGGATATTACAGAGAATATTTGACAGTTTACTAGAAAAGGTCTACAATAAAGAGTTGGGCCCACAATGGCCATACAAAGAAAGAAAGAGGACTAAGCTGACAGAGAAGGAACAGCAGATGGACACGTTTCTACCTGGGTAAGACTGCACCAGGAGCGTCAGTCCCTTGAACCTTCTGCCTGCTACATTCTGCGCTTCGCAGCCATAGAAGCCGGAGTCCACCTCGGTCAGGTTCCTGATCAGTAAAGACCCATTGTGGAGGAGCTGGTACTTGTTCTGCTCGCTGGTCACAAAGCTCTCCAGGCCTTTAGTCCAGTTGCGAGAGGCCGGAGGGATGGCGGAGACTGGACAATCAAGCTGCAAATCCCCTCCAGAGGTGGTCTTCACCAGGGTGCTGGGCATAGTGATATCTAGGAGGTCTGAGAAGATAAGCAACTTTTGAAGTGTGCCTTCAATCTTTAACATAATGATCTTATTATAGATTATAGGATTCCTAGGGTGAGACAGAGATGGAACAGGCCTAAGACCCCAGAAGGGGAATACCTTGTCAACTATATATCAACTATATAAGCAGATTAGGAGTGGCCAACATCCATAAACTACAGACTTTTGGATTTCTTGCAACAATGATTGCCCTCAGCATAGCATCCTAATTCTAGAAGAAGCATGCAATGGAAAGCATCCCTCACACTTACCACTGAAAATTCTAGTTCAGGGCCATGTATTATATAAGACAGCCATGAGATGAAAAAAGCGAACTGCATAGTTTTTTCTTTTTACAAATTTGTGCATAACGTGTATACCATAAATAATTTGAATCAGTTAAAATGCTGTAAATATTGTTTATAAATCTTGAGATTTAAATGTAATTTTTTAAAATCTTTTAAAAGGGAAGCATTTTTGTTAAAAAAGTAACACAGTACTTTCATAACTGTTAGTCAAACAACCGCAGGTTTTAAATCCTAAAATAAAGTTTTACTTTAGGAAGACATATGTTACTTAGCATTCATTATCACTTCCTTGAAGAAGAAAGTATTTTCTTTCTCTGGGCAAACCTCGCCCTCAATGGATGCTGTTTGCTGTGGGACAGAGTCCTAGTTTGAGTTTGTCGGAATTCAGAGGTTCAGTGCAATAAAGTCCTCCTCACCCTTCTGCACATTTCATCAGGTAAAACCTGCCAGAATTAAAAAGGGGACTAGGGTACGGAATTTATTATGACATGCAGATTGTGGTGTGGCGAGCACCAAAAATCCAAGTTATTCTTGAAAAAGTCAGACTAGGTGCACTTTATTGCACTTGATGAATTCCAACCCCTGGGGAGTCAATACATTGTACTTCCCCTGACCCACTCATACTCAGGCCTAATTCAGAGTTTGGAGGACCTGATGCTCCCCCACAAACATAGGGGAGCACCCTGTCTGCCACAACGACAGTTCGACAGCTAGCTTTAGAGTATCAAGCAATCAATCACAGTATTTATAAAGCGCGCTACACACCCGTGAGGGTCTCAAGGTGCTGAAGGGAGGGGTGGGGTTCGCTGCTACTGCTCGAAGAGCCAGATCTTGAGGAGCCTCCTGAAGGTGAGCAGGTCCTGGGTCTGTCGCAGGTGGGTGGAGAGGGAGTTCCAGGTCTTGGCCGCGATGTAGGTGAAGGATCTGCCTCCGGCGGGGGTGCGTTGGATTCGGGGGACGGCGGCGAGGGCGAGGCTTGCGGAGCGGAGCTGGCGGGTGGGGGTGTAGAAGTTGAGTCTGCTGTTCAAGTATGTTGGTCCGGAGTTATGTAGTGCTTTGTGTGCGTGGGTGAGGAGTTTAAAGGTGATCCTCTTGTTGACGGGGAGCCAGTGCAGGTCTCTTAGGTGGGGGGTGATGTGGCTGTGACGTGGGAGGTTGAGGATCAGGCGGGCTGAGGCATTCTGGATGCGTTGTAGTCGCTGTAGGTGTTTGGTTGGGATTCCAGCGTAGAGTGCGTTGCCGTAGTCCAGCCGGCTGCTGACGAGGGCTTGGGTCACCGTTCTTCTGGTCTCGATCGGGATCCACTTGTAGATCCTGTGAAGCATGTGGAGGGTGTTGAAGCAGGAGGAGGAGACGGCGTTGACCTGCTTGGACATGGAGAGGGAGGAGTCGATGATGAATCCCAAGTTGCGTGCGTGGTCTGTGGGTGTCGGTGCTGTTCCTAGTGTAGTTGGCCACCAGGAGTCATCCCAGGCGGAGGGGGTAGGGCTGAGGATGAGGACTTCCATCTTACCTGAATTCAGCTTCAGGCGGCAATTCCTCATCCACTCGGCGACAGCCTTCATACCCTCGTGTAGGTTGGTTTTGGCGGTGTGCGGGTCCTTGGTGAGGGAGAGGATGAGCTGGTTATCGTCGGCGTAGGAGATGATGTTCAGGTCGTGTTAGCATGCCACTTGTGCGAGGGGGGCCATGTAGATGTTGAATAGTGTCGGGCTGAGGGATGAGCCCTGGGGAACGCCGCAGATGAGTTTGGTTGCTTCGGCTCTGTAGGGTGGGAGGCGGACTCTGAGGAAGGAGGAGGTCCAGTCCAGTGCTTTGTCCCGAATTCCGGCTTCTTGGAGGCGTGTTCTTAGTGTGCGGTGGCAGACTGTGTCGAAGGCGGATGTCGTCTGTGGCGGCGATGAGGGCTGTCTCGGTGCTGTGGTTCCGTCTGAATCCGGATTGCGACGGATCTAGAAGATTGTTGTCTTCGAGGTGGCGGGTCAGCTGTATGTTGGCGATCTTCTCGATGACTTTAGCTGGGAAGGGGAGCAGGGAGATGGGCCTGTAGTTCTTGAGGTCTTTGGGGTCCGCCTTGGGCTTCTTGAGGAGGGCGTTGATTTCGGCGTGTTTCCAGCTTTCTAGGAATGTCGCTGAGTTGAAGGAGATGTTGATGACCTTCCGTAGTTGGGGTGCGATGGTAGTGTCTGCATTGTTGAACACGTGGTGAGGGCAGGGGTCTGCTGGCGATCCTGAGTGGATGGAGTTCATAGTCTTGCGTGTGTCAGTGTCGCTAACGTGGGCCCAGGAGGTTAGCAGGTTGGTGTTGTTCGGCATGGGGTCTGCCATGGCCCGGCCCGGCGACACGTTGAAACTGTCGTGGATGTAGATGATTTTGCGGTGAAAGAAGGTGGCCAGGGAGTCGCACAGTTCTTGTGAGGGCGAGTTGCCGTTGGTGTTGGCGCTGGGTTTGGAGAGTTCTTTCACGATGGTAAAGAGTTCTTTGCAGTCGTGTGCGTTGTTGTCGAGGCGGGTTTTGAAGGAGGACCTATTGGCTGTTCTGATGAGTTGGTGATGTCTGCGAGTGGCGTCTTTGAGGGCAGTGTGGTTGTCAGATGTGCGGTCGTGGAGCCATGCTTTTTCTAGCTTCCGGCATGCGCGTTTGGAGGCCCGGAGTTCCTTGGTGTACCAGGCGGCTTTCTTGATGGGGTGGTTGATGGGAGGTTTCTTATACGGGGCAAGAGTGTTGGTGCAGTCTTCGATCCATTGTCTGAGGTTCTGGGCGGTGGCGTCTTGGTCGGTGGGGTTGCTGGGTGGGTTCAGGGCGAGGGCTGAGGTTAGCTGATCCTCGGTGACTTTGTCCCAGCAGCGACGGGGCAGCTGTTGGGTGCGGTGGTGCGTGGTTGCTTTCTTGAATGTGAAGTGGATGCAGCGGTGGTCGATCCAGTGGAGTTCGGTGGTGTGGTTGAAGGCGACGTGGGTGCTTGTGGAGAAGATGGGGTCGAGCATGTGGCCGGCGGCGTGGGTGGGTACGGTGACGAGCTGTCGAAATCCGAGGTTGGCGAGGTTGTCGATCAAGGTGGCGGTGTTGGTGTCGTTGTTGTTCTCGAGATGGCAGTTTAGGTCCCCGAGGAGGATGTAGTCCATGGAGGGGAGTGCGTGGGTGCTGGCGAGGTTGGCGATGGTGTCGTTGAACGGGGCCCTGGGTCCTGGAGGTCTGTAAACGAGTGTTCCTCTGAGGGTGGTGTTGGGGTCGGTGTGGATCCGGAAGTGGAGGTGTTCGGCGGAGTTGAGAGGGGCGTCTGTGAAGGTGTGGACCTGAAGTGTGGATTTGTGGACGATGGCTATTCCTCCTCCGATTCCATGGGTGCGGTCTTTGCAGGATATCTTGTATCCGTCTGGGATGGCTATGGCGATGTCCGGTGCCGAGGAGTCGTTCCACCAGGTCTCGGTCAGGAAGGATACGTCTGGGGCCGTAGTGTCGAGGAGGTCCCAAAGCTTGATGGCGTGTTTGCGTGCGGAGCGGGTGTTCAAGAGTATGCAGCGGAGGTGGTTGGGTCCGGTCCTTGGATGCTTGGTGGTTCTGTCGCAGGAGAAGTTGCAAGTGTGGCAGGAGAAGGGTCCATGGGTCCGTTTCGGGGCGGCCTGGAAGCAGCAGCGGTCTCGGCCGGTGTTGAGAGCGAGGAGGGTGTTGGCGTCGTATCGCAGTCTGGCGTTGCGGGGGTGCGGGATCCAGGAGTCCTGGCTCTGGGCGCGGACGGGCGCAGACGGGCTTGCCTTTGGCGTGCCAGCGGCGCGCCAGCGGCACGCTCGCTGCACGCGTCCGCTGCGCTTCCGCGCGGCGTTCTCCATAAAAGGCTAAGTGGGAGGGAGGAGCAGCTGGGAGGCGGGAGCGGGAAGGCCAATGGGTGGGTACAGAAGGCAAATGTGGGCGGGGCCGCAGGGGGGCAGCGGTAGGGAAGCAGGTAACAGAAAGGAAAAGTGGGCGGGCCGCAGGGAGGCAGCGGCGGGAAGCGGTGATCAGGAGAGGCAAGGAGCGAGAAGGCTGGAGCGCAAGGAGCGCAACAGGGACTGAAAACAAGCACAAGTTAGGGCAAAAGGAACAAACAGTGAAAAATACTATTGATTGGGCAAACACAGTGTAGGCAGCACAGGGGGCACACCAGGGGCGTACTTACTATGGCGGCGGCAGCGGGAGGAGAGGAGACACGCACTCAGGAGGAGCCATGCGGCGTGGGGAGGGATCCGATCTGCGAGCAGGTCAGAGTCACACCCACTTCCGCGCGGCGTCCTCCATAAAAGGACAAGTGGGAGGGAGGAGCAGCTGGGAGGCGGGAGCGGGGAGGCCAATGGGTGGGTACAGAAGGCAAAGGTGGGCGGGGCCACAGGGGGGCAGCGGCAGGGAAGCAGGAAACAAAGGAAAAGTGGGCTGGGCCGCAGGGGGGCAGCGGCGGGAAGCGGGGATCAGGGGAGGCAAGGAGTGAGAAGGCTGGAGCACAAGGAGCGCAACAGGGACTGAAAACAAGCAAAAGTTAGGGCAAAAGGAACAAACAGTGAAAAATACTATTGATTCGGCAAACAGTGCAGGGGGCACACCAGGGGCGTACTCACTACGGCGGCGGCAGCGGGAGTAGAGGAGACACGCACTCAGGAGGAGCCGTGCGGCGTGGGGAGTGATCCGATCTGCGAGCAGGGTGGGGTGTCATGCTGGTGGGGTCTCCGCTGCCTCTGCCAAGGGACAACTTACACCGACAGCCTGACAGATTTGGGGTAGTTTGTGTGAATACATCAGACCACCCACCCCACTTCGAGAAGATGGTCCCACTTCTTCTGTCTCTTCTGGACCACCAGTAAAGGCAACAAGCAGGAATAACCCTCAGGAAACAGGGGCAGGGTCATTTTCCAAAAGCAAGCTCCCACTTCGGGAGTTTGTTTTTAGAAAATGAAAAAGTTTGCTGAGCGTCAAAGGATACATGACAGTCACTCAGAGAACTTGGAAACCTTCTTAGAGTCATTGTCACAGCGGCTCCTCTGACGGCACAGGGTGCCCCACCAGGCGCCAGAGGTCTCTAAATATGACGGTGGTCCACCTGGGGAGCGATAGACACTATCTCTGCCCCACTGCGGACGGTGGTCCACTTGGGGAGCGATAGACACTATCTGTGCCCCCCTGCGGGTGGTGGTCCACCTGAGGAGCGACAGTCACTATCTCTGCCCCACTGCGGGCAGTGGTCCACATATGGAGCGACGGTCACTATCTCTGCCCCCCTGCGGTCAGTGGTCCACCTGGGGAACAACGCTCACTATCTCTGCCCCACTGCGGGCGGTCATCCACCTGGGGAACGACAGACACTATCTCTGCCCCACTGTGAGCGGTGGTCCACCTGGGGAGCGACGGTCACTATCTCTGCCCCCCTGCGGGTGGTGGTCCACCTGGGGAGCGACAGTCACTATCTCTGCCCCACTGCGGGCGGTGGTCCACCTGGGGAGCGACGGTCACTATCTCTGCCCCATTGGAGTGGGTCGTAATCCGATCGACCTCAATAACGTTTATGAAGTAGATCTCAAATTGCGACTCACTCTGATTGTAGGCCATTAAAGAGACGGTGGCCTGCTAGGGCCAAAAGACCATCATTTCAATTAGTGCCTTTAAATAAAGTAAACTTATTTTTTAAATGCAGCTCATTTTCCTTAACGGACAGTGGGATGTTTATTTCTTTATTTGTAAGATTGTAAATTGTCTGTGGTTTCCTGGACCACTGTCTACGCTCCTACTAACTTTCTTTACATTTGAAAATGGGAAGGGTCCCTGGGACCCTTTCTTACTACAGTTTGCAATCCCTACAATTGGACTAAGGCACAAGTGACCATGATTTGTTAGCAGGAATGAGCGGGGAGAGAGTAATGATGCCTGGGATTCTGGCAGGCTCTGACAGCTGTAAGTCTCACCTCCACTGTCTTTGGACAAAGTACAGCACAAAAGGAAGGACTACACTAGTGAGGGCTCCATCAGTAAACATGGCAAGCCTCAGTCTTAAGTGCATGAAATAAGGCACTTCAAAGGCTTGCTTTGCTTGACACTCATACTGAAAGCAGCTCTTGCGTGTTTCCTCATTATAGCTGTGATTGTTGTCTGCGATGGGGAGCTCACTGGTGTGCTCATTATAGTTGTGCTGTGTTTATCAGTGTTGTGGTGCTCAGTGATGTGTTATATTCTTCATTGTAGCTCTGCTGTGGTTCTCTGTGATGCTGTGCACTATGAGGTGCTCTGTGAGGTGCCCATTATAGCTCTGCTGTGGTTCTCTGTGATGCTGTGCTCTGTGAGGTGCCCATTAATGCTCTGCTGTGGTTCTCTGTGATGCTGTGCTCTGTGAGGTGCCCATTATTGCTCTGCTGTGGCACTCTGTGATGCAGTGCTCAGTGATGTGCCCCTAGTACGTGCGCTGTGGTCTCAGTGGAATGATCTTCTGTGAGGTGCCCATTGTAGCTGTGCTGTGGTTATCAGTGTTGGGGTTCTCTGTGATGCAGTGCTCAGTGATGTGCCCCTAGAACGTGTGCTGTGGTCTCAATGGTGTGATCCTCTGTGAGGTTCAAATTGTAGCTGTGCTGTGGTTATCAGTAATGCAGTGCTCAGTGATGTGCCCCTTGTATTGTGTTGTGGTTTTCAATGGTCTGATTCTCTGTGAGATGTCCTTCATAGCTGTGCTGTCGTTATCGGTAATGCAGTTCTCAGAGATGTGGGTACCAATGTTCTGACGCTCTGTGAGGTGCCCATCATAGCTGTGCTGTGGTTATCAGTAATGCAGTGTGTTGTAATTAAATGAAAGTCCGGTAGCCAGGTTAAGTATAGGTATGCTGTAGGTTTATTCTCAAGTACAGCCTTAGGTAGATTACTGGAAGATGTTCAGTCCAGGTGATGCCCCACCAGGAGCAGCCTCCCTGCTGCTCAGCCTGCTCACTCCAACTGACACTCACAGCCTCACCAGGCACCCAAGCATTCCACGACATCATCAATCATCCAACATTCCAGACCTCTCCAAGCACACTAACTCTCATTCTGGCTGAGCAGTAGGGAAGAGATACATAGGCAAAGGGGAACGGTAAACAGTAGATTATAACACATCCCCCTTTCTAAGGAAACCAAAACACAATAAAAGCAAATGGAAGTACATCAGGCAATCAAGATAGGAAATACATTAGAATATCAAAAATGCATGAAAAGACAATGAGCAATGAATCAAAGACATATCAAACAAATTAAATGCATGACAATTCATTTAGTCAACAATTCACGCACCAACCATCACTAAAAGTCAAATTAATATTTCAAAGGTAAAACAAGAGAAACCACGTTAGACTCATAGCAAAGTAAATGCAGAATCCTCGTAAGACTCATAACAAGATAACATAAAGAAGCTTCATAAGAAGGTGTCTTCTCAAACCAGGAAAAACATTCACCCACACATTCCAAACAGTGAGGGAACTAACAAAATCTTGTCAACCATTTACCACGAATCAGTGGCAACACAGAGAAGCTTCATAAGAAGGTGTCTTCTCATAACTAAGGAAAAACCACTCACCCACACATTCCAAACAGTGAGGGAAATTGACAAACTCATGTCAACCTTTTACCACAAATCAGTGGCAACACAGAGAAGCTTCATAAGAAGGCGTCTTCTCATAACCAAGGAAAAACCATTCACCCACACATTCCAAACAGTGAGGGAAACTGACAACTCATGTCAACTAATTACCAAATAAGAGGTAACACAGAGAAGCTTCGTAAGAAGGTGTCTTCTCATAACTAAGGAAAGACCATTCACCCACACATTCCAAACAGTGAGGGAAACTGACAACGCATGTCAACTAATTACCACATATCAGAGGTAATACAGAGAAGCTTCGTAAGAAGGTGTCTTCTCATAACTAAGGAAAGACCATTCACCCACACATTCCAAACAGTGAGGGAAACTGATAAACGCATGTCAACTAATTACCACATATCAGAGGTAACACAGAGAAGCTTCGTAAGAAGGTGTCTTCTCTTAACACAGTCCAAACAGTGAGAGAAACCTTCCACTCACACAGGTGACACACTAATCTCAACCAAATAACCACAAAAATGAGTGTATTAACACAGCAACGCACACTAAAGTGACCAGGGACACTACACCCCCCCACTATTCTACAATACCAAACAAAGACATTACGCACATCTCCACATGGAAAGATACCACATCCCCAAACCAGGACACACTATAGACCAAATGCCCCACAACCACATGCAATATCATATAAGGTACACACTTTACCCCCCCCCACCAAACAGTGTTAAACAGTAAAAAAAAACTCAAGTAAAGTCTTTCTTCCGAGATCATCACCAAGTTCTTGTGGTTGTTGGGATCAAAGACCATGTAGTGCAATGACTCCCTTGTGGCTAATAGAAGATAAACACCTCGAGCCGGTAGATTCCTATCCCAGAAAAGCACCATAAGAATCGCCATCGCCATCAGTTAAAACGCGAAGAAAAATTTGTAACCCAATCCAAAATGGCCCCCACGTTCAGTGACGCTATGCGTCAACATAGCCCAATCTAAGATGGCCGCCACAGCGTGCAGCGTAACGGGAGCGTCAGTTTCTACTCAATGCGATCCAAGCGTTCTACCAAGCCGCGTGAAGATCGTTGCCGTGGAGCCAGCAGCGCACGTTGGAGCTCGCGAAGCCTTTAAAACAAGTAAGTGAATAACGGCCATTCATCGCATGTCCACCAGGTCAAAGAACAAAATCCAAACGACAACCTTGCGATGAGCAGCAAATCCAATCCAGTAGCTTGTCCCCAAACAAACAGAAGGTGTAGTAAATCCAATCCAGTAGCTTGTCCCCAAACAAACAGATGCTGCAGAAACCACCAGAATAAATAACCAAAACCCCTCTGGTGCGCCAAAGTGCTGGTGTTCCAAAGTCACAAATCTTCAAACAAATGGGATCAAACAGCCATTGGCCATCAAACACCCCAGCTTGTCTCGATAAAATTCTCAATTGAAACGCTGATGCGGTCCAGCAAGTTGCATCGAACACCGCAGCTTGTCATAAAAATCACTCCGCCTTGGTAAAATTCTCAAATGAATCGCTGATGGGGTCCAGCGAGTTGCGCACAGACAGAACAGATAAAGTCATGTAAGGCAGGCAACGTGCAAGGAGACAGACGAAAATTAGCACTTCTGTCAAACAAAAGTCAAATGCCCTGGTCTGCAGGCTGTCTTGTTGACAAAGGACACTGGTGGGGCTGACCAGAGCTTAACTGTTGTAATCCTTCTTCTTGGGAATCCTTTTTCTTGTGGTTCCAGAGCATACCTTTGGTTAGACAAATCCTTAGTTTCAGTAGAGTAGTCCTTCAGCAACACGCAGGTTCTTTGAAAATCGTCGCCAGTGTTGTAATTAAATGAAAGTCCGGTAGCCAGGTTAAGTATAGGTATGCTGTAGGTTTATTCTCAAGTACAGCCTTAGGTAGATTACTGGAAGATGTTCAGTCCAGGTGATGCCCCACCAGGAGCAGCCTCCCTGCTGCTCAGCCTGCTCACTCCAACTGACACTCACAGCCTCACCAGGCACCCAAGCATTCCACGACATCATCAATCATCCAACATTCCAGACCTCTCCAAGCACACTAACTCTCATTCTGGCTGAGCAGTAGGGAAGAGATACATAGGCAAAGGGGAACGGTAAACAGTAGATTATAACACAGTGCTCAGTGCTGTGGTTCTCAGTGATCTGATTCTCTGTGAGGTTCCCATTGTAGCTGTGCTGTGGTTATCAGTAATGCAGTGCTCAGTGATGTGCCCCTTGTACTTGTGCTGTGGTTTTCAGTGGTCTGATGCTCTGTTAGATGCTCATCATAGTTGTGCTGTGGTTCTCAGTGATCTGATTCTCTGTGAGGCTCCCATTGTAGCTGTGCGGTGGTTCTCAGTGGTCTGATGCTCTGTGAGTTGCCCATCATAGTTGTGCTGTGGTTCTCAGTGATCTGATTCTCTGTGAGGCTCCCATTGTAGCTGTGCGGTGGCTCTCAGTGGTCTGATGCTCTGTGAGTTGCCCATCATATTTGTGCTGTGGTTCTCAGTGATCTGATTCTCTGTGAGGCTCCCAATGTAGCTGTGCGGTGGCTCTCAGTGGTCTGGTGCTCTGTGAGGTGCCCATCATAGTTGTGCTGTGGTTCTCAATGTTCTGATTCTCTGTGATGTGCCTGTTATAAGTGTGCTGTGGTTATCAGTAATGCAGTTCTCAGTGATGTGCCCCTTGTACTTGTGCAGTAGTTGTCAATGGTCTGATTCTCTGTGAGATGCCCATCATAGCTGTGCTGTGGTTATCAGTAATGCAGTGCTCAGTGCTGTGGGTACCAGTGGTCTTATGCTCTGTGAGGTGCCCATCAAAGTGGTGCTGTGGTTCTCAGTGATCTGATTCTCTGTGAGGTTCCCATTGTAGCTGTGCTGTGGTTATCAGTAATGCAGTGCTCAACGATGAGCCCCTTGTACTTGTGATGTGGTTCCAGTGGTGTGATGCTCTGTGAAGTGCCCATCATAGCTGTGCTGTGGTTATCAGTAATGCAGTGCTCAGTGCTGTGGGTACCAGTGGTCTTATGCTCTGTGAGGTGCCCATCAAAGTGGTGCTGTGGTTTTCAGTGATCTGATTCTCTGTGAGGTTCCCATTGTAGCTGTGCTGTGGTTATCAGTAATGGAGTTCTCAGTGATGTGCCCCTTGTACTTGTGATGTGGTTCCAGTGGTGTGATGCTCTGTGAAGTGCCCATCATAGCTGTGCTTTGGTTATCAGTAATGCAGTGCTCAGTGCTGTGGGTACCAGTGGTCTTATGCTCTGTGAGGTGCCCATCAAAGTGGTGCTGTAGTTCTCAGTGATCTGATTCTCTGTGAGGTTCCCATTGTAGCTGTGCTGTGGTTATCAGTAATGCACTTCTCAGTGATGTGCCCCTTGTACTTGTGATGTGGTTCCAGTGGTGTGATGCTCTGTGAAGTGAATTTGGAAACCTTCTTAGAGTCATTGTCACAGCGGCTCCTCTGACGGCACAGGGAGCCCCACCAGGCGCCAGAGGTCTCTAAATATGACGGTGGTCCACCTGGGGAGCGATAGACACTATCTCTGCCCCCCTGCGGGTGGTGGTCCACCTGAGGAGCGACAGTCACTATCTCTGCCCCACTGCGGGCAGTGGTCCACATATGGAGCGACGGTCACTATCTCTGCCCCCCTGCGGTCAGTGGTCCACCTGGGGAACGACGGTCACTATCTCTGCCCCACTGCGGGCGGTCATCCACCTGGGGAACGACAGACACTATCTCTGCCCCACTGTGAGCGGTGGTCCACCTGGGGAGCGACGGTCACTATCTCTGCCCCCCTGCGGGTGGTGGTCCACCTGGGGAGCGACAGTCACTATCTCTGCCCCACTGCGGGCGGTGGTCCACCTGGGGAGCGACGGTCACTATCTCTGCCCCATTGGAGTGGGTCGTAATCCGATCGACCTCAATAACGTTTATGAAGTAGATCTCAAATTGCGACTCACTCTGATTGTAGGCCATTAAAGAGACGGTGGCCTGCTAGGGCCAAAAGACAATCATTTCAATTAGTGCCTTTAAATAAAGTAAACTTATTTTTTAAATGCAGCTCATTTTCCTTAACGGACAGTGGGATGTTTATTTCTTTATTTGTAAGATTGTAAATTGTCTGTGGTTTCCTGGACCACTGTCTACGCTCCTACTAACTTTCTTTACATTTGAAAATGGGAAGGGTCCCTGGGACCCTTTCTTACTACAGTTTGTAATCCCTACAATTGGACTAAGGCACAAGTGACCATGATTTGTTAGCAGGAATGAGCGGGGAGAGAGTAATGATGCCTCGGATTCTGGCAGGCTCTGACAGCTGTAAGTCTCACCTCCACTGTCTTTGGACAAAGTACAGCACAAAAGGAAGGACTACACTAGTGAGGGCTCCATCAGTAAACATGGCAAGCCTCAGTCTTAAGTGCATGAAATAAGGCACTTCAAAGGCTTGCTTTGCTTGACACTCATACTGAAAGCAGCTCTTGCGTGTTTCCTCATTATAGCTGTGATTGTTGTCTGCGATGGGGAGCTCACTGGTGTGCTCATTATAGTTGTGCTGTGTTTATCAGTGTTGTGGTGCTCAGTGATGTGTTATATTCTTCATTGTAGCTCTGCTGTGGTTCTCTGTGATGCTGTGCACTATGCTGTGCTCTGTGAGGTGCCCATTAATGCTCTGCTGTGGTTCTCTGTGATGCTGTGCTCTGTGAGGTGCCCATTAATGCTCTGCTGTGGTTCTCTGTGATGCTGTGCACTATGAGGTGCTCTGTGAGGTGCCCATTATAGCTCTGCTGTGGTTCTCTGTGATGCTGTGCTCTGTGGTGCCCATTAATGCTCTGCTGTGGTTCTCTGTGATGCTGTGCTCTGTGAGGTGCCCATTATTGCTCTGCTGTGGCACTCTGTGATGCAGTGCTCAGTGATGTGCCCCTAGTACGTGCGCTGTGGTCTCAGTGGAATGATCTTCTGTGAGGTGCCCATTGTAGCTGTGCTGTCGTTATCAGTGTTGGGGTTCTCTGTGATGCAGTGCTCAGTGATGTGCCCCTAGTACGTGTGCTGTGGTCTCAATGGTGTGATCCTCTGTGAGGTTCCAATTGTAGCTGTGCTGTGGTTATCAGTAATGTAGTGCTCAGTGATGTGCCCCTTGTGTTGTGGTTTTCAATGGTCTGATTCTCTGTGAGATGTCCTTCATAGCTGTGCTGTGGTTATCGGTAATGCAGTTCTCAGTGATGTGGGTACCAATGGTCTGACGCTCTGTGAGGTGCCCATCATAGCTGTGCTGTGGTTATCAGTAATGCAGTGCTCAGTGCTGTGGGTACCAGTGGTCTTATGCTCTGTGAGGTGCCCATCATAGCTGTCCTGTGGTTCTCAGTGATCTGATTCTCTGTGAGGCTCCCATTGTAGCTGTGCGGTGGTTCTCAGTGGTCTGATGCCTTGTGAGTTGCCCATCATAGTTGTGCTGTGGTTCTCAGTGATCTGATTCTCTGAGGCTCCCATTGTAGCTGTGCGGTGGCTCTCAGTGGTCTGATGCTCTGTGAGTTGCCCATCATATTTGTGCTGTGGTTCTCAGTGATCTGATTCTCTGTGAGTCTCCCATTGTAGCTGTGCGGTGGCTCTCAGTGGTCTGATGCTCTGTGAGTTGCCCATCATATTTGTGCTGTGGTTCTCAGTGATCTGATTCTCTGTGAGGCTCCCAATGTAGCTGTGCTGTGGTACTCAGTGGTCTGGTGCTCTGTGAGGTGCCCATCATAGTTGTGCTGTGGTTCTCAATGTTCTGATTCTCTGTGATGTGCCTGTTATAAGTGTGCTGTGGTTATCAGTAATGCAGTTCTCAGTGATGTGCCCCTTGTACTTGTGCTGTAGTTGTCAATGGTCTGATTCTCTGTGAGATGCCCATCATAGCTGTGCTGTGGTTATCAGTAATGCAGTGCTCAGTGCTGTGGGTACCAGTGGTCTTATGCTCTGTGAGGTGCCCATCAAAGTGGTGCTGTGGTTCTCAGTGATCTGATTCACTGTGAGGTTCCCATTGTAGCTGTGCTGTGGTTATCAGTAATGCAGTGCTCAGTGATGTGCCCCTTGTATTGTGTTGTGGTTTTCAATGGTCTGATTCTCTGTGAGATGTCCTTCATAGCTGTGCTGTGGTTATCGGTAATGCAGTTCTCAGTGATGTGGGTACCAATGGTCTGACGCTCTGTGAGGTGCCCATCGTAGTTGTGCTGTGGTTCTCAGTGATCTGATTCTCTGTGAGGTTCCCATTGTAGCTGTGCTGTGGTTATCAGTAATGCAGTGCTCAACGATGAGCCCCTTGAACTTGGGATGTGGTTCCAGTGGTGTGATGCTCTGTGAGGTGCCCCTCATAGCTGTGCTGTGGCTCTCAGCTGTGCTGTGGCTCTCAGCGGTGCTAACAGCAGGACATGACACCCAGGGTCTTACAGTAGATCTGAAGCTGGAAGGGCTGGCTGTTGCCAATGCTGCTCTGGTTCTGGACTCGACAGGTGAAGCTATTGTTGTCGTCAGATCTTTGGACAGGTGAGATGGCCAGCACCGACTGGTCCTCAGACAGGTTATACCGCCCCTCCAGGGCCAGGGGTCTGCCGTCCACCATCCAGGAGAAGCTGAGGTTGCTCTGGGGTGTTTCTGGGGTACAAGTCAGGATCAGGGAGTCCTGGCCGTCGATGTAGCCATCCTTCACTGGGTTGGCAGAAATGTTAATGGGGATGGCGTCACCTGTAACAGAAAGGATAGGAAAGATGAGCAATAGGAGCGGCTCAGGGTATGGGCGGTGGGGCTCTGCCCCATAGACATTGCGAAATCCTCAGTCTGTACCATGGAAGCTGGCACTGTACAGTGTGAAGTATCTAGTGCCTGCCCTGGGACCTTGGCACTGCCACATCTCCACTCTGAGCCTCTTGGACGTGTGAAATAACAGTGAAAACACAGAGACTTAAAATGTCCATCACAAAGTCCACACTAGTGCTAATGGGGTCTGGTCAATAAACAGAGGGTGATCCTTAAACTAGGCTGTGGATATGTCACTGGACATAAACTGTGAAGCACCTTTTGCTGTCTTTGAGACATCGTCACTGGATGTATATCGTGAAATCACTAGTGCTGGCTCCAGAGCCAGCCATGGTAATTTGTTCAATATACTTGTGCTAGAGCACATCCCTTCAATACTGTGCAAATTTCTGCAGACATCGCGCCCTGGTCACTGGTTATCGTGAAACTCTTACAGATGGCACACAGACCTGGTCACTGGTTATTTTGAAACTCTTCTGATGGCATACAGTCCTGGTCACTGGATATAGTGAAACTCTTAGTGATGGCACACAGACTTGAACGCTGATTATCATGAAACTTTTACTGATGGCACACAGACCTGAACACTGATTACTGTGAAACACTGAGTAATGGCACACAGACCTGGACATTAGTTATAGTGAAACTCTAACATATGAGACCTGTACACTGCTTATAGTGAAACTCTTACTGATGGCACACATACCTGGACACTGGTAATAGTAAACCTCTTTCTGATGGTACACAGACCTGAACATTGGTTGTAGTGAAACTATCACTGATGACACACACACCTGGTCAATGGATATAGTGAAACTCTTACTGATGACACACACACCTGGTCAATGGATATAGTGAAACTCTTACAGATGGCACACAGACCTGGTCACTGGTTATTTTGAAACTCTTCTGATGGCATACAGTCCTGGTCACTGGATATAGTGAAACTCTTACTGATGGCACACAGACTTGAACGCTGATTATCATGAAACTCTTACTGATGGCACACAGACTTGAACGCTGATTATCATGAAACTCTTACTGATGGCACACAGACCTGAACGCTGATTATCATGAAACTCTTACTGATGGCACACAGACTTGAACGCTGATTATCATGAAACTCTTACTGATGGCACACAGACTTGAACGCTGATTATCTTAAAACTCTTACTGATGGCACACAGACCTGAACACTGATTATCATGAAACTGTTACTGATGGCACACAGACCTGAACACTGATTACTGTGAAACACTAAGTAATGGCACACAGACCTGGACATTAGTTATAGTGAAACTCTAACATATGAGACCTGTACACTGCTTATAGTGAAACTCTTACTGATGGCACACAGACCTGGTCACTTGATATAGGGAAACTCTTACTGATGGCACACAGACCTGGCCACTTGATATAGGGAAACTCTTACAGATGGCACACAGACCTGGTCACTGGTTATTTTGAAACTCTTCTGATGGCATACAGTCCTGGTCACTGGATATAGTGACACTCTTACTGATGGCACACAGACTTGAACGCTGATTATCATGAAACTCTTACTGATGGCACACAGACCTGAACGCTGATTATCATAACTCTTACTGATGGCACACAGACTTGAACGCTGATTATCATGAAACTCTTACTGATGGCACACAGACTTGAACGCTGATTATCTTGAAACTCTTACTGATGGCACACAGACCTGAACACTGATTATCATGAAACTGTTACTGATGGCACACAGACCTGAACACTGATTACTGTGAAACACTAAGTAATGGCACACAGACCTGGACATTAGTTATAGTGAAACTCTAACATATGAGACCTGTACACTGCTTATAGGGAAACTCTTACTGATGGCACACAGACCTGGACACTGGTTATAGTAAACGTCTTACTGATGGTACACAGACCTGAACATTGGTTGTAGTGAAACTATTACTGATGACACACACACACCTGGTCAATGGATATAGTGAAACTCTTACTGATGGCACACAGACCTGGTCACTTGATATAGGGAAACTCTTAAGGATGGCACACAGACTTGGTCACCGGTTATCGTGAAACTCTTAGTGATGGCACACAGACCTGGTCACTGGATACAGTGAAACTCTTAGTCATGGCACACAGACCTAGTCACTGGATTATCATGAAACTCTCACCGATGGCACACAGACCTGATCAATGATTATCAGGAAAATCTTACTGATGGAACACACACCTGGACACTGGTTATAGTGAAACTCTTACTGATGGCACACAGACTTGAACACTGGCCATAGTAAAAAACGTCACAGGTGGGCTGCAATATGCACTTATACCACCCACCTATATGAAAAAGTATACGTCTTCAGGGTACACCGTCAGGCTCTGGCTGGGCAGCAGTTTAAATGAAAAATGTGTTTTTCTATATTAAATAGTTCACCCCTAAAATGTGAAATCATCGTCTTGCAGGAACCACGGCTGTATCGCGTCACCTGAGCACTGGATTTATCAAACACAGTAGATCGGACAGTAGATCAAAGGGCGTCTGCCTTTATACATCTCTGTAAAACCGCAGGAGAAAGTTGTACCAATAACATTCCAAGAGAACAGGCTACAAGGAATAAACATTTGCATCTGGAGACCCCAGCACCCGCCTTTGCTGATCAACATCTACGTCAATCCGAGTGCAAGGGAGAAAGGGTCAAAAGGTCATCAACTAATATAGGCCCTCCGTGACCTGGCCAGAGACCTGTCTGCCAGCTGACTGCATGAGAGCAGGGGATCTCAACACGAACCTCATGAGTGCAATGAAGGGACCTCCCTGAGGGCTCCCGGAACAGCATCCAACAAACTAGCCCGAAGGGGGGTGCCCTCAAAGCTTGTTAGGGGAGCTCCTGGCCTGCAGCTCAGCACATGGGCTTCAAAGTACTCAATGGCTGGCTCCCCTAAGACGTCCCCGCTAATTGGTCAAGATCTGATGGAAAAACTCGCTCTTATCTCGACTGCACCATATACAAAGCAGACATGTATCCCTCAGTGCAAAGCTTCTGCATATTTCCGTGCACTGACAGCAACCACCGCCCCAGATCACAAGAATCAATTGCAAGGTGTCCTCACACGCTTCAGCCTGTGTTACCAGTGAGGGTGTAAACACCAACAACCCATGGCGCCTCAAATAGAGAGGCAACATTAGAGGCATCATTAGCGGTAACATCACGGCTGAATGTAGAATCGTCTGGTGGACACATCTTATCTCCTGACTTCTTGCTAAATTTTCATGATCTGCCTCTGTTGGACCTGCTACTCGTCAGGAACCGTTTCCCTAAAGATTTTGCTTTTTCCACTTGGGTTTTTCTGATTCTCTTGTGTGGCCATCATTGCAGTGTGAAAGTGGGAGTGCCCTTTCTACCCGTGTTGGTACGTGGCGATGTTCAGAAACATGGGCGGGTCTCCCATCGCAGACTTGTGTGTGCACATTGGCACATAACATTATTAAACTCATGAGCACTGACACTCGTATTAGTTGAACCCATGTCCAGTGTGCCATTGTACACTTGGGTGGGTGCACTTGCATCCCTGGTGCTGGAGACTATGCATCCAACCTGCCGTTGCAGGCCGGTGCGCGCTCGAGCGCATGTGCGCCCACGTAGTAAGGAATACCTGTGTGTATTTCCACTGCCTATGAGGCCTGCTCTCCCATAGGTTAACATGGGGAAGTGGTTGATTCTACCCTTTGGATTGCAGGGGACAGGCTCATCATGTTTCCTATCAATGGATTTGCCTTTCCAAACCCTTTCCGGTGGTAAATGTGGTTTGGGCATAACTGGCTTAAAAATGGCACTTATATAATATGGGCATGCTTTTAGAGTCTCATGTGCCATGCTGCCTGGCTCCAGTAGACACCAGGGTTTAGGGAAGCAGGTCTGTGCATTCCTCAGCAACAGACATAAACCATGGGCCTACAATGGGAACGACAGACCTCTGCCATTTGAGGGTGGGATGGAATAGACGGGGAGAGATATTTTGGCACTTGGCTTCTAGGGACCAGATCATTGCCCTACATAAGATTTAGATCTGCATTCCACAACCCCATGGCAGACAGGCTTAACATTTTGGAGAGACATCTGTGGTTCAAAGGGAACCCCTCTATGCCACCTCTAACTTCAAAGACACTCGATAGTGTAACTATGGGTGCCATCCTTCAGCAAAGGATGAGATACACTTGTGGTGACGTGCAACCGGAGAACCCTGACTGCGTGGTGCACACTGCCAGAGGACTCTGTTGTGCACATATAGGATTACTACCATTGAAGGGGACCACATGCCCTTCGAGAATAGTGGCTGACATGGGCCGAAGATCTGCTGAAGTGTGCTCTCCAAGGGCCTGTTGGCGGGTCTCCTGTTCTCCTGGAGATCTCAAAGACATTAAAGATCTCCTACCAGTGACGTACACCATTTACCTGTGACATCTGGAGAGTGCTGCCCACATTAGCTACTGAATATCAACAGGTAGCACCATGCGAGAATGGAATTAAGACTAGTGCCTGGAGACTGGATTGTCTAAAGATTATGGTTCCCATATGGCAGGGACCCTGACACTCATCAGCGACTCATTGGTGGTGAGTGGATTCACTAGTTGCGGGACCCTGAGAGGCCAACTTCGTCGATCAGGCTGCATTTCTCCCGTGCATCATGCCGACTGCATGCTCATTGTGTGCAGTCTCTGATTCACAGTGTCCGAGGCTCATAGGTGTGGGTGTGCCCGTAGTAGTGCCTCATTCTACCTCATGTGGCTCTGCTGTGTATAAGTGGACTGGTCTGGTGCAACCTGTATCATCATGCACCCAGTGGCGGCTCCCTCGCTAGACGAGTAGTGACAGGCACTGAGGGGAGTGGCAGTGCACTCTCATCACTGCGCATGATGGTTTGGCCGGCCGTCTCAGGCTAGCTAAACCATCATGCACAGTCAAAGCTCTCTCCAACCCAGCAGCGCAGCTGGGTTGGACAGTGTAGGTACAGACACACACTCTGTCCTGGAGCACAATTCGAGGTGCTCAGTGCTGAAGAGCAGCTGCAGGATTGCACGCAGGGCATTCAGGGAGCCTGTACCTTCCTGAAGAGGTGAAGAGGAGCAGAAAGGCATGACGGGGACGGCTATAGGTAAGTTTTCATATTTAGAGCCCTGCGATCCCTAGTGCCCCCCTCCTACCCACCTGCCCCCGCTCCTCCAGCATACAGGCCACTCCTGCATGCACAGACCTGATGCCTCCTCTCCAGGGAGGTATAGGATTTGCAACTCTTCAATGTGTGTGACCGGAATTGCCTGGTGCAACCCATATCAATGTGCACCGGTAATAGTGCCTCATTTCCAAGGAAGTACAGAATTTGCAGCTCTTCGTGTTCGAGACCTGAAGTGTCTTGTGCGACTCATAGCAATGTTCCAGAGACGCTCTTCTTGGATTGCCTGGGCACGACCCTGATTATCGTGTACCTGTCTGGGTGCCTGCTCCTACCGAGAGGCTCCCCTGTGTTACTCCCCATTCATTGGTTGTTCCCTTTTTAACCCTCATTGTGGCGGGCTAACGGACATTTCCACACCTGGCTCCTCCCAAAGACGTCTTGGTGCCAGGTAGTAGTGAGAGAGATTGACTGGATTGAAGGAATGCTTCCAAGACAGTTCGGAAGCGGGTCAAGAGACCGCATGACTCCATTGTGTTATGAGACCTGTGGGTGAACTTCCCAAGTGGTTGCTAAACTCCTCTGTTTACATCTACGTCCTAAGAAATACTTGCTACATATCTCCACCGGCTTCCAGAGGACCCGAACTAAGTGTAACTTTGGCCGCGTGTGGTCCTGTGTCCGGAGGGAGGGGCTAGTTATCTTCAGTCCAGGGGTATAGGACAATCTGGGTGAACTAGAGGGTGGTGGGTGGCTGGGACCATGGAGACTGCAGGGTGTTAACCCTTTACCTGCTGAGTGCCTGTGGCACCGCATTATGGTGCTGAGTACGTATGTGTGAAAGAGCTCTCCATATGGACTAAGCTGGTACCTATCGCACTGTGTAGTGGTGCGGAGTGAGTGTGTGTGAGTGGGAGTGATAGTCTGTGGACCGCCTATGATTCACGACACTGGCCGGCGGTGCCACTTTATATGCTGATTTCATGCCAAAAGCACAATAAATTTGACAATGGGTTTACCCACGAGGCTCTGGCACACAAGGCTGCTAAAAAGTGGTCTAGTTTTGTGTATGTACATATTTTTTATATCGTTGTGAACCAGGGTGTACCCTATAACTGTGTGGGATTGCTAAGGTGGGCCTGGGGTGAGCAGTGTGTCGCAGTGTGTAAGGGTGCTCTCTCTGTGGGGAGATTAGGAATTGTCTCCAATGTGCATACCGCTGATATCATAACCATACGGGTGGGCCTAGACTTTCCAAATGTGTTTTATGCCCAAAAGTACCTAATGTCCGTGTTATAGTGATTGAATATGTCTGTTGAATACAAAAAAAGTACATACCTCCCGTGGGACGTCTCTTTTGTGATGCAAGTGACTGCTGTGCCTTTGTTTTACACATTGCCTCTGAATTAGGCCTGGCTGCTCAGTGCTACGCTACCCAAGGGTGAGCACAGGCTATGCAGAGAGTGTGATCACCCCCCCTTGTTGGGAGCGGTAGGCTCTGCCTGGCTTGGGGGCATTCCTTCAGTCAACCAGAAAGTGCCGGTTCCAACAGCCACAAACCCTGCCCAGTGGTACAATCTCATCCCCATTTTCCCCTAGGATAACAATTCAGAGCCTAAAGAAAGCTCGTAATACCGCTATGAGAGGCGTTTGAAAGAGCCCCGGGAAGAAAGTGCAAATCATAGATTTCATGTTGGCCCAGAAAAATATTAAGCAAGCAGTCCACGCAGAGCAGCCAAGTCCCCTAATCCGCTTCTTGGTGATTTTCCGATGTGAGACAAAGAGAATCAATTCTAGGAACTTCTGGGCCCTGGTAAACAGGCAAGTGGATGGGTCCAGCAGGACTGGCTGTGCAGACATCACTGAAACAGAATGGTCATGCTTCCTCTCCAGGCACTTCACGTCGCCAATCGGACAGGGACCTCTCCAACCCAAACACAACTACCAACTTAGCCACGCCCCAAGATCAAGATTGCCTGTCCCACTCCTCTGTGTATTCACCATCCTTGTTTAGTCGGCAGCAGCAGGTTATGTCGAAGGCAAGGACAGATGAGTCCCCTGGATCTAACAGCCTCCCCCAGGCCCTCTTCAAGCAGGAGATCCCTTTTTGGGCAGGCAAACTCTCGTCACATTTTGATTATTGCCCCGATTACTTACCGGTAATCTTCATTACTCCGAGTATAGTCTTCCTCGCCACATGACTAACAAAGTGAGCTTCAGCTCCACACCAGAACCCTCCAAAGCAAAAAAAGTCAGCCTCCCATGCCTCCCATCCCTTCCCAATATGGCCGACCCAGTACACCCATGACCTCTATAAGAGGCGGGCCGGCCCAACCCATCAGCCTGAAACTACCAAGAATAAACATGAAGCCGATAGCCAGACCGGGAGGGAGGGATGGGAACTCATGTGGCGAGGAAGACTATACACGGAGTTATGAAGATTACCGGTAAGTAATCAGGGCATTACCTCCTCGTTAGTCTTCCTCGCCACATGACTAACAAAGTGAGCACATACCAAAGCCAAGCGGCTTCATGGAAACTCACAAGAAACCAATGGACCAGAAGGGAAACCCATGAGAGAAGGCAAACCCAACAGACCAAACGAGCGGAGAAAACCACCCAAGAGAGAGGCAACCACGGGCAGGAAGAACCAGCCCGGGACAGAAAAACACCAGAAGGGCTGAGAACCCCGGACCCCCCCAGACAAGAAGTGCCACCAGAAAATCCGCCCAACCAAGGCAAAAGGAGGACAGAGAAGGCAAGGCACCAGACCACACGGATCCAAAAGGCAACCGAAAACAGGCCCACAAACAGAAAGCAGCAAGCCGGTCCAAAACGCCAAGACCGCCCAACGGACAGCCCATAGCGAGGGGGGACCCAAACAGCCCATGAGCCACCGGAGCCCCACAGGGAACGAAGAAACAGAGGGCAGCCACACCACAGAGACCCAACAAAAAAGGCCACAGCAGCAAGAGACCCAGGCCGACCAAAGCCCAGCCACGCGCATGGTGGACCACCAACAGCGAGAGAGACGAACCACCCCCAAACCAAGGACCGGAGGGGAGAAGAAAACAAAAGCCACCAGAACCGGAGGCAATCAGGGGCAGAAGCAAAAGGAACCCAGAGGGAACCCAGACTGGCAGGAGCCGCAAGAACGGGCGGAGGCACAGAAAAGGAAACCAGCACCCCACCCGAACAACAAAATGAAGGGCACCCAAGCCCCACCAGCAAGAGAGGCAGGAGGGACATGGACCACAGCCGCCCAAAGGATCCCCAAACGGGAACGCGACAGCAATGAGAGAGCCCAGGCAGGAGCAAGGCAAAATAGACCCCGGGGGCCACAGGAAACCACAGCAAAGCGCCCCCATCAGCAAGGCCATTGAAGAGGACCAAGGCCAAGCCCCAAACATGAAGGCAAACACCCACCAGGGGACCCAAGCACAAGAAAGCACCACGGACCCGGACGGAAGGGGAATGCAGAACGAACGAGCAACACAGCCCAGCACAGAGGACAAGCAAAACGCCCCAGCAACAGTCCACACGCAACAAGGGAGCCGCCGAGGCGAGCACCCGGGAGGCAAAACCAACCAACCCTGGGACACAAACCTATGACCCTAGGAGGAAGAGCCCACAAGGCCACAGCAACGCATACCAACCCCCAGGACCTCCCCAGCCGAAAAGCGGAGACCCAACAGGGACCAGAGTGAACACAGGGGCAAGGCCACAGGCAGCAAGCCACCAAAGGCGAGAAAGACAGAAGAGCCGGACGGAACGAGGCCGAGAAAGGTCATACCCCCAGGTATAAAACCCGAGCCGGAAGGACCCAGCACCCCCACCAGGGCCAAAGAAGAACAGGAGCCAATCCGCACAGGGAGCGTCGGGCCCCAACCGGTGAAGAGAAACCGGGAAAACCAGCAGCCTCGGACGACCACAAGCAGAGCGGGAGGAAAAAAACCCCAAGGGGCAACAAATAAAAACGCAGCAGGACATGAAACCACAAGCCGCAGGCAGGAGAAACATCCCGGCCAGGCCAACAAGCCCAGGCGCGAACCAGCACCCGTGACACGGGCAGAGAGTGACCGAGACAAGAGCCCCAAGAAGCCCCCGCGAGGCAGGGGCAAAACCAAGCCAGGAAACGGCCAACAGAAGGCAGACGATACACCGCCAAAAACGGAACAACCGACCCAGCAGAGACCAAAGCACGCCCCACAGGCGGAGAGGACGCCAACACCCGGGAAGGAGAGACCGGAACACAACGACCACCGGCCACAGGGGCAGACAGGGCGGAAGGGGATCCATCCCCAGAGGCAGGGGACACCCGGAACCGAACCAGGGACACCCGGAACCGCAGCCAAACGCCCTACCGAAAGGGACACCCACGGGAATAGGCGAAAGCGGGAAACCCACAGAGCACCAGGACCAACCAGACGGGGAGGACCCCCAACGGACAGACCAGGCAAGCACCGACAGACAAGGCCCAAGGAGCCCAAAACCGACCCCCATGGAAGAACAGCAGCCGGGAAGACAACCCAGGCCGGGGTGCCACACCATACCAGACGAAGGGGGACAGCCACCCAAGGTAGATCAACCACAGTGCCACAGCACGTGAGACCAGACCCATACAGCCAGAAAAGCAGGAAACCAGCGGCAAGGAGCGCACGGATGAGGCCAGCACAAGGGAACAGGGACCAAATCCACTGGACACCATAGCACACTACGCCACTCCAGCTTAAAAACACCACCACCAGAGCCCACGGAAGGATGCAGGAGAAGTGAACACGCACCACAGGCACCAACCGAGAACCGTGACACCAGCCACAACTGGAGTACGGGAGCGCGGGGAACCCAACACCGCACACACAGGCAACGACGAGGAGGAAGGTGCAAGGGACGCCCACCGGGCCAAGGAGCAGGAGGAGGAGGGGACACCACCGCAGCGGCCCGTGGAAGGCAAGCCAAACTGCAACAACCGGAGCAGAACAGGGGCAAACAGAGGACCCACCCCAGCAGACAAGCTGGCGCTCACAGCTCCCGAAAACCCCGAAGGCCACAACAAACAGGACCGGCCAAGGACAACAGCGGGGAGCAGGCAGGTACAGGAGAACATAGGAAGGAAGGCGAAACCCGGGAACGGGAACACACACCCCACCGGGCAAAAAGCCCAACTCCATGTCCACAGCACCAGGCACACCCAGTGGGCCACCAACCAGGTACCAATGTGGAAGGGAACAATGGTTCGGGATGGCCTGAGAAGGTCCGGTGAAATGAAAAACCCTTTGGAGGGCGAATGATTTGGTATAGGTTCAAGGACTCATATGGGAGAGTAATACTTAATATAGAGAAACAAGGGACAGGAGAGGTCAATGTATGACACTTATTTATTGAACATAGATTGAATTCAAGTGCTCACATATTAAGTGACAAGAAAGCATGACATGCAGGTGAGGGTGGACTCTTTAAAAAGGAACATCGCATTGGCAACAATAGAGAACCATTTTTCTAGGAAAATCAGTACAATACAGGTTCAAGTTGCATAGGGTCGACGACGTTTCAAACTCAGTTATTTGAGTTAATCTTCAGGACAAAATGTGAGCATATGAACTCTAAATGTGAAAAAAAGCAGAAAAATAAATAAAGAAGTATAAAACATAAATTAGTCCCTGAACTGTAACAAGCATCACAAGCAATTAATGTGCGGTACACAGTGTTCTCCAAAGCGTGATGCAGATTCATTTAGATGAAAAATTGGTAACCTGGCAGAGTCAAGCATAGTGATGGAACTGAGCAGTCTAGTGCCCGGAAGGAATGCGCAATTACAAGAGTAGGATGCAAGAGACTCGGAGCTCACAGTGACGAGGTAATTTATAGCGCTAGGGGCGGAAGGTAGGGGCATCATTGCGCGCGCATGAACTTGAACACTTACTGAGCATATGAGAGGTTAAGTGACGGGGTAGTCGTCAGTAAAAACCGTGCTCGTCGCGGTAGTGAACGTCTCGATGTGAATCAACAGCCTAGGAAAACGGAGTGATTTTGGGTTAAAAACGGACAAGGCGCGTTGTGATTTAAGCGAGAGTGCCGGGTGGTGCCAGGATTGGGAGGACACTTACTGAAGTTACACACTAGGTCCAGCCTTCTCAATGAATGGAGGCGGGGTGTCAATGCTGAAAAGTGTTCAATCAGGTATCGGAAGAGGTCAGTTGCCTGAGGAAAAGGGATTGCCGTCAATAGGACGTAGTCCGGTGTGTGTACACGGGAATACGGGGCGGTGCCAAAATAAGGCGAAAGCACTTACTGAAGTGAAGAGTGTAATCCTGCCTTCTCAGCGAATGGAGGCGGGTTTCCGGTGCCGAGAAAATTAATCTGTAATGGAGGGGGGGGATTGGAGGTTACCTTCAGGCGGATATTGAGGCCGCGAAGGAAGGGAGGAAAGGGGTGTAAACTCAAGAGTACTTACTTAATACATGCGGCACTCGGTGCAGTCAATGGGGGTCATGGAGCGAGTCCTGGGTGCGTGCAGCTACGCGCGGCGACTGGCCGTGAAGTGGGAGGGGGAGGGTTTTTAAGGAACAGGGTTGCTACTGGTTACGTGAGGCGTCTGCAGCTGCGCGAATCGCATTGCGTGAAGGCCCAGCAAGGAGAGTAGGCTCAGAGGATGCCTGTATTCAACTAATAAAACGGCAGCATGAATGGGAGTGCTCGATTATTAATTACTAAGATAGAGCATGGTTCCAGAACGTTTGGGCAAACAGTGTTGAGACTACTTAAGTCTGAAGTCAGTGCATAAGAGCCAAGGGGGGTATTAGTAGGCTCAATAACTAAAATGCAGCAACAGTATAGTAGACAGGCAGCGTAGGGGTTCTAATAATTGCACGCTTAGTCTCCATTCAACTGTATACATATAGTACAATTAGAAACAAAAACGGTTGCTTGACAGGCAAAAGGACAGAATTGCATATACCTACCTGGCTGGCGTTCTCTGTGTGCTCAGAGGTTTTGGCGTTGCGGGGCTATTGCTGAGGATGACGGCAGGACGGGAGACTTTCTGACTTTGTGACCCCCGAAGCAGGCTGCGAAGAGTGTCGAGAGCGCCAAGAGGCTGGTGGCTGCCGGACGCACTATCGGGGAGGGTGAGCATTTTTGAACAGCTTCGGTGCGAGGATTTCATACGCTCGACTGCGGTGACTTTGGGGATTTTGATCGCAGCAAATCTTCACTGGTATCTCGTGGTGCTGTGCCGGTCCGTTTCTCTGGAGGCAGCTGATGTGGTGTTCAGGTACGGAGGACTGGGGTGAGATACCCAGTAGGGAGAGGTAATCAAATTAAATCAAAAAAAAAAAAGAAGAAAAACACTGACATACAGAGATCGAAGTGGGGATAAGAATGGGAAAACCCTGAAGAATGTTAATGCAGCCACTGAAGCATATTCTGCGGCCCGCCTTAAGGCAAAAACACGCCTAGCACAGGCAAAAGAAGCTGCATGTAGGGCCAAACAGGAAAATAACTCTTACCTTGCGCTTTTCCGGTCATTGTGAGGAGTTACCTGTCACTGCCACCATCAGCTAGTACCAGCGCTGCCGAACCGCTGTCCCCCGCCGCCGCCATTCACACCAGCGACCGCAGAGCGGGGACAGGGCAGGAACTACATCCCCCAGCAGCCTAAGCGCACCGGACCCACAGACGCCCTGTTCGCGCCACGAGGCGCTCAAAAGACCGTCGCTGCCCCCGCGTCACGGGACGCGCGCGGGCTGAGCCCGGGCAGAGGGCGGGCCGTCTGTGGTCGTCAGGGGCCGGATGAGGCCGGGCTGGGCCCCCTCCCTAACATTCCCCTTCTCGCACGTGCTCGGATACAGGTACTTTGGCCGGTGAGAACTGTTACCACTGCAGTGCTTTGACTCTGAATCTTGGTGGGGCTTATTGGCTGTATTTCAGGTTACCTGTACCATCATATTAGGTCTGCAGTAGGTCTTAGCCCTTTGTTGCCACACGCGCATATTGTCTTGAGCGCTAATTATTTCACACCTCGCGAGGACTTGGTTTTATGTATTTAAACTTTTAGCAATTTTCGTTTTATTTTATATTTTATTTTTCTTGTGCATCATACCAGCTTGTAATACATTTGTGCGGGTCGATTATGGGGAAGAGGAAAGTCATGGAGGGAGGCGGTGTCGCTGGCATAAAAAAAGGGAAAAAAGCTAAAAAGAATCTGCATGCTGGTCTTAACTGTGTCCTGGAGAGAATCGAGGGAATCGTTAACGACTGTGAGGAGGCACTTGGTGATGACATTCAAAAAGATATAGGAAACGTGGATCAGAGGGATGGCAAAATGTGTAATAAATCACGCAGGAAAACCATCCCCACAATGTTTCTTAACCAGTCTAGCAGCAACAAGTCCACGCTAGCTCCCTCATCGGTTACACACGACCACCTTGTGGACGCCGTTCTGCCCAGTCCTCTATCCCCTCCATTAGAACCAGGGCTGGTGCAGCAACAAGCCCAGGTATCTCCCACTTTCACTCCCATCCTATGCTCAAATAGATTCTCTCCACTTGCTCCACACACTAGCACTACCACTATGGCGGCCCCAGAGGAATCTCTGGCATCAATTCCAAGTGATAGGCCAGCCGTCGGCACACAGACAGGGCATTCTGAGTCGGCTTTGTTGGTTAGGATTAAGAAGTTGGAGGATATGGTTGCACTATTGACCGCAAGACTGGATAGTCTAGCTCAGGGTCACGTTTCTTCAACTACTACCTCCCTCGCTTTCCCATCGCGGGAGGCCTCAGCACCAACTGGGAGGGATACACAGGGGCTCACTAACCACACTCTAAATACTTGTTCAACCTCATCCCAAGATCAAAGAACGAGGGGGCTTGCTAGGAAGAAGGCCACTAATGACAAGGCTGGATCTTATGCTGACATCACGAGAGGTGAGCCTCGAACTGTGGTACCTGAAATTAGATCTACGCCAATGGATCACCACACCCACATCACATCCTCGTTGCCCCGAGCACCCATTGTACCACCCCCCTATAGAACCACCTTTGGCCCTCGTCCGCTCCATCGACCTATTAGGACCAAGGTGTACATGACCAACGTTCCTAAACTATCCAGCCAAGGGGGTTATGAATGTAGGGATTCACTACTCAATAAAGCCATTCATTGGTTGCGCTATGTAAGGGGGTGCAGATCCATTATTCGAGACGATCTGTTTAGAGTAAATAGGATTTCTAGGGCAGATGCTCAGGCGGACTGCCTTGAGATCGAACTCAGCGATCCCTCCCTAGCAGAAAACCTCCTATTACTGGAACTCAGGACATCTCCGCCGGAGTCTTCCTCGATCCAGATCCGTTCCTCCCCTTCTTGGTCATTCCTGCATGAGTCCGGTGATTCAGGTCTCAGACAGGTTGATTGACTGACCTATAACCATCTAGATAACCCTTCTCCTGTCTCGGAATGCCTCTATCAAGTGGTTAACTCAGTTTTAGTTCACTCTCTGCCCATGGATCCGGGTGGGGCTAGTAGTGTTACTTTGGCTCCCCCTCAACCACCAAGTGAAGCCAATGTCTTATGTGAGGTGGTGGATGTAAATAAAGACATTCCCCTTAATTGTTCAAGACCACTGCACCTTTTATCCTGGAACATTGCGGGTCTGGATAAAAATCTCGCCGACCCCCTTTGGAATGATTTTATCAACAAACTTGATATCCTTTTATTCCAGGAGACATGGAGCCTAGTCCCCCTTTATAGGTCAGGCTATACTACCTTTCACGTCCCTGCCAGCAGTTCACCCAGAGGCAGGCCCTCGGGGGGACTCCTTGCTTGGGTCAACATCCACTTGAATTGGTCTGTTAGAAATCTTGCAACTCCTTCCCAGGATATTCTCCATATTTCCATTACTGGGCCAGACTGCAAAGCTGGCCTGGAGATTTTTAATGTATATGCCAGAGGAACCCCGGGCGGACAAGCAAGCCCCATTATATCAACCTTGGATACTGAGCTTACGGCCATCTCCTCTGCAGCAGGCATAATCGTCGCAGGAGACCTAAATTGTACCTTTGAGCCACTCTGCAACGAGGACATCCAGGGCACAAGGGATCTGGATGCCAAGTGGGAAATTCCCTGCCTAGGCCTCCCTCCAATAAAGAAATGGTCTCCTAGAGCCATACAAATCAATGCCCTGACTCTAGAGCATAATTTGAGGGCGACCAATGGCAGATCTAAATCTGATTTAATGGGAGCCCCTACTTTCACCAGAACCAAGGTGCCCTCGCGCATTGATTATATATTGCTGGATGTCGGTTCTTGGGGCGACCTTATAGACATGGAAGTGGTCCAAAGATGCGAAAGTGACCACAATCCCCTGTCCATGCACTTTCTGTGTAACCCTGCCCTTATTTCTACCGAGCTTGTCAGCACTAAGACCACTCGGATGAGGGAAATTGTCCCCTCCAACTGCAATCGGCGCCTCAGATGGCATAAGGTTGCTGAAAGCGAACTGTCATTGGAGGGCATTAGGAAGATCATTAATGATAACATCTCATTACTCAATGATGTTCCCGATACTCCCCCCTCTCCTACGCACTCCTCAGAGTTTAAGGATATATACCTCTCAACTGTGGACAATGTAAGTGAGTTCTTCCAGGCCAAAATATCTCGGGGCTGTAAGCGCCCACCCCCTAAGGGCGAAAACCCATGGTACTCTAACGAGTGCAGAACACGGAGGCAGGACCTCTCGAAAGCCCTAAAAACCAAGGTCCAGAGCAACATCTTGTCTGCAAGAAAAATATACTATAGGTCCATTGCTTTAGCCAAACGAGCATGGGAAGAAGCTCACTGGCAAGAACTTAAATCTGCTGCCCAGCTGAAGGACGCAACATTATTTTGGGATCTTATTAATGTTGGCACAAGGAGGGGGGCTGATCCATTACCGAACCATATCTCGGGGCGAGACTGGTTCGAGCATTTTCAGAAATTATACATGGGTGATGCAGGGTGCATCCCGCACGAGCAAGGGCATGAATTAGAGCCCCCATTGGCCCCATCTGTGAACGAGCATTTTGGCCTCAATGAGGTTCTCACAGCTATTGCTTCAATTGCGCCCGGTAAAGCAGCTGGTCCCGACGGCCTCCCGGGTGATCTCATGATCCACGAGAGAAACCTTTGGGCACAATTTATCTGTAGATCCCTAAACCTCATAGTAATTGGCCACCCTGTACCCGAATCATGGAAAGGGGCTGAGGTGGTGACCATCTACAAGAAGGGGGATAGAGAGGATCCTGCCAATTACAGACCGATTAGTTTGATCGATGTCATCCAAAAAATAGTTGGCAGGGTCCTCTTAACACGGATGAAGGGATGGATGGATGAGGAGGGTGTTTTGTCCCACTTCCAGGCTGGATTTAGATGTGGTGTTGGCACAATGGATCAGGTATTTAGACTCTGCCTGATCCATTGGAAAACTGTAACCATCGAGAAGAGTAGCCTGTATTTGGCCTTTATAGACTTAAAAACAGCCTTCGATCTGGTCCCCCGCTCCAAGCTCTGGCAAGTCTTGCTCGATCTAGGAATTCCTCCCTTGATCTTGTCTCTTGTTAAACGCCTGCATGAAGATAACTTCGCCAGAGTAAGGTGGGGGGGGCAGGGCCAGCTAACCGAGAAAATAGTTGTCCAGAGAGGAGTACGTCAGGGTTGCGTTTTGGCGCCGACCCTGTTCTCTCTCTATATAAATGGGGTGGCGGACCATTTGAGTGAGGACGCGGCCGATGCCCCAACCCTGTGCGGGGAAAAAATACCAACTCTATTATTTGCGGACGACACCCTCCTAGTCTCCAAGAGCCCTATGGGCCTGCAAAAACTTCTTGATCGCTTCACCTCGTTCTGTGTAGCCAGAGGCTTGGTTATCAACATAGCTAAAACCAAGCTAATGGCTTTGGCTCCATCTAAAAGTTTCAGAAACAAATTTAACTTGAATGACAGCCCGCTGGAGTTAGTAGAGGCCTTTGATTATCTTGGGGTAAGGATGAACAATAAACTAAAATGGTCCCCCCATCTGACCAAAATGGTCCTGAACCACAAACGGATTTCCGGGGCCATAGCGAGGCACCAGAGACTCTCCTATAGTCGACCTGTAGCCCCAGCCATTAAAGTATATGAGGGTAAGGCTTTGCCTGGGTGCCTATACGGGGCGGAACTCTGGGGGTTCGATAATCTCTCTGAATTAGTAAAATCAGAAAACAAATTTTTTCGTGACCTAGTCTCGCTCCCCCCATCCACCCCTCTAACTCCTCTCCGTTACGACCTTGGGAGACACCCAATTAATGAAGTGGCGAGGCTGCGCCCTCTGTTATACTGGACCCGGCTTATGAGATCTTCTGACCTATGCCATTATGCATCCGGTCTAAAAGAACTGATAAGTTTGGGCGCAGGCCATAAGGTTGGTTGGGTGTCCAACTTGAAGAAATTAGTGGTCGAAATTGGTCTGGACCAGGCTTGGGAGAGCCAGATGCCCCCGCCCAAACCTCTAGTGAAAAGGCTTTACTGGGACTGGATTTCCGCCATGACCAATAAAAATCATAATGGCATTCTGTCGGAGAGATTCTTGGATGTTAAGCCCACCCTAAGATTGGAACCCTTCCTTGACCTCATTGAGTCCCCGGGGGACAGAGTGCTCTACCTGAAATTCAGGTATGGCACACTCCCTCTCCGAGATTTCCAGAATGGTTGGAGCGGCCATTCGGGAAATAATGAGGGCTGTCCGGGCTGTGCCTGCCCTACGGAATCTACAGCACATTTTATCTTTGCTTGTAGGGCATACAGCCAAGTGAGGTCCAGGTGGCTAAAACCAGTTTGTTCTAATTTGGGCTGTTCATCCCATCGGGTGGCCTTACGCATTTTAACTTATGAGACGCTAATCCCAAGTGTTACCTGTGGTACAGCAAAGTTTTTAGGACATGCTTGGAGGATAAGGCAAAGGCTCGTCAAGGGAAAATTAGCTTAATAAACTGTTGTGAGCTTTGTCTACCGAGCTCTCTTGTTCTGGATGGGTTTTTAATTATACTGCTATGTGGTTTTTATGTATGTATTATCCATGGCTTGATCTATCTTTAGCCTCGTTTTTAGTTCTGCTCTCTTTCTACATCCATCTATGAGAACAAGAAAACTGACCATTTGCTGATATGAATTTTTCTGGTCTCTTTGATTATCAACTTGTGATGCATTTTTGTACTTTTATGATTGATATTTTATTAATCGAATAAAGTGATTTGAATTGAATTGAATTGAATATACGTTGTCTCAGGGTAAGCAAGAGAAATAGACTAGTGTTTCAAGAGTTAATGGCACATGTGAACACAGAAGGTGGTTACAGAATGGTTCTGTATTCGTCCAGAGTGTTAAGTCCTTGTTCGATGGAGCGGCATTTAAAGATCCATTTGCATTCCATGCGGTTAAGGATTTGCTGTTGATTTCCTCCTCTGTGGTTGTGGTGTAGACTGTCAATCACTTGCCATGTGAAATCAGTTTCAGAGTGTCCTTTGGCCAGAAAATGTTCAACCAGTGGTGCTGTTTGTATTTTGCAGCGAATCCTGCTTCCATGCTGAGATCCTGGTCTTGATTTTTTGCGTGGTTTGTCCGATATAGAGCAGTTGGCAGGGACATTTAATACAGTAGACCACATTTTGTGAATTGCAATTAGAGAAAAATTGTAAAGTGTGTTTGGTGCCATTATATTCAAAGGACTGGGTGTTACAGGTGGAATCACACGACAAACAGTTGTTACATTTATAGTGGCCTTGTAGAGGAGGGAGGCCAAGGAAAGAGTGAAGAGTATTGTCCTTGTACACTGGTTTCTGAGCTCTAACTAGGTGGTCCTTAATATTACGTCCTCTTTTGAAGGCAAAGAGTGGGGTGCCTGTATTGAGTTCCAATGGGCCTAGTACTGACCAGTGTTTCTTTATCATTTTGGTAAGTTTGTTGCTAACTGAGCAGAAGGTAGTGACGCATGTGATCTTGTTGAGGGATGTCTTTTCTTTGGGTTGCAGCAGGAATTCACGATGTGAATACCATGCTCGTTTCATTGAGCACTTTACTAGACGTCTAGGGTAGCCCCGGTTGGTGAGTTTCTTACATAGGATTTCAGCCTCTTGGAAGAAATCCTCTTTGAACCTGCAATTTCTGCGAATACGGAGGAATTGACCGTAGGGTAGGCCATCTCTCAGAGCCCTGGGATGACAGCTATCGTACTGTAAGAGGGTGTTACGCTCTGTTGGTTTCCTAAAGAGGGTAGTGTAGAGTTATTAGTTGAATACAGGCATCCTCTGAGCCTACTCTCCTTGCTGGGCCTTCACGCAATGCGATTCGCGCAGCTGCAGACGCCTCACGTAACCAGTAGCAACCCTGTTCCTTAAAAACCCTCCCCCTCCCACTTCACGGCCAGTCGCCGCGCGTAGCTGCACGCACCCAGGACTCGCTCCATGACCCCCATTGACTGCACCGAGTGCCGCATGTATTAAGTAAGTACTCTTGAGTTTACACCCCTTTCCTCCCTTCCTTCGCGGCCTCAATATCCGCCTGAAGGTAACCTCCAATCCCCCCCCTCCATTACAGATTAATTTTCTCGGCACCGGAAACCCGCCTCCATTCGCTGAGAAGGCAGGATTACACTCTTCACTTCAGTAAGTGCTTTCGCCTTATTTTGGCACCGCCCCGTATTCCCGTGTACACACACCGGACTACGTCCTATTGACGGCAATCCCTTTTCCTCAGGCAACTGACCTCTTCCGATACCTGATTGAACACTTTTCAGCATTGACACCCCGCCTCCATTCATTGAGAAGGCTGGACCTAGTGTGTAACTTCAGTAAGTGTCCTCCCAATCCTGGCACCACCCGGCACTCTCGCTTAAATCACAACGCGCCTTGTCCGTTTTTAACCCAAAATCACTCCGTTTTCCTAGGCTGTTGATTCACATCGAGACGTTCACTACCGCGACGAGCACGGTTTTTACTGACGACTACCCCGTCACTTAACCTCTCATATGCTTAGTAAGTGTTCAAGTTCATGCGCGCGCAATGATGCCCCTACCTTCCGCCCCTAGCGCTATAAATTACCTCGTCACTGTGAGCTCCGAGTCTCTTGCATCCTACTCTTGTAATTGCGCATTCCTTCCGGGCACTAGACTGCTCAGTTCCATCACTATGCTTGACTCTGCCAGGTTACCAATTTTTCATCTAAATGAATCTGCATCACGCTTTGGAGAACACTGTGTACCGCACATTAATTGCTTGTGATGCTTGTTACAGTTCAGGGACTAATTTATGTTTTATACTTGTTTATTTATTTATTTTTCTGCATTTTTTCACATTTAGAGTTCATATGCTCACATTTTGTCCTGAAGATGAACTCAAATAACTGAGTTCGAAACGTCGTCGACCCTATGCAACTTGAACCTGTATTGTACTGATTTTCCTAGAAAAATGGTTCTCTATTGTTGCCAATGCGATGTTCCTTTTTAAAGAGTCCACCCTCACCTGCATGTCACGCTTTCTTGTCACTAAATATGTGAGCACTTGAATTCAATCTATGTTCAATAAATAAGTGTCATACATTGACCTCTCCTGTCCCCTGTTTCTCTATATTAAGTATTACTCTCCCATATGAGTCCTTGAACCTATACCAAATCATTCGCCCTCCAAAGGGTTTTTCATTTCACCGGACCTTCTCAGGCCATCCCGAACCATTGTTCCCTTCCACATTATATCACCCCAGGTTCGCATAAGGGGTACCCTTGTCCTTTAAAACACCAACCAGGAACCAACCAGCCTGCGCCCGAGAAAAGATGAGAGCAGGGGCTACAGGGAGGAACTGCCGCAGGGCCATGGTGGCGAGACAGACCGCCCTGGAAGGGACAAACACTCCGACAAGTAGAGAACCCAGGGACCCGACGAGCACGGACACCCAGCAGGAAACCGGGAACCGACGTCGAAATAGGCCCCAACCGCCCCGAAGGGAATACCAGTCCCAACACAGCAGATTTAATGAGAGAATATCGTAACTCTGAGGGGTAAGACTAAATCAAAATGTGATCTAAAGGAACAGAATCAATGGCAAGTGAAACCGTAACCTAGAGAGCAAGAGTCTCTGACCACACCCATGAGGCCACAGCGTCTCCAGCAAACAGACAATGAAAGACCAGGGATCGAACACCCCATCCACAGAGTAAGAGTCACAAGACCCCAACCAGCAGGCGCTGCCACAGAAAACCTCAGCAATATGGAACGCCTCACGAAGTCGCGTGTCATCCATGTGCAGGGGCCATGCAAAACTTCACTGTATCGTACCAAATTTTAGGATATGTGCCGCTGAAGCGAGCACCCAAACATGAAAAATATTTCCTAACCTCACTGAAGGCAAGACCAGCGCCTACACATTGACGAAGGCACCCAGTCACACCGAAAGACCAGGAAAGTGAACCCCAAGCAGCAGGGCAAGAGACCAAGACCCCAACCATGAGGCCAGAGCGACTCCTAACACACAGCGACAAGGACGTCCCATGCATCCGACATCGAAAAGAACAGAGAACCGGAAAGCAGAGGCGAAACGCCCAGACCGGAAACCCTGTAGGGAAAGGAGGAACCAACACAGAACACTCATCAGAGGAAGTGTTCCCGCCGTCCAACACCGGGCCAAAATGACCCAAAGAACAACGCAACCGTGGGGCCCCCACCCACAGCAGCCGCAAGGGAGGCAGCCCGGCAGCCGGACCCCTAACCAGAAGAAAACAGCCCGAAGCAGAGCGCACAGAGACTAAAGTCGGGGGAGCAGGACCCGCCCCGAGGAGGCGGACCAGAGAACTCCAGCTGGAAACCAGGAGGAGAAGGCAGCAGCCCGGACTCAACCAACGGAGTCGCAGACCCCCGCGAAACCCCCGAGCTGACCCCGAAGCGCCGAGGAACGTACCAGCCCTGGCACCCGAAGGTAAGCCCAGCCCAGGACAGCAGCCCCGGCCAAACAAACACGCGCCCAACGGACAGGGAATCACAATGGGGGAGACCGTGACACGGGGGCGCATCCGCAGGAACAGACGGAGGCCCACATGTGGAGAGGACCAGGCCATGGGATTGAGGGGGATCCCCCTAGCGTCAGGCCAACTCCCCCCCCCCCCCTCCCCAATGACGAAGGCACCCTACACGATCGCATGCAGCGAAAGTCAAAAAGAGGGCAAGCGCAGGGCTGACAGCAGGCAACAACCCCCCCTTCCCCTGCAACCAACTGAGACGGGTCGGGGTAGAGCATGCCGGGGAAACAAAACCCGATGGGCAGACCGGCCAAGGCGACACACATGCGTCGAAGCCGGCCGCAGGGTATCAGGAAGCCCCACGAGGCATGAGAGGCAGGGAGGGCCACAAGCGAGGAACCCCGGCAGCCGCACAGATAACCAGGAGAGTAAGAGTCACAGGTTGAGGCCACAGCGAGCGACTACGTGACAGCCCACAGCACATCACCCAAAACAAAAGCCCGCTAAAGCAGGGCACAAAGCAAGGAATGGAGAGGGCGCAGGGCAAAAAAACTCCCAAGAGCCCGCCAGCACCAGAAGCCCGCTAGAGCAGAGCGTCGAACCCCAAAGGGACAGTGCGAGGGCTAGAAGGCAGGGGAACCAGAGAGCGAGCCCGCTGGAGCAGGGCCTTCCCCCCAGGGCACAGGGACCCGCTGGAGCAGGACCTCAGCCCAACTTACCTGATCAGACGCTCTGGAGAATCTGCAGCGCAGAACAAAAAAAACAGGCTGATGGGTTGGGCCGGCCCGCCTCTTATAGAGGTCATGGGTGTGCTGGGTCGGCCATATTGGGAAGGGATGGGAGGCATGGGAGGCTGACTTTTTTCACTTTGGAGGGTTCTGGTGTGGAGCTGAAGCTCACTTTGTTAATCATGTGGCGAGGAAGACTAACGAGGAGGTAATGCTTGAAGGGCTTGGCAATACCGGAGTCGTGGTGTGGGGCCATCATACAACCTATCCACAAAGGGGGCTCTAGATCACATCCCAGCAACTACAGACGGATTGCACCACGAAGCAGAATTCTCACCAGTCTATCTCTGAAGGACTTCAAGCAGCGGGTGAAGAGGACGGGACTCATTCCAAAGATCCAAACGGGATTCAGACTGTCCGGCTTGTTAGCCATATACATTTGATTGGATAACGCAATCACCTCACACACCCTGCTGCACTGCTGCTGTACCTTAAGGGAGCCTTTGACCATATGCCAAGGGGGGCACTCTGGTCTACACTAAAGACATGGGGCATACCCCCTACGCTTTTGGAGTCTCCAGCTGCATTCCAACACCTGGATCCGCATTAAACCAGGTGACAGAGCCTGCGTGCTAAAAGAAATCCCCACCATGTGGGGTGAAAGGCAGGAGGGCGTGTCAGCCCCGCTCCTTTTCAAACATTTTTGCTCTGTTCAGTCTAAATCCCTTGACTCCATCAACGGTCCCTCCCCAGAGATTGGCGGGGAACATATCAGCAACATGCTTCACACACATGACTCAGCCCTGTTCAGCTATACGAGAGTAGGGTTGCAGCACGTGCTGAACCGGCTGCGCTGCTGCACTGTTAACAGCTTGGAGGTCAACAAAAAAAAACAAGCATTGGAAATGCAATAGGTCTCGCATTTGTTGGAGCTGGAGCTATTGGTATTGTAAATGACAATGTTTTGTACTTTGAAAAAGGTCTTGTGTTTGTTGGAGCTATTCACATTGTAAATGGCAATGTTTTTTATTTATCCTTAGGGTTCTATATAGCACGAACTTAACAGCCTCAGTTGTGAATTTCGATTCATTAAAGTTTTGTGAGCCCTGAAATTTGCACAAGTAAAGTGCTAACAGTATAAATATGGGCACTGTTTAATAAACAAAGCCACTGCAATACAAGAGCAAAGGTGACCGAGTGACTGCTTCTGGGTTGACGGAGTTGCTTACACTCACTGGCCGTTAAAGCTAGCTAGCCCGCTACTATGAGTTTATGAAACTTAATGCTATGTTTTCTTATGTTATGTTATGCTATGCAATGCTATGGTTTGTTATGCTATGCTATGTTTTGTGTATGTTATGCTATATTTTGCTATGCTGTGTTTTGTTTTGTTATGCTATGCTATGTTTTGTTATGCTATGCTATGTTTTGTTTTGTTATGCTATGATATGTTTTGTTGTGCTTTGCTATGCTGTTTTGTTTTGTTATGCTATGCTATGTTTTGTTATTCTATGCTATGCTTTGTTTTGTTGTGTTTTGTTATGCTATGCTATGTTTTGTTGTGTGTTGCTATGCTATGTTTTGTTATGTTATGCTATGATATGTTTTGTTATGCTATGATATGTTTTGTTATGCTATGTGTTCTTGTGTTTATTTATGCTATGTTTGTTTTGTTATGCTATACTATATTTTGTTTAGTTATGCTATGCTATGTTTTGTTGTGTTTTGTTATGTTATGCTATGTTTTGTTATGCTATGCTACGTTGTGTTTTGTTATGCTATGCTATGTTTTGTTTTGTTATGCTATGTTTTGTTGTGTTTTGGTATGCTATACTATGTTTTGTTATGCTATGTTTTGTTTTGTTATGCTATGCTATGTTTTGTGTTTTGTCATGTTATGCTACGTTTTGTTATGCTATGCTATGTTTTGCTATGCTATGCTTTGTTTTGTTATGCTATGCTATGTTTTGTTATGCTATGCTATGTTTTGTTGTGTTTTGTTATGCTATGCTATGTTTTGTTATGCTCTGCTATGTTTTGTTGTGTTTAGCTATGCTGTGTTTTGTTATGTTATGCTATGTTTTGTTTTGTTGTGTTTTGTTATGCTATGCTATGTTTTGTTATGCTATGCTATGTTGTGTTTTGTTATGCTATGCTATGTTTTCTTATGCTATGCTGTTTTGTTGTGTTTTGCAATGCTGTGCTTTGTTTTGTTATGCTATGTTTTGTTTTGTTATGCTATGCTATGTTTTGTGTTTTGTCATGTTATGCTACGTTTTGTTATGCTATGCTATGCTTTGTTTTGTTATGCTATGCTATGTTTTGTTATGCTATGCTATGTTTTGTTGTGTTTTGTTATGCTATGCTATGTTTTGTTTTGCTATGCTGTGTTTTGTTGTGTTATGCTATGATGTTTTGTTTTGTTGTGTTTTGTTATGCTATGCTTTGTTATGCTATGCTATGTTTTGTTGTGTTTTGTTATGCTATGCTATGTTTTGTTATACTATGCTATGTTGTGTTTTGTTATGCTATGCTATGTTTTCTTATGCTATGCTGTTTTGTTGTGTTTTGCTATGCTGTGCTTTGTTTTGTTATGCTATGTTTTGTTGTGTTTTGGTATGCTATGTTTTGTTATGCTATGTTTTGTTTTGCTATGCTATGCTTTGTTATGCTATGGTATGTTTTGTGTTTTGTTATGCTATACTATGTTTTGTTATGCTATGTTTTGTGTTTTCTTATGCTATGCTATGTTTTATTTTGTTATGCTATGCTATGTTATGCTATTTTTTGTTATGCTATGCTATGTTTTGTTATGCTATGCTATGCTTTGTTATGCTATGCTATGTTTTGTTTTGATATTTTTTGTTGCTATGCTATTGTTTGTTGTGTTTTGTTATGCTATGCTATGTTTTGTTATGCTATATTTGGTTTTGTTATGCTATGCTATGTTTTGTGTTTTGTCATGTTATGCTACGTTTTGTTATGCTATGCTATGTTTTGCTATGCTATGCTTTGTTTTGTTATGCTATGCTATGTTTTGTTATGCTATGCTATGTTTTGTTGTGTTTTGCTATGCTGTGTTTTGTTATGTTATGTTATGCTATGATGTTTTGTTTTGTTGTGTTTTGTTATGCTATGGTTTGTTATGCTATGCTATGTTTTGTTGTGTTTTGTAATGCTGTGCTTTGTTTTGTTATGCTATGTTTTGTTGTGTTTTGTTATGCTATGCTATGTTTTGTTTTGTTATGCTATGCTATGTTTTGCTATGGTATGCTTTGTTATGCTATGGTATGTTTTGTTGTGTTTTGTTATGCTATACTATGTTTTGTTATGCTATGTTTTGTGTTTTCTTATGCTATGCTATGTTTTATTTTGTTATGCTATGCTATGTTATGCTATTTTTTGTTATGCTATGCTATGTTTTGTTATGCTATGCTATGTTTTGTTTTGTTATGCTTTGTTATGCTATGCTATGTTTTGTTTTGATATTTTTTGTTGCTATGCTATTTTTTGTTGTGTTTTGTTATGCTATACTATGTTTTGTTATGCTATGCTTTGTTGTGTTTTGCTATGCTATGCTTTGTTTTGTTATGCTATGCTATGTTTTGTGATGCTATGCTATGTTTTGTTGTGTTTTGTTATGCTATGCTTTGTTTTGTTATGCTATACTATATTATGTTTTGTTATGCTATGTTATGATTTGTTATGTTATGTTAGGCTAGGCTATGTTTTGTTATGTTATGTTATGTTTTGTTAAGTTATGGTATGCTATGCAATGGTATGCAACGCTAGGCTATGTTTTATTATGTCAAAGGCAAAGCTGGCTGACGGCAAGTTGTGTATCCTCTTGAGTGCATACGTGAATGAGAACGAGTCAGGAGAGAAAACAGAGGAAATAAGATGCAGTTTTCAGAGAATGAGATTTGAGAGGAACAGGGAGGCATTCGGCGTGAGGGAACGGATCAGAACGCTGCGCAAAAGTGCCATGTGTAAGGATTAGGCTATGCTATGTAATATGTAACTTCGGGCACTAGAGTGTTGCTGCAACTGAAAGAGAAAGGAGTGACGGGAGAGGAACAGAGCAGCAAGCGACGAACATAGGGGGTGACAGATCATAGGGGAAAGGTAAAAGAATAGAGACTAGAAGGGACTAGGCAATCGTCAGGAAACTGTACAGAAGACACTACACAGGAGAGTATGAAAGCTAGACAGTAGGACAGCAGGGAAGGAAGAACAGCAGGAAAGGGAGGAGAGAAGGACCAAAGGACATACAAGAGGGAGAACGAGCAGGAAAGGGAGGAGAGAATGGCTAGAGGACATAGGGGGGGGGGGGGGGAAATGCAGTTGTGTAAACACGGAAGTATTCCACACATTAATGCCGGTATGTTTAACGCATATCAAAGAACTCGGCTGGTAGAGGGCCTGGTGCTGACAGACCTGTTACCCGCTTTTACATAACACAAAATTAGAACATTTCCTGCAAGTGAAGTAAACTAAAGTAATTAAAAACATTGCGTTTGCGATCAAACATCAAAGCAGCGAAAGTGAAAGTAATGGAGCAGAGCATCAAAGGGCTGGGTGAGAAGGGAGGGGGGAATGCAATGAGCAGAGGAGCAGCTGTGCACGTGCATAGAAGGGAGGGGGGAATGCAAGGGTCAAAGAGGCTAAAGTGAAAGTAATCAAGCAGAGCATCAAAGGGCTGGGTGAGAAGGGAGGGGGGAATGCAATGAGCAGAGGAGCAGCTGTGCACGTGCATAGAAGGGAGGGGGGAATGCAAGGGTCAAAGAGGCTAAAGTGAAAGTAATCAAGCAGAGCATCAAAGGGCTGGGTGAGAAGGGAGGGGGGAATGCAATGAGCAGAGGAGCAGCTGTGCACGTGCATAGAAGGGAGGGGGGAATGCAATGAGCAGAGGAGCAGCTGTGCACGTGCATGTGATGATCGTGCACTCAAGGTTTAGGCCAGCCAAAAGAGTGTGGGTAGCACTTTGAAAATCCCACATATAAAATGTCTCTTCGAGCCTTTGGCTCGCGAGACCTAAAAACAAAGTCACAACACTCCAAAGGAAATCTCCTCGGGCGCCTGGTTCTACAACTGCAACAAGATCTTGAAGGAACACTCCCATAATTATCTGAGGGCCTGTATTGTTTGTTTGTAGATTTATATATCATGACTCATCGCCCGTGAGGGTGTCCAGGCGCTGTCCATGGGCACAGGGAGATTAAGGGATTCGCCCAAAATCACGGTTTGTTGCTCCGACTCAGAGACTCAAACCTGGGTCCCCACCTCCTGAGTCGGTCGCTCTGGTCGCTGTGCCACATCCCCTCCCTTACATCACCTCTTGATGCAAGAGGCTCTCATGCTCGGCAACTGAAGGAGGTTAAAGCAAAGCTTTGACCCTTCAGGTGACTCTGTCCAAATATTCAGACTCGGTGTTGAGGCCACGCCTCTTTTAGCTCCTGGAAGTCATGAGGGCTAGAAAGAACCCATCACTCTCTTACGGTAGTTAAAAGTTAGTGGGTAAAGATTGCAATCTGCGCAACAAACCTGTTACCAGGATATATAAGTTCGTCCTTCACCTGCCGAGATCCTCTTCCGCTGCCCAGATCAGGCTGGACCTGGCTCGTCTCGATCAGGGGGCAGACCGAGCTGGCACCTTCCTAAATGTGTGCCATAAACTCCGCGGCAGCCAGGGGGTGCTGTTTAGAGGCGCTACTATAAGTCGCGATCAACACCGGTGGCCCTAGGTGATCCCACCATCAGCTCTTTGAGGACTGTCTAAGCCCCCTGGATGTGAGAGTCCTCTGGGCCTCCAATCGAGTCAATCGCCTTTAAGCACGGCATTAAACAATGCTGACGCCTCTGGTCATATCACTCTGACAGGGCTATCTTAGCTAAATATAAGCATGCCTGGACAGTCATCCACTCTTATCAGCAAGCGCCTCCTTCATCCTGCCTATTGTGCACCTACTCTCACCCCATAAGGCACGGTTCATGGCTCTCAGGCTTGGGGAATGGCCTTTTAAAAAACCCCATGCCAGTGGCGTCGGTCCTCGGAAGGAGCAATGTGCGGGGGATGTGGCCTGTGTGAGGAGTCTTTGGAACACAGTGTCTGTCTTTTCCCAGCCCCTCTAGAGGAGCACCGATCCAGACTGGGGCGAGAGTGAAATACCAGGAAGTCTGTTCATGCTAGCAGGCCCTCATTGCCTCCTTCAACCCAGACAACGTTACTCGAAACATTCTACTGGCCAAATGTGATACTTTAGCTGCTAGTAAGTTTGGCCGCTCAGGGGTCTGCCCATATGGCCCTGGCCTCTGACCTTTAGCAATCCCTTAGCTGGCTCCTCTGGATGGATGTGGCGCCACTGCAAGAGCTGCTGACTTTGGAGCTCGGGAACTAAATTCGAGTCTTGGCATCGGCTCAACATTGTGTGATTCTGGGCAATTCACTTAATCTCCCTGGACCTACCAAAAATGAATGTGTCCTTGCGTGACGTAACTGGTGTGCATGTAAAGCGCTCCGATACCTTCGAGTCGAGTTTGTGCTATATACCAAAAATAGAGAAGCTTTCTCGGCAGGAAGGGTCACCACTGTGTTCACGTCTAAGTGGACTATTGTTAATTCATTACATGTATTTATGACCCCTTTGTTATTGAATACTGCCAGATCGCATCTCTCATCTGATGAAGTGCTGCTATTAAACCGACTTTGCACCAGCACTTTGTTGCGAATTTAGACCCTCTGTTTTCTGTCATCTTTTAACTTGATGCTTGTTTAAGTTTCCTGTGGAGCATTAACCTCGCCATGGCTGTCCCCTACCCTGGTGTTGATCTGCTACGCTAGCCGATCAACCTACTTTGACTTTGACAGACTTGCTTCTGTCACCCTGTTCCCACACTAGCACTTTTCCGTGAATCTATACTCTACTTTCACCTACCTTTTTAATCTGATGCTGTTTTGAACGCCTGCAAAGTATTAATATCGCCCGGCTGTTTTTTCTTTTTTTATTACAGGTGTCAATTTCATATGGCAAACACAAGGAGATGATGGACGGAGCACTGAAACTTTTCAGACACTCACCCCTAGTCACAGATCTGGGTTGAATCCATCATCGTTCTTTAGCTCACTTCGCCACCCCAGTTCAGACCCAACCATATGCAAATCAGAACATTCTGTCCATCATTTTTTTGTGTTTCATTTTCACCCTAAGTGGGAAGGGTATGCCCAGACGTCGGTCCCATGCTCAGTATGCCACCGGTTTCAAGCTAGCCTGGCTGATGAGGGGTGATGCCCCGAAACCAGTCCCAGGAGGTTGTATGTCAGAACAACGAGTTCCTCTACCCTGCCTACCTTAAACGCGGTCCCTATAAAAACCGCGACTTAACTGCGAATTGCTTTACCATGCATGCCTTTACCACGATTTGTCATGGTATAGGCATGCATGGTAAATGGCTATTGCTGGCTAAGCTTACCACCCCCTCCCCCTGGAGCCCTTAAATACATCCCCGTCCTACCTTGATCCCTAGAAATTACCCCAATCTCCCTCCCTGAGCCCTAACAACAATCCCTTTAAAAAATACCCTGCACGCCCCTCTGACATTTTTCACAACCCCCCCACCCCTTAAAAACTACCTCAAACCCCCACCCCCTAAAAACTACCCCAAATCCCACCCCTGAAAACGACCCCAATCCCCCAACCCCTAAAAACTACCCAGAACCCCCCACTCCTGACAACTACCCAGAACCCCCACACCCCTAAAAACTACCCTGAAACCCCAATTACCTGTCCATATCTCCTTTCCAAAACTCCTCTCTCCCTGCCCATCCCGAACACTAGACTGACTTTGCCTTAACCACGCACATGCGTGGTTAAGGCAAAGTTGTTGTTGGGGCAAGTCGTTGTTCGGCTTGCGGGCTTCCGGAACTCGTGGCTCTTGCCTCCTTGTTCTGGAAGTTTACCAACCCAGGATGCTTGTTTTCCGGTCCAGGGAGGACCTGGCTTGGCAGTTCGGGCTGGACTGTTCCCAAGGGTGACAGGGTCAAGACTGATTTGCATATGGCTGGGTCCAAACTGGAATGGCGTGGCAAGCAAAATATAGATGAATTAAACCCATATCTGTGACTGGGGGTGAATGTTTGACAATGTTCAAAATTCCGTCCATCATCTTTTTGTGTTGTGGATTTTTTATGGCTGCATGCCTGTTTTTAATGTTACTTAGGCTGGTGGCTCTATTTTTACACATAGGTCCTCCTGCTACGAAGCCAAAAGTTTTTGTTTTTAGTTGCTATGTCATTTTAATTAATTTGTATTGTTATAAAGGTTGTTATGGTTTGTAATAAACCAAACAATAAACATTATAATGATGTGAATTAATGAATGAATGAATGAAAAAGACTTGTAGAGCGTAACAAATGCTAAATGGCCTCAAGGCACTGATAACAGTTAGTCTTCGGAGGGGAGAAAAATTAGCAGTAGCTAATTAATACCCATTGTAGAGTGAATAGCTAGGTCTTTGACGCCTTATAAAATAGGTACAAAAGGGGGTGGTGATGGACGGAGCATCAGAACCAATCAAACACTCACACCCAGTCAACAGATCTGGGTTTGATCCATCACCATTCTTTAGCCCACTCTGCCACCCCAGTTCAGACATGGCCATATGCAAATCAGTCTGACCCTGTGCCTCATGGGAACAGTCCAGCGCGAACTGCCAAGATCTGTTGACTGGGTGTGAGTGTTTGATTGGTTCTGATGCTCCGTCCATCACCACCCCCTTTTGTACCGCTTTGTTCGCCATAAGTTGGCAGGGTATGCTCAGACGTGAGTCCCTTGCTCACTTTGCCACTGGATTCAAGCAAGCCTGGCTGAAGACGGCTGAAATGACAGAAACTGGTCCTAGGAATCTTGTTTCCGGTCCAGGGAAGGCATGGCTTGGCAGTTCGGGCTGGACTGTTCCCATGAGGCACAGGGTCAGACTGATTTGCATATGGCCATGTCTGAACTGGGGTGGCAGAGTGGGCTAAAGAACGGTGATGGATTAAACCCAGATTAGTTGACTGGGGGTGAGTGCTTGCAATGTTCAACACTCCGTCCATCATTTCCTTTGGTTTTTGCTTTGTTCGCCATAAATTGGCAGGGTATGCTCAGACGTGAGTCCCTTGCTCACTTTGCCACTGGATTCAAGCAAGCCTGGCAGTTTTGGCCCAGGTCTCCGTAATGAAACAAGCATCCTAGGACCGGTTTTGGGCTAACAGCCCTCATCAGCCAGGCTAGCTTGAACCCAGTGGCAAAGTGAGCAAGGGATCCATATCTGGGAATACACTGCCAACTTAGGGCGAACAAAGAAAACACAAGGAGATGATAGACGGAGCCCTGAAACTTTTCAGACACTCACCCCAGTCACAGATCTGGGTTTAATCCATCTTCGTTCTTTAGCTCACTTCGCCACCCCAGTTCAAACACAGCTATACCCAAATCAGTCTTGACCCTGTGCCTCATGGGAACAGTCCAAACCGAACTGCCAAGCCATGTCTGCTCTGTACCGGAAACAAACATCCTGGGACCGGTTTCGGGCTAACAGCCCTCATCAACAAGCTTGCTAGAATCCAGTGGCAAAGTGAGCAAGGGACCCACGCCTCGGCATACCCTGCCAACTTAAGGCGAACAAAGCAAACACAAGGGGATGATGGACAGAGTACTGAAGCTTTTCAGACACTCATTTTCAGTCACAGATTTGGGTTGAATCCATCATCATTCTTTAGCCCACTTCGCCACCCCAGTTCTGACGCAGCTATATGCAAATCAGTCGTGATCCTGTGCTTCATGGGAACAGTCCTGCCCAAACTGCCAAGCCATGTCTTCCCTGGACCAGAAACAGGCATCCTGGGACCGGTTTCAGACTAACATCCCTTATCAGCCAGGCTAGCTTGAATCCAGTGGCAAAGTGAGCAAGGGACCCACATCTGAGCATACCCTGCTAACTTAGGGCGAACTGTTCTTTAACATGCAGGGAAAGTAAGCACCAAACTGCGTGACATGCCAGGTATGGGAACACATGGAGAGAAATATTGTCTTTCAGCGGGAAATGGTATAGTCCAAAGATCTGTTTGTAATATAAAATCAGGGCCTCCAGTGGTCATATCACTGAAAATACAAGATTTGAAAAAAATATTATTGTCTATGGGTGCTCGTGGAAGACAATTTCGATGGCACTGAATCTAGAGAATGCTAAAGTGATTATGATATTTTACTAACCTCTATTGGTCGTTTTCGATCAAGAAAGGTAAATAGAGCCAGTTGCTAGAAAAATAAAAAAATAAAGTCTCTCAGTAGAAAGCAATTCTGGTATTTTACTGGCCTCTGCTGGTCGTTTTTCATCAAGCAGACAAGTCCTAGGGCTGATCTCCAGAGCCCACAAAGTACATACACATATACCTATATAATAAGTATATACTAAAGTATATACAAGAGGTCTCGAATGCTAAACCGAAAAAGAGGGCTTGCTTGGCCAGCAATCACCCTCTCTAGGACCTCACGAGATCCAGCAGATTTCTTTTCTCAGGTCAGAATGGGAAAATAGATGAAAGAGCTCGGTAAAACCACCTGAAAGCCTTTAAAGCACATTGGACATGAGGACTTGTGCACTGAGTTGCAGAGCAAACGATGGTATGTCCGTAATCAACAGCTCATTCATTTCGTGCCATTCTGCTTCATCAGAAGCCCTTTCAATGAAATCTTTTGGCACCAATAGAACATTTCAGTCTTTTTTCGAGCCTGTCCTACTGTGCAAAGAAGTCAGGAGCACAGAAATGGCATCAGGATTATTTTTAAGAACATTATTGGGACTTCACTCTTACACAAACACAAGCACAAACTAAACTGTGAAATTAGTTGATAGTATTTCTAAATCAAGCAAAGGTGAAGCATGGAGCAGACTTTTCCTTATAGTAGTGAAGTCTGTTACCCAGAGGTGTGTAGAGCCAAAGCCGGAGCCCTTTCCTGGTGTTTGGAACTCTATCTGTGGTTTCAAGATGTCACTGAAGAGGGTTGAAGGCCAAATTTATATTTGTGACCGTCCAGGACACACACAACCACTTTAGGGTCACTGAAAAGGCTCATGTTTTGCTCGGAATTGTGGGCTTCCCTTGAGAACTGTATACCCTATAAAAGTATATTTGAAACATGGCCTAGGATCCCCATGGAAGCCTTGAGCAGCCCCCTTCATTCACCTGCTCGGGGAGACTGGCACTGCTGGCACCCATGATACTGGTGTGATGTGTGTGGTGCCACCAAAGGCCAGCCCCCCACTCACAAAGCTGCTCCCGCACCACGGCTGGCGGGTGTACACAATCAGACTGGCACCTCACCACCACCTCTTCAGAGCACTGGGGCACCTGAGAGAAACACCTCCAAAGAAGAACCTTCTGCTGAAAAAGAGGAAGACTCGTTTACCCCCACTCCTGAACCTGCCCTCCAAGGGGCAGGAGTTTAACCCCCTGTTTGCCTGCTTCTGGGACACAAAAAGCAGAGGAGTTCCTGATTCCAATCTCTGAGGGCCAGACCCCTGTAATGGGCCAGACTGGACCGAGACACGGTGGCAGATTCTGAGGGCTGCTGGTGAGTTTGAGGTCATTACTAATGGAAATCATGGCGGGACCTCTGTCTCCTCCCGGGCACAATTCTGTCTGGTTTTACAAATGAAGGGGCAGATTTACAAGGAAGTGCCGCAGTGTGGCACCGCAAGTCCTTTGGCTGCGCCACGCTGCGGCACTTCCAAAGCACAGGAATGCGACATATTTAGAATAATATGTTGCATTCCTGTGCTGTCCCCTGAGCTGGAGCACAAACAGCTGGCATGCGCCAGCGCATGCACCCTTGCAAGGGTGATGGTGCAAGGATGCCTGCGTCATGGGGAGATTGTTCTTGTTGCAGGAAGGAGCACCTCCCTGCACAAAAACAATCACTACATGCATTTTCCTCTTTCAATCCGTGCCATAGAATTCAGCACGCATTGAAAGAGGAAAAAACGAGGAGAAATGAAAACATTTCTCCTCGTTGCGCCTTGCTACGCATAGGGTGGCGTAGCATTCAGACGCATCTCCAGATTTACGATTCTTCGTAAATCTGGAAATTTGTCTTGTTCCATGGGTGTTGCGTGGGAACACCCACAACAACACCCATGGAACGCCCCTTTCACGCAACATGTAAAGGGGCCATATTTACAAGGGTAGGAATAGCCATGCAGGGTGACTTTTCCTGTCCTTGCAAATATGGAGCAGTAACATGTGCCACCAGTACGTGACAAAAAGTGACGTACTGGTGGCGCAGGGGGCTTGTAAATCTGCTCCGAAGTCTATATATTTCAACAAGATAGCTATCTAGACAAAGTCTGATATGTCCATGAGTTTGCCTCTGAAAGGTCTGACAGGGATTTTTCGAAAGCTGGACATGTCTGTTACTTTGGTGTGAGAGTACTTCAGATGACTGGTGTGGGAGAGTGCCCCCCTGAAGGGTCGCTGCAGACAAGTGCAGTCTCACTAGTCGCACACTTTTTCAACATCTTTGGGAGAGAGCAGCTTGAAGGAGGCCGGAGAAACTGATCGGTAGTTGCTTTCATACATCCTTGGGTTTGGACTGAGAGAGCGGTTTGAGCAGTTTGGCATGGAGCTGTTTCACTGCCTTTGGTAGTGAATTTGCTTTTATTTTCAGAGACGCTTTATGTTCCTTAAAAGAGGCTTGATGGTGAAATGTAATGTGCACATATTTGTGGGAATTTATATTTTCGACTTTTCACTTGTTCATGAACCTTGTTTTTTTGTTTTTTATCGTTTTTGTGCTGACTAACAATGACTTGTGTTTTGTCCAGGAAAAGTTCCAAAGTGTTGTTGGTGCCCGGATCATCTGATGGTCGGTTCAGCCCAATCTGCGTTTCACTCCTTCGAAGCAGATTGCCTGCATATTGCAGATGGAAGCTGCAGCTCAGCTCTTTCTGCTGGGTTTGGATTTGACGATGTTTGTTTCTGCCATGTCACAGGCATAGGGAGTAATTGATGGCGTGTGGTTCATGTAGTTCCTCAGGTGGCATGCTGCTTTTGAACAGGCCTGTGAGATTTTCATCACCTTAGCTACATTTCTGAAACATCCAAATGTTGTTATGCCCCACAGATTAGCAAAGATTCTCATTTTATAATTTTGCTTACTTTTTGCCTGGAGGACACTTACTTGTGTGTAACATGTCTCACCGATGGAAGCATTTTCTGCTTAAACCTGTCTCCTTATGCCTTCTACTCCTCTTGGGGTATAGGCCATCAACTAGGACGCTTCAGCCGTCTCTGTCCTGGGCTTTTCTTTCAATATGACTCCAGGTGTAACCCATCTCCTTGCAGTCAGCCACGAGGCCTCAGCACCAGGTGTTTCTCTGCTTTCCTCTTCTCCTTTTCCTTGAGGGTTGCGGGTCAGGGCTTGTCAGATAATGTTTGGTGCACTCTTGCAGAGGGTGTGACCGGTCCAGCCCCAGCGTCTTTTCATGATTTCTTCATGAGCAGGGAGTTGCTGCCATAGGTCGTTGTTGCTGATGGTGTCTGGTCAGCGGATTTGGAAGATTTTCCTCAGACCGGTGTTGATGAAGGTCTGGAGTGACTGCAGCTGTGCTGGTCATGTTAGCCTCCAAGAGCTTGGCTTTCCCCTCTGGATGTTGAGACCAAGATGTGCTGGTGTGGCTGCCACATGCATGGTCTTTTATTGCATCTGTTGATGGGTATGGGAGACCAGGGCCAAGCCATCCCTAAACTTCTACCAGTGTCACACAAAAAATATGCAATGTATGCACTTGTATAAAAGCTTGCAAGATACCTCCAAATGCATTGTACTCCGATGCCAAAACGTTGCAACATTTTCAAGTGGTTTTATGAACTTTTGCAAATAAAAATACATTTTGTCCAGCTGGTGCTTTATTGTACCAGTTTTGATTGTATTTTGAAGGCAATCAGTTTTTAAAGCTAGAACTCTTGAACATGTGTAACGCATTGCTTGGAAGCACTCCAGGCATCTGTGATTGGGGAATGATGAGGTCAAGTGCTTTCCATTATCTACCAAGGATCTTGTTGTTTGATAGAAGTTGTGTAGGAGAAGGAAGGGGGAGGTTTCTTGTCAATATTTGGTAGCCTCATGAGATTGCCTTAAGGAATGTGGTGGTGACAGTGGAAGTGGTGGCTGTAATGGTGGTGGTGGTGGCAGTGGAAGTGGTGGCGGTAATGGTGGTGGTGGTGGCAGTGGAAGTGGTGGCGGTAATGGTGGTGGTGGTGGCAGTGGAAGTGGTGGCTGTAATGGTGGTGGTGGTGGCAGTGGAAGTGGGGGCAGTAGTGGCGGTCGTCATTGTTGTCTCTGCCCAGGATCTCTCTGTGATGTTTTATTCCGATTAGGACAAAGTGATGCTAATCCATGGACTATCTCATGAAGCCTAGGTCCTGTAGGTACGGGTGGATGCCTCTGCCCTGCCAGAGATGTCCAATTTCCTGGCCATATACTCAGCTGATGGTCAGCAAATGTCATAGCTCTGCCGGGTGTTTGTGTGACATTGTTGTTCTATTTGGAATCCTGTTTTCTTAATCTCTGCTATAACCTGGGGTTTGATAGAGACTCAGGATCCATTTGTCGCGTTGAGCAGTAAGCGCAGGCAGGTTCGAGGCTCCCTACACCGCCTCTCAGAACTTATATCTAACCTTCACATTAGACATGTGATGGCCATCCATTGAGAATCAATCTGCACACATTTCATACTGAATGTGACAGGCAGGTTTTTTAATAGTCTCTGAGTCGGTGTGTGTGATAAGGAATCCTCTACACTGTCATTGTGCAGTCTCCAGACACTACTGCCCTATTGAACCGGTGCACAGAGCTGGTTCAAGCTTTCATGTTGAGCCCCTCCTTGGGTTAAATCGTTTAATCAGCGCCCCCACATGAGAAACATTTTTCAACATTTATTCGATAAGATTTAAACAATGAGATTTAAAGATATATTTTCTAACATATAAACACAAGACTGATTTTGGAGTAGTGCTGTTCAATTTATCAAAAAGCAGTGCAAAACATAGGAGGCCAGCCACACATATGGGATTGACTGGAAGAGGGGCATAGGAAAACACATTTTCCAAATGTAATGTTCTATCTTACCTTTTTATGCCAATAAATACCATATGCGATACTGATAAAATATTGTATGCACAGGAGCCAAAATGTGCAAGGGACTTCAGAGGGTATCAGAGACATTCTAAGAAAATTAAAGTTCATTCATGCGGTATTTTCACCTTATGACACCGAACTAGCAGCTAGCCCGGTGCCATATGTGACACCTCACACTGTTCTGGCTTTGTGGCCAAAGGCACTTTGTATGCTGGAATTTTAGAGCCCATCCTTACAATGTTAAATGGGAAACTACAAGTCTGAAAATGCAATTGGTATTATCTAAAATACCACGACTGGCTGAAGGTGTTTTACAAAACAATGACACCACTTGTTAACTCTCAAAATATTTAAAAGTTTAAACATTGCACTTACATTCAGTTATCACTCTGAAAAGAACAGCCAAGCACTTGATTCCCAACATGCTATTGGCAGACCTGCCAATCTGAAAGTCTTGAAAGTGTGACCCATTATACCACTTATTGGGGGTGAGACCTTGTATTATTTGGAGAGAGCCCCCTTAAAACCTATTTCAGCTTTGGTGTTACTGATTGCTCAGTACAGAGGGACTCATAGTCACACTTTTCTTTCAGTAAAGAGGCAACACTGTTTCTGGACAATGTTTGTCTGTATTCCCCATAGGCATACCAAGTGTTCCTTTTACCCACTGCCTGTTTCTTCCTGACATCAAGCCACGTCTCCGCCAGGGGGAGCTGCCCCACAGTCTGAAGACGTTTGTCCTTTCACTTACTTTAGACCTTGCTTAGTCAGATCTCCCAAACCATCTCTCTTCATACCTGATCATCTATAAGAGTCAAAGTTACTTACCAAGCACCACAAGGTCAATGGTGGCAGAAGATGTGAATGGAAGGTTGCCGCTGAAGCCCTTGATGTTCAAAGTGTACTTGCCTTGGTCGCCCAAGCGCACCTCATCCAGCCGCAGGGTGCCATTGTTCGTGTAGAGCTCTGCCCTTTTGGCATACGGCTGGGTGTAGGCTGGCTCCATATCAGGGACTCGTAACACCACAAGCTCGTTACTTGAACCAAAGATCCATTGTATCTCAGCCTGAGGCGTGAGTGTCGCATTCACCCACAGGTAGCAGGACTCGCCCAAGACAACATACACTGGGCTTTCAATTACTGTGATGTTGATGCAGGACACATACCCTGGTGGTTACACAAAATGAGAAAGGAAAGTCTGATTAAATGTCCTTCCTCTTTCTGGAACACTTTCTATGAATTGAAATCCTTTCATTTCTAGTAAATATTGTTAGAACCTAGAGCACCTAATATTCTGAGAACAGCTTAACTTTCACTCAGAGTTTTCAAAGAATACGCTTCTTCTCCATAGGCACTATGGTAAGAGCACACACCATACAAAATGTTGCAGAAAAAGATGAAGATGTAATCAGGTGATCATCAAGGACCACCAGCAGCACCTTGCCTAGCTCGAGCTAACCCGCCAGAGAACAGAACCTCCAGGAACTCAAAGCCTTTTTGCATACACGGGGTGTTCCGTATTACATCCGCTACATTCCAATATACTTATGACAGAGATAAGAGATAACATCTACCTTAGACCATAATACATTCCCACTCTTAGAAAAACATCTGCCTAAATGCAGTTATTTAAATTTGAGTGGTTAACACACATGCGTGTAGACTTACTACCAACCTTTGTTGCTAACACTGCAGGCGTCAACTACTCAGATGACTCAGAGGTCTCAATTTCTTTAATAAAGCTTTAGATTTAGTAATCTATACAACTCTACCGGATGTTATTTAAGCATGACATTTGGAACTTTTCGCAATTTATGGGCACATGGTTTCACACAAGCCTATGCTCAAAGTTCAATAAGCCTAAATTATCTATGAATACCTCAGTGAACTCTTAATAAAAACTCTCCCAATCACTTTGGACTTCTACAAACATCACTTGTTCATGAGCATTCAGATACAGGGTAATTCTCATGTTCTTTGGTGATGCCATCTGAACAAATTGTAACCACTCTTGGCACCATATGCTTTCCAAGTTGTAACTCTGTCTTTATATGAAATTTTCATGATGACATAACCTCAGACACAAATCTTTGCATCCGCATAACTTACAGGATTTATATCTGGAGCATTAAGGTCAATTTGTTCATTTGCAAAACTCTCTGGTCACATTTTATCGGCAATCATGTTATAAGGTGACCCTGCATCTACTAGAACCAAAATGGTCTTTCCTCCAATCTCAATCACGCATTCAGGCATTTTCAAAACTCCACTGTGGAGATATCATCTTTTGCATTAAGGACCTCCTTCCCATTCTTTTCATAACATTCTCCACAGTACTCACTATCTTCAATTTACACCCTCAGGCATCATCTCCTCTAAGATCACGCTTATGACATATAGAGTTTTTTGCAAAACAATCCAAACTAATATACAAATCTGCAAAGCTGTGACATCTATAAAATTTCCCTTGACGATCTCAGGAATATGCAGAAGATGTGCCTTTGGCCAATTTTGTACAACAGTTTCAGGTTCAGGTTTCAGTTCATTGTCAGAAATCACATGTACACTGCTTTGTGCACTATTGTGAGGTTCACGCTGAGCACGGTACACTATTGTGAGGTTCACGTTGAGCACTGTGCACTAATGTGAGGTTCACGTTGAACACTGTGCACTATTGTAAGGTTCACGTTGAGCACATGCCCCACTCGAGGGGTTAAAATGAAGGAATACTAAAGAGAAAGAAAATGAACTTTCTCTCCTGAAAGAGACATTGTATATTTTCCCATTCGGGTACATAAGTATTATTAAACCATGAATATTGTGACTCCCATGCCACAAGAAGCAAAGGTAAATTTATAAAATAAAAACTACATCCTCCATAATGCAAAGGGTATTTGGGTCACCGCCAGGAAATGATGTAACAACAGGTAAACTTAAAGGGGGCGGACCCAAAGAAACAATTGATCGTGAGTAAGGTATCTGGGATACCGAAACTCGTAGATATGCTCATGCCTGTATCCCGTAAAGCAAAGTAACGAGGAAAATAAAAAAAAGCGCAAAAAGGTTGCTAAGAGTGCGTCCCATTTGTTCTTCCAAACCGGAGGGATTGTTTGTGGATATATATATATATATATATATATATATATATATATATATATATATATATATTCAACAGTTTTCCCCAGAGACGAGGCCGCACTCCTCCACAGGTAAGTGACACCACCTTTATTTCAATTAGCAGGCTACTTCACACCCCGTCATGGTGCCCCCCCTGGCCTTACGCGTTTCAAGGAGATATTCCTCTTCTTCAGAGGCCAAGAGCACAAGCAACCACTTTCCATGCGTCTGCACTGTCCCTGTCTTGCTCATTTGCATACAGTTAATTAGCCTCCGGTGTGCAGCTTCCGGTGTGCCTCTTTTGTAATGCTTTCTGGGACCTGCAGTCCATTCATGCACAATTAATCCCTCCGGTGGGTTTTGGTGCTCGTGCTGTATTATATGTCTCTGGGGAAAACTGTTGAAATATATATATATATATATATATATATATATATATATATATATATATTTCATGCTCCAAGTCACCCAAAGGTCGGGGATGCACTCAGGCGACAATTAACATCCTGCCCTCCATTACACTTGGACTGCCTTGCCGACGCGTTTCGGAAATGTGTTCCTTCTTCATAGGCTTGCGGCACAAAGTTTGCTGCTGTACATCACGGCTTTATTTAAATCAAGCCTTCTGATAGGCTGTCGTGATCTGTCTCTTGCCTCCTGATAGGCTCTGCCTCCTGATAGGCTCGTGATCTGTCTCTTGCCTCCTGATAGGCACTTTCAAAAGAGTCATAGGCATATTGCCTGCTGGGAAATGTATTTTCCTTTTTGCAGCCATCTCTAAAACTTTATTTGTCCTCCAATGGACTCCAAGGCAAGGAGAGCAACAATCCTCGGTGTTGTGGCCTCACGGCGTCCGTGCTCTCTGTGATTGCGATGGTGCACTCCCCACGGCGTAGGCTGCCATTAAATATCATGCTCCAAGTTGCCCAAAGGTCGGGGATGCACTCAGGCGACAATTAACATCCTGCCCTCCATTACACTTGGACTGCCTTGCCGACGCGTTTCGGAAATGTGTTCCTTCTTCATAGGCTTGCAGCACAAAGTTTGCTGCTGTACATCACGGCTTTATTTAAATCAAGCCTTCTGATAGGCTGTCGTGATCTTTCAAAAGAGTCATAGGCATATTGCCTGCTGGGAAATGTATTTTCCTTTTTGCAGCCATCTCTAAAACTTTATTTCTCCTTGCCTTGGAGTCCATTGGATGACAAATAAAGTTTTAGAGATGGCTGCAAAAAGGAAAATACATTTCCCAGCAGGCAATATGCCTATGACTCTTTTGAAAGTGCCTATCAGGAGGCAAGAGACAGATCACGAGCTTATCAGGAGGCAGAGCCTATCAGGAGGCAAGAGACAGATCACGACAGCCTATCAGAAGGCTTGATTTAAATAAAGCCGTGATGTACAGCAGCAAACTTTGTGTCGCAAGCCGGTGAAGAAGTAACACATGTCCGAAACGCGTCGGCAAGGCAGTCCAAGTGTAATGGAGGGCAGGATGTTAATTGTCGCCTGAGTGCATCCCCGACCTTTGGGCAACTTGGAGCATGATATTTAACGGCAGCCTACGCCGTGGGGAGTGCACCATCGCAATCACAGCGAGCACGGACGCCGTGAGGCCACAACACCGAGGATTGTTACTCTCCTTGCCTTGGAGTCCATTGAAGGACAAATAAAGTTTTAGAGATGGCTGCAAAAAGGAAAATACATTTCCCAGCAGGCAATATGCCTATGACTCTTTTGAAAGTGCCTATCAGGAGGCAAGAGACAGATCATGAGCCTATCAGGAGGCAGAACCTATCAGGAGGCAAGAGACAGATCACGACAGCCTATCAGAAGGCTTGATTTAAATAAAGCTGTGATGTACAGCAGCAAACTTTGTGCCGCAAGCCTATGAAGAAGGAACACATTTCCGAAACGCGTCGGCAAGGCAGTCCAAGTGTAATGGAGGGCAGGATGTTAATTGTCGCCTGAGTGCATCCCCGACCTTTGGGCAACTTGGAGCATGATATTTAACGGCAGCCTACGCCGTGGGGAGTGCACCATCGCAATCACAGCGAGCACGGACGCCGTGAGGCCACAACACCGAGGATTGTTACTCTCCTTGCCTTGGAGTCCATTGGAGGACAAATAAAGTTTTAGAGATGGCTGCAAAAAGGAAAATACATTTCCCAGCAGGCAATATGCCTATGACTCTTTTGAAAGTGCCTATCAGGAGGCAAGAGACAGATCACGAGCCTATCAGGAGGCAGAGCCTATCAGGAGGCAAGAGACAGATCACGACAGCCAATCAGAAGGCTTGATTTAAATAAAGCCGTGATGTACAGCAGCAAACTTTGTGCCGCAAGCCTATGAAGAAGGAACACATTTCCGAAACGCGTCGGCAAGGCAGTCCAAGTGTAATGGAGGGCAGAATGTTAATTGTCGCCTGAGTGCATCCCCGACCTTTGGGCAACTTGGAGCATGATATTTAACGGCAGCCTACGCCGTGGGGAGTGCACCATCGCAATCACAGCGAGCACGGACGCCGTGAGGCCACAACACCGAGGATTGTTACTCTCCTTGCCTTGGAGTCCATTGGAGGACAAATAAAGTTTTAGAGATGGCTGCAAAAAGGAAAATACATTTCCCAGCAGGCAATATGCCTATGACTCTTTTGAAAGTGCCTATCAGGAGGCAAGAGACAGATCACGAGCCTATCAGGAGGCCGAGCCTATCAGGAGGCAAGAGACAGATCACGACAGCCTATCAGAAGGCTTGATTTAAATAAAGCTGTGATGTACAGCAGCAAACTTTGTGCCGCAAGCCTATGAAGAAGGAACACATTTCCGAAACGCGTCGGCAAGGCAGTCCAAGTGTAATGGAGGGCAGGATGTTAATTGTCGCCTGAGTGCATCCCGACCTTTGGGCAACTTGGAGCATGATATTTAATGGCAGCCTACGCCGTGGGGAGTGCACCATCGCAATCACAGCGAGCACGGACGCCGTGAGGCCACAACACCGAGGATTGTTACTCTCCTTGCCTTGGAGTCCATTGGAGGACAAATAAAGTTTTAGAGATGGCTGCAAAAAGGAAAATACATTTCCCAGCAGGCAATATGCCTATGACTCTTTTGAAAGTGCCTATCAGGAGGCAAGAGACAGATCACGAGCCTATCAGGAGGCAGAGCCTATCAGGAGGCAAGAGACAGATCACGACAGCCTATCAGAAGGCTTGATTTAAATAAAGCCGTGATGTACAGCGGCAAACTTTGTGCCGCAAGCCTATGAAGAAGGAACACATTTCCGAAACGCGTCGGCAAGGCAGTCCAAGTGTAATGGAGGGCAGGATGTTAATTGTCGCCTGAGTGCATACCCGACCTTTGGGCAACTTGGAGCATGATATTTAACGGCAGCCTACGCCGTGGGGAGTGCACCATCGCAATCACAGCGAGCACGGACGCCGTGAGGCCACAACACGGAGGATTGTTACTCTCCTTGCCTTGGAGTCCATTGGAGGACAAATAAAGTTTTAGAGATGGCTGCAAAAAGGAAAATACATTTCCCAGCAGGCAATATGCCTATGACTCTTTTGAAAGTGCCTATCAGGAGGCAAGAGACAGATCACGAGCCTATCAGGAGGCAGAGCCTATCAGGAGGCAAGAGACAGATCACGACAGCCTATCAGAAGGCTTGATTTAAATAAAGCCGTGATGTACAGCAGCAAACTTTGTGCCGCAAGCCGATGAAGAAGTAACACATTTCCGAAACGCGTCGGCAAGGCAGTCCAAGTGTAATGGAGGGCAGGAGGTTAATTGTCGCCTGAGTGCATCCCCGACCTTTGGGCAACTTGGAGCATGATATTTAACGGCAGCCTACGCCGTGGGGAGTGCACCATCGCAATCACAGCGAGCACGGACGCCGTGAGGCCACAATACCGAGGATTGTTACTCTCCTTGCCTTGGAGTCCATTGGAGGACAAATAAAGTTTTAGAGATGGCTGCAAAAAGGAAAATACATTTCCCAGCAGGCAATATGCCTATGACTCTTTTGAAAGTGCCTATCAGGAGGCAAGAGACAGATCACGAGCCTATCAGGAGGCAGAGCCTATCAGGAGGCAAGAGACAGATCACGACAGCCTATCAGAAGGCTTGATTTAAATAAAGCCGTCATGTACAGCAGCAAACTTTGTGCCGCAAGCCTATGAAGAAGGAACACATTTCCGAAACGCGTCGGCAAGGCAGTCCAAGTGTAATGGAGGGCAGGATGTTAATTGTCGCCTGAGTGCATCCCCGACCTTTGGGCAACTTGGGGCATGATATTTAATGGCAGCCTACGCCGTGGGGAGTGCACCATCGCAATCACAGCGAGCACGGACGCCGTGAGCCCACAACACCGAGGATTGTTACTCTCCTTGCCTTGGAGTCCATTGGAGGACAAATAAAGTTTTAGAGATGGCTGCAAAAAGGAAAATACATTTCCCAGCAGGCAATATGCCTATGACTCTTTTGAAAGTGCCTATCAGGAGGCAAGAGACAGATCACGAGCCTATCAGGAGGCAGAGCCTATCAGGAGGCAAGAGACAGATCACGACAGCCTATCAGAAGGCTTGATTTAAATAAAGCCGTGATGTACAGCAGCAAACTTTGTGCCGCAAGCCTATGAAGAAGGAACACATTTCCGAAACGCGTCGGCAAGGCAGTCCAAGTGTAATGGAGGGCAGGATGTTAATTGTCGCCTGAGTGCATCCCCGACCTTTGGGCAACTTGGAGCATGATATTTAACGGCAGCCTACGCCGTGGGGAGTGCACCATCGCAATCACAGCGAGCACGGACGCCGTGAGGCCACAACACCGAGGATTGTTACTCTCCTTGCCTTGGTGTCCATTGGAGGACAAATAAAGTTTTAGAGATGGCTGCAAAAAGGAAAATACATTTCCCAGCAGGCAATATGCCTATGACTCTTTTGAAAGTGCCTATCAGGAGGCAAGAGACAGATCACGAGCCTATCAGGAGGCAGAGCCTATCAGGAGGCAAGAGACAGATCACGACAGCCTATCAGAAGGCTTGATTTAAATAAAGCCGTGATGTACAGCAGCAAACTTTGTGCCGCAAGCCTATGAAGAAGGAACACATTTCCGACACGCGTCGGCAAGGCAGTCCAAGTGTAATGGAGGGCAGGATGTTAATTGTCGCCTGAGTGCATCCCCGACCTTTGGGCAACTTGGAGCATGATATTTAACGGCAGCCTACGCCGTGGGGAGTGCACCATCGCAATCACAGCGAGCACGGACGCCGTGAGGCCACAACACCGAGGATTGTTACTCTCCTTGCCTTGGAGTCCATTGGAGGACAAATAAAGTTTTAGAGATGGCTGCAAAAAGGAAAATACATTTCCCAGCAGGCAATATGCCTATGACTCTTTTGAAAGTGCCTATCAGGAGGCAAGAGACAGATCACGAGCCTATCAGGAGGCAGAGCCTATCAGGAGGCAAGAGACAGATCACGACAGCCTATCAGAAGGCATGATTTAAATAAAGCCGTGATGTACAGCAGCAAACTTTGTGCCGCAAGCCTATGAACAAGGAACACATTTCCGAAACGCGTCGGCAAGGCAGTCCAAGTGTAATGGAGGGCAGGATGTTAATTGTCGCCTGAGTGCATCCCGACCTTTGGGCAACTTGGAGCATGATATTTAATGGCAGCCTACGCCGTGGGGAGTGCACCATCGCAATCACAGCGAGCACGGACGCCGTGAGGCCACAACACCGAGGATTGTTACTCTCCTTGCCTTGGAGTCCATTGGAGGACAAATAAAGTTTTAGAGATGGCTGCAAAAAGGAAAATACATTTCCCAGCAGGCAATATGCCTATGACTCTTTTGAAAGTGCCTATCAGGAGGCAAGAGACAGATCACGAGCCTATCAGGAGTCAGAGCCTATCAGGAGGCAAGAGACAGATCACAACAGCCTATCAGAAGGCTTGATTTAAATAAAGCCGTGATGTACAGCAGCAAACTTTGTGCCGCAAGCCAATGAAGAAGGAACACATTTCCGAAACGCGTCGGCAAGGCAGTCCAAGTGTAATGGAGGGCAGGATGTTTATTGTCGCCTGAGTGCATCCTCGACCTTTGGGCAACTTGGAGCATGATATTTAACGGCAGCCTACGCCGTGGGGAGTGCACCATCGCAATCACAGCGAGCACGGACGCCGTGAGGCCACAACACCGAGGATTGTTACTCTCCTTGCCTTGGAGTCCATTGGAGGACAAATAAAGTTTTAGAGATGGCTGCAAAAAGGAAAATACATTTCCCAGCAGGCAATATGCCTATGACTCTTTTGAAAGTGCCTATCAGGAAGCAAGAGACAGATCACGAGCCTATCAGGAGGCAGAGCCTATCAGGAGGCAAGAGACAGATCACGACAGCCTATCAGAAGGCTTGATTTAAATAAAGTCGTGATGTACAGCAGCAAACTTTGTGCCGCAAGCCTATGAAGAAGGAACACATTTCCGAAACGCGTCGGCAAGGCAGTCCGAATGTAATGGAGGGCAGGATGTTAATTGTCGCCTGAGTGCATCCCCGACCTTTGGGGAACTTGGAGCATGATATTTAACGGCAGCCTACGCCGTGGGGAGTGCACCATCGCAATCACAGCGAGCACGGACGCCGTGAGGCCACAACACCGAGGATTGTTACTCTCCTTGCCTTGGAGTCCATTGGAGGACAAATAAAGTTTTAGAGATGGCTGCAAAAAAGAAAATAAATTTCCCAGCAGGCAATATGCCTATGACTCTTTTGAAAGTGCCTATCAGGAGGCAAGAGACAGATCACAAGCCTATCAGGAGGCAGAGCCTATCAGGAGGCAAGAGACAGATCACGACAGCCTATCAGAAGGCTTGATTTAAATAAAGTCGTGATGTACAGCAGCAAACTTTGTGCCGCAAGCCTATGAAGAAGGAACACATTTCCGAAACGCGTCGGCAAGGCAGTCCGAATGTAATGGAGGGCAGGATGTTAATTGTCGCCTGAGTGCATCCCCGTCCTTTGGGCAACTTGAAGCATGATATTTAACGGCAGCCTACGCCGTGGGGAGTGCACCATCGCAATCACAGCGAGCACGGACGCCGTGAGGCCACAACACCGAGGATTGTTACTCTCCTTGCCTTGGAGTCCATTAGAGGACAAATAAAGTTTTAGAGATGGCTGCAAAAAGGAAAATACATTTCCCAGCAGGCAATATGCCTATGACTCTTTTGAAAGTGCCTATCAGGAGGCAAGAGACAGATCACGAGCCTATCAGGAGGCAGAGCCTATCAGGAGGCAAGAGACAGATCACGACAGCCTATCAGAAGGCTTGATTTAAATAAAGCCGTGATGTACAGCAGCAAACTTTGTGCCGCAAGCCTATGAAGAAGGAACACATTTCCGAAACGCGTCGGCAAGGCAGTCCAAGTGTAATGGAGGGCAGGATGTTAATTGTCGCCTGAGTGCATCCCCGACCTTTGGGCAACTTGGAGCATGATATTTAATGGCAGCCTACGCCGTGGGGAGTGCACCATCGCAATCACAGCGAGCACGGACGCCGTGAGGCCACAACACCGAGGATTGTTACTCTCCTTGCCTTGGAGTCCATTGGAGGACAAATAAAGTTTTAGAGATGGCTGCAAAAAGGAAAATACATTTCCCAGCAGGCAATATGCCTATGACTCTTTTGAAAGTGCCTATCAGGAGGCAAGAGACAGATCACGAGCCTATCAGGAGGCAGAGCCTATCAGGAGGCAAGAGACAGATCATGACAGCCTATCAGAAGGCTTGATTTAAATAAAGCCGTGATGTACAGTAGCAAACTTTGTGCCGCAAGCCTATGAAGAAGGAACACATTTCCGAAATGCGTCGGCAAGGCAGTCCAAGTGTAATGGAGGGCAGGATGTTAATTGTCACCTGAGTGCATCCCCGACCTTTGGGCAACTTGGAGCATGATATATATACATATATATATATATGTTGCTCCTCCGCACTCAGGTAACTGCCGCCACACACCAAACCAGAGGGTGCGTCGTCTGCCACGGGCTACTCCAGCAAAGCCCGCTTCATATCACCAAGTCCTCTGTACAGATTCAAAGGATGACGACGCCGTGTCCAGGTTCAAAAAAAGATTTATTGCTTACACAGCCGGATTGGACGCGTTTCGCCTGCCCAGCAGGCTTGTTCACCAACTGTTCGTGCACATTTCGAAACCTTATTTACATGTTTTCGTGCTCGTACCAAGTCACGTGACGTGACTACAACCACAATGAAATGGAAGACAGTCTCGTAGTCTCTACGGGAGAATCATTTACACTTGGTAAAAACAATCGTAATTCATTATGAATAGAAACAAATCTTATTTCATGGAGAATAATATGTTGGCACATCCATTGTCATGATTAAAAGTTACGTGCAACTGCACAAAATATTACTATTAATATCACTGCATCTGGTGGAGTATCGACCACATTCAAATTGCATTATGCCCGATTTTACCAAATTTTACCAAATGTTACCAAATTTTTACCACATTTTTTACCACATTTTTTTACCATATACAGCCCAAGTGGGCCTAGGTTCATTTATATTCTTAAAGGTCTACCCATTTGTTTTGTCAGACAAAATAAATTCAACATATCGTATACCGTGCAAAAGAAAAACACACCATAAAGAAATTACATTAAAAACAGTATCGAGGGAGGTTTTTTGGCTGCTAATCTTCATTTATGCACTAAAAAGATATTTATAAGTGCGTGATTAGGTCTTCTTCCATATTAAGACCTATGGGGGTGCGTGTATTTAATGCAAGGATGTAAGAAGATTCAAGTTTCCTTAGATTCTTCTCGTGATTGCCCCCTCTTACATTCGGCAGAATGCAATCGATGACAAAATAGGATAGGCCTTTCTCATTCTTGGCATGATGGGATTCGAAATGACGGGCCACTGGGTATGTTCGGTCCCCGTTTTTGATGGCCCTCAGATGCTGTAAGATCCTCTTATGCACCGGGTGGATTGTGCTGCCCACGTACCGCATGCCGCAAGGGCATTGTAGTACGTAAACAGCAAAATCCGTCTTAGACGTAAAGCATCCTTTGATCTTTTTTATTCTTTTCGACAGCCCTAATGCATAAGAAACGGTATTTTTACCGTGAATGCAGGCCTTGCATTTGTTACATTTCAGGAAGCCCGGTTTTCTCATTAGCCAGGCACTGCCTTTGGACACTTGTTTTTTAGGTGTAAGCATATTAGATACTAGCATCTGTTTAAAAGATCTAGCTTTTCGAAAAGTCATTGCCGGTTTTTTCCGAACAAATTTCCCCAGAAGAGGGTCATTACGAATTATGTGCCAGTGTTTGGTGAGTATGCCCCTGATCTGTCTATGGTTTCTGTTGTAAGTAGTGATCATTCGTATTTCATTATTATTTCTTTTAGTTTTGATGTGGCTCACATTAAAGAGAATATCCTCTCTAGATCTTTTTGTAGCTTTTGTTATGGCTTGCCCAATGACCTCATCTGTATACCCTCTGGCCTTAAAACGATTGTTTAGTCCTGAAAGTTCTTGCTCAATGATTTCTTCCTCACTACAGTGCCGAATTGTCCTGAGGCTCTCGCCGTAGGGAATACTTCTAATCAGGCTATAGGGATGGAAGCTTTTTGCATGTAGTACTGTATTACTGGAGGTTGACTTTCTAAACAGTTTGGTATGTACCCTATCCACTTTAATATAGACAGTAAGATCTAAAAAGTTTACTTCAGTTTCATTGATTGTACTAGTGAAACTTATATTCAGATCATTGATTTGTAATTTGTCAATAAAGTTTTGGGCTGTTAGTTTTGACCCTTTCCAGATGATAAAAAGGTTGTCAATATATCGACTCCAGAGCAGCACATTTTCCTCCCATTCTTCCTGATACGTGCCTCTGACCACCTGCTCCTCCCACCAGCCCATATGCAAATTCGCATAGCTGGGGGCGAAGCAGGTGCCCATCGCTGTACCGCATGTCTGATGGTACAGTTGGTCATTGAAGAGGAAAAAATTGTTTTTCAGGCAAGTAGAGATCATAGAGAGCAGCATTTGAGTATGTGACCATAGTTTGATAGGGCGGTTGCCCAAAAAATATTTGACAGCTTTGAGACCATCTTCATGTCTAATACTAGTGTATAGTGAACATACATCTATAGTCACTAGTAAAAGATCTTCTTCCCATGGGAGATCGTAGATTTTTTTCAGAAAATCTCCCGTATCTTGAATGAAAGCTGGTAAAGTTCGCACCAAGGGACATAAAAAGGAATCAATAAATTTAGATGTATTTTCAAAAGCTCCCCCTATGGCGGAAATAATCGGCCTACCAGGAGGGTTCTGCATGCTTTTATGCACCTTGGGGATCAGATAAAATACCGGTGTCACAGGATTGGCAATTTTCAGGAAGGCTAGTTCATCACGCGTTAGCAAGTTTTGACTGTACCACACATAAAGCTGATCATTGAACAGTTTATAACTTACATGCATTATAGTGTCACTGATTTTATTATAATTGTTCGCATTGTTCAGTTGACTATGTGCTTCTGTAAGGTAACTCTTTCTGTCCCATAGGACAATGTTGCCCCCTTTATCAGCATTGCGAACTATACAGGTGTCATCTGTGGCAAGTCTGTTTATCAATGCACTGTACTCTTGTTGGTGCTTTGACAGAGATTTGTATTTAACGCTTGTGCATTTCTCCAGATTTTTAAGATCATTAACCACCAGTTCGTTGTATACATCCACTGCATCTCTGGTGGTTAGCGGCATGAATCTCGAAGGTAATTTAAATTTTGTAGGATCATTGCCCCAAATATCTACTTCCTGATGTCTGGCTATATCTTGCGCCTGACTGCTTGTCACAGGTGTATCCATTGCATTGGTCGATGAACCCTCATTGTCCAAAGGGTTAGATAGCTCATCCATCGGTCTTAAATTTAGTAGCAAGTCCATATCATTCACGGCTAGTCCCACGGGGGATACATCATCTACGGTACTGGGTTGCACTGCACGTGATCCCTCGTCGCGATTTGTGGCAAAGTGTTTTCTCAACTTCAATGTTCTTACAAATTTGAAAACATCTACTCTTGTTTTAACATAGTCAAAGTCGGCAGGTGGGCTGTAGGATAGACCTAGGCTTAAAATATTTTCCTCTTGTTTAGAAAGTTTAATTTCGGTCATGTTGATTATTGGATTGTTTTTCTCAATACCGCAAGCCATCATTGCTTGTTGTTCTTTCCTCTGCCAAAGTTTTGACCCCTTGCGCCTTTGTTGCCTCTGCCTCTTCCTCTTCGTGCGCCCACGTTTGTCTGAGGTGGGCGTGGACGGAGATTGAATCTCCTTTCTTGCTCTAAAAAACTAAATTCATCTATTACAGAGGGTATTGTAGCCCCATCATGGCCATAGGCAGTTTCATCGACGTCTGTATCTACCTCAGAACTTGGAATGCTGCTGAGCTCTGCCTGGGCATTCGCCTGCGCATGGTTACTCGGATTCATCCGTTGTCTCCGTAAAGTATCAAATTTCCTGGCGAACGTGTAAATTTGCCCACGCTCATAGTCGTTCTTATCCCGGATGAATTTTTGTGCCTTTCTCTCTTTGATTGTGTTCTCCAATTTAAGCAGTCTTTCCTTCATTTCTTTCGTGAACTTCTCAATCGGCGCCTGATTGCTTTCTTTAGCCAACATTTCTGAAATTTGAGAAATTTCTTCCATAATCTTATTGCGATCGATCTCTGCGTATTTCACCAGGATCGCCAACATCCTGCATGAGGACTCAAAGTTTTTTTGAGCCCATTCGTTAAGCATGACTGGGTTCGGGTCTTCATACGTTGGGGCTACCATAATACGGAGTCCACGAGGAATTCTTTTGACCTCTAGATACCGTTGAAGGGACTTTGCTTCCCACCACTTGGTGAGCTCGCTACGCTTAAGTTTTTCTAGGCGTTTAAGACGAGACTGAACATCCGAATTTTTTTCACCGGTTGCTTGTGTGCCCGAATTAGGTGACGTTGTACTTGTATCACTGAAGATTGAAAGAGCAGCCTCCTCCCTCTCTTTCATTTCCCCGGCTGACATATTCATCGCAATTGACAAGAGTTTTTCCAGCAATTTGCTGTGAGCCTGGAACCGTCTGCCTCTACTCAACAAAATTGTTTGCATTAAATACACGCACCCCCATAGGTCTTAATATGGAAGAAGACCTAATCACGCACCTATAAATATCTTTTTAGTGCATAAATGAAGATTAGCAGCCAAAAAACCTCCCTCGATACTGTTTTTAATGTAATTTCTTTATGGTGTGTTTTTCTTTTGCACCGTATACGATATGTTGAATTTATTTTGTCTGACACAACAAATGGGTAGACCTTTAAGAATATAAATGAACCTAGGCCCACTTGGGCTGTATATGGTAAAAAATGTGGTAAAAAATGTGGTAAAAATTTGGTAACATTTGGTAAAATTTGGTAAAATCGGGCATAATGCAATTTGAATGTGGTCGATACTCCACCAGATGCAGTGATATTAATAGTAATATTTTGTGCAGTTGCACGTAACTTTTAAACACGACAATGGATGTGCCAACATATTATTCTCCATGAAATAAGATTTGTTTCTATTCATAATGAATTACGATTGTTTTTACCAAGTGTAAATGATTCTCCCGTAGAGACTACGAGTCTGTCTTCCATTTCATTGTGGTTGTAGTCACGTCACGTGACTTGGTACGAGCACGAAAACATGTAAATAAGGTTTCGAAATGTGTACGAACAGTTGGTGAACAAGCCTGCTGTGCAGGCGAATCACGTCCAATCCGGCTGTGTAAGCAATAAATCTTTTTTTGAACCTGGACACGGCGTCGTCATCCTTTGAATCTGTACAGAGGACTTGGTGATATGAAGCGGGCTTTGCTGGGGTAGCCCGTGGCAGACGACGCACCCTCTGGTTTGGTGTGTGGCGGCAGTTACCTGAATGCGGAGGAGCAACTAGTGTGGACCGCCACCCCCCCGGACCGAATATCAAGGAAGCGCAGGTGTGCGCTCGTGTTGGATTACGAGGAGTATACCAGGAGCCCAGAGGTTAACCTGACGAGGGACCTTACCTACGCAGGATACCGACGAGCGAAAAGGTACGAATTTCCTCGTTTAAGCGGTCACGGGAAGAGGGGAAGTCAGCTAAGACTTTATGTTCTACAAACAATTTTGTTGAGTAGAGGCAGACGGTTCCAGGCTCACAGCAAATTGCTGGAAAAACTCTTGTCAATTGCGATGAATATGTCAGCCGGGGAAATGAAAGAGAGGGAGGAGGCTGCTCTTTAAATCTTCAGTGATACAAGTACAACGTCACCTAATTTGGGCACACAAGCAACCGGTGAAAAAAATTTGGATGTTCAGTCTCGTCTTAAACGCCTAGAAAAACTTAAGCGTAGCGAGCTCTCCAAGTGGTGGGAAGCAAAGTCCCTTCAACGGTATCTAGAGGTCAAAAGAATTCCTCGTGGACTCCGTATTATGGTAGCCCCGACGTATGAAGACCCAAACCCACTCATGCTTAACGAATGGGCTCAAAACAACTTTGAGTCCTCATGCAGGATGTTGGCGATCCTGGTGAAATACGCAGAGATCGATCGCAATAAGATTATGGAAGATATTTCTCAAATTTCAGAAATGTTGGCTAAAGAAAGCAATCAGGCGCCGATTGAGAAGTTCACGAAAGAAATGAAGGAAAGACTGCTTAAATTGGAGAACACAATCAAAGAGAGAAAGGCACAAAAATTCATCCGGGATAAGAACGACTATGAGCGTGGGCAAATTTACACGTTCGCCAGGAAATTTGATACTTTACGGAGACAACGGATGAATCCGAGTAACCATGCGCAGGCGAATGCCCAGGCAGAGCTCAGCAGCATTCCAAGTTCTAAGGTAGATACAGACGTCGATGAAACTGCCTATGGCCATGATGGGGCTACAATACCCTCTGTAATAGATGAATTTAGTTTTTTAGAGCAAGAAAGGAGATTCAATCTCCGTCCACGCCCACCTCAGACAAACGTGGGCGCACGAAGAGGAAGAGGCAGAGGCAACAAAGGCGCAAGGGGTCAAAACTTTGGCAGAGGAAAGAACAACAAGCAATGATGGCTTGCGGTATTGAGAAAAACAATCCAATAATCAACATGACCGAAATTAAACTTTCTAAACAAGAGGAAAATATTTTAAGCCTAGGTCTATCCTACTGCCCACCTGCCGACTTTGACTATGTTAAAACAAGAGTAGATGTTTTCAAATTTGTAAGAACATTGAAGTTGAGAAAACACTTTGCCACAAATCGCGACGAGGGATCACGTGCAGTGCAACCCAGTACCGTAGATGATGTATCCCCCGTGGGACTAGCCGTGAATGATATGGACTTGCTACTAAATTTAAGACCGATGGATGAGCTATCTAACCCTTTGGACAATGAGGGTTCATCGACCAATGCAATGGATACACCTGTGACAAGCAGTCAGGCGCAAGATATAGCCAGACATCAGGAAGTAGATATTTGGGGCAATGATCCTACAAAATTTAAATTACCTTCGAGATTCATGCCGCTAACCACCAGAGATGCAGTGGATGTATACAACGAACTGGTGGTTAATGATCTTAAAAATCTGGAGAAATGCACAAGCGTTAAATACAAATCTCTGTCAAAGCACCAACAAGAGTACAGTGCATTGATAAACAGACTTGCCACAGATGACACCTGTATAGTTCGCAATGCTGATAAAGGGGGCAACATTGTCCTATGGGACAGAAAGAGTTACCTTACAGAAGCACATAGTCAACTGAACAATGCGAACAATTATAATAAAATCAGTGACACTATAATGCATGTAAGTTATAAACTGTTCAATGATCAGCTTTATGTGTGGTACAGTCAAAACTTGCTAACGCGTGATGAACTAGCCTTCCTGAAAATTGCCAATCCTGTGACACCGGTATTTTATCTGATCCCCAAGGTGCATAAAAGCATGCAGAACCCTCCTGGTAGGCCGATTATTTCCGCCATAGGGGGAGCTTTTGAAAATACATCTAAATTTATTGATTCCTTTTTATGTCCCTTGGTGCGAACTTTATCAGCTTTCATTCAAGATACGGGAGATTTTCTGAAAAAAATCTACGATCTCCCATGGGAAGAAGATCTTTTACTAGTGACTATAGATGTATGTTCACTATACACTAGTATTAGACATGAAGATGGTCTCAAAGCTGTCAAATATTTTTTGGGCAACCGCCCTATCAAACTATGGTCACATACTCAAATGCTGCTCTCTATGATCTCTACTTGCCTGAAAAACAATTTTTTCCTCTTCAATGACCAACTGTACCATCAGACATGCGGTACAGCGATGGGCACCTTCTTCGCCCCCAGCTATGCGAATTTGCATATGGGCTGGTGGGAGGAGCAGTTGGTCAGAGGCACGTATCAGGAAGAATGGGAGGAAAATGTGCTGCTCTGGAGTCGATATATTGACAACCTTTTTATCATCTGGAAAGGGTCAAAACTAACAGTCCAAAACTTTATTGACAAATTACAAATCAATGATCTGAATCTAAGTTTCACTAGTACAATCAGTGAAACTGAAGTAAACTTTTTAGATCTTACTGTCTATATTAAAGAGGATAGGGTACATACCAAACTGTTTAGAAAGCCAACCTCCAGTAATACAGTACTACATGCAAAAAGCTTCCATCCCTATAGCCTGATTAGAAGTATTCCCTACGGCGAGAGCCTCAGGACAATTCGGAACTGTAGTGAGGAAGAAATCATTGAGCAAGAACTCTCAGGACTAAACAATCGTTTTAAGGCCAGAGGGTATACAGATGAGGTCATTGGGCAAGCCATAACAAAAGCTAAAAAAAGATCTAGAGAGGATATTCTCTTTAATGTGAGCCACAGCAAAACTAAAAGAAATAATAATGAAATACGAATGATCACTACTTACAACAGAAACCATAGACAGATCAGGGGCATACTCACCAAACACTGGCATATAATTCGTAATGACCCTCTTCTGGGGAAATTTGTTCGGAAAAAAACGGCAATGACTTTTCGAAAAGCTAGATCTTTTAAACAGATGCTAGTATCTAATATGCTTACACCTAAAAAACAAGTGTCCAAAGGCAGTGCCTGGCTAATGAGAAAACCGGGCTTCCTGAAATGTAACAAATGCAAGGCCTGCATTCACGTAAAAAATACCGTTTCTTATGCATTAGGGCTGTCGAAAAGAATAAAAAAGATCAAAGGATGCTTTACGTGTAAGACGGATTTTGCTGTTTACGTACTACAATGCCCTTGCGGCATGCGGTACGTGGGCAGCATAATCCACCCGGTGCATAAGAGGATCTTACAGCATCTGAGGGCCATCAAAAACGGGGACCGAACATACCCAGTGGCCCGTCATTTCGAATCCCATCATGCCAAGAATGAGAAAGGCCTATCCTATTTTGTCATCGATTGCATTCTGCCGAATGTAAGAGGGGGCAATCGCGAGAAGAATCTAAGGAAACTTTAATCTTCTTACATCCTTGCATTAAATACACGCACCCCATAGGTCTTAATATGGAAGAAGACCTAATCACGCACTTATAAATATCTTTTTAGTGCATAAATGAAGATTAGCAGCCAAAAAACCTCCCTCGATACTATTTTTAATGTAATTTCTTTATGGTGTGTTTTTCTTTTGCACGGTATACGATATGTTGAATTTATTTTGTCTGACACAACAAATGGGTAGACCTTTAAGAATATAAATGAACCTAGGCCCACTTAGGCTGTATATGGTAAAAAATGTGGTAAAAAATGTGGTAAAAAGTTGGTAACATTTGGTAAAATTTGGTAACATCGGGCATAATGCAATTTGAATGTGGTCGATACTCCACCAGATGCAGTGATATTAATAGTAATATTTTGTGCAGTTGCACGTAACTTTTAATCACGACAATGGATGTGCCAACATATTATTCTCCATGAAATAAGATTTGTTTCTATTCATAATGAATTACGATTGTTTTTACCAAGTGTAAATGATTCTCCCGTAGAGACTACGAGACTGTCTTCCATTTCATTGTGGTTGTAGTCACGTCACGTGACTTGGTACGAGCACGAAAACATGTAAATAAGGTTTCGAAATGTGCACGAACAGTTGGTGAACAAGCCTGCTGGGCAGGCGAAACGCGTCCAATCCGGCTGTGTAAGCAATAAATCTTTTTTTGAACCTGGACACGGCGTCGTCATCCTTTGAATCTGTACAGAGGACTTGGTGATATGAAGCGGGCTTTGCTGGAGTAGCCCGTGGCAGACGACGCACCCTCTGGTTTGGTGTGTGGCGGCAGTTACCTGAGTGCGGAGGAGCAACATATATATATATATGTATATATATCATGCTCCAAGTTGCCCAAAGGTCGGGGATGCACTCAGGTGACAATTAACATCCTGCCCTCCATTACACGGCGTCGTCATCCTTTGAATCTGTACAGAGGACTTGGTGATATATATATATGTATATACATATCCAAAAAGAAAGGTGCTCTCACACTTGAAGGTACCACACATGGCGTTCTTAACTTCTTTTATTGCAAGGGCCGCAGGGCAAACAACTTCGCATTTCCAGCCACAAATTCGCCATTTTCACCATACGCGTTTCGGGTGTGCCTCGCCCTTGAACACTGGCATGGCTTCTCAGGAGGATAGGCAGCAGACAGGTAACTTTGCATCTCATTAACTTTATATATCCCGCCCCATTGGGCAAAGTGCATGCTGGTCTTAGTAGTTCAAAAATTGTCTTAAACCTCTAGTGGGTGCCGCAGCCTTGTTCCCCTCACCTATGTTCGACACCGCAGTGGGTTGCTGCAGAAATGCCAGGTTGGTGCCAAGCCTCTTACTTGTCCCTGCAACTGAGCACGCCATTCCAGTCGCGCCTTTCAGTTTCCGGCGCTGGATCCGCACTTTAGCAGCGGGGCGCCTTCTCGACCGGAGCGGGCCTTGCAAACATCAGTCCGATGTAGAAGTTCATTTGCGATAGCTTCACCGATAATGTATAGAAAGCATCCGATGTATTCTATCGTGTTCTCTCCTCCCGAACCCGGAGCAGGGGACAGGGCTGCTTACACAGCCCACAGCGCGGCCGCCATCTTGCCCCTCATCCTCTTCTATTTCATTAAAAAATTCTGACATGCAGACTGAAACATGCACTTTCAATACCAGCAGCAGACTTCCCTGGTGAGCAGTAGCTTTACTAAAGTGATCTAATAAGCAACTAGAGTGCTGACATTCTGAATTTATGGCAAATTTGTGACACATCTGAATGCCTTCTTGATGGAATCAAAGTAAAAAACTGAAAGTATTTCCTACTGAGGAGACTGTAGTAAATGAGGAAATTAGGAAACATCATAACAAATAAATCTCCCAAAATGGCCACCAGAGTCAAAAGAGCCCAAATGTAGCCCAAATATCACCCAGATGTAGCCCAAGTATAGCCCAATGACAGAATGTCCCAGAGTGTTCTAACGAACAACTAGAGCGCTAACAGTCTTACTTATGACAAAAGTATGTCAAACCTGAAGCCATCTTGAATGGAATAAAGTGGTAACACTTAAAACATTTAATTTACAAAGGAACACAATGAGGGGATTCATTTTGCCCTAGAAATTATGATTAGTGCTGCAGAAAGAAAAATTAGGGCACATTTTGACTTCTCAAATCCTTTTCTGTGTCATAAAAAAATTCTGACATGCAGACTGAAACATGCACTTTGAATACCAGCTGCAGACTTCCCTGGTGAGCAGCAGCTTTACTACAGTGATCTAATGAGCAACTAGAGTGCTAACATTCAGAATGTATGGCAAATGTGTGACACATCTGAATGCCTTCTTGATGGAACCAAGTAAAAAACTGAAAGTATTTCCTACTGAGGAGACTGCAGTAAATGAGGAAATTAGGAAACTTCTTAACAAATAAATCTCCCAAGATGGCCATCAGAGACAAAAGAGCCCAAATGTAGCCCAAATATCACCCAGATGTAGCCCAAGTATAGCCTAACGACAGAATGTCCCAGAGTGTTCTTGAGAACAACAAGAGCGCTTACTGTCTTACTTATGACAAAAGTATGGCACCCCTGAAGCCATCTTGATTGGAATAAACTGGTAACACTTAAAACATTTAGTTTAAAAAGGAACACAATGAGGGGGCTCATTTTGCCATAGAAATTATGATTAGTGCTGAAGAAAGAAAAATTAGGGCACATTTTGAGTGACTTCTCAAATCCTCTTCTATTTCATTAAAAAATTCTGATAGGCAGACTGAAACATGCACTTTTAATACCAGCAGCAGACTTCCGTGGTGAGCAGTAGCTTTACTACAGTGATCTAATGAGCAACTAGAGTGCTAACATTCAGAATTTATGGCAAATGTGTGACATATCTGAAAACCTTCTTGATGGAATCAAAGTAAAAAAGCTGAAAGCTTTCCTACTGAGGAGACTGCAGTAAATGAGGAAATTGGGAAACTTCATAACAAATAAATCTCCCAAGATGGCCACCAGACACAAAAGAGCCTAAATGCAGCACAAATATCACCCAGATGTAGCCCACATGTAGCCCAATGACAGAAGTGTGCAAAACACTTATGTTTTGTGTATTTGCAGTTTTATATAGTGCAGACTTGTCAGGTGTTGAAATGCTTTACATGAGCATTGGTTACATCACACAAGATCAAATTCATTTTGGTTGTAGACATGGGGAGATTAAGTGATTTGACCACAATCACAGAATGTTGAGCTGAAGCAGAATCTCCAACCTGGTTCCCCAGTTGCAAAGTCTGCAGCTCTGGAAGTAACACCACATCCTCTTGCTGGAGCAGGGTTTTCTATTTAAACCCGAACATCAGCTTATATTTTTATATGTCATAATTAAAATTACTAACAATTAATTATTAAGTATTAATCTTTGTCGAGTGTTTTATTAATCAACATTACTAATGAAAGAATTACACGTGGGAATGCAATTGCATGGCTTAATTAATGGCTTAATTAATAAGTGAACTAAGTTGGTGAGCAAATTAATTAAATATGTGTGGTTAATGTGCTATTTGTTATGTGTTTGCGCTTCAAAATAATATGCTTTAATGCTTCTTTATGTCGCAAATGGCTAGATAAATACATACACATAAGGGTATTAGTGGGAATTAACACTGTATAATCAATACGATGTAGTAACGTTGTTTTGTGTTTCTTTTTAATTAAGTTGTCCATTTTGGCCTGTCGAGAAATGGCCGACATCTACAGCCTGCATTTGAGTAGATGAAGTATGAAGAGAGGCCTCGCTGAATATGGTTGAATATGACCTCGGCCTCTGTCTGAGCTAAAAGTTATGAAAAGACGACAACTCTGGGATGGTCGCCAAATATCCTTGGAGGAGAACATTTGTCACAAATGAACATTTTTTGATAAACTTACGGTGGCTTCACTGCGAGTGAAACAATTCCGGAGAAGAGCATCCATGGATGTTGCAAATTTAGTTTGGATTTCCTATTTCCGTGTTTTTATTTTTGAGATATCCGAGAGCAGAGATTTTTCTAAATGTTGCAAGCTAACATCCTTTCCTGCTCGCTCTGCTCAACGGACAACGGACGTTTTAGAGTTGTTTGTAACTTTTAGTATGTACATTTTAGTGTAAATATTTCTAGACTAGAGAGGGTCTAAGGCCACTTCTTCCTGAACTTATGCTCAAGAGGATCGATGCTGACTGAGAGGACGGCGACTCGAGAGACTTTGATTCTTTACTGAGAGACCTGTCCTGACCTAAAATACGACATTCAGCTAGAATAGGTAAATATGAGAATAATGATTTTGCAATTGAATAACTTTTCATTTGAACTCATTTAGATAAAATAACTTTTGTTTGAATTCCAGTGTCGGGTGGTTATTTCTTTGACATATTATTGAGATCTCAAATGTGTTTAAACAGTTTAAATCATGACTCGAGACAATTCAATTTGGTTGCATTGACCTCCGATTAGGTGCAGATTGATTTAGGAATTCTCTCTTATATTCAGTGTGGATAGAGTAATAGAATAAATGTTGGTGTTATGGGCCCCACCAGCGTATGATGAGTGTATGTGCGTATGACTGTGGAATTACTCTGTCCGTGGAAGTAGGGAGAATTTCTAAGCTCTGATCTTCAGCAGTTTCCTGATAGCAGTATGATGGTTTTGATTATTGTCTTGATCTGATGAATTGCTTGTACATAGGCTTTTTGGATTTATTGATTGATGTTGATACATGTACTAGCATTATATGTTGAAGTCGTCGTATTGAGTTATATGTAGTGTGTACGGCTTCTGGGACGTAGGGAGTCGGTGACGGTTCCGTAGTAGGGCAGAGGGAAATGAGTGCTGCTCTCGGGAAAGACGGGATTGTTGGCCCTGTACGTATGCAGGCAAAAGCGTGTGACAATTGAAGTTGCGCGTCGCATTGTCTGGGTTCGATTCAGTGACATCGTCGTGTGTTACTATTAGAGACATATTTTCTGTATAAAAGAAAAGAAGTGTGTATGGTAGCGAAGGTTATCTGTGAAACTCTGGTCTTAAGTCCCAGGGATCCGTAAGGTTTGCCGTTAAAGCTTACTGCTGGAGAAGTAATAGGTATTCTCTGAGCTTGTTTGAAGGACTGAGCAGAGGTAAGCGCTGCTTGGTTAACATGTGTTATAATTCTGTAGCAGGACAGATTGTTCGCTGTTCTCGGGAAAGGCAGGATTCTGTGTAAATGTGCTACATTTTCTGGTGTGAAAGTGCGTGAATGTATGAGCATTTAGTTGATTGTGAAACTCTTTGGAACATTCCGGGAGGAAACAGTTAATGAATGCATGTTAGGAGGGCAGAGTAGAGGGATGTGCTACTGTGTCAACGAAAGTAATAATTCCGTAGTAGAGCAGAGGTAAGCGCTGTTCTGGAAAGAAGCGGGATTCTCGTGGGAAAGGTCTTTACTATTCTGTGGTTAGCGGAGCAGACAATGGAGATGTTTATATGTTGTAACTAATAGATTTGTAGAATCTGAAATAAAGTCTACTGAGAAGGCTTTGTAAAGGAGGGGTAGACGAGAGACAGGAGTAGAAGCGACTGCAGCGACTACTGACGTCAGAAAAGACCGTGATTGGACAGTGGGTTAGAACAGCGAAAGCGCTGTGATTGGTGCGTTGGTGTGAGCCGCGCAGGGATTGGAAGAAGTACAGGGTGACGTAGACGCTCCGGGATTGGTGCGTTAGTGTGAGTCGCGCTGTTATTGGACAAAAGATCGTACAGTTGTAGAAAGGACTGGAGGGTTGTGGTAAACGCAAAAATGTCTTACCAAACAGAGGAAAAGAAAAAGAAATCCTTGTTCAGTAAAATTAAAAAATGGTTTGACAAGGATAAGGACATAATAACTAGAGAGGGTGAATTATTACCTCCGACAAGAACCCCTGCATCCTTCATGGTTGCGAAATATGGGTATCATACCTATATTTGGTTAGACAATTGGGCTAAGTATACTAAAGAGGATGGTGTTCTAGCATTCCCGGAACATGGTTCATTTAATCTGGCTGTGTTGAGAAATTTACGGGAAAAAATGATGTGTCTAGAGCCGAGACCAAGGCCGACACAGTTCGAGGCATTGGTAGAATGGGAAGATGAGGTGCATGAGCGAGAAAAGCAGAGGAGTGGAGGTAACTATAGGTACATTTTTGGGAGGAAATATGATCGTGAAACTCATCATGATCGAATGAGGAGATGGCGAGATGCTAGTATGTCAGAGGGACTATATCCGATGAGAACTGTTGAAGAAACGGAAGGGAGGAAAGGTACGGAAAAGGTACATGATGCAGAATTGAGAAGATGTGGGGCTAATGAATATGAGGATGAAGTCTTGGATGACATGATTTACAAAAGACCACCTCCATATAGACCAGAACCAGAAGTGAGAACACCAGTTGCTACCCCAATGAGAGATACTTTGCAAATCATTAAAACAGAAGTTGCGACACCTGATTTGAAAAGTGGTAACTCTTTCGCGGAAAGGGAAAGAGAGAGAGAGCGAGAGAGAGAGAGTGCAATCGGGGATGAAAAAACAAGGGAATTAGCAAGAACCACATCTGAGTTGACAGAGAAAATCAGGGAATTGACCAAGAATTTAGAAGCTATTACGGTGCCTGTAACCATAGGTCCGGTTATGCCTATTTTTGATAAGCAAAGAATGGGTGGGAGTGGTTTAACAGTTCCATATGTAGGAAATGGACAAGTTGGTTCTTCGGGAGAGTTAGGAATGAGGACGGGAGAAAATCAGTTGAGTCATACCATATGTGATGGAGAGTTAAATGTACAGCCTAATTCAGGATTGAATACTGGTTGTGTGGAAAGAAATGTTATGATGGGAGGATCAATTTTGGAACCACAGAGGATGGCAGAACAAGTGAGTACAGGGAAAAAGTCTACGGAAATAACGGCTGAAGATTTGAATGATTGGTTGAAAGTTCTCCAAAAGAAGGACAAAGATTCTCAGGCAATTGATGTAGCTAGGTTGCGCATAGAACTGGAAGAGCTCATAGCGGGAACAATTCCTACAGAAATGTTGAAAAATCATCATGATGGGGAGTTGTTATTCATGTGCAAGAGTATCACCTAGAGGGCTAAGAATACACATGATAGGTTAAAAGGAATAGCGAGTGAAATGGGAATTGACATGGATAAGGTGAAAGCTTTGCAGAAATCTTACAGAGTGGATTTTTCTGATAACGACATGGAGAATTTAAATGATGTTGGCAGAACAGGGCAGATTAAGGAAATGATTTCCTTATTGCGAAAATGGGGTGATGTGGAAAAATGGAAGGATAGATCGTACAAGAAAAGAGAAGATACAGTGGACAGGACTTACTCAGCATTTCCCATGAGAGAAAAGGAAAAAACAGTGGATGCCTATCCTATGAGAGAGATTCCTGGAGGAGGATATGTACATGTCCCATGGACTAGACAGGATATTTTGCCATTTACGAATGATTTCCCTCGACTGAGAGAAAAGCCCGTCGAGTGGTATAGGCAGGTAGATAGGTTTGTGAAATTGTCAAAAGTGCTGTGGATTGACCTGAATAGTTTGTTTGATATAATTGTTCCAGCAGACTTGTGGGCCGAGTGTAAAATAGTGATAGATTGGCCTGCTAAGGAATACCCGAGAGATCAGAGAACAGGAGCTCCAGACCCGGAGGTTATGAGAAAATACGAACAGGTTATTGTGTTCCTGAAGAATAAGGTACCACCTAAAGAGACAGATTGGGTTAAGATAGATCGAACACATCAGGAAGCAAAAGAATCAGTTCATGCTTTTTATGAAAGGTTAATACTGGCTTTTAAACAGTTCAGTGGAGATGAACATCTGGGTGATAAGGATTTGAGTCATTTTGTATACAGATTTGTATATGGCTTGAGACCTGAAATCAGTGAAATGATTCGTGAGCACACAGTTGATTGGCAGAGTAAGAAGATTGATGAGATCTTGAGACATGCGAAGTACTTCAGTGATGAAATTGAGGCGAAACAAAGAAAGCTGAAGGAGAAAGCAATGTGGGCACAGGTAAAAGTTGCAGAAAGACAAGAAGCACAGCTGGTTGAACAAGCAAATAATCCAGGAAATAGGCCTAGATATGGTACAGGAAAAGGAAAGGGGAACATCGAAGAGGCGAAGAAGAAATTTCCGTGCCACAACTGCGGAAAATTAGGGCATTGGAGATCCGAGTGTACGAATCCACCATTAGTGAATAATGAAAATAAATCCTTGAATCAACAGGTGCAGAGCGAGGGGTGTAATCATCAGCAGCAACTGCAGAAGGTTGTCAAGCAATGGAATCAAGAGCCAAAACCGCCCTTGCCACAGAACAGAGGATCTCAGAAATACAATCAAGACTCGGGATTCTACAATGATGAACAGGTAAACAAACCGAGACGTACAAATCCAGTACAACAATACTGGCTAAAGAATGAGGGGAGTGAGTCTGAAGGGGACTACTGATGGTGCCGAAGAGAGGAGGAAGAGTGCATACTTGGAGCAACTCTAGAAATAGACCAGGCAGGACCATTTGTAGATGGGAAAATAAATGGGGAAAGTGTTACTTTTTTAGTAGACACAGGAGCGACGAGATCAACTGTCAGGTCAGCAGATATAAGAAATCTTCCTCTCTCGGACGAAGCAATCCAAGTGGTTGGTGTATCTAATACACAGATTAAGACTCGTCTTACTGAACCAGTAAGGGTAAGGATAGGGAAATGTTCAGATATGCACAGGTTTGTAGTGTGCGACACTAGTCCAGTGAACTTGTTAGGTAGGGACTTATTGTGTAAAATGAATTGCACAATTTTTTGTACTCCGGATGGAATAGCCTTTGAGACACCAGATGAGGATATCTTATATAGGATGACTCTGGATAATAGAGAAAGTGAGATTGTTGGAACATATGCTGTATTTAATCCAGATGACTTGCCTCAAGAGTTGAGAAACACAGTAAAGCAGCAGTTTGGGATTTTACTGGAGAGGATGTGGGATTGATGAATAATGTAGATCCAGTAAAGATTACAGTGAACGAGGGAATCTCTTATCCTAATATCCCACAATACTGATTGACACCAGAGATAATTGAAGGAATAACACCTATAATTGACAAAATGATTCAGCAGGGTGTTTTGAGAGAGTTACTGAGTAGTCCATGTAATTCACCAATAATGGGACTGAAGAAACCTAATGGGAAGTTCAGGATAGTGCAAGATTTGAGAAAAGTTAACAAAATTGTGGTATCATGCTGTCCCATTGTGCCAAATCCATCAGTGATTTTGTATCAGATTCCTCATGATGCTGAATGGTACACAGTAATTGATTTGTGCCATGCTTTCTTTTCAATCCCATTGCATCATGACAGCCAACCGATTTTTGCATTTCGATTTGTTCAGCGTATTTTGGCATGGTGCTGAATCCCACAGGGGTATACAGAGAGTCCTTCAATATTCAATCAGTTGTTGAAGAAATCTTTGGAGAGTCTGACAATGCCTGAAAGCTCAGTACTAGTACAGTATATTGATGACCTACTTGTGGCATCAAAGACACGTGAAGCTTGTGAAGTAGATACCATAGCTTTACTGAATCATCTGGCAGATGGAGGATTAAAGGTATCTCCAGCCAAGTTGCAGTTTTCCAATTAAGAAGTACATTATCTTGGACACAATATTGAGAAAGGTCTAAGAAAAGTGACCATTGACAGGATCAAAATTATCAGAGGAATGAGAGCCCCAATGACCCAGAGAGAAGTAAGAATGTTTCTGGGAATGGTGGGTTATTGTCGTCAGTGGATAGGTAATTTTTCTCTGATAGCAAAGCCACTGATTAAATTGACCGAAAGTGAAGTAAAAGACCCATTGGAATTGAATGCAGAACAAATGGCAGCATTTGAAGAATTGAAGAGTAGATTATGTGAAGCTCCTGCTCTAGGAATGCCAGACTATGAGAAGGAGTTTGAGCTGTACTGTAGTGAAAGGAATGGATGTGCACTTTCAGTGTTAATCCAGAAACATGGACGTCTGAGGAGACCACTTGCGTACTTCTCATCAACACTTGACCCAGTGGCTGTGGGTTTACCAGGTTGCCTGAAAGCGGTAGCTGCTACATGCAGAAGCTTGGAACAGAGTGAGGGTATAATAATGGTATATTCTGTACGGGTGTTCGTACCTCATGATGTGGCAATTCTTTTGACAAGAAGCAGAACTCAATATATGTCACATAGTCGGCTGACTAAATATGAGAAAATCATTCTGGGAGCATCAAATGTGACTCTTGAGAGATGTGTGAATGTGAATCCAGCAACACTGTTGCCAGATGCTGAAAATGTGAGTGTGAGAGATGATGTTGATCATGATTGCTTGGATGTGCTTGATTATTGTACAAAACCAAGACCAGACATAAGAGATCTGCCACTGCCTGAGAGGGATCATGTGTTGTTTGTGGATGGATCATGTCTGAGAACAGAAGAAGGTGTGCTGAGTGCAGCATATGCGGTGTGTAAAGTTTCAGAAGTTATGGAAGCTTCACCTTTGAAAGGAGTTAAATCTGCTCAAGTAGCGGAATTGGTGGCATTGACAAAAGCTTGCAAGACTGGAAGAAATGTGAGAGTGGCTGTAATGACTGATAGTCAGTACGGATTCGGAGTTCTTCATGACTTCGGCCAGCTTTGGCTACAGAGAGGTTTCTTGACCTCGAGTGGAACTCCTATAAAGAATGCTGAAGTGATTGGGAAATTGCTTGAGGCGATACAGCTGCCTAAAGAACTAGCAGTTGTAAAATGTGCTGCTCAAGGACAGGGAAAAGATTTTGTTACTCTTGGTAACCGGTTTGCAAATGACATAGCACAGTATTGTGCAAAGAACAATCATTCCATTAACAGGGGAAAGGAGAAGGAGATGTATTTTTGTTCTGTGATGTTTACTAATGTTCCGGCAAACTTGGGATGAGGTGAGGCAGTTGCAGGATGAAGCAGGAGATGAGGAAATGAGAGATTGGATCAAAGCAGGTTGTGCACCAAGAGAAAAAGATCGGTTGTATGACATAATTTCGACAGACAGAAAATCGACCTACAAATATATCGCAACAAAAATATCGATGTCAAGAATATCGACATCCTATCTACAACATGGTAAGTACAAAAATATCGAAAATTAAATATCGATGTCAAAAATATCGTTATTAAAAATATCGTTTTTCTTTTACTTTAAAAATATATGTAAAATAAACCAAATTATACTTAGAAATTAAATACACATAATTAAATATATTGTATAATATTTAAAATGTATAATTAATATATATAATTTAATAAAACTTTAATTAAACATATACATATAATATATAATATATATACTTACTTAATAATTAATTTTAATAATAATTTCTGTAACGTATAAATTATTAAATGTTTTTAAAAATTACCAATACATCTATACACATAAAACAATAACATTAATAAATATTTAATAATTACATATAGAAAATAATAATCAATATTTTTAATGTGAATAATTTTTATTATTAATGATATATTACAATAGCAAAAATAATACAAAACATATTAAATATCAGACACAATAAAACTACTAGTCCAACTCCAACAAAAACAACAGTAAGGAAAATGTTGGATACCGTAGGGGTAAAAATTACTATTCCAACTCCAAAGAGTGCAACAGTAGGGAAAGCGTTGGATAGCATAGGGCTAAAATTGCTATTCCAACTCCAGAGAGTGCAATAGTAGGGAAAGCGTTGGATAGCGTAAAGGTAAAAATTACTATTCCCACTCCAGAGAGTGCAACAGTAGGGAAAACTTTGGATAGCGTAGGGGTAAAAATTACTATTCCAACTCCAAAGAGTGCAACAGTATGGAAAGCGTTGGATAGCGTAGGGGTAAAAATTACTATTCCAACTCCAGAGAGTGCAATAGTAGGGAAAGGGTTGGATAGCGTAAGGGTAAAAATTACTATTCCCATTCCAGAGAGTGCAACAGTAGGGAAAGTGTTGGATAGCGTAGGGAAAAAAATTACTATTCCAACTACAGAGAATGCAACAGTAGGGAAACCACTGTATAGCATAGTGGTAAAAATTACTATTTCCACTCCAGTGAGTCCAACAGTAGGGAAAGCGTTGGATAGAGTAGGGGTAAAAATTACTATTCCCACTCCAGAGAGTGCAACAGTAGTGAAAACGCTGGATAGCTTAGGAGTAAAAATTACTATTCCCACTCCATTGAGTGCAACAGTAGGGAAAACATTGCATAGCATAGGGGTAAAAATTACTATTCCCACACCAGAGAGTGCAACAGCAGTGAAAACGCTGGATAGCGTAGGGGTACAAATTACTATTCCCACTCCAGTAAGTGAAACAGTAGGGAAAGCGCTGGATAGCGTAGGGGTAAAAATTACTATTCCAACAGTAGGGAACAGTAGTGCAACAGTAGGGAAATCGTTGGATAGCGTAGGGGTAAAAATTACTATTCCAACTCCAGAGAGTGCAATAGTAGGGAAAGCGTTGGATAGCGTAAGGGTAAAAATTACTATTCCCACTCCAGAGAGTGCAACAGTAGGGAAAGTGTTGGATAGCGTAGGGAAAAAAATTACTATTCCAACTCCAGAGAGTGCAATAGTAGGGAAAACGTTGGATAGCGTTGGAGTAAAAATTACTATTCCCACTCCAGTGAGTCCAACAGTAGGGAAAGCGTTGGATAGCGTAGGGGTACAAATTACTATTCCCACTCCAGAGAGTGCAACAGTAGTGAAAACGCTGGATAGCGTAGGGGTAAAAATTACTATTCCCACTCCAGTAAGTGAAACAGTAGGGAAAGCGCTGGATAGCGTAGGGGTAAACATTACTATTCCCACTCCAGTAAGTGAAACAGTAGGGAAAGCGCTGGATAGCGTAGGGGTAAAAATTACTATTCCAACTCCAGAGAGTGCAACAGTAGGAAAAGCGCTGGATAGCGTAGGGGTAAAAATTACTATCCCAACTCCAGAGAGTGCAACAGTATGGAAAACGTTGGATAGCGTAGGGGTACAAATTACTATTCCCACTCCAGTAAGTGAAACAGTAGGGAAAGCGCTGGATAGAGTAGGGGTAAAAATTACTATTCCAACTCCAAAGAGTGCAACAGTAGGGAAAGCGTTGGATAGCGTAGGGGTAAAAATGACTATTCCAACTCCCGAGAGTGCAATAGTAGGGAAAGCGTTGGATAGTGTAAGGGTAAAAATTACTATTCCCACTCCAGAGAGTGCAACAGTAGGGAAAGTGTTGGATAGCGTAGGGAAAAAAATTACTATTCCAACTCCAGAGAGTGCAACAGTATGGAAAGCGTTGGATAGCGTAGGGGTAAAAATTACTATTCCCACTCCAGTGAGTCCAACAGTATGGAAAGCGTTGGATAGCGTAGGGGTAATAATTACTATTCCCACTCCAGAGAGTGCAACAGTAGTGAAAACGCTGGATAGCGTAGGGGTACAAATTACTATTCCCACTCCAGTAAGTGAAACAGTAGGGAAAGCGCTGGATAGCGTAGGGGTAAAAATTACTATTGCAACTCCAGAGAGTGCAACAGTAGGAAAAGCGCTGGATAGCGTAGGGGTAAAAATTACTATTCCTACTCCAGATAGTAAAACAGTTGGGAAAGCACTGGATAGCATAGGGATTCTATAAACATAATAACCAATTAAATAATTAGTTATAAAAAAATAGCATATTAATAATTAATTTACAAAATATTTATTCTTAAATACCAATTATTTAAAATAAATATTTATATAAATAACTTTAAATTACATCCCACACTATTCCCCCTTTAACACACAACACACTACACATACAAAATACACAATACATTTAAATATCAGTTTATCTATTATTTACAATTAATAATACATTCTTTATAATTCATATACTTATTATTTACTAATTTATACATATTAACTACCAAATAACAATTATTCACAAATTAATTATTAATTAACAATACATTAATTAGCAATAACAACAAATAACATGAAATAAAAAATTATTTATATTTAACGTACTAATACCAATTAATTACCAATTAATAATTAATTAACAATTAATTATTATTAATTACAAATAAATAAAAATTATCAGTAATTATTTGAATTTAATTACATCCCACCCTATTCCCCTATAAACCCACAACCCACTGCACATAAAAATTCACATAATTAATTTAATCATCAATTAATCACTTAATAAAATTAAATCACAAATTAATTACTAATAACAATTAATTAATTAACAATACCAATAAATAAATACTAATATTAAACTAATTATAACTTATATAATTAACCAATTAATAAAATTAATTTACCATTAATAATTAATTAACAATTAATTAATCAATTAATATATTTAATTTACAATTAGTAATTAATTAACAATTAATTAATCATAAATACCAATTAAACAATACATAATAATTAATTAATTATAATTAAATTACTTCCCACCCTATTTCCCTATAAACCCACAACCCGCTCTGATACTAAAACGCTAAGTTATATTTTAAATAATTATTAATCTCTAAACATTTATTTTTAAATGTATTAAAATACATTACAATAATCTTTAACATACAAATAAAATACATATTAAAATACATAACACTAATAAAATATCGATATTATTGACATCGAAATTTTTCATTACGATATTACTTACATCTATATTAATGACTTCGATATTATTAACTTCGATAATACTTACCTTGGGGTCGATATTCTGTCCATCGATATTCTTGACTTCGATATTCTTTACCTACGATATTAACAACTCGATATACTTGTAGGTCGACATTTAAAACTCGATATTTAGACTAACCACCAAAAAGATCATGTTTGGATCTATAGGGATGGAAGACGTCATGCCAAATTCTATGTTGTCAACAATGGCGAGAATGTATCATGGCCAGGGACACCTGGGGAGGGATGCTATGATTAGGTCCTTCAAGCAGACCTGGTACAATGCCAAGTTCAGGCTGATTGCAGAGAGCATCTGTCAAAGATGTTTGATTTGTCAGCAATTCAATACTGGAAAGAAAACAGTGGTGAGCCTAGGAACAATAGGCAGAGAAGGAGGTCCTTTTACCAAAATGCAAATAGATTTCATTGAAATGCCCCAAGTCAATAGATTGAGGTATGTTTTAGTGGTAGTCTGTTTGTTCTCAAGGTGGGTGGAAGCATATCCGACTAGGAGAAATGATGGAATAACAGTGGCCAAGTTACTGTTAAGAGAGTTGATTCCTAGGTACGGGTTCCCAGTGACAATTGAGTCAGATAGAGGAGGACACTTTTACAATGAGCTCATGAGTTTATTTTGTGAAGCATTGAGCATACAGCAGAAGCTACATTGTGCATACAGGCCAGAGGCTTCTGGCGTTGTTGAGCAGATGAATGGCACAATCAAAAATAGAATTGGCAAGATGTGCTTAGCCACTGGAATGAAATGGCCTGATGTCTTGCCTCTAGTGCTGATGACTATTAGATCTACTCCAGACAGAACTACGGGGTTGAGTCCACATGAAATATTAATGGGACGTGCAATGAGACATGCATTCGTGCCTGTCAAAAGCTGATGACTATAACTGATGACATGATTTTGGATTACTGTAAAGGCCTGGCTGACGCAGTTCATTCTGTGTTTCACCAGGATGGAGAAGATGCCACTACACTTGAGAAGAAGCAAGCCCATGATCTGAGCCCAGGGAACTGGGTGAGAATAAAAGTGCACAGAAGAAGAAATTGCTTGGTTCCAAGGTGGGGAAGGCCAAGACAAGTCATTCTAACTACAACGACTGCTGTGAAGTGTGCTGGAGTGAAGAACTGGATTCATGCAAGTCATACTCTGAGAATTCCAAATCCAAAGGATGGGACTGGAAAAGAGTACTTTGAAGAGTCAGATTCCAGTGATGATGCAGACACTGAAACAGTGAGAAGAAAAAAGAATCCTGAAAGGGGGGAAAGAGAGTCAGAAAGAGAGTCAGGTGATTCTTTTTTCTTACCAGAAGAAGTTTCAAGAGTTTCAAGAGGAACATTACGAACCTCAGAAGAGAGTTCAGATTCTGGAAAAGTGCCTGAAGTTCTAACGAGCAGTGAAAAAAATAAAGAGAAAGAAAGAAAAGAAAAGAGTAATTCCACAGAGATTATACCTGAGACAAATGAAGAGATTGAGAGGAATCCACCTGAGATAACTTCTGAAGAAGTAGGGTCAGAAGAAGATAGAGAGGGACAGATTGCGGAAGACCCCCGAGGAGGTGTAGGGAACATTCATGATAAGCTAGGGGAAGGGACAAGTAGACAGCAAGACGATTGTGTGTCGGAGACCCGAGGAGGGACAGTGGTAGGGAAATCTCAATCGGTGTAGAAGAAGACTGTGGAAAAAGAGAGAATTGTTGATGAACAAGAGGCAAATGAGACAGAATCGGATGAGAGTGAGAATGAGATACCAGAGGGTCGAGTTCTGAGAAAGAGAACTTGGATTGGAGAAAGAAACAATAGAGAAGTGAAACAGAAAAGAAGCATAAAAGCAGATCTTTGGCCTAACAAGATAAAGAGGCTGAGATATCGGCTGACACGAGTGAATTCATCAAAAGCTGAACAGGTGAACGAGGTGTCAAGTCATAATCAAGCAAAAGAAGAAGAAAAAAAAGAACCAAAATAACCAGAAGAGATCAAGAGAATCAGAAAACCCAACCAGAAGTATAGGTCACCAGAATGGACGTATGTGGCACTGTCTGAAGAAGAAGAGGCAGAAAGTCAAGGAAATCCAGAGGGGAACTTACAGAAAGTGGTTGAGGAAGAGAAAACTGTCGGAATCCTGAGAGTTATCTTGTCTGACATTGGAGAAGAGACAGATGTTCAGGATCTGATACAATTTGATGTTGCTGAAGAAGAAGTAAAAAGTGATGAAAATCCAAATTGAGTGAACTGAAGAGTCACTTGGAGAAGAGTGAAGAAGAAGAAACTAAAATTAACAGATTGTAATAATCTAGTGTTCTAGAGATTCAGTAGTGGAGTAGTAGAGGCTAAGTCAAAAGACACTGCCAAAGTAATAAGATGGCTAACACAGAAAATAATCAAAGTAGATGTACCTTCTTGAAAAGATGGTGTAGAATGTGCTGCTGCTGTACAGGACTATTAATGCTATTTTGGAGTGTGTTTGTTTTATTAGTTACTTTTAGAGTTACAATAGATACTTTGGGAATACATACTGAGAATATGACTAACATAGGGAAGAGTTCACAGAAAGTAGTACCAACTAGAATTAGTAACATATACATACATAAGGTACATACATAAGGATAGGTCGATTAATGATTTTTCTAGCAATGTTTTTTCAAAATTGTTGTACGAATATGTGAAGACAATGGAAGTAAGGGATTGCTACGTCTGTATGCAATTGCCTGCATCCGTTTCAGAGGGAGTTACTTATCATCATCTCCCAGCTACGTATGGGATTTCATGTAGTGTGTTGAGTAGTATTTTTTATTTGTTAGGAAAAATAGATTATGATATGTCTAACAAGGATAAAAATTTTGGGCAATTGCCTATGAATAAAAAACTGAATCCTGCTAAAGATGCTAACATTTTTGGTGAGATTTTTATTGAAACAGAAGAATTAACATTAGATTACATTTTTAGAAACAATTTAACTTGTAGTTTGAAGGAAGAAGAAAAAGCTTTCCTAGACATGGTAGAGAAAAGGAGAATGAGCATGCATGAAAAGGCAGGAGGATATAAAATGAGTGAGACAGTGTGGGACATTGAGATGGGAAAGGAGTTGAAGAATGGGGCCAGTCCAACTTTGGCTTTAGATGCACCACAGAAGGGTAAACTATGCATTACCAGGAGATCCCAATATCATAATTATTTTGTTGGGACTAGTGAGTGCCATGATACATACTTTATTGCAACAGGATGGGGATTCAAAGGAGGAGAAGATCCAGTTTTTCCGGGAGTGTATTATATTTGTGGGAATAGGGCTTATTACAGGTTGCCTGACCACTGGTATGGCACATGTTATGTTGGCCTGGTCTTTCCAAAGATTTTTCATATGGATAGAATAGAAGATGCAGAACAAATTAATCTACTAACACGCTTTAAAAGAGAAAGTTGGACAGAAATTGTAGCAGATATTTTTGGAGCTTTGATACCAGCAGTGGGAATTTCATTAAATGCATATGGAATTCGGAAACTGTCAACAGTGGTGGATCGCTTATCGACAAGCACCGCTGGAGGGTTTTTATTGGTAAATACAGAGATGGTTGCCTTACGCGCCATGTCTATGCAAAATCGACTTGCCCTTGATATTCTATTGGCAAAGGAGGGTGGAGTCTGTGGAATGCTGAAAGTTCAACATTGTTGCACTTACATTCCTGATGAAAGCAAAGCTCTGAAGGTCTATATCAAAAATATTACTGATTTGCATGAAGAATTAGTACCACTGGAAGCTGAAAGTATCTGGACTAAAATGGCTAATAAGATGATTGCTGTTAAGAATTTTATTGCTAAGATAGGTAGTACCATTTTTGGTAAGATATTATTTCCATTGACATGTGTGATTGTTGCTTTATTGATTCTTAGATTAGGGTGTCTATGTTGTAGATACAGGAGGAGTAAAAAGAAAATAATAAAAGAAAATATTGAAAAGAGACAAAAGAGGTCAAAAAGAGAGCCACAAGAAATAGAATTGGAAGAATTTAGGGAAAGCATGTATTTAGAAACAAAAAGAGATGATGAAAGAGAAACTGGAGTGTAATATAAAGCAAAAAGACATTTGAATTTCTCCTAAGAAAAGGGGACCACATTTTTTGGGTTGGATTTTTGTGGTGATGATATATCACCAAAGGGGGATTGCTGGAGCAGGGTTTTCTATTTAAACCCGAACATCAGCTTATATTTTTATATGTCATAATTAAAATTACTAACAATTAATTATTAAGTATTAATCTTTGTCGAGTGTTTTATTAATCAACATTACTAATGAAAGAATTACACGTGGGAATGCAATTGCATGGCTTAATTAATGGCTTAATTAATAAGTGAACTAAGTTGGTGAGCAAATTAATTAAATACGTGTGGTTAATGTGCTATTTGTTATGTGTTTGCGCTTTAAAATAATATGCTTTAATGCTTCTTTATGTCGCAAATGGCTATATAAATACATACACATAATGGTATTAGTAGGAATTAACACTGTATAATCAATACGATGTAGTAACGTTGTTTTGTGTTTCTTTTTAATTAAGTTGTCCATTTTGGCCTGTTGAGAAATGGCCGACATCTACAGCCTGCATTTGAGTAGATGAAGTATGAAGAGAGGCCTCGCTGAATATGGTTGAATATGACCTCGGCCTCTGTCTGAGCTAAAAGTTATGAAAAGACGACAACTCTGGGATGGTCGCCAAATATCCTTGGAGGAGAACATTTGTCACAAATAAAAAAAATTTGATAAACCTACGGTGGCTTCACTGCGAGTGAAACAATTCCGGAGAAGAGCATCCATGGATGTTGCAAATTTAGTTTGGATTTCCTATTTCCGTGTTTTTATTTTTGAGATATCCGAGAGCAGAGATTTTTCTAAATGTTGCAAGCTAACATCCTTTCCTGCTCGCTCTGCTCAACGGACAACGGACGTTTTAGAGTTTGTTTGTAACTTTTAGTATGTACATTTTAGTGTAAATATTTCTAGACTAGAGAGGGTCTAAGGCCACTTCTTCCTGAACTTATGCTCAAGAGGATCGATGCTGACTGAGAGGACGGCGACTCGAGAGACTTTGATTCTTTACTGAGAGACCTGTCCTGACCTAAAATACGACATTTAGCTAGAATAGGTAAATATGAGAATAATGATTTTGCAATTGAATAACTTTTCATTTGAACTAATTTAGATAAAATAACTTTTGTTTGAATTCCAGTGTCGGGTGGTTATTTCTTTGTCATATTATTGAGATCTCAAATGTGTTTAAACAGTTTAAATCATGACTCGAGACAATTCAATTTGGTTGCATTGACCTCCGATTAGGTGCAGATTGATTTAGGAATTCTCTCTTATATTCAGTGTGGATAGAGTAATAGAATAAATGTTGGTGTTATGGGCCCCACCAGTGTATGATGAGTGTATGTGCGTATGACTGTGGAATTACTCTGTCCGTGGAAGTAGGGAGAATTTATAAGCTCTGATCTGCAGCACTCTCGCCAAGGTGCAACATTTAATCAAGTGGTCAACTGGATAAAAAAACATAAAGATTACAAATAATTTAAAAGTTCTTTGTCGCTATTTGAAAACTCAGAAAATATGCCCTCATTTTAGTTTTTTAGAGCACTAACCATAATTTTGATGCAAATAAGACCCTCTCATATATGTAATTTCTAAAGGAAATACTCTAGGTATTACAGTCTTGATTACATCAAGATGACGTCAGGCATTCCACACTTTTGTAATAAATATAGAATGTTAGCAATCTAGTTGTTCATTGGGATACTGTTGAGAGGCAGAGGCCAGGGGCACGGACTCTGAAAATTGAAGGCAGGTAGGAGGGTGCAAAGGCAACAATTTGACCACACTGGGCAGGCAGGAAGGGCAGTGGCAGCACAACAGACTATGGAGGGCAGTGGAAAGGGGGGCAGGGGCAACAAACCAACAATACAGGACTGGCAAGAGAGGCTGTGGCAATATAATAGACCATTGTGGGCAGAAGGAAGAGGCAGTGGTAGTACAACCATACATGCCAACAGACCCGTTTCAGCCAGGAAACGTCCAATGTTTTTAAGCTCAAATGGGCTTTATTGGATCTGTCTCCTGTCTACAATCTCCTCTTTTTCAATGTAACTCAAAGGGGAAAATCAATACCCCAGTTTTTTTTCAAAATCTCCCTCTTACCAAGTTCAAAATGTTCGCAAGTATGGTACATTGAATCATGGTAGGCAGGAGGAATTGGGGTAGGGATATGGACTCGGATAACAGAGAACAGGAGTGACATGGAGAGGTGCACCAAACTGACCCTACAGGGCAGGCATCTGGGTTTGCAGAAGCACAATACACCACACAGCGCATGCGGGACGGGAGTGCAGCACAACAATCCATAGAAAGCAATAGGGAGGGGACAGGACCATGCACATGGACAACAGAGAACAGATTGGAAAGAGGCAATGGTAGCTAGCTGACCATAATGGACAGACAGGAGAGAAAGCTTCAGCATAACAGACCATAAAGAGCAGGAGGGACGGATCAGGGGCATTACAATGGAACAGACAAGCCAGGAGGGAGGGAATAGGGGGTCTGCACATGGAAACAGAGGGCTGGGGGCAAGGTGGCAGGGCAGGAGCAGCAAGATGACCATGGAGGTCAGGCAGGATGGGCACTAGAAACAAGACACACCATGGAGAGCAACAATGAGACTATGGTGGCATACACACAGACCATGGAGGGAAGGTGGGAGGGGGTCAGGGGCAGCTAGCTGACCACACAGGGAAGGTGGGAGGGGCCATGGCAGCACAGAAGACCATGCATGGCAAGCGGGAGGGTTAGTGGCAGCACAATGGCTATGATGGGCAAGAAGGAGGGTGCAGGGGCATGCACAAAGGACCATGGAGGATAGAAGGGAGGGTCAGGACCTGGGCACAGACAAGAGAGTTCAGGTGAAGGGGCCTCACAACAGACCACGCGGGGCAGGCAGGAGGAGCAGTTGCAGCACAACAAATCAGGGAGGGCAGAAGGGTGTGGCAGTAAAATGGACCGGAGGAAGGGGATTGGGGCATGGCATGTGGACAGGCAGGGTGGAGGTGGCAGGGACAGGTTACAGTCATTTGACAATGCTAGGCAGGTGGGAGGGGAGTGGCAGCTCAACAGAACACTCAGAGTAGATAGGAGTGGCAGGTCCATGGAACATAGTGGGCAAAAAGGATGGAGCAGGGGCATGCACAAAGACATCGGAGAGCAGGGGGAAGGAGAATAGGGGCAGCAAGCTAAGCACAGAGGCTAAGCAGGAGGTCAATGATGGGCCATAGAATTGGGCAATGGAGGGCAGGAGGAGTGGACTGGTACATCATGCTAAATGGAGGGCAGTGGCAGCACATCAGACCATGCATGGCAGGAGGGAGTAGGCTAGTCCATGGATTCAGACAACAGAGGATAGGGAGGAGGTGGATGGGGCAGCAAGCTAACTGTTCAGAGAAGGTGGGTATTAGGAACTTTATTGTTTTTAAAATGTGTGTCTGTGCGAACTTCTTAAAATATGAACAAGTATGCAGCATAATCTCACTTTTATTCAGGAAGAAGAGGACGTTTGTGACTGTGACTCCGGGCTCACTTGGCAGAAACACCCCCTGACCCTCCACCCCCATCGCAAAATGTAATGCCTGTGAAAAGGGTAGGTGGAAGCAGTGTTATATAGAACATAGTCCTGAGAGCACGATTGAAAATGAAAACTAGCTGTAGTATATGGTGTAAACTATGCACCAAAAAGTGTGATATAAGATGAACCGGGGCGTGAAATATAATATGCAATACATTGTGTGCAATGACAGATTCATTGGAGAGCGCGAGATAGCACAGGCACTAGCGCGTGCTATGCGATATGCGCCTTGGAGTGTAATATGCACAGGGCAGTGTTGTGTAACCTAACTAGTCTCTAAAGTTGTAATGTAAAATATGTGCTGGGGAGTGTAACGTTGCATATGCACTGTGACAAAGATATGGATCCTAGATGCTAATATGTATGGCATAGCGCTGTGCTTTATAACATACACATCGAGGAAGGCACGTTAGATGGGGCACTATAACCTGTGCGAAGGCAAGTGTGTCATGACATATTCACAGGGTGGTGTTACAGTGCACATGGGCTAGAGAGTGTCATAGCATACGCACTAGCTGGTGGAATACAACACAGAGGTGTGAGGCAATCGGCGGGCACTGGTGGGTGTAACACAGCATTGGGCTCAGCCAGGAGCACGCTGTGACTCTCAAGTGAGGTTTGTCTCCTTTCCAGAGAGTAAAATAAAAAGTATTACACATCCGGCGGTGGATGTGTTTCTTATTAACTGCGAGGGGGGTTTCTTGCATAGTTTGGTCGAATTTTTGTCGAAACCCCTTTGAATGGCTTGGTGTGCGTGTATATTAAATGTGCCCATCAATAGCTACCCATGTTTGAATAAATAAACAACAAGGGTGTCTACTTGGAGAGTACCTAGGGACCCTCAGGATTCAAGGGGACTTAATCTCCCAACTTAAAACGTCCACAGGGCGTGTTTACACAGTGAGGAAGTGAGGGGACGGGGCCTGAGGTGACGTGTGCAAACACGCCCTGTGGCGCGTTTCAAGAGGTAGTTTTAATCCCCTGCCCTATTATATACTAGGGGCTTACAGAGGAGGTCATGCTGATCACAGGGGGACCCCAACGCATAGTGTTCCCTAGTGTATGTAGGTGTTTTCACTGTATTCTGAGTGTCTTTTAACATAGCACTGGCTCTAGGACTGGTTAGTCAAACTCAGTTACCACCAGTATCTGTCTGAAAAAGTTGATGGTACAGGATGATTTTGCAACAAGGCTTCTTTGTGCTCTTCTGTTTGTTCTTTCTGCACATTATCCTTCTTCCTGCACTTTTCTTCGTCTTTGAGGACTTCTGTTGCTTCTTTCTGCATTTCTTTTTTTTCTTTCTGTGCGTTTTTTCTTCTTTCTTTACATGTCCTATCTCTGTAGGCATAGTTAGAAATTAGCATTTAAAAAACCTTTGAAATTCACTGAAAATACCATAGGTTTTAGGGGCGTTATAGTTAGCTGGACTTTTCACTCGTACAAAACCATTGAAATTCCCCCGTTATAGTTAGTTCAGCTAACTTTAACTCACGCGCCCGCAATGCACTGCTGACGAAGTCACATATTACATCACTCATGACATGGTCAGTGACATCACTCATGACATCACTGATGACATCTCAAATGACATCACTAATGACATCACTGATGACATCATCCTTGTGATAGAGTGGCAGACCTCCTCTTCCCCTTATATAACCTTTGATACACACATTCAAAAATAGAAACTACAATGTTCAAAACAATGGACATACCAATACCAGTTACAACAACCTATTCAGTAATTCTAAGATCCACATACACATCCACTCATTCACCAACAGTCCGATACAGTCACTCATACATGTACTCACTCATCATATGTACTCACACACCTATACATCCTGTTACACAACGCCACTCATCCATTGAGTTACTCACACACATAGTCACTCATGCTAATAAAGAATCAAACATCCATTTACTTGCATATACAGTTATACACACACCACCACACGTACTTCTACAGAAACTTACACATACATAGGTGCCGATCACGATCCGGCAAAAAATGTCCCCGTGCGACTCGTATCGGGTCTTTTTACCGTACGAATCGTACAAGTGCCGTACGAACTGGCAATCACGATTCGCATGGTAAAAAGTCCATACGAACCGCACTGGGAATCATTTCCCACACGTCCTCGGGTCGGAAAATGTGTCCGACACGTCCTCGGACGATTTACCTTACAAACGTGAAAAGCCAAGTCCGACCGAGGAATCACGATCCATCCCGTGCGTCCGAGCGTACAACCGTATGGAAAAAAACACCGTCCGCACCGAACTCCTATGGCAACCATGGAGACATGTGCCCGCATACGCGCCCAACACTCCCCCCAGCCCCCGTACGTCCGACACGTACCCCCCGTGTATGTATACCCCCACCCGACTAGGTACACCCCAGTACGTTCCAGTCGTACCCCCACCCCAGTACGTGTCGTACCACCGTCAATGTACACCCCCCCACCCCAGTACGTGTCGTACCACCGTCAACCTACACCCCAGTACGTTCCAGTCGTACCCCCACCCCAGTACGTGTCATATCCCTCGTCTACCGACACCCCAGTACGTTCGAGTCGTACCCCCACCCCAGTACGTGTCGTACCACCGTCAACCTACACCCCAGTACGTTCCAGTCGTACCCCCACCCCAGTACGTGTCATATCCCTCGTCTACCGACACCCCAGTACGTTCGAGTCGTACCCCCACCCCAGTACGTGTCGTACCCCCCGTGTACCCCCACCCCAGTACGTTCCAGTCGTACCCCCACCCCAGTACGTGTCGTACCACCGTCAATGTACACCCCCCCACCCCAGTACGTGTCGTACCACCGTCTATGTACACCCCAGTAGGTTCCGGTCCTACCCCCACCCCAGTACGCGTCATACCCCCCGTCTACCTACACCCCAGTACGTTCCAGTCGTACCCCCACCCCAGTACGTGTCGTACCACCGTCAACCTACACCCCAGTACATTCCAGTCGTACCCCCACCCCAGTACGTGTCGTACCACCGTCAATGTACACCCCCCACCCCAGTACGTGTCATATCCCTCGTCTACCGACACCCCAGTACGTTCGAGTCGTACCCCCACCCCAGTACGTGTCGTACCACCGTCAACCTACACCCCAGTACGTTCCAGTCGTACCCCCACCCCAGTACGTGTCATATCCCTCGTCTACCGACACCCCAGTACGTTCGAGTCGTACCCCCACCCCAGTACGTGTCGTACCACCGTCAACCTACACCCCAGTACGTTCCAGTCGTACCCCCACCCCAGTATGTGTCATATCCCTCGTCTACCGACACCCCAGTACGTTCGAGTCGTACCCCCACCCCAGTACGTGTCGTACCCCCCGTGTACCCCCACCCCAGTACGTTCCAGTCGTACCCCCACCCCAGTACGTGTCGTACCACCGTCAATGTACACCCCCCCACCCCAGTACGTGTCGTACCACCGTCTATGTACACCCCAGTAGGTTCCGGTCCTACCCCCACCCCAGTACGCGTCATACCCCCGTCTACCTACACCCCAGTACGTTCCAGTCGTACCCCCACCCCAGTACGTGTCGTACCACCGTCAACCTACACCCCAGTACATTCCAGTCGTACCCCCACCCCAGTACGTGTCGTACCACCGTCAATGTACACCCCCCACCCCAGTACGTGTCATAGCCCCGTCTACCTACACCCCAGTACGTTCCAGTCATACCCCCACCCCAGTACGTGTCGTACCACCGTCAATGTACACCCCCCCACCCCAGTACGTGTCGTACCACCGTCTATGTACACCCCAGTAGGTTCCGGTCCTACCCCCACCCCAGTACGCGTCATACCCCCCCGTCTACCTACACCCCAGTACGTTCCAGTCGTACCCCCACCCCAGTACGTGTCATATCCCTCGTCTACCGACACCCCAGTACGTTCGAGTCGTACCCCCACCCCAGTACGTGTCGTACCCCCCGTGTACCCCCACCCCAGTACGTTCCAGTCGTACCCCCACCCCAGTACGTGTCGTACCACCGTCAATGTACACCCCCCCACCCCAGTACGTGTCGTACCACCGTCTATGTACACCCCAGTAGGTTCCGGTCCTACCCCCACCCCAGTACGCGTCATACCCCCCGTCTACCTACACCCCAGTACGTTCCAGTCGTACCCCCACCCCAGTACGTGTCGTACCACCGTCAACCTACACCCCAGTACATTCCAGTCGTACCCCCACCCCAGTACGTGTCGTACCACCGTCAATGTACACCCCCCACCCCAGTACGTGTCATAGCCCCGTCTACCTACACCCCAGTACGTTCCAGTCGTACCCCCACCCCAGTACGTGTCGTACCACCGTCAATGTACACCCCCCCACCCCAGTACGTGTCGTACCACCGTCAACCTACACCCCAGTACGTTCCAGTCGTACCCCCACCCCAGTACGTGTCATATCCCTCGTCTACCGACACCCCAGTACGTTCGAGTCGTACCCCCACCCCAGTACGTGTCGTACCACCGTCAATGTACACCCCCCCACCCCAGTACGTGTCGTACCACCGTCTATGTACACCCCAGTAGGTTCCGGTCCTACCCTCAACACAACCTCCTAAGTACGGAGCGCACCCCAGGCCCCAACATCACCACCGCATGTACGACTCGTACCAAGTCACATACAAGGACAGCACCGTACAACCAAATGGCCCATGTACACACCGTACACATGCTCAAAACGCACGTACACAACCAGGACAAAACAAAACTACACAAGAATACACCATTCGAAAGGCACAAAGCCACGAAACATGGCCAACAACCACTAAAATAACACAATCACTGACCTGCAACTGCCAAAAACAAACAGAGGCCCAATACACCACCACTCCTTATAACACACCCACCCAAACTTCAAACACTGCCACACCCACCCATGGACCAATAAAAAGGGCCCACACACACAAACCATGAGCCTTTGCAACAGACTCACTGCTGCCAGACACCACAGAACCAGACTACAAGCTACACCACACCTTACACTTGCACACCTTTACACAACCACCCTCACAAACACCCTCTCATCACATTCACACACACACACAACCATCCACACCCCCCCCCAACATCCACACACCACCCGCACCCACACCATCCCCACCCACACCCCTCACCATGCCCACTACCAAGAATCCAAAGTTCAGTCACCGAGAGTTGGAGGTCCTTGTGGATCAAATCCTCAGAGTCGAGCCACAGATCTTTGGAACATTGGTCAGAAACACCAGCCAGGCTGCCAAAACAGCCATGTGGCAGACCATCGTCGATGCTGTGAATGCCGTTGCGGACACCAGGAGGACCAAGCAGGATTGCCAGAACAGGTGGTACGATCTGCGGAGGAGGGTCAGAGCCAAGAGGCAGGAGGAACTCGACCATGCCAACGCCACCGGAGGAGGGCCCTCCCGCAGACCCGTACAGTACCATCCCTGGGAGGAGAGGGTGATGGCCATACTGCCGGTGGAGGCAGTTGAAGGATTAGAAGGACTCCGAGACCCGGGTGAGTACACAAACAACGCACCTCACATGGGGGGAACTGCAACCACAACCAAAACTACTAACAGGCACGCAACTACCACAAGCCATCGCATGACTCAACCACACTCCATGAGCAGGCACATGCCACTGCTGCCACCATGCCCCATGCCCCCAGCTGGACAATGTCAAGTCACAGGCCACAGAAGACAACAACACATGACACGGTAACCCGGATGGCGGGAGGCTGGGCACCAACAATCACATAGTGCGACTCCAAAGCAGACAACAATGCCCTCTGCCCATATGGCCTAGGTCACAGCCAGACAAACACTGTGTCCCAACACAGGAATGACTTGCCAGCAAATGGCGGACGCCTTGCATCAACACATGGGGGTGAAGGCACTGGTTTGCACATGACGGCAGCTAATGAACAGCCAACATTGTGAAAGAGTGGCAGCACACACCACCACAGCAGCAGCGCACAGACACACATCACACCAAATGGGTGCCTGGAGAGCAGAAACAAACTCACATCAACAAGCCAAGGGCCACTCAAAGATCTGCTAACAGTCTGTGCCCAGGAAGCTGGGCCGAGGTGACAGAGGGGGACACACAGAGGGAGGGAAAGGGGGACAGAGAAGGAGGGAGAGGGGGACAGAGAGGGAGGGAGACGGACAGAGGGAGGAGGCTGTCACACAGAGGGAGGGAGAGGGGGACAGAGAGGGAGGGAGAGGGGGACAGAGAAGGAGGGAGACACAGGGAGAGCTAATTAGTCCTTTGGTGTGTGGGAATGTCTGCTCGTAAGCAGGTGGACCGCGTGCATGTAGACATGGGTGGCCAGTGCAAGAACCCCCCCTCTTCATCAGGGCCAAACGCAGGGCCATGTCACAACCTGTACACGAGCACAAGGATAGCCACCTGCATCGTATAAGTGTGTGGATCCACTCCATGTGCACATGTACAGTGCTACAAGGAAGGCGCAAATGCATGGCTCGCCACACCTGCACACTCCACTGCTGACTGCAGTCACACTTGACGCAGCAAGTAAGACTGTGCCACACATAGTGAAAGGGGCCAAAGTGGTGCCCAAGGGACACACCCATGCACAAGTGCACTGTGAGTGGAATGCAAGACAGATCCTAATTCCAAGAGGAAAAGTGCCAACTTTGAAACTGATGAAACATGGATGTTTCATGGACCAAAATTAACATTGTCTCTCTCACACACAGGTCAACGTCGTGCTGCACCCCCCAACACTGGGGGGGAACACTCACAGGACCCGGATCTGCAGGAGACCGATCCCACCGGCAGCGACCACTCTCACCACTCTGCGGACGACCTCGACCGACCTGGCTCTCTGGTGTCCAACCACCTGCAGCACCTGCGTCAGGTACAACCGTGCCAACCACCACCCCCACTCCTGCCACATCCCAGGAGACACCCAGGATCCCTGCCCCAACACCACAATGCAGCCAGGCTCGCCAGGAGGGACACGGTGTCCCGGGCACCCAGGAGGAGGCAGGCGACAACGCAAATGCCACCCCTCAGGGGTCCCGGAGACCCGATGTGCCCACAAGTGCAGGCCAGGCGCAAGTGGGCAGGGGTGGTGGGAGTGGAGGACGGCGGAGGCGCGAGCCTGACCAGTTGGCTGGGGATCCGGTATTTTCACATGTCCGTAACATCCTGGACTCATACCGGCAGGACACCACGGGCATGGCCCAGGTTGTGTCCGTCCTCGAGGGGATCAAGGTCCAGCAGGCCCAGCAACATGCGGAGCTAATAGCCTGTCTACAGCTACACCAACGGAGGATGGAGGACAGACAGGCTGAGCAAGTGACGGCGTCCCAGGGGATTCACGCTGAACTCCGTCGGATGGCCGACACCATGGCCGACCCTCCCTGTGCCAGAAGGCGGAGAACATCACCACCCACAGGGAGGGATCATGAGGAGGAGGAGGAAACATCCGACGGAGCATCCCAGACGTCGTCACGGCCTGCTGCTGAGGTTCCCCGCAGGAAGCCGGGTCGTCCACGGAAAGGACCGTGAGGGTGGCTGCTACATCACCATCTCCCAGGACACCTGGCCTGGCACCTGGCCCACTGGAGCAACGGCATCACAGCATCAAGAGACATTCTCTGCCACATGGCCCTGCTGGTCACTGGCTGACCAATGTTGACAAAGACTGTGGCATGGACTCTGACGATTTCCAATGGCAAGGACACCAACTCCCCTACTGAACTTTGGATTCCCTAATCCCGGAAAGCCCCCCACTTTGTCCCCCCCCCCCCCCCTAATAAATCACACTATTAAGAGTAGATGCCTGCTGGTAGCATTATTACCTAACATGTGTCTTGTACAGTCTAAACATGCCTGAGTCATCTGTTCACTTCAACCATCCACACCCTGGGGCCTGAGTCTGGCACAGGACACATGGGTCACAGTTTATTAGGCAAGACAGACATGGAGCACCATACACACCCGTGATGTGCAGAACCAGCTGAGGGGGTGGCCGAACAACCGTGCTGACAGACACATTGAGTACAGCAACAGTCATGCGCAGAGGTCAGGGAACCTGGCCCGTGTCCTGGGGGGCACCCAGGTACGTGTAGACAGGTGGCAGAACCATGTCCTGCAAGCTTGAGTCCGGTGGATGCAGAGAATGGGGGCCTGGACAACGTTGGATGCATGGGGATGGCACATGTCACACTACCCACACAGTCATGGACATCATGCCCAATACACAGTCTCAGCACACACACACAGCTTGCATCTTGCCACTCGACGCATTGACACATAGCCACAATCAGGGGATACCATGCCAGACATGCTGGATGCACCGTGCCAACACACCAGCATTGACTGAGAAGAGGCACCTTGGAGGCATAGGGACACCTTTATTAGTCATGTATTCGGGATTGCAGAGGCAACTTGAAGTACACAGGAACACTTCATGTGGAGTAACATGTGGGTCCAACACTGGCACCCCCCTTCTGCAGCACAAATGCGTGATAGCCATGGTACTGGCACACAAGCGTCGGCCAACAGCTAAATACCCACAGCTGCACACGGAGAGCCTAACATACACCACAGATCCGCTGATGTGGAAGTCCCACGCCATGTCAAGCAATTGTTAACCGTATGTGTCCGAGGGCAGTGTCACACACATTGATGGCATCATCACAATCCACTATCCCATCACTGATGACTGACAACCAGGCAGCACATCTATTCTGGTGTACCCAGCTGCATGTCGTGTCCCATGGGGATGCCCCATGTCTGCAGAGGAACCAAACCCCGACCGGGGCAGTGTGCACACATCGTGAACAACTGCCACACCCAATACACCCCTGATGCATCCCTTACCCCATGGAGACTTCCAAACGTGTCCGTGCCTGTAACGCTGAGTCAGCCCACGATGCCATGTCCATGAGGAATAGCAGTGCCACAACAATGCAACCAGCAGATGGCATGCGCAGGTACCTGGGGAAGAGAGACACACAAGAAGTCAGCCACAAAAAGCACAGCCACTTGCATGTGCATGTACTCGACACATGTTAGGATGACAACATGCTAGGTCACAATTATGAGTGGGGAAATACTGCCATCACTGCCACCATCACTCCAGTGACACACCCACACACACCTCTGACTCACGTGCCATACATGCAGGTGGAGACACACATCACAACGCATGCCACACGGGGACCAAGGCGTGCACACTCAAGACACTGGTACTCACCACTAAGCAAAGAAGTCGCGTATGAGCCGAGTCCGGATGTCCTCTTGCGGCTCCACATCCTCCACATCACTAGCCCCATTGCCAAGGCCTTCGTCCTCCACGGGTGGATGGTCCTCGTCATGTTGATTCAGGATGAGTGGCACAGCTCTTTCAACTGCCATGTTGTGCAGCATGCAGCAGACCATGAAGATCTTGCAAACCTTCGCCGGGGCATATGGGAGTGCGCCGCCGGTCTTGTGGAGGCACCGGAATCGGCTCTTCAGCATGCCAAACGTCCTCTCTATCACACGCCTTGTCCGGCCATGGGCGGTGTTGTAGCGGAGCTGGGCCGGCGTGATGGGGTTGCGGAGAGGTGTCAGCAGCCAAGGCATGTTGGGATAGCCAGCGTCCCCTACATGGAAAGCACATGGTTATCGTTAGAACTGGCGAAGCGGTCGTGCTGGTAGGCTATACAGAATACAGGACAGACAGACTGTACCCACCAACAACACATGCCCGTTCGTTGCGCAGCTGCATCATCATATCAGGCATCCCGCTACGCCTCATGATGTAGGCATCGTGTGCTGATCCTGGAAAACGAGCACAGACATGTGAAATCACCATGTTGGACAGACACACCACAAGGGCATTGATGGAGTGGTAGTGCTTCCGATTCCGGTACGCCACCTCCCGTGCGTGTGGTGGTACCAAACCTACATGTGTCCCATCTATGGACCCAATGACATGGGGCATCCCTCCCAGGGCATAGAATCCCCGCTTGACCTCTGTCATCTGTTCAGGGGTTGGGAACTTTATGAAGTCATCCAGGTGAATCAACATGGCCTCCAAGAAATCATGCAGCACACCGCTGAACATGCTCTGGGACATGCCACCAACATGAGCTATGGTATTTTGGAAGGTACCCGTGGCTAGAAAATGTAGGGCAGCCATTACCTTCAGCTGGGGTGTCAGTGCCGTAGGATACCTGTGCTGCGGTTGCAGGTGTGGTGCCAGTCTCGCTGTCAGCTCCAGAATCAACGGTTGGGTGAAGCGGTAGAGCCGGATCCTGTCATTCTCCTGCATGGCAGCCAAGTCTGGAATTATTCGGGCAACAGGCGGCGCTCTGCAGTAATTTGGAAGTGACAAGGAAGAGTGAGTGCACTACGACAACAACTCATGTCTACTGAGCACATGTAAATCTGGCAATACACACATGCTACATAGGGAGTCACATATGTGCTACATGCCCAGGACACGTATGGATGCAAGGTGACACTCCTTCCAAGACCCAGCTACACACGGAGATTGAGAACCTCCCCATGCCACGCCATGGGAATAGCTGTGTCCCAGTGCAAGTGAACAGCCCGACGCAAGACAGAAGTGACATACACCCACACATCAGCAGAAGTAGGATGCCGATTGTAGAGACTGGTAGCGGAACACCGGAGCCACAGGTCACATGACATTACACTAGGCCTGCCCACACACCTTGCCATGAAGGTGCACATGTCATGACTCACCACACATTCCTTGTGAGGATGCTGACATGGCCTTGTCACGCTACTCCGTGTCCCATGCATACATGTGCACCTCACATCCGATACCACATGTGGCATGGTGTGCGGAACAGTGTGCAATGACAATCTACACACAGACACATGTTGGTTGCTGCAACGGCTGCAGCTTTTGAGGGTGCTACAACATCAACCTGATGTAAATCCCGGACACATAAATGACATAGTCACATTGTGCACTGTGGGTAGTGACAAGTCAGGTGTCATGACCCCTGTACCGGGCATCATGGGACACTTCCGTGTGTTGGTGTCCGTGCCATGCCAGTGACGCTCACCCCAAGTGCGCAGTACGACATGCACACATGTCAAAGGAGTCAAGGGCATGCCTGGCACACATTGCACCCTCACACAGTACACCTGTACACATCTCATCATACATCTGGTGCCTCCTCCACTCAGGAGGCATGTTCCACATCACAGCCTGTCACACCTGTGCCCCACACATGTAGTAATGCACAGACGATGCCTTGATGTCCATTCCTGGACAAGTATGTCCATCCATGGACAAGTATGTCCGCCCTATTCCTACCTGTGTGTCGACTATCACCACAGTGATGTGTACAAACCGGCGTACTGCTGCTAAGAGGGCCTGTGTATGTTCCCCAATCACTGTGGGAGTGCTGCCGTATGTGTACCCATCGTGATGGCGAGCGTACAGGCATTTGTACGGTCCGTACCACAACGAGTACGCATACGCGTGCAGAACCATAGTGAGAGGGACGTACACTCGCATGTACGCTCACTATCACTATGGGTCTGCACGCGTATGCGTACACGTAGTGGTACGGACCGTACAAATGCCTGTACGCTCACTATCACTATGGGTCTGTGTACCCGTAGTGATAGTGAGCGTACATGCGAGTGTACGGTCCGTACCACTACGTGTACGCATACGCGTGCAGACCCATAGTGATAGTGAGCGTACATGCGAGTGTACGGTCCGTACCACTACGTGTACGCATACGCGTGCAGACCCATAGTGATAGTGAGCGTACATGCGAGTGTACGGTCCGTACCACTACGTGTACGCATACGCGTGCAGACCCATAGTGATAGTGAGCGTACATGCGAGTGTACGGTCCGTACCACTACGTGTACGCATACGCGTGCAGACCCATAGTGATAGTGAGCGTACATGCGAGTGTACGGCCCTCTCACTATGGGTCTGCACGCGTATGCGTACACGTAGTGGTACGGACCGTACACTCGCATGTACGCTCACTATCACTACGGGTACACAGACCCATAGTGATAGTGAGCGTACAGGCATTTGTACGGTCCGTACCACAACGAGTACGCATACGCGTGCAGAACCATAGTGAGAGGGACGTACACTCGCATGTACGCTCACTATCACTATGGGTCTGCACGCGTATGCGTACACGTAGTGGTACGGACCGTACACTCGCATGTACGCTCACTATCACTATGGGTCTGCACGCGTATGCGTACACGTAGTGGTACGGACCGTACACTCGCATGTACGCTCACTATCACTATGGGTCTGCACGCGTATGCGTACACGTAGTGGTACGGACCGTACACTCGCATGTACGCTCACTATCACTATGGGTCTGCACGCGTATGCGTACACGTAGTGGTACGGACCGTACACTCGCATGTACGCTCACTATCACTATGGGTCTGCACGCGTATGCGTACACGTAGTGGTACGGACCGTACACTCGCATGTACGCTCACTATCACTACGGGTACACAGACCCATAGTGATAGTGAGCGTACATGCGAGTGTACGGTCCGTACCACTACGTGTACGCATACGCGTGCAGACCCATAGTGGTTTTGAACGTAGGCATGCATGTACGGGCCGTTGCCATGCATTTGGGGTGCCCTAGGGCCCGGAAACGCACCGTACCTGTGTGTGATTCTCCTAATTACATAGGGGACAAGTATTAAGGCCTACATGCATGCTGGTTGTCATGGCGACCAGGTTCAAATTTCGATTTTGTTCTGGAAGGTGCACAGCAGAAGTCAGTTGGAATTCTTCTACTTTGTTGCAATGTGTTTGTGGGGCTGACATCATGCAGGAGGATGTAACCGATAGAGAACCCACAGACTGCTAGGTTTGAAGGGATTGGTGGAAACATAGGATGCAAATGTGAGTGACCAATCACTCTGTACTCCTGTGCATGAGACTGGGCAGAAGGCCACATATAAGGCAGCCAGGTCCCATGAGGGATTACTTGCCTGCACATCTTTGCATTTGTCGACCAAGCTGCTGCTACTGATTCCCTGGAACCATGTCAAGGGCTGTGGAGAGGACACAGCCATTCACCCTGGAGGAGAACATGGCTCTGCTGGATGTGATCCTCCCACAGTACCCCATGCTGTATGGGCGACCAGGGTATCAGGTGAGTGCATAGGCCACTGCCACAGACTGTCCCTATGTTGTGACTGTGTCTTCAGGCATTGTGTCCCGGTGTGACACACATGCCATGTACTGTCGGGGGGGTACCAGGGGGGGGGTGCCTGATGTCTCCCAGCAGTGCCCTGAGACAGGAGGGGTGTGTGCAGAGTCCTCCCAGCAGTGCCCTGAGACAGGAGGGGTGTGTGCAGAGTCCTCCCAGCAGTGCCCTGAGACAGGAGGGGTGTGTGCAGAGTCCTCCCAGCAGTGCCCTGAGACAGGAGGGGTGTGTGCAGAGTCCTCCCAGCAGTGCCCTGAGACAGGAGGTGTGTGTGCAGAGTCCTCCCAGCAGTGCCCTGAGACAGGAGGGGTGGGTGTGGAGTCCTCCCAGCAGTGCCCTGAGACAGGAGGGGTGTGTGCAGATTCCTCCCAGCAGTGCCCTGAGACAGGAGGGGTGGGTGTGGAGTCCTCCCAGCAGTGCCCTGAGACAGGAGGGGTGTGTGCAGAGTCCTCCCAGCAGTGCCCTGAGACAGGAGGGGTGGGTGTGGAGTCCTCCCAGCAGTGCCCTGAGACAGGAGGGGTGTGTGCAGAGTCCTCCCAGCAGTGCCCTGAGACAGGAGGGGTGGGTGCAGAGTCCTCCCAGCAGTGCCCTGAGACAGGAGGGGTGTGTGCAGAGTCCTCCCAGCAGTGCCCTGAGACAGGAGGGGTGTGTGCAGAGTCCTCCCAGCAGTGCCCTGAGACAGGAGGGGTGTGTGCAGAGTCCTCCCAGCAGTGCCCTGAGACAGGAGGGGTGTGTGCAGAGTCCTCCCAGCAGTGCCCTGAGACAGGAGGTGTGGGTGTGATGCACAGTGTGAGCCTTGATCATTGATTGTGACATTGCCATCATTCCACCTGAGTACCCACTATGGCACGTACTGCCTTTTCCCTCACCAGAGGATGATGTCCCTATGACAGAGGTGCAATGCGTTGGCTGCATTACATGCCATGTAGTAACCAGCTATTATGTTCACATATGTCCCTCTGTGACATGTGGCTGGTGTATTGATGTGGTGTCACTTGTTCTTCCTCACAGGTAGGCGCCACTGCCAAGGAGCAGATCTGGCTGACCGCCGTCAGTGCCGTGAGGCGTGTGGATGGTCGGAGGCGGAGCCTGTCCCAGGTGAGGAAACGCTGGCAGGATATCCGGTGCTGGACGCGGAGGATTGCACGGCTCCTGCTGGGGGACTCACCTGAGAGCCACAAGAACCGCGGCCGCCGCCGTCTGACCCACCTCCACAGGCGTGTGCTGCCGGTGGTCTTTCCAGACCTGGAGAGGCGCTTACAGGCGATGCAGCAGGCGGAAGGGGGTAGGTACATGTGCGTTTGTTGTGTGTCACCGGCATTTGTAAGGGCACAGTGGCATTAATTCACTGGCAGGGTTTAAAGGTGCTGTGCCCATCCAGTTTGCCCCAGTGTAGCGCTGCGCCCCTGCCACCCTTCCCCTCCTTGCAATGTGTTCCCTGGTCTGTGTGTAGTCACTCCTTCACAAGGTAATGTAGGCTGGCGCTTTGTCCACGAGAACAATGACTGTAGCATCATGGGTGGTGGTGGTGGGTAACAGGTTGTGGGACCTTGCCTGTGAACTGTCAAGTTCACTGCATGTGGGTTCCATGTCAGTTGGCACTGATGCTGGCTCCAGACATGGGAGTTGGTCTCTCATGTATCATGCCTTACAGCGCGCATGTCCTATGTAGTGGCCTGTGACATGATGTGCATGAGTGTGCGCTACGCATAGTGCAGGGATGGTGACGTGTGTAGCAGTCATTCCCATTCAGTTGCATGTAGTTGCGTGCCCAATACTGTCCCCTGGGGCACCTTATCCTCAGTGTTGTTTGTGTCATCATCAACGTGGACACTCTCACTGTCTACAGCGTAGGTTGTGCTCTGTGCCATTGTCCCCTGTCACCATGTATATAGACGTGCTATTATGTACAGGTGTCCACTGTGCAGCCTGACCTGATTGTCCTTCTTCATACTCACAGTTGCCAGTGCCTGTGTGTCTTGTTATACTCATCTGAGGATGGGCACTGGTACCTCATTATTTGTACAGGCGCACCTTTGCTGTTTTGCGTCCAATCTTGCCTTTTGCCTGCCACTCTGTTTATCACCCAGACTATGAGATGTTGGTGCCACCTGTGTCTCAGCAATTAGCATCGTGTGGGGGTTGCTTGGGGCGGGCAATGCCTATGTGTCAAATCCTGATTCCTAATTGCTGGGTCTGGACAGTGTGTGATGTTACTGGACACACACGCAAGGTGCAGTGACCGAGTTATGTTGGGCATGTTTGCAGCATTACCTATGCAGCATGTGTCTCAAGTTCATGGATATTGTCCCTGGTCATAGGTATTTTCACATACGCTGTGTGGTGCAGAGGCAGTGCAGGATTGTCCCCAGGGCCTGGGTGCTATGTCAGACTCCGTTTCCTGTCATCAGCTATTGTCTCATGCTCTCCATGGTATTTCAGTGGCATGGTGGCTCAACCAACTGTGTTTCATGCCCTACATCGGTACCTTGTTTTGCAGATGTTAGGGATCTGCCTCTTCAGGCTATGCAATGTTGACTATGTAGATTGGACTCATGTGACAGATGTGTACAGGTGTCTGATTAATTTCTGTCTCTCCACCCTGCCCACAGCATCGTCGGGGGACACAGAGGGAGACATGGACACGGACCAGGCGGAGGGACCGAGCACCAGTGGCAGCCGTGACATCGGGGCTGGCACATCGAGTGGGACAGGGGCGGAGGATAGTGTGGCCGAGGACCTGTCGACTGGCACATCAGACTACGAAGCTGACAGGTCCGAGGAGGATGTCTCAGAGTTGGCGGAGGCTGCACCAGCAGCTGACAGTGGAACAACACCTGCCACCGCCCCCTCAGTTCCCACCAACCGCCTCCCACTTGCTCGTGTCCCTTCCCAGCGTGCCCGGTCACCGCATGTCTCCTTCCTGCCAGGCACCGCACCCCCTGCCCCTGTCTCCACTGCTGCCGCCAATGCTGAGTCTATGGACATCCAGCGGCAAATGCAGGTTGGTCAGGCTGCGATCCTGAATGTCCTCCATTCCCACGGGAAAACCCTCAGCAACATCGAGGCATTCTTGGAGGGCATTCATTCTTTGCAGGCTGACCAACGCAACTTGCTGAGGTCCCTAGACTCCACACTGACTGCAGCAGTGGGTCTCCTGCAGCGCGACCTCCCCCCACCTACCCCTGCCCCATCCACACTTCCCACTTCCATGCCTGTCCCACGTACACCCAGACGTCGGCATGCACCCACCACAACAGACACAGGCACCACACCAGCAGGGAAGGTCCACCGCACTCCTCCTGACACGCACACACAGGGTGAGATAGGCACACCCACTGGGTCGGGGGGCAAACGTGTGACACGCAGCCAGAGTGGGAGTCCGCATTCCACACAATCCACTCCCTCCAAATCCCCTCCCCTCAGCTCTCCTGGCCACATCTCCCCCAAGGACTCCTTCATGGCCGCTCTGTCCCTGAGCCCCACAGTTACGCCACCACGCAAGCGGTCAAGGAAGTCCTCGGTCAGGGTGGTTGAGTCTCCCCCCCTGTCTCCACCCTCCCCCGGTGGCGCTGCAACCCATCCCTCTGACCCCCCCCCCCTCCTTGGGGCCTGAGGTCACTTCGGGTGCAGGGGAGTCCCTGGAGGACCTTGCTAAGGTGTGTAGTGCCATCCTGGCCTCCGCCTTTGGCCATGACACACCCCCTGTGGTTGAGTCCTCCATCCCTGCACCCACAACGCCGCCCCTTTGCCCTGATGTCCCTGCGGTGCCTGTTGCTTCCCCCCCCCCTGATGCCCTCACCAGTATGGAAGACGATGGCATTTGACTGTGCAGGCAAGGTAGGGGACACACATCCCACTGTGTCCCCCATGCAGCTGGGAATCATTGACTGCCCTATGGCCTTTGTTGACTTTGAACTGCCTTTGATCCACGGACATTGTGCTCATGCTGAATAAAGCTTATTTTTTTTTTCATCATCACACTCCTGCTATGGTGGTATTGGTGTTGGTGGGGCTGCTACATTGTTTTGGGTGGTGTTTCAGGCTTTGGGTGTGTGGGATTTGTAGTAGTGTTCTGCTCTTTGGGGCCACCCTAGGATCTGTGTGCCATCACAAGGTGTTGGCTAACTTCCTTAGGTCATGTCAGCAGTTACTGCATGGTTCAATTGTCCCAGGGTGTATTCCTTCCTCTGTGTACCCAGATTTCTTCCCTGCAGGGTGTTCCCAATGTTTAGCGCAGAGCTGTGTGTACATGAGCTGTGTGTGTGACGGAGCCCTTCTACTTTGGCCATGCATGCATGGCCATGTCTCCACCTGCAACAATCGTGGCATCCTTGGTGATCACTGTACTTGTGTGTGGAGTCAGTTGACATGAGTTCATGGGGACATGTTCCCTTGTAGGCAGTATGGATGTGGGTAATTGTGGCATCACACACATGTGTTACACCCCTCCTGGGTCTGGACACTGCTGGGAGGACTCTGCACACACCCCTCCTGTCTCAGGGCACTGCTGGGAGGTCTCTGCACCCACCCCTCCTGTCTCTGGGCACTGCTGGGAGGTCTCTGCACCCACCCCTCCTGGGTCTGGACACTGCTGGGAGGACTCTGCACACACCCCTCCTGTCTCTGGGCACTGCTGGGAGGACTCACCACCCACCCCTCCTGTCTCAGGGCACTGCTGGGAGGTCTCTGCACCCACCCCTCCTGGGTCTGGACACTGCTGGGAGGACTCTGCACCCACCCCTCCTGGGTCTGGACACTGCTGGGAGGACTCTGCACACACCCCTCCTGTCTCTGGGCACTGCTGGGAGGACTCACCACCCACCCCTCCTGTCTCAGGGCACTGCTGGGAGGTCTCTGCACCCACCCCTCCTGGGTCTGGACACTGCTGGGAGGACTCTGCACACACCCCTCCTGTCTCTGGGCACTGCTGGGAGGACTCACCACCCACCCCTCCTGGGTCTGGACACTGCTGGGAGGACTCTGCACACACCCCTCCTGGGTCTGGACACTGCTGGGAGGAGTCTGCACACACCCCTCCTGTCTCAGGGCACTGCTGGGAGGTCTCTGCACCCACCCCTCCTGTCTCAGGGCACTGCTGGGAGGACTCACCACCCACCCCTCCTGGGTCTGGACACTGCTGGGAGGACTCTGCACACACCCCTCCTGGGTCTGGACACTGCTGGGAGGACTCTGCACACACCCCTCCTGTCTCTGGGCACTGCTGGGAGGACTCACCACCCACCCCTCCTGTCTCAGGGCACTGCTGGGAGGTCTCTGCACCCACCCCTCCTGGGTCTGGACACTGCTGGGAGGACTCTGCACACACCCCTCCTGTCTCTGGGCACTGCTGGGAGGTCTCTGCACCCACCCCTCCTGTCTCAGGGCACTGCTGGGAGGACTCACCACCCACCCCTCCTGGGTCTGGACACTGCTGGGAGGACTCTGCACACACCCCTCCTGGGTCTGGACACTGCTGGGAGGACTCTGCACACACCCCTCCTGTCTCTGGGCACTGCTGGGAGGACTCACCACCCACCCCTCCTGTCTCAGGGCACTGCTGGGAGGTCTCTGCACCCACCCCTCCTGGGTCTGGACACTGCTGGGAGGACTCTGCACACACCCCTCCTGTCTCTGGGCACTGCTGGGAGGTCTCTGCACCCACCCCTCCTGTCTCAGGGCACTGCTGGGAGGACTCACCACCCACCCCTCCTGGGTCTGGACACTGCTGGGAGGACTCTGCACACACCCCTCCTGGGTCTGGACACTGCTGGGAGGACTCTGCACACACCCCTCCTGTCTCTGGGCACTGCTGGGAGGACTCACCACCCACCCCTCCTGTCTCAGGGCACTGCTGGGAGGTCTCTGCACCCACCCCTCCTGGGTCTGGACACTGCTGGGAGGACTCTGCACACACCCCTCCTGTCTCTGGGCACTGCTGGGAGGACTCTGCACACACACCTCCAATTTCTGGATATGTACGCTTGGGACATACACGGTGTGGGTGCGCTCCATGCATTCGAGGTGAGGGTTCGAGTCGTACTTACACTGGTGTGGTGGTGGTACGGTCCGTGAGTCCAGGAGTCGTACTTACACTGGTGGGGGTGGGGGTACGGTCCGTACGTCCGCGGGTGAGGGTTCGAGTCGTACTTACACTGTTGGCATGGGGGGTACGCTCCATGCATATAGGGTGTGGCTACGGGTCGTACTTACACTGTTGGGGTGGGGGTACGCTCCTTGCATACGCGGGTGGGGGTACGTGTCGTACTTACACTGTTGGGGTGGGGGTACGCTCCATGCATATAGGGTGTGGCTAGGGTCGTACTTACACTGTTGGCATGGGGGGTACGCTCCTTGCATACGCGGGTGGGGGTACGGGTCGTACTTACACTGTTGGGGTGGGGGTACGCTCCTTGCATACGCGGGTGAGGGTTCGAGTCGTACTTACACTGTTGGGGTGGGGGTACGCTCCTTGCATACGCGGGTGGGGGTACGGGTCGTACTTACACTGTTGGGGTGGGGGTACGCTCCTTGCATACGCGGGTGAGGGTTCGAGTCGTACTTACACTGTTGGGGTGGGGGTACGCTCCTTGCATACGCGGGTGGGGGTACGTGTCGTACTTACACTGTTGGGGTGGGGGTACGCTCCATGCATATAGGGTGTGGCTAGGGTCGTACTTACACTGTTGGCATGGGGGGTACGCTCCTTGCATACGCGGGTGGGGGTACGGGTCGTACTTACACTGTTGGGGTGGGGGTACGCTCCTTGCATACGCGGGTGAGGGTTCGAGTCGTACTTACACTGTTGGGGTGGGGGTACGCTCCATGCATATAGGGTGGGGGTAGGGTCCGTACATATCCATCCCCACGCTATGTGATGCTTGTGCGGGCCGTACCCAGGCCTTTGCCACGTGGGTACGATCCGTCCCGCCATTGTTGGGGTGACGTGTGTGTGGGCGTGGTACGACTCGTACCCACGCCTGAAGAGCGTGGGTACGGGACGTACCTGTCTGGTTGTGTTGTCGGTTCGCGTGGTGACGGCCTTCCGTTGTGGCGGTAGCTGGCTTATCAGGACACGCCCCCACCCCCTCGTGGTGACCAGGGCATGGGAGTCAGGTATGTCCAGGCCATGTGTGACTTATGTGGTTGTTTAGTGGCCTGCCCTGGTCGTGCCACCCCCACCCCACCCCACTTTCCCCCCTCCCTTAGTTATTCTTACCTTCTGCGGCGTCTGCGTCGGTGCCTGTAGAGCAGGTGGACTGCTATGAGGGCAGGGATGACTCGTAGGTTCGGGTCCATGTCTGTCCGTCGCGTACTGGTACTCCTTGCTCGCGTCGTCCTGTCGCGTACGGGTCCTCCTTGATCGCGTCGTCCTGTCGGGTACGGGTCCTCCTTGGTCGCGTGGTCCTGTGTCCGTCGCGTACTGGTACTCCTTGGTGGCGTCGTCCTGTCGCGTACGGGTCCTCCTTGGTGGCGTCGTCCTGTGTGTCCGTCGCGTACTGGTCCTCCTTGTTCGCGTCGTCGTCTGTCCGTCGCGTACTGGTGGTCCTTGTTCGCGTCGTCCTGATTTCCCGGCAGTTTTTGGCTGCCGCAGAATCTTCACCGTGCGGGGTGACGTCGGTGCGAATCGTGATTCCTGGTTCGTGAATGGCTGGCTGCGTGCGTCCAGACGTCAGGTCTGCGCTTTCCCGGATCACATTGGTAGTTGTTTTTTTGTTCGGTCGGGCTTTTTTACGATTCGTACGGAAAAGGTGTTTCCGTACGAATCGTAATTCCTTGTTTGTATATTTACACGACCGGGTACGCGTCGAACGGAGAATATGCTCCGTCCGACGGTTCGTACCCGGTTTTTACAGGATTGTGATCGGCACCTTAGTCTTTTAAACAATCACTTATAGAAACACATACTTATTCATACAGGAACTCTTTCAATCTCTCACTCTCACATATACTCACTTATATACACCAATAGTCACATATACTAGTTTAAAACATATGTAGTTACTCATAAAGACACTATTGAGACAGTCTATCACTCACTAACACACCCATGCACACACTCATCCACCCATACAGTCCTGCACACATGCTGTCTTCAACACATACAAACAGTGAGTCACTCATTCATGCACCTATGCACTACGTAATACCCCCCACCGAACCATACAGACACTCAGACACTCATACTGATACTCAAAAAACCAACTAATAACCTATATAGACACTCATGTAGCTACTCACCAACCCATGCAGCCACTTATACACAAAGTGAGAGACTGATACAGATATTTACATATTTAAACATTACTCACTAAGCCATGTATTCACTAAGATGCACTTAATCAGTCAGTTATACAATCAATTTTTCAAAAACAAATCATCCATTTTGGGATTTGTTAGATATTTAAGAAGCTTTTTAAATTACTTTATACTATCCGATGATTACACCTCTTGGTCAGCTCATGATGTGCGGTGAGGCTGAGACTCGCAAGAATAACATCAGCTGAGTCTTAACCCTGAGATAAGAGCAACAGGGGTGGTACAGATTGAGAGGTTGCTTCTACTACAGAGGTCATATGAGGATAAAAAAAAAAATCATTACTTTGAAAAAAATTCAAACATACATTACAAAAATAATATATACTTTTAACACATATACTAACATTTAAAACACTAAAAAAAATCGATAATTTTAACAATGATAGTATGACTGACAATATTACTAACTTTGATATTATAAAAAACTATCAGCCTCATGCATCAACCCAAAATCCAGTCGGTAAAATACCGATTTGTTAATAGCTCCCGGTATTAAGTTAAAAATACCCAATCCCAATGCATCAACCCAAAAGCAGAAATCGCTATTTAAGGAATCCTTAAATAGCGATTCTTTAAATAGGGATTCCTTAAATACCGATTCCTTAAATAGGGATTCCTTAAATACCGATTCCTTAAATAGGGATTCCTTAAATACCGATTCCTTAAATAGCGATTGCATTTAAGGAATCCCAAAGTGAGATTCCTTAAATGCAATGCATCAAAGTTAAAAAATTAGCGATTTCGCTAATAGGGGGAGCAAATTACCATGAAGATGAACTGCATGGTAATTTGCAAAAACTTTGAAAAATGCACTTTTGTGCATTTTTCAAAGTTTCATGTTGCGCACACACATGCCCTTAGAGCATGTGTGTGTGCAACATATGTGCACATATCATTTTCAGGGGTGCTATAGGGTGTCATTTTGACACCCTTGCACCCTTGAAATTGCATGAGCAATTAGCGAGAACCTACTGGTACTCGCTATTTGCTCATGCAATCTCCGAATCATTCCTATGGGCCTGGAGGCCCATAGGAATGATTGGGACGGCATTCCTTAATTGCTACTCGCTATTTGCTAGTAGCAATTAAGGAAAGTTAAGGAATCACTATTTGAATAGTGATTCCTACATGCATAGCCTTTTGCTATTCCTTATTAGCGAATCCTTATTTTTCGCTAATAAGGAATCGCAAATGCTAATGTTGATGCATATGCCCCAATATTTCTTACCTTCATATTGATATTCTGCACCACTATATTTTTAACAGTCGATATTCTATCCTCTCGATACTTAAAACTCAATATTTTGTCATCTCGATATTTTGACTTCGATATTTTGACTGTTTACCGATACTGATTGTGTGTGTGCGCCAAAGCTACCCAGCCAACATTTTCTCTCTTGATGTAGAAATGTACTGTTAAACATGTCCTTACTGAGATTAGCACTTATTTTGCATACCATGACCCCTCAGTTTGGACCAACGTATATGCAAATCAGCCTTACCTTGCTCTGACAGGAACAGTCCAGCCCGAATTGCCAGGCCAGTTCCTTCCTGTACTGAAACACAGACTGGTACTACAAGTAAACAAGGCTGGCTGTAAATTAAATGCTCTTGTGGGATGCATCACTCATTGTGCCACTCACTTTAGTAGCCTTTTAAAACATGTCTCAGGCCTGCCATTTCAAAACCTTTGCCTGGCCTAAACCTTCCCATTTAAAATGCATACACCATCCCCAGGGTATATCTTACTGGCTCATTGGGCTGGGTGCATGGCATTTAAAAAGTAGGACATGTGGGTTTAAGTTTTTTGTGTCCTCACAGTGAAATAAGGAAGATTGGACATGCTCGCCTTGATCCCTGACTACTTAGACTGACTCAAAGGGACAGTTTGATGGCCCCCTGTTTGCTACCAGAGGTATGCCTTGCAACTGCCCAGCTGACCAGCACCAACTGTACCTGCCTGAGCCATACTGTTGGCCTCAGCTGGAGTGAGTTCTGATCCCAAGAGGTGCCACCAGGTCCTTGTCCCTTGGGTGGCATCAGAGAGCACTCCTCCCTGCCTAACTGAAGGTTGCATCAGATCCGAAGCAGTGATGCAAAACCCTGCAAAGTCACGCATCTCTGAACCGAATGCTTCACTGAAACTGTACTCTGAGGGGCATATTCACAAGGAACTATCGCCGAGTTAACGGCACATTAGCGCAGCCAAATTTGTGATAAACCTATCGCCCCATTCACAAGCTGGTGTAAACAGCCCACAGCACCTGTTTACCCGCGATAGCAGCCGCAAAAAACATTGCCACAGATGACCCCCTCAACTATCGCTAATGAGATGCTGAGTAGGCGTTCCCGTGCCAAAAGTCGCAACAACACCACTCCTCAACATTCTCAGCGAACAGCCACATCGGCGATAAGAACACAGAACAGGCGATAAGGCGAGTTAGCACCAGGAAACTAACGCCTGCTCTGACCTGGTGCAAAGTCCGACCACAGCCTGCACCACAAAAGGAAGCCCAGCCCAGTGCTACACCTGAAGGGCAACAGATGCCATGGAGCCACTGAACATGCGGCCACAACACCCACAACCACCACCCACAGGACCCCCCTCCCTGGCAATCTGACCCCCGCCCGAGCCCCACCCCGGGCACCTCCCACCTCCCCCGGACCAAGACACTGCACATCAACGGCACGAAAACATGAACTAAAGCGACCGCCTGATGTCGCACATATGCAACAATCAACATACATGTGAGCACTGAAATCCTGATTCATACATTCACCATTGAAATACCAAACAAAATGTCACATCCAAAATTGTCCCCAAACAACTATTTTGAAGAGTCGTGGCGGGGCATCCCTGGACAATCTGAGACTCACAGCCTGCAAGACAATATCCAAGATAAGAAGGTGTGTCAGGCACACATCAAAGGACAGGGAGAGAGAGAAAGAGAGAGAGAGACAGACCATGGAGCGCAAGGCCAATCGGGCACTTGGCTCATGCAAACATGCCAACAGCTGCCTGTGTCTCGAAATCTGTGCACCCCAAATCACAGGCCTGGCATCAAAGTCAGCAGGAAGGCCACATCACATTCAAGAAACGCAAGAAGTAGTCAGACTGATGACAAGAATGAAAGCCCCTTTGTCTCAACACACAAGGCTGAAGGTCAAACGAACCCCCGACCTTGGTCCTGAATGTGGCTGGCACACCCTGCGTGAGATACCATGCCAGCCTCCGACGACTCCCACACCACGAACTGCGCCAATGAAACACCAACGTGCCCACACACCACACACACTTGTCCCTGCACGACCTACACCTGCAAAGGATGCCCTTGACACACAAGTCAAAACTACCCATATGTCGAAACGTCCCGCACACATATGACTATTGCCCAGAGATGTGGCATATCGTCCACCGAACTACAGCCGGTCTGAGGAGTGCCGGTGCCACAAGCCCAACAAGCGCAATGGCAGGCATTCCCGGGCACATGCACAACCCCTGTCACGTGGAACTGTACCGTGCACGAATGCTGCATCTGTTGTGATCCCTGCCAAAGGCAGTGTTGCGAATCAGTTTCCGTCTGAGTTTCCCTCTTGCCTATGTCACCTGCGTCCAGCCCTGGTTCCACTGTCGATCATGCACATTCGAGTGGCCCATGGAGGTCTGCCTATCCAACGCAACGGTAGCTGAATTGGATCATGACCAGACAGTGTGCCCCTGTTGGCCCACAAACAGGAGTGTCCCCGGGATAGCCGTGCATGGGATACACTGATCTTTGGCGTATGTGCTAGCAGTTGCGCATGGGAGATTGCACAACTCCTCATGTGCAGTGACAACGTCGTACTATTGGAACACATTGCATATGAGGCTGCGCTGGCATTCATGGACGAGTAACTTTGTTACTGCAGCCACATCGGATTGTCATCCACAGCACAGGAACCAACACCTTCTGGCATCATGGGGAATGCTTACAAATCCCACCACAACAGAGGACATGTCTGCCTTCATCTGGACCTGTGCAAGGTGATGCAGTTCCACGGTCGGAGCACCACAATGTCGTCTGGCAACGATACAAATTCGGACGCACTGCTGGAGGGAGAGTACACACATGGCAATGTAGCACGACATGTGAACTTGTCGGACCCTTTCACCTGAACACTGTCAGCAGAGCAGACAGTCGGCTCAGTCCGGTGGCAGAGCACTATGCAGACCCCATGGGCTGTAAGTCGTGCGCCCTCACACGGGGCAATGGGCAGACACCAAACAACACATGACTCGTCCAGCAAGGCAAGGTGGGCTGAGACCGTTGCCATCCGTAATGATTGGTTTCAATGTTTTGCCTCCCCATTTCCTGCACCTCAACATGTTCCCATGCTGCGTGCAAGTGTCTTAGGCATGTCCCTGACTATGGTGGCTGTTGCCTTGGCCGTAATGACACGCACATACCAATAAAGTTTACGCAACTTCACTGGTGTCTAACTGTGATGAGTGTTGATTAAATAGACCACTCGTGTGCCACAATGAGCATCGTCCCTACACAGGGAGGGTCTGACTGACGCATGTATGATGGGCGTGGGGCCCTTCTGACAGCTCCACCTCTGTGAGCCAGACATCATTTTGGGATAGTTGCTGGCACACCTGTGCACCTACGTTTCTTCAGCAATGTGAGTATGGTGTCCAACCTCTGACCATGTGGAGCAATGTCATGAATCATAACAGAATGTGTCCTCACAGATGTGTTTGAGTACGTATGCGAGGTGAAGTTATGTTGTCACATGTGATGTAGGACACCACTCCTGGACAGCTACTGAATCGGTCATTCCTACACACAGTCCTATTTAATACATAGACATGTGCCTACGTTGGGGAGATGTGAGATTGCTGGTAATGTGCAAGGGGGACACATCTAGTACTCACCTTCACAGTCATCCAATTGGCCATGTGTCTCAGGGATAGACATGCTCATTGCTGTCATTCACCAGGGTGTACCTTCTTGTGCAATCATTGTCCCTGCATCCAGCCATACTTACATACATGAGTGAACATAGTAATGACACATCTGTGTGATTTAGAATGTTTTAATCACATTCTGGTGTATGACGGAGCTGGAGCTGTACATGGGCATCCAAGCCCACATAACATGGAAGCCCAGTGGTGGGCCAACAAGAGTCCTTTGGGGATTGAAAAGTGAAAGGGAAGAGGGCGGGTCCGCTGCAGGATTGCTGTGTAATTGTCAAGCAATGAAGATGTGGCAGTTCATGTCTGGTTCGGGGTGGATGTTGCAGAGTTTTCCGGGGGACAGTGGGAGGTGTTGTCCCGGGACATGATGCATAGGGCTGAACCAGGCAGGAACAGGCCATCTGGCAGGAATGGATGCTGCTACCTCATCCCTCACACAGTAATTACCATCCGCATCTTACTCCTCTGATCGGGTTCAGTGTCCGATGTGTCCGGTGTGTGTGGCGGTGTAATGGCTGCAGCACTGGGTGCCACTGACACATCTGGGCGAGAAGGTGATGGGGCTGCATCACTGGGTGCCACTGACACACCAGGGGTCGGAGATGTGTGTGTCGAAGTTCCTGCTGCAGTTATCTGGGACTGACTCAGTGGCAGTAATGGCAAGATGATGAACTGCAGGGCATGGAAGATACCAGCTACTCTCGCTAGTGTTCAGCCCTGGAAGACATACTTCCAGCCTGCATCTGCTCCATGGTCTCCATTGTCCTCCGCATCTTTGCCAACTCTGTGCTGTCATCGCTGGTGCCTGTCTGACTAGACAGTTCCTGTATCCGAGTAATGGCCCCAGCGAGGTCAGCCAAGGATTGTTGGTGAGCATGGTGCGGACAGGGGGTGTCCGATAGGGACTCTACGTGGTCCCTGATGGGACTCAGACACCCACGTATGGGATCGAGTTTGGCTGCCACGAGCTCAAAACCCATCCACAGCTGATCTGCCAACTCCACCTGTCAACCCAACACACGGCGTTGAATATCCATGTATTGTTCGTGGGGGTCCTGGGAGACAGCCGTGGTTGTGTGTGTTTCCTGCTGTGTGGTCTGTGCAGGTGGTGGAGTCACCTTGAGGCAGGTTGTACTCTTCATCATCAATGATGGGGTTTGTGGTCTGCTCTGCAGTAAGTGTTGATTGTCCCTGTGCAATGTTAAGGGGAGATGCAGGTTAACAGAGTTACCCCTGTATGTTGATGCTTAACAGATGTTTACATACAGACTGCATGACAATGCATATTGTGACTGTTTCGGTGGAGCTGGCTATTTGATGGCAGACAGTTGTATTTTCGACTACATGACGGATATGTGGTAGTACCCGTACATTATCATCACACAGTGTCAGTCAATGACAGATGTGAGTGGCCAGTTACTACGCACAGGCAGAGCCTGCTGTGTCCTCTGTCCTGTGATGTAGGTGTTGCACTTAAAACCACATTGGGTCATATGTGCTCTTGGACAGATGTTTTGGCCTTGTGCATTGTTCGTCTGCTGCGTGTTTTGGACGGCATGGGTTGTGGGTGCACGTTGCTATGTCAGAGTGTGACCTGCTCCTTTACAGATGTGATCCCCACTGGGCCACCGCCATGTCGAATCGTGCACCATGTCATGTATATTGGCTGTTACCATGCTATGGGTCATGCAGTGTCACTTGCATAGTCAGTGTGGCTCACACAGCCACTGCTTTTTCTGGATTCATCACACGTGCATGGTTGTGTTGTGTCGTTGGTGATTTTGAGGGGGTCCATATGTGCATATGTTATGTTATGTTATGTTAGCCTCATTTTGTAACGCGCACAGATACTATAAAAGTGTCCCGGCGCGAATGCCTAATAGCAAGACAGGAAGGAATGCTTGAGGAACCTCCAAAAGATCCTACCCAATGGTTTAACAAAAGAATAAGGTTTTTTATTGTTTTTTAAATAACCTAGAGTTATTCAAGCTTCGTAGCTCAAAGGGCAGGGTGTTCCAATCTCTAGCTGCTTTCACTGAGAGAGAGCAGCCGCCTAGCCTCACCAGGTGGAACCTTGGGACCGCCGCGACGCATTGACCCTTCGAGCGAAGCTGCCGAGGAGGTTCATAGAACATAAAGCGCCTTCTGAGATAGAAAGGCCCAGTCTGATAAAGAGCCCCATGAACCAGCACCAAGGCCTTAAACCGAACTCGCTGCTCAACAGGAAGCCAATGGAGTGTCCGAAGGATCTGGCTAGCACTAGATCTACCTGACAAGCCGAGTAAGGTTCTAGCTGTCGCGTTCTGAACGATCTGCAATTTTTTCAATTGGTAGGCCGGAAGTCCAAAATACAGTGCATTGGCATAATCCAGCCTAGACAGAATAGGTGCCCGTGTAACCATTTCTTTGGCCTCCTTAGGGAGCAATGGCAGAAACTTCTTAAGTTTTTTGAGCATCCCGAAACATGCCCCTGCAAGCTTGCTGATCTGCGTATTAAATCTCAGATCCTGGCCAAACCAGATCCCGAGATTTTTAGCAGAACAGCCAGAGGCACTCGGAAGAGGAAAGCCAATAGGCCAAATCTCCTCCCTAAAATTGGGAGGAAAGGTCCCATAGAGAAGCACTTCAGATTTCTCCTCATTACACTTTAATTGGGCCCTGGCTAGCCACCTAAAAACCTCCGCAAGGCATGTCCTGGCAGTCGAGGGGGAGAAATCCGTTTTACTCCAAGTAAAGAGGAGCTGGGTATCATCTGCGTAGACTATAGCTTTCGCACCCAGGTCCTCAGCTAAGTACACCAAAGGAGTCATAAAAATATTAAAAAGCAGAGGGCTAAGTGTGGAGCCCTGCGGGACCCCCGTATCCAAAGAGCGCGGGGTCGAAGAAAAAGGTGGAAGACACACTTGTTGTGATCGATTGTCAAGAAACGACTCGATCCATTTCCACACCTGCCCTGAGATACCAATCTGAGACAACCGTGCCAAAAGTGATTGGTGTGGTACGGTGTCAAATGCAGCCGAAAGATCTAAAAGCACAAGTGCTGCTTTACCGCCCGCATCCAGGCAATCTCTGATTGCCTCAGTCACCTCAACCAGAGCTGTCTCGGTACTATGAGCAGCTCTAAAACCTGACTGGGCATGGTGGAGGGCCCCAGAAGTCTCAACATACTCAGAGAGTTGTCTATGGGCAGCTTTCTCACAGATCTTAGCCACAGCCGGAAGGAGAAAAATGGGGAGGTAACTGGCAGGACATTCTGGATCCAGGGAGGGTTTTTTTATAACGGAAGGAGCTTAGCTTGTTTCCACTCCAGTGGAACCGAAGCAGTCTGAAGCGACAGATTCACTATATTATTAATTTCAGGGGGGACCGAACTTACCTGAACGCCGCCACCGCCAAGAGTCCGTGCAGTCCACACTTCTGTGCCGCCACCGCCAAGAGTCTTTGCCAGCTAGATTCCGCGCCGCCGCACGGGACTACGAATCCCGGCAGCACTTGCGGCGGCGCACAACACAACACGCACGCACCAACAGCGCCAGGAGGCGCATAAATTCTGCGTCAGGCCGGCGAAGCGGGGGGAACCGAACTTACCTGAACGCCGCCACCGCCAAGAGTCCGTGCAGTCCACGCTTCTGTGCCGCCACCGCCAAGAGTCTTTGCCAGCTAGATTCCGCGCCGCCGCACGGGACTACGAATCCCGGCAGCACTTGCGGCGGCGCACAACACAACACGCACGCACCAACAGCGCCAGGAGGCGCATAAATTCTGCATCAGGCCCGCTTCGCGGGACGCGCGCGGGACGGCGCCGGGCTAAGCCCGGGCAAAGGGCGGGCCCTCTACGGCCCTCATCGGCAGGAAAAGGCAGGGGCAGGGCCACATACGCTGCCGGAGCCACATCAGACATCATTGTGCAAGTAAGTCGAGCATTAAGAAGCCCCTATATTCATTCCCGTGAACGATTCGCGGTTACAGTTTAAGTCATGCCTAAAAAAGCTGCAACAGTTCAAAATAATAAGATGAACAATTATTTGGTACAGACTGTCCAGAAAATCAATACGCAAAGGAGGGAGTCATTGGGGCTGAGCCAATCACCGGACCTACTCTGTTTGTCCCCACCCTCTTTTGCTATCCCCTCGTCTGATGAAACTAACACACAAAATGTCTTTAGCGCCACCACGTTAGTGGACACTGCCTTACAAGCCACACCTGATATCCCGGTCAATGCAACTCCGGCTTTTGAAGATTCTGTAACTGAGGGTGATATAAATATTGTGAATGACATTAATTTTGACCAAGATACACAGTCTCAGACATCCGAGGTGTCCATCCTTGATGCAACACCTACAGTTCATGAAGTTAGAACCAAACGTCAATGTGCAAAGATTCCTCTCAAACGGGGCGGTCTACGTTCTGGGGCTAAATGGAAGAGGGCTAATACCTCAAAATCTACACAAATGAACTACGCTGAGGTTTCTCCTATTTGTCCTATTGAAGAAGCTCTCTTAGAAAAAATCGCGGATTTCATCGAGACTAAAATTAATTCCATCATCAAACCCCTCATCTCCAAGATAGACAAACTACAAGCTGAGGTCAAGAAGCTGGGTGGGCAGCAAAATACAGCTGCAAGTGGCATTGAAAATTTAACCACGTTAGTTACTTCTTTGAGCAATAATCATGGGGAAGCCGTTGATGGAATGACTGTGGGGGTTGGAAAGGGAACAGAGTCATCTGGGGGCAAACCAGTGACACTGACCCCCAATGTTGTCGCTGGGACTTCTACGCTTCAGTGCCCCCCAGTTAATTCAATTTCTGCGGCAAATGTTACCCACATGCAAGCATTACAACCCCATACCTCTACATCGGATCCCCTGCAATTTATTGTTGAAGCCACACCTGTGGTGTTAGTCCTTGCTAATGTTCCTCTTTTAGAAAGTGGCACGGTGGAAAGTTCTAACTCACTGTGTAGCAAAGCTTTACATTGGTTAAGCAGTAACATGCACTTAGCTCCAGGAGGTCAGCAACATCTTGCAAGTGTATTTAAATCAGCATTTAGGGTTCCTTGGCTGGGAAACCGCCCTAAAAAATTTAAAGGCGATTGTGTGGCTGTGAACTTCTCAAACCAAAACGTTCTTCCTAATATTCTTGTAAATATTCTTCCCCCTCAACGTAGACAAGGTACTGTCGTTCCCCTAACTTTGAAATTCTTTTATGGGGAACAACAGAATGTATCAATCCCAAGGACTCCTTTTCCAGGACGAATCACAAATTGGGATTTTCAATCCAGATGGGGCCAAGACATAAGGAATAACGCACCAGCCTATCGACAACAACCCTTCGCATTCAACCCTGTTACACAACCTTTGGAACTGCTTAACCGTTTTGCGCCACTTTCTTTTTTGGATCAAAATGATTGACTTTTGCCAAGCCAATTTGATAATGATGAGGAACCACAGCAGACTCTTGTTTTACCTCTTCAGTCTTCTGCAGACAATAGAGCCTGTAGAATTTTGAGCTGGAACATTGCTGGCCTTAGATCCAAATTTAAAGATAAAATGTGGTTGGATAAAATCAGGAGTTACGACATTCTTGCTTTTCAAGAAACTTGGGACTCGTTAGAGTGTTTGCCCTTAGACGGCTACTCTCATTTTTCAGTACCCGCAGTCCCCAGTAAAGCAGGAAGAGCTAGGGGCGGGCTAGTTGTGTATATTTCGCTCGACGTTAAAGGAAAACCTAAATATATTCAGTCTAAATCCAAAAACTGCTTAATGGTTGAACTGACTTTATCAAACTGTAACCCTATTTTACTTGTCAATTTTTATAACTCTATGACCAGTCAATTTCCAAACGAGCATTTGTTAGCCTTACAGGATCTCTTATCCACTCATATTGAGAATAGTAGTTGTGAATTTGAGGTTATCCTAATGGGGGATTTTAATATCCACCCCTGTTTGGCAGGTTGTCAGAGGGAAACTGAGATACTTCCTTTTTATCCTTTATCTCCGCATTTTGAACATACTTCAAGCGGAGAGATCTTGGATTTATTTTTGGCTACCCTCAACCTTTATGAATTTTGCACCTGCTCAAATGACTCGAGGCTACCAACATACGTGGGTCATGAATCTGGTACAATTATAGATTATATTTTTGTTTCTTTAAGTATTTTATCTAAAATATTTATATATGGAGTAGAAACCTCTGTTTTTAGTGATCACAACCCTGTGATTTTAGAGGTTTTAGCATTCGGAGTCCTTGAAAATAGGAAGATTGACACATTGTGTGCGACAGGCCTTGAGCTTAAAGATCAAGACCGCAGGTTAAAATGGGACCAAGTTATCCCAATGTCTTTTTTGCAGGAGACACTGGCAAAAGTTCCTGATGAAATTGCTATTTGTCTCGATAATGAAAACCCGAGTGTCAAAATGGTTGATGCCTTTGGTGCCATATGTCATCAAGTTAATTTAGATTTGACCGTAAAGGCAAAGCCGAATAAATCATTTGGACCTAGATGGTTTGATTCAAACTGTTCTAGGGCCCATTCAGCCCTTCTTAAGGTGTTAAAGTGTAAACCTAGAAATAGAGTCCTGATAGCATCATTGAGGAAACAATACAACCTTGCTATTAGGAAGAGGAAATCTGAGATTAAAGATGAGGCTTGGAATGATTTGTTACTGCCCGAGACACAGAAAGATAGTGCGAAATTCTGGGCAGTCATAAACCATCCATATTTTGTGGGATTAGATAATCAGAGAGCTGACTGCATTATCCCAGACGAACAGTGGGTCTTACATTTTAGTAATATTTATAGTCAAACTCACACCACAATAGACTGTGAAATAACAGCGTTAAAACCATTGTCTCAGATTCCTCCTTTTACCCAAGAAGAGGTGATACTTGCCCTAAAAGACACACTTTGTAAAAAGGCACCGGGGCCAGACGGGGTCCCAGCAGACTTCTTTAAGACCGCCCCTCAATTTAGCTCAAAAATTTTAACCAATATTTTTAACGCTACTAGGGAATTTATTTTCCCTTCCAGTTGGTTAATTTCGACTATAGTGCCAATCTTCAAAAAGGGACAGCGGACAGATCCGGCCTGTTACAGGCCCATCTCCCTCATTGATTCAAGTGTTAAAATTTTGGGGAGAGTCCTGTTAGGTAGACTGTCCACAATTTTAGAAAGCAAGGGCATTTTATCTAATGCACAATACGGCCTTAGAGCCAAAAGAGGAACCCTAGATCAATGCCTAAACCTGGAGCTTATCATAAACAAATATGTGGTCGCTAAGGGTGGTTCACTGTACATGGCCTTTATGGACCTCTCCTCAGCTTTTGACCTGGTCAACAGGTCGAAGCTCTGGGGGATCCTGTTGACCATGGGCCTTGACCCGTCCTTAGTCGATTACTTAGCTGAGCTACATAAGGATCTCATGACTTCTGTCAGAGTCACTAGGAACGGAAGATGCACTTGTCTCTTTAAGTCTGAGAGAGGGGTCAGACAAGGATGTATACTCGCCCCCCTTCTTTTTACTTTATATATTAATAACCTTGAGACAGTAATGCAAAAATCACACAGCGATATTCCGCGAGCAGGGGAGACAAAGATACCCGTCCTACTGTACGCGGATGACGCCGTTCTTCTTGCACGTTCTGGAGTTGCACTGAATAAACTCCTCTCATCCTTTGGAGCTTTTATGGTATCTTTGGATATGAAAATTAACACAGATAAATCTCATGTAATGATCTCTGGACACGCAAGTAGAAAAAAAAAGATGATAACATTTCACTGCGCAGGGAAGGAGGTAAAAAGAGTTCCTTCTTTCCCATATTTAGGTGTGACTTTTGATGAAAAGGGCTCCTGGGGCCCCCAGCTTCTGGTTAAAAGTAATGCCGTCGCCAGAGCTACTGCAGGGCTGATGGGTTTTGCCAAAAAACTGGGCGCTCGTCCCATGGAAAGCATAATCAAAGTTTATAAAGCAAAATGCTTGTCAGTCGCCCAGTATGGCTCTACTATTTGGGGCTATATTAACCCCATTAAAATACAGAATGTAGAAAATAAATTCTTAAGATCACTTCTGTCTGTTCCCCAATCAACCCCGACACTTGCATTACATAAAGAGTTAGGATTGGGTTATATATCTGACATCTTGAAATTAGCACCAGTGACTGGGTGGCTAAAAATTTGGCTCAACCCGGAGCTTACTTTAAATCACACCATTTTAAAAGATTGTCTAGCCCTGGACAACGCACTCAAAATCCCATGGGTAAGATATGTGAGAACTCAGCTGTCCTTAGCAGGCCGATTGGAGCTCTTCTCATCTCCAGACGAAATAATTTATGAAGATTTAAAATTAGTTAAACACACCCTGTTAAATCTATATGCTCTGGAAAGGGAAGCACAAGAGTCAAAAAAACCTATGGTAAGGAAATACTTTTTGCTCACCTCTGTTCCTGGAATGGAACCATATCTTTTGTGGGTAACAAATCCTTACCATCGCTTTCTCTTAACGAGATTTTGCTTCAATTTAATTCACTTTATCCTAGGTAACTTTGGAACTTGGGCTAGTCCTGATGACGCTGAACCCTGTGACTGCGATTGTTTCTCGGTCCAGGACACGATGCATTTTATTATGTTTTGCGGCCATTATACTGAGATCAGAAAAAGGTACCTCCTCCCCATTTTACGTACCCAGGGCTGTACCCTTCTTTTTATTGTTCTTTTTAAAAAATATTTATGTATGTTTTAGACGTATAAATTTTAACTTTTTCTTTTTCCTTTTTCTGATAATTGTATGCAAATGTTATGATCTGATGTAATCATGTTATGTATTTTCTTGCTCGATCTTTTATGATTTTTATTAATCGAATAAAGATAATTGACTGACTGACTATTAATTTCAGGATTCACTGTCTCTGCCACTGCTGCTAGCAACCTAGCACGGCAGGGGTCGATGGGGGAACCTGACTTCAGCGACTTAAGTATCGCCAGAGTGTCGGAGAGGGATACAACAGAGAAGGTGGTCAGGGAAGGACCAACCGAAGTTGCCGTAGCCATCATAGAAGATAATTGTAGCTCCAGAGGCTGGCTGGCAGTCATCAAGCCATCCTGAATGGATTTAATTTTATTGTCAAAATAAACTGAAAGTTTTTCACACCAGTCATTTGAGCCTAAAAGGAGCCTATGCTCGGCTCTAGGATCCAGGAAACTCTGCACGATTGAGAACATTTCTTTGGAGTTGTTTTTTGATTGTGCGATACGCTCCGCATAATATACCCCCTTGGCAGTCTTTACCATGGCGTAGTAAACTTTCTGAGCCCTTATAAGAGCTGATTTAGCTAGGGAACTGTACGCCTGTCTCCACAACCGTTCGAACTTTTTACAAACAGATTTTTGTAGTTTAAGTTTGTTAGAAAACCAGGGTTGAGAGGGAGAATTTCTCGCTCTTTTGCGATCGGAAGGGATGACAAATTTCTCAGCTGCAGCTGACAGCCATAGTGTAAATCCATTTACAGCTACGGAAAGGTTGCCTGGCAGACCCGACCGAGTGTCATCTAAAATAGACCGAAATATCTCAGGTTCAATACGGGGAGGCCATCTACCTGCTGATACACTAGGGGGAACAGGGGATGAAAGAGTGGACCAGGAAAAAGGAATTAAAAAATGATCTGTCCACAAAACAGGAAGAGGATCAGACACCAGTAGAGGGAAATTGGAACAGATCCCATCTATAGTATGCCCTCCACTGTGAGTAAGAGATTTGATCCACTGAGTAAGATGGGCGAAGTCCAATGAATCTGAGAAGGAAAGTGTCTCCGGAGAATCCTTACTTTCAAGGTGAATATTAAAATCAACAAGCAAAATGTAGTAAGAATATTTTAGAGATCTCTGAGCCACCGTTTCATCCAACATCTTAAGAAATGAACTTGGCGCCCCAGGGGGTCAATAAATTAATGTGCCTCCCAACAAAAATAGAGATAGAAAAATCCAGAGCTTCACTTTCCACCACTTCCTGGTAATTCAGCTGTGTAAAAACCCAACATTCCCTATAAACAACCGCCACCCCTCCCTCCCTTCCTATTTTATGGTCCATCCTAGCAATTTTAAAGCCCATAGGGATAGCTAGGGAGATAGTCGGTGCAGAAAACTCATTAAGCCAGGTTTCGGTAATAAATAAAAGATCTAACCGATTGTCCACCAAAAGCTCAAAAATATCTAAAGCATGCTTAACAATAGAGCGTGTATTAATCAGGGCAGCATTAATCACATGAGAAGTCACAGGGGGAGGAGAGATACACAAGGGCGATTTAAGGTAAAACCAAACTTGCAGCAAGTACAGATCTTATCCATGTTATCCATTACCGACCACACATGATGGCATTTAGTCAGGGACTCACCAACAGAACATAGTTCTTCTCTATTCCACACCCTGCGTATAACAGGCTCCGGAGCCGCACCGCGCGTCCTAACCGCGGCCGGGCCACAGACGGGCGCAGACGGGCTTGCCTTAGACGCACCTTCGGCGCGCCAGCGACGCGCCCGCTGTGCGCGTCCGCTGCGAGTTCACGCAGCGCGCATGCTCTTATAGCGCGTTTCCTAATGTCCCCAGGTGCAAATGCTCAAGCACGCTGACCCAAGATGGCGGCTGAGCAGGACGAGTGCAACGAACTAGTGAGGGCTGCAGTGCAGGTGCGGGTAAGCGGAATTGATTTTAAAATAACACAGTGTGATAAAAAAACTCTACTTTCCCCACACTTAATTCAGGAAGAATAAAAAGGTTAAAAGAATACATTTTAATTAGTAAAAAACGATTTAAAAGCAGCAATAATAGCGGACCAACAAGAGTGCCAGCAGTCAGGAAAACGAAATCACAAGCCCCGGGGGGAGAAACTACTTCCCTCTCACCTAGGCCTAGACATAGTGGACGGGGGCCTACTTGGTGTTCCTATGTGTGCTGCTGTGTGCCAAGGGTATCAGGGACATGTTCCATAGTCATTGTGGGTGTGCAGTGTGCTACACATACTTGTGCATGTGTGGCATTGTGCCCATCTCCCCCGTCCCTCAGTCCCTGGTGGTTACTCACCTGTTGCTGTTGGGTCAGGTCATTTCGAGCTGTGTCCAGGCCCCCAAATACTGCCACCGTCTCCATACTGATGACTGTGGCCTCCATTCGCTCCAGCTCATCCAGCTTGTCCTGTGGCACAGGACTCCCACCTTCAGTCGCAGTTGCGGCCTTCCTGGTTTGGCTAGGCACTTCATGCCAGCGCCTCTTGACCTCCTCCATTGACCTCCTCGACACTCCGACTGCATTGACGTTGGTGATGACGGCCTGCTAAATTTCCGTTTGTGTTGCCAGTGCCGCAGTGGAGGTGCCGAACAGTTGTTGATGGTGTTCTATCACCTCCGTGACGATGATCCGGTCTTCCTGAGGACTGAACCCCGTATTCCTCTTCGTCTTCTCCTTGCCCTGCCACGAACACAGGGTTCCTGGCTGGTCCTCCGTGGGGCTTGTGGGGTTCGGCTTGTCCTCTGCACTTGGTCCGGGTGCATCCAAGGTGCTACACAGTTTGAATGTTTGTTTTTTTCCTTTTATAGCGCATTTTTTGTTTGTCGCGTTGGTTTTTACGCAGTCATTTGGCGCGTTCTCATGCTGCTATCGCATGGTACTGCCGTGTTGTGAATTCCACGTTGACACAGGGTTATTTACTCGCGATAGGCTGCGATGTGTAAAGTTATGTTAGCATTTTTTGGTGTTGTTTAGCACACGTTCTTGTGAATATACCCCTGAGGGATTCTAAGCATTGCAGGGCCAAACTGTGTACATTTCATCTGGAAGTTTTCCAAAGAGCAGTCTTTAAATGTTGTTTTATATAGATTTTAATAGGAGCGTAAGGAACACAGTGTGCGCCCCGGCAGGCACGTGCCAACGGACTAGCTACCAGAGTTCTAGAATCCATGGACACTAACAATACACACAACACAGCACAACCAATCCCACATAATTTAACATAAAACTGTACTGGTTCTAATACAGCGCCACATGAAGCCCTGCAAAGCTTCATCATTTAGCTGAAACCTTCACTGAACTGACACTGAGCAATGCGAATCCCTGCAAAGCCTTGCTGCACAGCTCAAAGATTCACCGAACCGACAAAGCCTCACAAAGAAACACCGTGCAGACCTCACCTCAAGGCGAAGCTCCGGTGACCCTGACTCTCCGGTGTCAAACAATGTTTTTCATTTTACTCTATTTTTTTTAATTGGTGTGGGTTTTTTCTTGTGTTGTCTTTTAACTTTATTTGTTCGACTGCTTTATAAATACTTCACACATTACCTCTAAGCTCAGCCTGACTGCTTGTGTGCCAAGCTACCAGAGGATTAAGCACAGGTTGATGTAGTTACTTTTGTGGTTCACCCTGACAGGTATTGTGACTGTTGCTTGGGAAGGGCTCGCCCCCACCCCAACCACCTACCCAATTTCTCACACTCTGGACTTTCAAAATGACTGAATAATAGAAACTTAAAACAGATTAAAACACAGTGCAGAAAGATTGATGGTCTCACAGGACCAAAACTAAAGGAATAAAACTGAAGTCAAGATTAACAGTTGGAGAGAATTCAAACATGCTTATATTTTTGATGATGGCCACATGCAAAATTGATTACACCACCCTTGCTGTGCCTTTCTTTAATCCTGTCCTTTCATTGGCCTAATTCTGTAAGAAAAATAAACTTTTTAAATATTGGACATCAGTCCCATATCAGGAAGTCAGTGTTTATGATGCAAATTTCGAAAGTGGTATGTCCACCTTGAAACTGGAAATGACAGAACACTTTGGATTAAAGGTCAAATGTTCAATCAATACTTTCTGCACGTAAGGTTTGTTATCAGACCCTAAGCACCATCAAGGTACACCTGCGAGCTTTGGAGACTTGTGAACGCCACACCTTTGCAGCTGGCGAAAATACATTTGAAAACAGCTGCTGTTTGTTCCCAGAGCCTGAACACCACATAATAGGCTGATCAGGCCAATGTCTTCATCTCATTCCTGGGTTAATTTTTAGGTGTGAGTGGAACTGAAACCTGACTCCAGAGATCTCCAGAGATATGAATAGCTCTGGAATGTCTCTCAAATGTCCAATCTGTTATCAGGTGCTTGGTCCCTGTGTACAATAAACAGTCATAAAATATTATAGAATGACAGGTGAGTCAGAGGGGGGTGCATCATGACAGAGAAGAGATTGATTAGGCGTTAAAAAGGAGAAGAAAAGTGTGACTAGAGTGAGACCAGGGTGAACTCTGTTCATCAATGTTGTGGGTCTGTAGAGGATGCAATCAATATTTATAAAGTAAGTATTGATCCAGCTATACTAAGACCCATCCGGCCAAACTAGTCTGGGGTTGCTTGTGCTGCCAGTCAGAGAAGATGTTACTCACATTTTGAGCACATTTCTCAACGCTGCGTCTCCCTACGCCTCCCCGTGGGGAGGCGTAGCATTCAGGCGCTTTTCTAGGTTTATGATTCCTCATAAATCTGGACATGTGTCAGGTTCCAAGGGTATTGTGTGGGAACACATACAGCAACACCCATGGAACGCCCCTTTCACGCAAAGTACTGGGTGTAAAGGGGCCGTATTTTCAAGCACATGAAAAGCCACGCAGGGTGGCTTTTCATGTCTTCTAGACTCACTAAAAACTCATGCTATCTGAGGCTACTCTTTATAATGTGCAAACTCTCCTCTTGTAGACTCACCCAAAAACTCACGCCATATGAGGCTACTCTTTACAAAGTGGAAACTCTCCTCTTGTATGCTCATTCAAAAAAACACGCCATTTGAGGCTACTCTTTGCAAAGTGCAAACTCCTCTCTTCTAGACTCACTCAGAAACTCACGCCATCTAAGGCTACTCTTCACAAAGTGCCAATTCTCCTCTTGCAGGTTCATTGAAAAAACCACGCCATTTGAGGCTACTCTTTGCAGAGTGCAAACTTTCCTCTTCTAAACTCGCTTAAAACCGCACGCCATCTGAGACTACTCTTTATAAAGTGCAAACTCTCCTCTTCTAGACTCACTCAGAAACTCACACAATCGGAGGCTACTCTTTACAAAGCGCAAACTCTCTTCTTGTAGACTCACTCAGAAACTAACACCATCTGGCAGAGATTACTCTTTACAAAGTACAAACTCTCCTCTTCTAAACTCACTCAGAAAATCACGACATCTGAGGCTACTCTTTATAAAGTGAAAACTCTCCTCTTGTATACTCACTCAGAAACTTACCCCATCTAAGGCTACTCTTTACAAAGTGCAAATCCTTCTCTTGGAGGCTCATTAAAAAAAACACGACATTTGAGGCTACTCTTTGCAAAGTGCAAACTCTCTTCTTCCAGACTCACCTAAAAACTCATGCCATATGAGGCTACTCTTCATGAAGTGCAACTCTCCTCTTGTAGATTCACTCAGAAACTCACGCCATCTAAGGCTACTCTTTACAAAGTGCAAACTCTCCTCTTGTAGGCTCATTCAAAAAACCACACCATTTGAGGCTACTCTTTGCAAAGTGCAAACTCTCCTCTTCTAGACTCACTCGGAAACTAACGTCATCTAAGGCTAATCTTTACAAAGTGCAAACTCTCCTCTTGTAGGCTCATTCAAAAAAACCACTCCATTTGAAGCTACTCTTTGCCGAGTACAAACTCTCCTCTTCTAAACTCACTCAAAACCTCACGCCATCTGAGACTACTGTTTACAAAGTGCAAACTCTCCTCTTCTAGACTGACTTGTAAACTCACACAATCTGAGGCTACTCTTTACAAAGCGCAAACTCTCTTCTTGCAGACTCACTCAGAAACTCACACTATCAGGCAGAGACTACTCTTTACAAAGTACAAACTCTCCTCTTCTAAACTCACTCAGAAACTCATACCATCATTCAGAGGCTACTCTTTACAAAGTGCAAACTCACCTCTTCTAGACTGACTTGTAAACTCACACAATCTGAGGCTACTCTTTACAAAGCGCAAACTCTCTTCTTGCAGACTCACTCAGAAACTCACACTATCAGGCAGAGACTACTCTTTACAAAGTACAAACTCTCCTCTTCTAAACTCACTCAGAAACTCATACCATCATTCAGAGGCTACTCTTTACAAAGTGCAAACTCACCTCTTCTAGACTCACTCAGAAACTCACATCATCTGAGGCTACTCTTTACAAAGGGTAAACTCTCCTCTTCTAGACTCACTCAGAAACTCACATCATCTGAGGCTACTCTTTACAAAGTGGAAACTCTCCTCTTCTCGACTCACTTAAAAACTCAAACAATAAGAGGCTACTTTTTACAAAGTGTAAACCCTCCTCTTCCATACTTACTCAAAAATTTACACCCTCTGATGCCCCTCTTTACAAAGTGCAAGCTCTCCTCTTGTAGACTCACTCAGAAACTCACACCATCTGAGGCTACACTTTGCAAAGTGCAAACTCTCCTCTTCTAGGCTCACTCAGTAACTCACACTATCTGAGGCTACTCTTTGAAAAGTGCAAACTTTCCTCTTCTATATTCACTCAGAAGCTCCGACCATCTGAGGCGAATCATTACAAAGTGCAAGCTCTCTTCTTCTAGACTCACTCAGAAACACACGCCATCTAAGCCAATCTTTGCAAAGTGCAAACTTTCCTTTTCTAGACTCACTCAGAAACTCACACCTTCTGAGGCAACTCTCCTCTTCTAGACTGACTACTAAACTCACATCATCCTAGGCTACAGTTTTTTTTTTTTTGTATATTTTTATTGGCATTTTATAAGTAACAAAACATGGTACTGTACAGTCAGATTCGATGGTGCATACATAATGTTCCAAAATACTATACATTAGTTGTATAGCCGGTATTCTCACCAGGAAATGTTCCACATTATGTCCAACTATAAAGCAACGAGGATTCATGGCATTTTGCATATTATATCTTTCTTAGTTTCTTTATTCACTGATATCCGACAATGATTCCTCAGGTGGAGGTTCACAGATATTCCCACAGTAACCATTCCACCTGCCCCACACCCGTATCCATTTTTTGGGCATCCTCTATGGACACATTTCTCCACCACCACTGCATTGTCCATGTCTCGACACCATTGGTGAAGGGTAGGGGACTGCCGGGATCCCCAGGGTTGCGCTATATTTCACTTTGCCAGTGTCATACCCAGTGTCACCCAATCCTGAGTCATGTGGTTGAGATCCATTGGTTCCCAAATGTTAAGAAGGCATCTCTTTGGTTCTGGTAGACTTGCAAGATTGTGCACATATCTGCCCCCCAATAACGTACAATCTTAGGACAGTCCCAGATTGTATGCAGGAATGTGCCTATTGCGCCACACTGACGCAGGCAGAGCGGTGTGTCCGTCCTGCCTATTTTATGCAAAAGTGTTCACGTTGAGTATGTGCGGTGTAAAACCTTTAATTGCATCAACTTGAATTTGGATAATATCGCAACCTCCTTTGGGGACGCAAGAGCCTCTTGCCAGTCTGTGTCATCTAATTCGCCCACCTCAGATTCCCACCCGGCCTTAAGGGCTGTTGTGGGGTCTGGCTGATTATTTATTATTTTCTGGTAGGTGTGGGAGATGGCTTTTTTGTTCAAATGCTCCGTCAGGAGTATATCCTCCAGTGGTGATGCCTCTGCAAGTTTTGAGCCTGGTGAAATTATCCCCATGAGTGCGTGTCTAATCTGCATATAACGGAATGTTTCCTTCTGTGCCAGTCCGTATGTGTCCTGTAGCTGGGCAAACGTGACTATTTCATCTTTCTTCCACATATCTCCCACCTTTCAGATTCCAATCAAATCCCATTGTTTAAATCCTTTGGTGTTGCGTAGCCTACCTAACCTTTTTGCTTCCCATAATGGCGTGGCCTGCGTTATTATCCCCTTCCAGCCCAGCGCACGCTGTACCTCAAACCATGCCTGGATGGTGTGTGCCGTTGGACCTGTAAGAGTAGTCCCTTGTTATAAAGTGCTCCCAGTATCCCTTCAGTCTCCGGTAGATTTCTATCCATGAGGTATGCTAGGTCCTCTTGGGGTGCGTGAAGCCATTGATTAATGACGGTGAGTTGCCAGGCCGAGTAATATACTTTTATATTGGGGAGGGCAGTACCACCATCATACCAACTCTTTACGAGTTTATGCATGGCAATACGGGCCGCTTTTCCGTCCCATAGCCGAGTGGGCACTTCGGTGTTGATCGATGTGAAATACGCTGGGGAAACTGGAAATGGTGTATTCTGGAGGGCATATAGAAATCTGGGGAGTGCCATCATCTTAAAGAGGGCTGCCCTTCCCAGTAATGTAAGCGGTAGTGAGCGCCAGTGCTTGACGCAGCATCAAAATCGTGTTAGGGTCTGTGTGAGGTTTTCATCAATAAATTGTGTTTTGTCATGCGTTATATATATACCTAGGTATTAAAACCGTTATCTGCAATCTGAATTTTGCAGCCTCGTGGGAGCCGTGGTGGGGAACCGTGAAGTACATAAATGAGCGATTTTGCCCAGTTTATGGTGTATCCAGAGACCGGCCCATATGAAGCAAATATATCTAACAGGCAATTAATGGAACGCGCCGGGGATGCCAGGTATAGTAGTACAAGACACACAATTGATGGACGGAATGCAGAACAAATCAAAACATTCTCCCCCAGTCAAGAGATCTGGGTTAAATCCATCATTCTTTTGCTCATCATGCCACCCCAGTTTAGACCTGGCCATATGCAAATCAGTCTTGACCCTGTGCCTCATGGGAACAGTCCAGCCCGAACTGCCAAGCCAGGTCCTCACTGGACCGGAAACAAGCATCCTAGGACCGGTTTCGGGGTTTCACCCCTCTTCAGCCAGGATAGCTGGATTCCAGTGGCACAGTGAGCCCGGAACCTACGTGTAGGCATACCCGGCGCACTTAGGGCGAGAAAGCAAAAGACACGCAATTGATGGACAGAATACAGAACAAATCAAAACATTCTCTCCCAGTCAAGAGATCTGGGTTAAATCCATCATTCTTTTGCTCATCATGCCACCCCAGTTTAGACCTGGCCATATGCAAATCAGTCTTGACCCTGTGCCTCATGGGAACAGTCCAGCCCGAACTGCCAAGCCAGGTCCTCACTGGACCGGAAACAAGCATCCTAGGACCGGTTTCGGGGTTTCACCCCTCTTCAGCCAGGATAGCTTGAATCCAGTGGCACAGTGAGCCCAGAACCTACGTGTAGGCATACCCGGCGCACTTAGGGCGAGAAAGCAAAAGACACGCAATTGATGGACAGAATACAGAACAAATCAAAACATTCTCTCCCAGTCAAGAGATCTGGGTTAAAACCATCATTCTTTTGCTCACCATGCCACCCCAGTTTAGACCTGGCCATATGCAAATCAGTCTTGACCCTGTGCCTCATGGGAAAAGTCCAGCCCGAACTGCCAAGCCAGGTCCTCCCTGGACCGGAAACAAGCATCTGGAATGGCATGGTGAGCAAAAAAATGATGGATTTAGGCCCAGATCTCTGTACTGGGGTGAATGTATGACATTGTTCTGCATTCTGTCCATCAACTGTTGTTTTTGCATTTGTCACCCTGAGTGGGACGGGTATGCTCAGATGTGAGTCCCGTGCTCTCCATGCCACTGGAATCAAGCTATCCTGGCTGAAGAGGGGTGAAACCCCGAAACCGGTCCTAGAATGCTTGTTTCCAGTCCAGGGAGGACCTGGCTTGGCAATTCGGGCTGGACTGATCCCATGAGACACAGGGTCAATACTGATTTGCATATGGCTGGGTTCAAACTGGAATGGCATGGTGAGCAAAAAAACGATGGTTTTAGGCCCAGATCACTGTACTGGGGTGAATGTATGACATTGTTCTGTATTCTGTCCATCAACTGTTGTTTTTGCATTTGTCACCCTGAGTGGGACGGGTATGCTCAAACCCCGAAACCGGTCCTAGGATGCTTGTTTCCAGTCCAGGGAGGACCTGGCTTGGCAGTTCGGGCTGGACTGTTCCCATGAGGCACAGGGTCAAGACTGATTTGCATATGGCTGGGTTCAAACTGGAATGGCATGGTGAGCAAAATAACGATGGATTTAGGCCCAGATCTCTGTACTGGGGTGAATATATGACATTGTTCTGCATTCTGTCCATCAACTGTTGTTTTTGCATTTGTCACCCCGAGTGGGACGGGTATGCTCAGACGTGAGTCCCGTGCTCTCCATGCCACTGGAATCAAGCTATCCTGGCTGAAGAGGGGTGAAACCCCGAAACCAGTCCTAGGATGCTTGTTTCCAGTCCAGGGAGGACCTGGCTTGGCAGTTCGTTCTGGACTGTTCCCATGAGGCACAGGGTCAAGACTGATTTGCATATTCATGTTCAAACTGGAATGGCATGGTGAGCAAAAAAACTGATGGATTTAGGCCCAGATCTCTGTACTGTGAATGTATGACATTGTTCTGCATTCTGTCCATCAACTGTTGTTTTTACAGGTATAGTTGTACATCATCCGCATATAGTGAAATGCGGTCTTCCCAGCCCACTGCCCATTTCAACCCACGGATAACCGGATGATGACGTATCCATGCGGCCAGAGGCTCCAACACCAGCGCAAAGAGGAGCGGAGAGAGGAGGCAGCCTTGCCTTGTCCCTCTGCCCAACAGGAAGTCTGCCAAAATATGGCCGTTCACAACAACATGCACTAGTGGCTGTGTGTATAACAACTGCACCCATGCTCAGAACTTGGGACCGAAACCCAGGTGTCGGAGGACAGCAAAAAGGAAGGGCCATTCGACGAGGTCGAATGCCAACGCACATCCAGTGATAGAATGACTGCGTCCTCGCTAGTGGTATGCCTGCGCGCGATGACACCCTGCAGCCCTTGTAAGTTAAGTGCTGTATTGCGATTTGGCATGAAGCCAGATTGATCCGGGAAAACCCAATGTAGTGAGATACGGTTGCAATCTCATGGCCAGTGCCTTTGCAAGTATTTTGGCTTCTGCGTTCATTAGGGAAATCGGCCTATAAGATATGCATTCATGTGGTGACTTGCCCAGTTTGTGGATTGTTACTATTGTTGCGAGGCACTGGTCTCACTTCCCTAGACTCTCTGTGTACATATTAAGCAGGTGTGGTACGAGTTGGGTTGTAGCTTTCTTGTAGAATTCTACTGGGATTCCATTGGGCCCTAAAGCTTTCCCCGTATGCAATGCGCCGATCGCTAGGGCGAGTTCCTCTGGAGTCAAGTCTTCCTCCAGAGCTTTAGTTGCAGCAGGGGACAGTGTGGGCATCTTTATGTCTTTGAGAAAATCCATATTGTCTACTATTGTGGTTGTGGTCGTGGGTGTGTACACATTTTCGTAATGGGCTGCTAATGCCTCAGCTATTTGCTGGGGTTCTGAAAAAATAGTTCCATCCTCTAACCGGATCTGCGCCACCCATCTACTAACCTTTTCCCTTTTATCCAGCCAGGCTAAGAGCTTGCCTGCTTTATCACCTATTTCGTAGATAGTGTGTTGCGTTCTGGTGAATTTGGTTTTTGCCTCTTCCCATGCATAGGCCCTGTATTCTTGCTATGATAAGTATACCCTATGTTTCGAATTCTCACTTGTATCTATGGCATGGTCGGCCTCTGCCTGGGACACCCCTTGCTCTAAACTTTCAATCTGTTGTCGTTGAACCTGTTTATGACCCGTTACCAGGGAGATTGCCTGTCCACGTAGTACAGTTTTATATACCTCCCACAAAGTCGTTGGAGATGAGACTGAGTGCTGGTTTTCCGCAAAGTAGTGCTCCGTTGCTTTAGGAGAACTTTACCAATCTTACGGTTTTTAAGATATCCAGGGTAGAGCGGAAATAGCCAGCGCCGCCTCGGGGTGAATGATGTCTATGTAATGAGTACTGGGGAGTGGTCTGATATGATCCTGGGTAAGTGTGAGACCTCCAAAACCCCCTCCAGTCCACTTGCTAATGTGAATATGTAAACTAGTCTTGATAAGCTATTATGGACTCCCGAGTGGAACGTGAATTGCCGGTCCAACGGATATCTGGCCCACCAGACATCTATGAGGCCAAGAGCCTCAATAAATGCTACCAATTTGAGGTTTGCACTACTGGGATCCCTAAGAGGTTTCCTATCTATGGTTGCGTTGAAGTCGCTCCCAATTATCAATTCACCTTGTGGGAGTGATAGTAGGAACTTTCCCAGGGCCGGGAAAGTCGTCTGATGTAGTGTTGGTGGAAGGTAGACTGTTACAAGGTTATAGGGTCATCCCTTCCATTGACACGTCATCGTAGCAAATCGCCCTAGATCATCCGTGCGGGACCCAGTCACTATCAGCGGGAAGCATTTGTTAACTGGAATCCCCACCCCTCGGGATCCGGACGTGAACTCAGAGTGTGCTACCATCTTAAATCCCCATCTATCTAAGGCTTTACAAGCTGAGCCCATCAAGTGTGATTCCTGGATAAGCAAGGGAGCGGAACCCTTGCATTTGAGGTATTGGAGGACTAGCCCTCATTTTATTTTGTCACCCACACCATTTACATTCCATGATAGCACCTTAAAAGAAAGATGTGACGTTCGGGGAGTCGGTGTCTGAAACGTCAGTTACCGTGTCTATGAGTGTCATGCTGGACGCCATCTATGTCGAAGTGAGGAGCGGCTTGTAAGATGCATAGTGTGTTGTTACCATGTATGCCATCAGATATTGCGTTATATTTCAGTTCCAAAACTAAAAACAACCCATTAAACTGTAACCCCATCCCTCCTCCCCCATCCCTACCTCCCTGCACAGGGGACTTAGCACTTCCCACCACCCCAACTTAGCGGAGTGCTTTTTACCCATAACTTTGTACCTGCGTAAGGGGGAGAGTTGCTCAGCGCTCTCTGTTAGGTTCCCCCAACTACTCGTAGTGCACTGCGGTCAAACTGCACCTCCGAGTGTCCGAGCCCAAACAGCAAGAGTCTATGATGTTACCGTGTGGGGCCCTCAGTGTAGGGCCTGTCAGCTTGCAGGTTCTGGACTCACAATATCAGTCTGAGTTCTCTTCAGCGGTTTGTTGCAGATCGCCTGATGCTTACATTTTTCTCTTGTCCGGTTGCTCTGCTATCGTGGGTTGGCACTTCTGTACTAGTCCCTGTCTCCTGGGACCCCTGGCAGGCCGCCATCCCTCCAAACAGTCGCAAGCTTCGGTCAGCGTTCCAAAGAACCAGGTTTTTCTTCTGCCTCCACTCTCAATTTTGCCGGGTATAGCATTGCGTATTTTAGTTCACGGTTGCGTAATTCTTTTTTAACGTCCAAGAAGTTGCGTCGCTGTGTGGTCGCTGCCACTGTGTAGTCCGGATACATGGACACCGTGCTGTTGTCTACCTGGATAGGGGGTGCTATGCACGCCGCCTGCAGAATAGTGTCTCGATCCCAAAAGTTGAATATTCGTGCCAATATTGGTCTGGGGGGGCCCCGGCCGGGGCCTTCTCCCGGGTACTCGGTGGGCTCTCTCCACTGAAAAGAAGCTAGACAGTCCACGCGGCTGGAGTAGGGTTTTGATAAGGTCCTCTACAAAGAGATCTAGAGCTGGTCCCTTCACACTCTCCGGCACCCTGACCAGGCGCACATTGTTCCTCCTCGATCACCCTTCCTGGACATCGAGTTTGACCGCCATTTGTTTCTGCGCCAGTTCCAGTTTTTGGATCTGTCTCTGCATTGCTACCATGTCCGTAGAGAGAGCCGCTGTGGTGGTTTCCACTTCCGTTAGTCTTGTGCTTATCTTTGAGACATCTGCACGTAGTAGTGTGATATCTGTAGAGATAGTACCTATTGATGTTTGTACCTGTTATAGCGCGGCCATTACGTCCTGAAGGGTGATCTCCTTAAGTTTTTCAGGCAGTCGGCCATTTCTGCTTGCTGCGGGTGGTTCTTGTGTATCCGTCTAGTCTTTATGATAGGCATATTTTTCAAGTTTACAACTGGACGTCGTGCGTTGCCCCTGGCCTCCCATGTCATCCGAGGCGTGAAGTGACTCAGTAGGTCACTCCAGGGGAGGTTGGAGGGGGGAACCAGTAATCGCCGCTGCCTGCCGTGGGGACACTGTCCTCGTGCGGCCTTTTGGTTTTTCCTGTTACCGGCAATGCTCACTCTCGGCTGGGCTTTGTCACTCAAGGTTTGGAGCCGGCTCGTCGTGGTTAGTTATTGTGTCACAAAGTCCGTTTGAGACGCCCTGGTGATCTTGCAGTTTTCTGGAAAGTGCACCACTGGCCATGTCTTTATAATGTCTCCTTAGTCTGACTCCGGAGAATGGAGTCACTGTGTTTCCGCCCTCAGGTGGAGCCGCAGTCGCCTATTTTTATCCCAAATTGGAGCCGGAATTGGATGCAGGCTCTGTCATTCAGCTATGCGGACACACTGCATCACATCCTGGGGCTGCCAGAAGAGGCCTCATGCATTAAGTTTGAGCAGCGGGGCGGACAGCTCACATCACGGAGGATTCACCTACGCCCGGTCCAGTGCTCCGCCTCCTCTGCGCTGGCAGGTGCTCCCTCCCCACAGGCCCCCTTTGTCGCTCCCGCACCAGCAATTTTGATCGTGAGGAGTCTCTCTGCTATGCACACAGCGAGAGGTATTGGTCTCGGTGGTCTCACCAGGACCGCACAGAAGTCGGCGAGGGCCCCCCTTGCCGGTATCCACGTTTCCCTGCTATCCACCGCACAGCTGGTATTTCACGTTCTTAGTTCATTTTCCAGCGCAGTTTGGAAACGCTGTCTTTGTCCCTCTTACCGGTCGGTGCACTCTGCTTCCAGGTGTTCCCCACAGTAGAGGAAAAAGTTGCGTAGAGTGCTCCGACAATCACGGGAGGTCTGGGTCGTTTCTGCCCCCGCTGAGGTCGGCACTTGATTCACGAGAGGTCCCAGCTTCGGGCCTGTTTCAGGGCCGCATTCGCTCTCCACGGTCTCGTTGCTCGCCCGGGGTCCAAATGTTCAGCAGCTGTGTCGCTGATGTTCCGGAGCTACTGCACTCGTTTTGAGTGAGTTTAGTCGCCGGATAAAGTACAGGATTGTCGGGGGAGAGCTCGTCAAGCATGGAGCTTCCCTAGGCTGCGGCCATCTTCGTTGGCTGCTAGCCATGCCCCCTAGACTACTGTTTAAGGGCGGGCAGAGAACTCTGCCCCGCCCACGGAGGGTGCGGAGATTTGCCTACTCCGCGTTCAGTGGAGAACACGGAGTAGGCAAATCTCAACACACTCCGCAGCGGAGCGGAGTTGGCCAGCCCCTGCCTCCAACCCCTCGTATTAACAATTAATTCTTCATTAATTCAAAGTACATTAAAAACACTTACCTGTACTGTGGTGTCCCTTTGCTGCCCTCCTCCTCTTCCTCTCCGTAGGTGGGTGATCCTTGCGAAAACTGCACTTGCGCCCACGCATTTCTTGCAACAAAATGCGCATGCACAGGCGTGTACACATGAGTCATTTTTACAAGGATTACCCAGATGGCGAGGAAGAGGAGGAGGGTAGCCTGGGGATGCCGCAGTACAGATAAGTGTTTTTTAATTTACTTTTAATTAATGTAGAATTAATTGTTATTAGGGGGGTTAGAGGTGGGTGGCAGAGCAGAGTTCCACGGAGTTTGTTCCCAACTTCGTGGACCTCCGCATAGCCCTGCGACGCCAACTACCCCCAGGGTTACTACTGCTTACAAAGTGCAAACTCTCCTCTTGTAGACTCACTCTAAAACCTCATACCATCAGAGGCTACTCTTTGCAAAGTGCAAACTCTCCTTTTGTAGACTCATTCAAAAACCTAAAGCCATCTGAGGCTATTCTTTACAAAGTGCAAACTCTCCTCTTCCAAACTCACTCAAAAAACTCACACAATCTGAGGCTTATCTTTAAAAAGTGAAAACTCTCCTTTTGTAGACTCACTAAAAAATTCACATCATCTGGGGCTACTCTTTACAAAGTGCACACTCGCCTATTCTAGAGTCACTCAGAAACTCAAACCATCTAAGGCTACTGTTTAGAAAGTGCAAACTCTCCTCTTCTAGAATCACTCTGAAACTCATGTCATCTGAGGCTACTCTTTACAAAGTGCAAACTTCACTTTTATAGACTCACTCAGAACCTCATGCCATCTGAGGCTACTCTTTACAAAGTGCAAACTCTCCTCTTCTACACTCACTCAGAAACTCACACCATCTCTGGCTACTCTTTACAAATGACAAACACTTCTCTTCTAGGCTTACTCAAAAACTGACACCATCTGAGGCTACTTTTTAAAAAGTGAAAACTCTACCCTTTTAGACTCACTCAAACATGCACACCATCTCAGGCTACTCTTTACAAAGTGCAAACTCTCCTCTTTTAGACTCACTCAAAAACCCAAACTATCTGGCAGACGATACTCTTTACAAAGTGCAAACGCTTCTCTCATAGACTCACTCAGAAACTCACGCCATCTGAGGCTACTCTTTACAAAGTGAAAACTCTCCTCTTCCAGACACACTCAGAGACTCATGCTGTCTGAGGCAACTCTTTCCAAAGTGCAAATTCTCCTCTTCTAAACTCACTCAAAAACACACCATTTCAGGCTACTATTTACGAACTGCAAACTCTACATTTGTCGACTCACTAAAAACTTACACCATCCATGGCTACTATTTACAAAGTGAAAATTGTCCTCTTGTAGACTAACTCAAAACTCACGCCAACTGGATGCTCTCCTCTTCTACACTCACTCAGAAACTCTAACAATAAGAGGCTACTCTTTACAAAGTGTAAACTTTCCTCTTCTATACTTACTCGAAAATTCACACCATCTCAGGCTACTCTTTACAAAGTGCAAACTCTTTTCTTCTAGACTTACTCACAAACTGACACCATCAGATGCTACTTTTTAAAAAGTGCAAACTCTTCCCTTTTAGACTCACTCAAAAACTTACACCATCTCAGGCTACTCTTTACAAACTTCAAACTCTACTCTTCTAGACTCACGCAGAAACTCACACCGTCTGAGGCTACTCTTTACAAAGTGCAAACTCTCCTCTTTTAGACACACTCAAAAATTCACTCCATCTGAGGCTACTCTTTAAAAAGTGCAAATGTTCCTCTTCTAGACTCACTCAGAAACTCACACCATCTGAGGCTACTTATTACAAAGCACAAACTCTCTTCTTGTAGACTTACTCTGAAAATCATGCCACCTGAGACAACTCTCTGCAAAGTGCAAACTTTCCTCTTCTAGACTGACTCAGTAACTCACACCATCTGAGGTTACTCATTACAAAGTGCAAGCTCTCCTCTTCTAGACTGACTCATAAACTCACACCATCCAAGGCTACTGATTACAAAGTGCAAACTCACCTCTTGTAGACTCATTCAAAAACATCACGCCATCTGAGGCTATTCTTTAGAAATTGCAAACTCTCCTTTTCTAAACTGACTCAAAAACCTCATATCATCCGAGGCTACTCTTTACAAAGAGCAAACTCTCCTCTTCTAAACTCACTCACAAACCTCAGGCCATCTGAGGCTATTCTTTACAAAGTGAAAACTCTCCTTTTTCTAGACTCACTACAAAATTCACACCATCTCAGACTACTCATTACAAAGTGCAAACTCTCTTCTTAAACTCACTCAAAAACACACACCATCCCAGGCTACTCTTTACAAAGTGCAAACTGTACTTTTGTAGAGTCACTAAAGAAAACACACCATCCAAGGGTACTATTTACAAAGTGCAAATTCTCCTCTTGTAGACTCACTCAAAAACTCACGCCATCTGAGGCTACTCTTTACAAATCGGAAACTCTTCTCTTCTACAATCACTCAGAACCTCAAACAATTGGAGTATCCTCTTTCCAAAGTGTAAACTCTCCTCTTCTATACTTACTAAAAAATTCACCCCTTCTGATGCTCCTCTTTTACAAAGTGCAAGCTCTCCTGCTGTAGACTCACTCGGAAAGTCGGGCCATCTGAGGCTACACTGTGCAGAGTGCAAACTCTCCTCTTCTAGACTCGCTCAGAAATTCACACCATCTGAGGCTACTCATTACAAAGTGTAAACTCTCCTCTTCTAGACTGACCCGGAAACTCACGCCATCTGAGGCTACTAAATACAAAGTGCAAACTTTCCTCTTCTGCACTCATTCAAAAACTCACGCCGTCTGAGGCTACTCTTTATAAAGCGTAAACTCTCCTCGAGAGACTCATTTTGAAACTCACACCATCTGAGGCTACTCATTGTAAAGTGCAAACTTTCTTCTTGTAGACTCACTCAGAAACCCATGCCAACTGAGGCAACTCTCTGCAAAGTGTAAACTTTCCTCATCTAGACTCACTCAGAAATTTACACCATCTGAGGCTACTCATTACAAAGTGGAAACTCTCCTCTTCTAGACTGACTCGTAAATTGTTCGGGCTGGACTGTTCCTATAAGGCACAGGGTCAAGACTGATTTGCATATGGCTGGGTTCAAACTGGAATGGCATGGTGAGCAAAGAAATGATGGATTTAGGCCCAGATCTCTGTACTGGGGTGAATGTATGACATTGTTCTGCATTCTGTCCATCAACTGCATATAGTGAAATGCGGTCTTCCCAGCCCACAGCCCATTTCAACCCACGGATAACCGGATGATGATGTATCCATGCCGCCAGGGGCTCCAACACCAGCGCAAAGAGGAGCGGAGAGAGGAGGCAGCCTTGCCTTGTCCCTCTGCCCAACGGGAAGTCTGCCGAAATATGGCCGTTCACAACAACATGCACTAGTGGCTGTGTGTATAACAACTGCACCCATGCTCAGAACTTGGGACCGAAACCCAGGTGTCGGAGGACAGCAAAAAGGAAGGGCCATTCGACGAGGTCGAATGCCAACGCACATCCAGTGATAGAATGACCGCGTCCTCGCTAGTGGTATGCCTGCACGCGATGACACCCTGCAGCCCTTGTAAGTTAAGTGCTGTATTGCGATTTGGCATGAAGCCAGATTGATCCGGGAAAACCCAATGTAGTGAGATACGGTTGCAATCTCATGGCCAGTGCCTTTGCAAGTATTTTGGGTTCTGCGTTCATTAGGGAAATCGGCCTATAAGATATGCATTCATGTGGTGACTTGCCCAGTTTGTGGATTGTTACTATTGTTGCGAGGCACTGGTCTCTGGGTAGGACCCACTTCCCTAGACTCTCTGTGTACATATTAAGCAGGTGTGTTACGAGTTAGGTTGTAGCTTTCTTGTCAAGTCTTCCTCCAGAGCTTTAGTTGCAGCAGGGGACAGTGTGGGCATCTTTAGGTCTTTGAGAAAATCCAGATTGTCTACTATTGTGGTTGTGGCCGTGGGTGTGTACACATTTTCGTAATGGGCTGCTAATGCCTCAGCTATTTGCTGGGGCTCTGAAAAAATAGTTCCATCCTCTAACCGGATCTGCGCCACCCATCTACTGACCCTTTCCCTTTTATCCAGCCAGGCTAAGAGCTTGCCTGCTTTATCACCTATTTCGTAGATAGTGTGTTGCGTTCTGGTGAATTTGGTTTTTGCCTCTTCCCATGCATAGGCCCTGTATTCTTGCTATGCTAAGTATACCGTATGTTTCGAATTCTCACTTGTATCTATGGCATGGTCGGCCTCTGCCTGGGACACCCCTTGCTCTAAACTTTCAATCTGTTGTCGTTGAACCTGTTTATGACCCGTTACCAGGGAGATTGCCTGTCCACGTAGTACAGTTTTATATATCTCCCACAACGTCGTTGGAGATGAGACTGAGTGCTGGTTTTCCGCAAAGTAGTGCTCCGTTGCTTTTAGGAGAACTTTACCAATCTTACGGTTTTTAAGGTATCCAGGGTAGAGCGGAAATAGCCAGCGCCGCCTCGGGGTGAATGATGTCTATGTAATGAGTTCTGGGGAGTGGTCTGATATGCTCCTGGGTAAGTGAGACCTCCAAAACCCCCTCCAGTCCACTTGCTAATGTGAATATGTAAACTAGTCTTGATAAGCTATTATGGACTCCCGAGTGGAACGTGAATTGCCGGTCCAACGGATATCTGGCCCACCAGACATCTATGAGGCCAAGAGCCTCAATAAATTCTACCAATTTGAGGTTTGCACTACTGGGATCCCTAAGGGGTTTCCTATCTATGGATGCGTCCATGGTTGCGTTGAAGTCGCCCCCAATTATCAATTCACCTTGTTGGAGTGATAGTAGGAACTTTCCCAGGGCCGGGAAAGTCGTCTGATGTAGTGTTGGTGGAAGGTAGACTGTTACAAGGTATAGGGTCATCCCTTCCATTGACACGTCATCGCAGCAAATCGCCCTAGATCATCCGTGCGGGACTCAGTCACTATCAGCGGGAAGCATTTGTTAACTAGAATCCCCACCCCTCGGGATCCGGGCGTGAACTCAGAGTGTGCTACCATCTTAAATCCCCATCTATCTAAGGCTTTACAAGCTGAGCCCATCAAGTGTGATTCCTGGATAAGCAAGGCAGCGGAACCCTTGCATTTGAGGTATTGGAGGACTAGCCCTCATTTTATTTTGTCACCCAAACCATTTACATTCCATGATAGCACCTTAAAAGAAAGATGTGACGTTCGGGGAGTCGGTGTCTGGGTGTCTGAAACGTCAGTTACCGTGTCTATGAGTGTCATGCTGGACGCCATCTATGTCGAAGTGAGGAGCGGCTTGTAAGATGCATAGTGTGTTGTTACCATGTATGCCATCAGATATTGCGTTATATTTCAGTACCAAAACTAAAAACAACCCATTAAACTGTAACCCCATCCCTCCTCCCCGCTCCCTACCTTCCTGCACAGGGGACTTAGAACTTCCCGCCACCCCAACTTAGCGGAGTGCTTTTTACCCATAACTTTGTACCTGCGTAAGGGGGAGAGTTGCTCAGCGCTCTCCGTTAGGTTCCCCCAACTACTCGTAGTGCACTGAGGTCAAACAACACCTCCGAGTGTCCGAGCCCACACAGCAAGAGTCTATGATGTTACCGTGTGGGGCCCTCAGTGTAGGGCCTGTCAGCTTGCAGGTTCTGGACTCACAATATCAGTCTGAGTTCTCTTCAGCGGTTTGTTGCAGATCTCCTGATGCTTCCATTTTTCTCTTGTCTTTTTGCTCTGCTATCGTGGGTTGGCGCTTCTGTACTAGTCCCTGTCTACTGGGACACCTGGCAGGCCGCCATCCCTCCAGTCGCAAGCTTCGGTCAGCGTTCCAAAGAACCAGGTTTTTCTTCTGCCTCCACTCTCAATTTTGCCTGGTATAGCATTGCGTATTTTAGTTCACGGTTGCGCAATTCTTTTTTAACGTCCAAGAAGTTGCGTCGCTGTTTGGTCACTGCCGCTGTGTAGTCCGGATACATGGACACCGTGCTGTGGTCTACCTGGATTGGGGGTGCTATGCACGCCGCCTGTAGAATAGTGTCTCGATTCCAAAAGTTGAATATTCGTGCCAATATTGGTCTGGGGGGGCCCCGGCCGGGGCCTTCTCCCGGGTACTCGGTGGGCTCTCTCCACTGAAAAGAAGCTAGACAGTCCACGTGGCGGGAGTAGGGTTTTGATAAGGTCCTCTACAAAGAGATCTAGAGCTGGTCCCTTCACACTCTCCGGCACCCTGACCAGGCGCACATTGTTCCTCCTCGATCACCCTTCCTGGTCATCGAGTTTGACCGCCATTTGTTTCTGCGCCAGTTCCAGTTTTTGGATCTGTGTCTGCATTGCTACCGTGTCCGTAGAGAGAGCCGCTGTGGTGGTTTCCACTTCCGTTAGTCTTGTGCTCATCTTTGAGACATCTGCACGTAGTAGTGTGATATCTGTAGAGATCGTACCTATTGACGTTTGTACCTGTTATAGCGCGGCCATTACGTCCTGAAGGGTGATCTCCTTAAGTTTTTCAGGCAGTCGGCCATTTCTTTTTGCTGCGGGTTGTTCTTGTGTATCCTTCTAGTCTTTATGATAGGCATATTTTTCAAGTTTACAACTGGACGCCGTGCAATGCCCCTGGCCTCCCATGTCATCCGAGGCATGAAGTGACTCAGTAGGTCACTCCAGGGGAGGTTGGAGGGGGGAACCAGTAATCGCCGCTGCCTGCCGCGGGGACACTGTCCTCGTGCGGCCTTTTGGTTTTCCTGTTACCGGCAATGCTCACTCTCGGCTGGGCTTTGTCACTCAAGGTTTGGAGCCGGCTCGTCGTGGTTAGTTATTGTGTCACAAAGTCCGTTTGAGATGCCCTGGTGATCTTGCAGTTTTCTGGAAAGTGCACCACTGGCCACGTCTTTATAATGTCTCCTTAGTCTGTCTCCGGAGAATGGAGTCTCTGTGTTTCCGCCCTCAGGTGGAGCTGCAGCCGCCTATTTTTATCCCAAATTGGTGCCGGAATTGGATGCATGCTCTGTCATTCAGCTATGCGGACACACTGCACCACATCCTGGGGCTGCCAGAAGCGGCCTCATGCATTAAGTTTGAGCAGCGAGGCGGACAGCTCACATCACGGAGGATTTACCTACGCCCGGTCCAGTGCTCCGCCTCCTCTGCGCTGGCAGGTGCTCCCTCCCCACAGGCCCCCTTTGTCGCTCCCGCACCAGCAATTTTGATTGTGAGGAGTCTCTCTGCTATGCACGCGGCGGGAGGTATTGGTCTCGGTGGTCTCACCAGGACCGCACAGAAGTCGGCGAGGGCCCCCCTTGCCGGTATCCACATTTCCCCGCTATCCGCCGCACAGCTGGCATTTCACGTTCTTAGTTCATTTTCCAGCGCAGTTTGGAAACGGTGTCTTTGTCCCTCTTACCGGCCGGTGCACTCTGCTTCCAGGTGTTCCCCATTGTAGAGGAATAAGTTGCGTGGAGTGCTCCAACAATCACGGGAGGTCTGGGTCGTTTCTGCCCCCGCTGAGGTCGGCACTTGATTCACGAGAGGTCCCAGCTTCGTGCCTGTTTCAGGGCCGCATTCGTTCTCCACGGTCTCGTTGCTCGCCCGGGGTCCAAATGTTCAGCAGCTGTGTGGCTGATGTTCCGGAGCTACTGCACTCGTTTTGAGTGAGTTTAGTCGCCGGATAAATTACAGGATTGTCTGGGGAGAGCTCGTCAAGCATGGAGCTTCCCTAGGCTGCGGCCATCTTCGTTGGCTGCTAGCCATGCCCCCTAGACTACTGTTTAAGGGCGGGCAGAGAACTCTGCCCCGCCCACGGAGGGTGCGGAGATTTGCCTACTCCGCTTTCAGTGGAGAACACGGAGTAGGCAAATCTCCACACACTCCGCAGCGGAGCGGAGTTGGCCAGCCCCTGCCTCCAACCCCTCGTATTAACAATTAATTCTTCATTAATTCAAAGTACATTAAAAACACTTACCTGTACTGTGGTGTCCCCTTGCTGCCCTCCTCCTCTTCCTCTCCGTAGGTGGGTGATCCTTGCGAAAACTGCACTTGCGCACACGCCCACGCATTTCTTGCAACAAAATGCGCATGCACAGGCGTGTACACATGAGTCCTTTTTACAAGGATTACCCAGATGGCGAGGAAGAGGAGGAGGGTAGCCTGGGGATGCCGCAGTAAAGATAAGTGTTTTTTAATTTACTTTTAATTAATGTAGAATTAATTGTTAATAGGGGGTTAGAGGCGGGTGGCGGAGCAGAGTTCCACGGAGTTTGTTCCCAACTTCGTGGACCTCCGCATAGCCCTGCTACGCCAACTACACCCAGGGTTACTACTGCTTACAAAGTGCAAACTCTCCTCTTGTAGACTCACTCTAAAACCTCATACCATCAGAGGCTACTCTTTGCAAAGTGCAAACTCTCCTTTTGTAGACTCATTCAAAAACCTCAAGGCATCTGAGGCTATTCTTTACAAAGTGCAAACGCTCCTCTTCCAAACTCACTCAGAAAAACTCACGCAATCCGAGGCTTATCTTTAAAAAGTGAAAACTCTCCTTTTGTAGACTCACTAAAAAATTCACATCATCTGAGGCTACTCTTTACAAAGTGCACATTCGCCTATTCTAGAGTCACTCAGAAACTCAAACCATCTAAGGCTACTGTTTGGAAAGTGCAAACTCTCCTCTTCTAGACTCACTCTGAAATCATTCGATAGACTCTACTACCTGAGGAACCGCTCACGCCATCCCTACGCCAGCGCTGCTGCCACCGTTGTTCTTGGGCATCCCTTGCTGTTTGTCTCCCCCGCCATCACCATACTTTGCGGCCGAGAGCGGGGGGAGACTACAGCCCCCAAGCACCCCTGCGGCCGCTGACGCCGCCAACGCGCCCGGAGGCGCTTCAAAAACACGCGCCTTCCTCCGCGTCGCGGGACGCGCGCGGGCGGCGCCGGGCTAAGCCCGGGCAAAGGGCGGGCCCTCTACGGCCCTCATCGGCAGGAGGAGGCAGGGGCAGGGCTAGAAACGCTACATGAGCCATCTCTATCATTATGATTCAAGTCAGGCGAGCTTATACAAGACTTAATTTATAGTTGTATTTACATTTGTTCGAAATATACGTTATAATTTTACAAGCTATGCCTAAAAAATTTGGTGGAGCCCAACAAAACAAGATAAATAATTATCTTGTTCAGACTGTACAGAAAATTAATATGCAAAGGAGGGAGTCCTTGGGGTTGAGCCAATCTCCTGATTTGCTTTGTCTGTCCCCACCCACATTAGATACTACTTTGACAGATGAAATCATTACGCAAAATGCCACCACGTATGTTGATACCTTGCCCCAAATTATATCTGGTTCTCCGGATAAGGTAATCTCGGCCTTTGAGGGTCTACCCGTTGAGGGCAATACAGATAACTGCAGTGAAAATGACGACTTTGATCAAGATACAATGACTCAGGCCTCCGCTCTTGACCAATCTCCTCTAGGTCATGTAGCCAGACATAAGAAACATTGTACAAAGGTTCCTCCTAAGCGGGGTGGTTTACGCTCAGGGACAAAGCGGAAGAAGGCTATCACCCCAAAACGCATACAAGTGACTCACACTGAGGATCATCCTACTTGTCTTATTGAAGAAGCTCTTCTTGATAAAATTGCAGATCTTATCGAGACTAACATCAGCATCATTGTTAAACCTCTCTTATCTAAGATTGACAAACTGCAAGCTGAGGTTAAGAAGCTGGGCGCTTATCAAAACACAGTTGCAAGTGGCATTGAAAATATAACTACGTTAGTTACGGGTTTGGGCTATAATTCTAGGGGAGTTGTCGCCGGAAGTGCTTTGGGGGCTGGAGAAGGAAGTGAATTACTTGGGGAGAACTTATTGCCATCAACCCTGTCCGCTATCAGTGACGGCCCTATACTATCATGTCCCCCAACAAACCCAACCCCCCCGGCTAAAAACACTAATTGGGACTTGAAACCCAGATGGGGACAAGTTTCAAGGAATAACGCACCAGCTCCTCGCCACCATCCTTTTATGCCTAACCCTGATACCCAGCCTCTGGATTTGTTTAACCGCTTTATGCCACTATCTTCTATGGATCAAAATGACTGACTTTTGCCATGTCACAAAAACGACGTAGAGGGACCACATTTTGCTTCTGGCTCGTCAGTACAGTCCTTTGCAGGCGCCAGGACCTGCAAAATTATGAGCTGGAACATTGCTGGGCTTAGAACCAAATTCAAAGACAAGATCTGGTTGGATAAAATCAGGAACTATGATATTCTTGCTTTTCAGGAAACTTGGGTAACGCTAGATTGTTTGGCCTTAGATGGCTATGCTCATTTCTTTGTAGCTGCAGACCCAAGTAAAGCAGGAAGAGCAAGGGGCGGTTTGGCTGTATATATTTCACTTGACATCAAAGGTGAACCAAGGCATATCAAGTCTAAATCTAAAAACTGTTTAGCGGTAGAACTGACTTCACCAAATTGTAATCCTATTTTACTTGTTAATTTTTATAATTCCCCGTCGAGTCAATTTTTTAACGAGCACTTGTTATCCCTTGAGGACCTCTTATCCACTTATATTGAAAACAGTTGTCACAGGTATGAGGTGATTCTCATGGGAGATTTTAATATTCATCCCTGCCTGGCGGGTTGTCAGAGGGAAGCTGAGAAATTTCCTTTGTATTCCTCCTCGCCACATTTTGAACACACACCTAGCGGAGAGGCTTTGGAATTGCTCTTGGCTACCCTCAATCTTTATGAATCATGTACCTGCTCAAATGATCCGAGGTTACCGACATATGTGGGTAACGATTCTGGCTCTATCATTGACTATATTTTTGTTTCTTTAATATTTCTACCTGAAATATTTGCTTATAAGGTAGAAACTTCTGTTTTTAGTGATCACAACCCTGTGATTTTAGAGGTTTTAGCTCAAGGCGTCTTGGGAACTAGGAAGATTGACACACTGTGCGCGACAGACCTTGTGCTAAGAGATCAAAATCGGAGGCTCAAATGGGAACAAGTTACCTCAATAACTTTCCTACAGGAAACTCTGCCCAAAGTCGCCGGTGAAATTGCTATCTGTCTAGATAATACAAACCTCAGTGTCACTATGCTCGAGGCCTTTAGTGTTATTTGCCACCAAGTTAACTTAGATCTAACTGTAAAGGCAAAATCTAATAAAATAAAAGGTCCTAAATGGTTTGACACAAACTGTTCTAGGGCCCATTCAACACTTCTCAAGGCCCTAAAACTTAAACCTAGAGACAGAGCGCTGATAGCGCTACTGAGGAAACAGTACAATCTAGCTATTAGGAAGAGGAAATCTGAGATAAAAGACGAGGCCTGGAATGACTTATTACTGCCCGAGACACAGAAAGATAGCGGTAAATTTTGGGCAGTTATAAATCACCCATATTTTGTGGGATTAGATAATCAGAGAGCTGATTGCATAATTCCAGACGAACAGTGGGTGACACATTTTAGTAACATCTATAGCTATACTCACACCACTACAGAACGCGAAACTCCTCTCCTAAATTCGCTAACTCACATCTCTCCTTTTACTCAGGAAGAGGTGAAACAAGCAATCAAAGACACACTCTCCAAAAAGGCACCGGGGCCAGATGGGGTTCCTGCAGACTTCTTTAAGAGCGTTCCCGAACTTAGCTCAAAAATTTTAACTAATATTTTTAATGCTACAAGGGAGTTTATTTTCCCCTCTAGCTGGGCAATTTCGACCATTGTGCCAATCATCAAGAAAGGACAAAGGACAGACCCGGCCTGCTATAGGCCAATCTCTCTTATTGATTCGAGCGTTAAAATCTTAGGGAGAGTCCTCTTAGGTAGATTGACCTTGATTTTAGAAAGTAAGGGTATTTTATCTAATGTACAATACGGCTTTAGAACCAATAGAGGAACTTTAGACCAGTGCCTAAACCTAGAATTAATTTTAAATAAATATGTAATCGCCAAGGGGGGTTCATTATACATGGCCTTTATGGACCTCTCCTCAGCTTTTGATCTGGTCAACAGGTCAAAGCTGTGGGGGATCCTTTTGGCCGTGGGACTCGACCCCCCTTTGGTTGCATACCTAGCTGAGCTACACAAGGATCTTATGACCTCAGTTAGAGTCACTAGGGAAGGAAGATGCACTCGTCACTTTAGCTCAGAGAGGGGGGTTAGGCAAGGGTGTATACTCGCCCCCCTCCTCTTCACTTTATACATAAATGACCTTGAGGCGGAAATGTTAAAATCCCATAGTGACATCCCTCGTGCAGGTGAGACAAAGATACCCGTCCTCCTGTACGCGGATGACGCTGTTCTTTTAGCACGCTCCGGAGTTGCGTTGAACAAACTTCTTATTTCCTTTGGAGTTTTCATGTCATCTTTAGACATGAAAATTAATACAGAAAAATCACATGTGATGATTGCTGGACCTGCAGGTAGGAAAAGAAAGTCGCTAACATTTTATTGCGCAGGGAAGGAGGTTAAGAGAGTCCCTTCTTTTCCATACCTTGGTGTGACCTTCGATGAAAAGGGCACATGGGGCCCCCAGCTTTTGGTTAAAAGCAGCGCTGTCGCTAGAGCGGCCGCAGGGCTGCTTTGGTTTTGCTAAAAAACTGGGCGCCCGTCCCATGGAAAGCATCATCAAAGTTTATAAAGCAAAATGTTTGTCAGTTGCCCACTATGGCTCTGCTATTTGGGGATATACTAGCTCTGTCAAAATACAGAACGTAGAAAATAAATTTTTGAGATCTCTGCTTTCTGTTCCCCAATCAACTCCGATTTTTTCATTGCATACAGAGTTAGGTTTGGGCTATATATCTGACACCCTAAAATTAGCCCCAGTGACTGGCTGGTTAAAAACTTGGCTCAACCAGGAGCTTACTCTAAATCATATCATTTTAAAAGATTGTTTAGCCCTGGATAGAGCCCTTAATATTCCATGGGTAAGACAAGTGAAAACCCAGCTTACTCTAGCAGGTCGTCCGGAGCTTTTTTCATCTCCGGAGGGAATAACCCATGAAGACTTAAAACCAGTCAAAAACACTTTATTAAATTTATACGCTCAGGAGAGGGAAGAAACAGAGCTGAAAAAAATTATGGTAAGGAAACACTGTTTGCTTTCCTCCGTCCCAGGAATGGAACCATACCTTTTGTCGGTTACAAATCCTTACCACCGTTTTCTCTTAACAAGATTTCGCTTTGATTTAATCCATTTTATACTGGCCGATTTCAGAACCTGGGCTAGACCTGATGATGCTGAACCATGTGACTGCGATCATTTTTCTACGCAGGACACAATGCACTTTATTATGTTTTGCGGTCATTATAATGAGATCAGAAAAAGATATTTGTTCCCTATTTTACGTAATCAGGGCTTTATTCAGGTAAAACCAGCCCTGCTGTTTTTGCAACTTCTTCCTAACACAAAAGTAGCTTTTTCAGTTGCTAGTTTTTTAGTTGCAGGAGCACGTTTAAACAAGCTTCGTATAAGGCACAGGCACTTTATCTCTGATTAATGATTTCTCTCTTTACTCAAATGAGTTTGTGATTCAAGAAACCCTTCTTTTAAATTTTTTCTGTTTTTAAATATTTATGCATATTTTATTGTAAAATTTTGTTCTTTCATAATGATTGTTTGTTAAAATTTGTGATCTGATGAAATGGTGACATGTATTTTTGCTTGCTCTTTTATGATTTTTATTAATCGAATAAAGATAACTGACTGACTGACTGACTCATGTCATCTGAGGCTACTCTTTACAAAGTGCAAACTTCACTTTTATAGACTCACTCAGAACCTCATGCCATCTGAGGCTACTCTTTACAAAGTACAAACTCTCCTCTTCTAGACTCACTCAGAAACTCACACCATCTCTGGCTACTCTTTACAAATGACAAACACTTCTCTTCTAGGCTTACTCAAAAACTGACACCATCTGAGGCTACTTTTTAAAAAGTGAAAACTCTACCCTTTTAGACTCACTCAAAAATGCACACCATCTCAGGCTACTCTTTACAAAGTGCAAACTCTCCTCTTTTAGACTCACTCAAAAACTCAAACTATCTGGCAGACGATACTCTTTACAAAGTGCAAACGCTTCTCTTATAGACTCACTCAGAAACTCACGCCATCTGAGGCTACTCTTTACCAAGTGGAAACTCTCCTCTTCTAGACACACTCAGAGACTCATGCTGTCTGAGGCAACTCTTTCCAAAGTGCAAATTCTCCTCTTCTAAACTCACTCAAAAACTCACACCATTTCAGACTACTATTTACAAACTGCAAACTCTACATTTGTCGACTCACTAAAAACTCACACCATCCATGGCTACTATTTACAAAGTGCAAATTGTCCTCTTGTAGACTAACTCAAAACTCACGCCAACTGGATGCTCTCCTCTTCTACACTCACTCAGAAACTCTAACTATAAGAGGCTACTGTTTACAAAGTGTAAACTTTCCTCTTCTATACTTACTCGAAAATTCACACCATCTCAGGCTACTCTTTACAAAGTGCAAACTCTTTTCTTCTAGACTTACTCACAAACTGACACCATCAGATGCTACTTTTTAAAAAGTGCAAACTCTTCCCTTTTAGACTCACTCAAAAACTTACACCATCTCAGGCTACTCTTTACAAACTTCAAACTCTACTCTTCTAGACTCACGCAGAAACTCACACCGTCTGAGGCTACTCTTTACAAAGTGCAAACTCTCCTCTTTTAGACACACTCAAAAATTCACTCCATCTGAGGCTACTCTTTAAAAAGTGCAAATCTTCCTCTTCTAGACTCACTCAGAAACTCACACCATCTGAGGCTACTTATTACAAAGCACAAACTCTCTTCTTGTAGACTTACTCTGAAAATCATGCCACCTGAGACAACTCTCTGCAAAGTGCAAACTTTCCTCTTCTAGACTGACTCAGTAACTCACACCATCTGAGGCTACTCATTACAAAGTGCAAGCTCTCCTCTTCTAGACTGCCTCATAAACTCACACCATCCAAGGCTACTGATTACAAAGTGCAAACTCACCACTTGTAGACTCAATCAAAAAGATCAAGCCATCTGAGGCTATTCTTTAGAAATTGCAAACTCTCCTTTTCTAAACTGACTCAAAAACCTATCATCTGAGGCTACTCTTTACAAAGAGCAAACTCTCCTCTTCTAAACTCACTCACAAACTTACTCACTACAAAATTCACACCATCTCAGACTACTCATTACAAAGTGCAAACTCTCTTCTTAAACTCACTCAAAAACACACACCATCCTAGGCTACTCTTTACAAAGTGCAAACTGTACTTTTGTAGAGTCACTAAAGAAAACACACCATCCAAGGCTACTATTTACAAAGTGCAAATTCTCCTCTTGTAGACTCACTCAAAAACTCACGCCATCTGAGGCTACTCTTTACAAATCGGAAACTCTTCTCTTCTACAATCACTCAGAACCTCAAACAATTGGAGTATCCTCTTTCCAAAGTGTAAACTCTCCTCTTCTATACTTACTAAAAAATTCACCCCTTCTGATGCTCCTCTTTTACAAAGTGCAAGCTCTCCTGCTGTAGACTCACTCAGAAAGTCAGGCCATCTGAGGCTACACTTTGCAGAGTGTAAACTCTCCTCTTCTAGACTGACTCGGAAACTCACGCCATCTGAGGCTACTAAATACAAAGTGCACACTTTCCTCTTCTGCACTCATTCAAAAACTCACGCCGTCTGAGGCTACTCTTTATAAAGCGTAAACTCTCCTCGAGAGACTCACTTTGAAACTCACACCATCTGAGGCTACTCATTGGAAAGTGCAAACTCTCTTCTTGGAGACTCACTCAGAAACCCATGCCAACTGAGGCAACTCTCTGCAAAGTGTAAAATTTCCTCATCTAGACTCACTCAGAAATTTACACCATCTGAGGCTACTCATTACAAAGTGGAAACTCTCCTCTTCTAGACTGACTCGTAAACTCAAACCATCTAAGGCTACTCTTTAAAAAGTGCAAACTCTCCTCTTGTATACTCACTCAAAAACCTCATACCATCAGAGGCTACACATTCCAAATTGCATACTCTCCTCTTCTAGACTCACTCAGAAACTCATGCTGTCTGAGGCTACTCTTTACAAATTGTAAACTCTCGTCTTCTAGACTCACTGAGAAACTCACACAATCTGAGGCTACTCTTTACAAAGTGCAAACTCTCTCTTGTAGACTCACTCAGAAATGCAAACCATCTGGTAGAGACTACTCTTTACAAAGTGCAAACTCTCTTCTTCTAGACTCACTCAGAAACTCACTCAATCTAAGGCTACTCTTTATAAAGTGCAAACTCTCTTCTTGTAGATTCACTCAGAAACTCACGCCATCTGGCGCAGACTACTCTTTACAAAGAGCAAACTCTCCTCTTCTAAACTCACTCAGAATCTCACACCATCAGTCAGAGGCTACTGTTTACAAAGTGCAAACTCTCCTCTTATAGACTCACTCAGAAACTCACTCCATCTGAGGCTACTCTTTATAAAGTGTAAACTCTCCTCTTCTAGACTCACTCAGAAATTCACGCCATCCGAGGCTACTCTTTATGAAGTGCAGACTCTTCCCTCCTAGACTCACTCAAAGACTCACACGATCTGAGGCTACTCATTACAAAGAGCAAGCTCTCCTCTTGTAGACTGACTCGTAAACTCACACCATCCAAGGCTACTGTTTACAAAGTGCAAACTCTCCTCTTTTAGACTCACTCAAAAACCTCATACCATCAGAGGCTACTCTTTGCAAAGTGCAAACTCTCCTTTTGGAGACTCATTCAAAAACCTCAAGCCATCTGAGGCTATTCTTTACAAAGTGAAAACTCTCCTCTTCTAAACTGTTAGTATAGAAAAATTCATGTTTGCACATTGTTCTATGTAGGTTAGCATTTGTGGTGCAATTTTCTATGTAAGGGGCCATTTTGACTTTTAATTGAAACTAATCCTTCGTCATTTCTGAGAAGAGGCCTCAGTTAGGTTTTATTTCCCTGAGGCTGGGATTCACTTAAAAAATGAATACATTGTTCTTATTAGCACATACCTTTCCCACTAGATAGAGGCCTTCTCCCACTTATATAGTGGCTGCAACGGGCAGAGCGACCTTGAGTAGTAGATAGTGTGTGCCCGGCCTCAGAATCGAAACTTACTCTCTGTACTTCACTGTTTTACTGCATTTGTTTGGAAAATTCCATTGTGGGTGTGCCTTCATTGGTTCAGAAATGTACATAATGTATCTTTATGCTTGCTGATGTCAGTCCCTCTGCAGCACTCCTAGTGACTAGGCAGACTGGGCTCTGCTCTGAGTGTACTTTGAATAAACAGTTATTGGTTTGTATTATCGACTGTCTGACCGACTCTTCATTTAGTGTGGAAGGCTGAGAGGTGGTCATTAGTGACCCGGGTGACTCTAAACGGGTAACTTTCTTCAAAATTCACTCAAAAACCTCATACCATCTGACGCTACTCTTTACACAGTGCAAACTCTCCTCTTCTAAACTCACTCAAAAACCTCAAAATATCTGAGGCTATTCTTTACAAAGTGAAAACTCTTCTTTTGAAGAATCACTAATAAATTCATACCATCCGAGGCTACTCTTTGCAAAGTGAAAACTCTCCTCTTCTAGACTCACTCAAATACTGAAACCATCTAAGGCTATACTTTAGAAAGTGCAAACTCTCCTCTTCCAGACTCAATCTGAAACATTATGCCGTCTGAGGCTACTCTTTACAAAGTGCAAACTTCACTTCTCTAGACTCATTCAGAACCTCATGCCATCTGAGGCTACTCTTTACAAAGTACAAACTCCCCTCTCCTAGACTCACTCAGAAACTGACACCATAGGAGGCTACTTTTAAAAAGTGCAAACTCTCCCCTTTTAGACTTACTCAAAACCTCACACCATCTCAGGCTACTCTTTACAAACTGCAAACTCTCCTCTTCTAGACTCACTCAGAACCTCACACCGTCTCAGGCTACTCTTTACAAAGTGCAAACTTTCCTCTTCTAGACTCACTCAGAAACTCATGCCACCTGAGGCTACGCTTTACAAAGTTCAAACTCTCCTCTTCTAGACTTACTCAGAAACTCACACCATCTGAGGCTTCTCTTTATAAAGTGCAAACTTTTCCCATCTAGACTCACCCAAAAACACACACCATCTGAGGCCACTCTTTACAAAGTGCAAACTCTCCTCTTCTATACTCACTCAGAAACTCACTACATCTGAGGCTACACTTTCCAAAGTGCATACTCTCCTCTTCTAGACTCAATCAAAAACTCACACCATCTGCCAGAGACTACTCTTTATAAAGTGCAAACTCTCCTCTTCTAAACTCACTCAAATTCTCACGCCATCTGAGGCTACTTTTTACAAAGCGCAAACTCTCTTCTTGTAGACTCACTCAGAAACTCACACCATCTGGCAGAGACTACTCTTTACAAAGTGAAAACTCTCCCCTTCTAGACTCACTCAGAAACTCATGCCATCTGATTTGATTTGATTTGGAAATGTATATAGCACATGTTTGCCCTAAGGCGTATAGGCACTGCGCGGTAAGTTGCCAGACAAAAAAACAGAAAGATAGAGGTTTAGTTAGAGAACAGCCAGGTTTTTAGTGCTTTTCTAAAGGAAAGCAACATTAGGCTGTTTTTTATATCAGTTGGGAGTGAGTTCCACAATTTCACCGGGCCCAGAACAAAGCTTCTTCCTCCCCAACATTACTTGTTGAATCTTGGGGTTTGAAGGAGTTTGCTCTGTGCTAATCTTAGATTTCTAGTTGGAAAGTACCAGGTGAGGTGTTGTTTCAGGTACTGAGGACCATTCCCGTGCAAAGCCGTGAAAGCTAAACATAAGGATTTAAAGTCTACCCTTTTTTTCACAGGGAGCCAGTGTAGCTTTCTTAATCCCTAGAAATAGACTGGAATTTCAGAATGTCCACCAGCAATCTAGCGGCTGCATTCTGCACCCTCTGTAGTTTGAGCATACGCTGTTTTTGTAAGCCCATATACAGGGCATCACTGTAATCAAGTCTAGCCAGGGCTAGAACTGTCACAAGTGTTTTCACTGACTTTGGTGGAATAAAAGACCAAACGTTCCTAGTTGTCTTTAGAGTCAGGATCACCTTAGATGAAACCTTATTAATCTGGTGTTGAAAGGTCAGGTTATCATCAAAGATGACGCCAAGATTCTTCACCTTCTTGACTGGGACCGAAAAATCATCCAGGCTGGCTGGCCACCAACTATGCGACCAGAAGGATGTGTCAGAACCCAGCAGGAGTACCTCTGTTTTTCCCCCATTCAGCTTTAGACAGTTAGAGCTCATCCACTGATTCACACAGGAGATGCAATGGTTAAAGCGGTCAGCTGTTTCCTCCAAATTACTGAAGATAGACACCACCAACTGAGTATCGTCCACGTAGGAAATCACGGAGAAACCAAACTGCCTAATTATACCTGCCAAGGGGGTCACATATATATCGGATAATGTGGGGCTCAGTGAGGAGCCTTTAGGCACCCCACATGGAATTGTGAACTACTCTGAGAAGGAAGTTCCGAGCTGAACATACTGAAACCTATTGTTCAAATGGGATTTAATCAGTTTGAGGGCAGAATCCTTAACCCAAGGTTCTGTAAACCTACTGATCAGAATATGATGATTTACGTGTCAAAATCCGCTGATAAATCCAATACTATCAGAGCGGCATTGGCACCCGAATCTAGTATTGCTCTGAGCTCCTCTGCTGCCATAAATAAGGCTGTTTCTGTACTATGCTCTTTTCAGAAACCATTTTGTGATGATTCTAACAGATCTGCTGATCCTATGTAGTCTGTTAATTGGATGTATAGATGTTTTGCCAGGATCTTAGTAGGGAACAGTATCCTGGAGATTGGTCTGTAACACCTAGTGTCACTGGGATCCAGATTAGATTTTTTTAGGATTGAGACTGTCTTCCAAGAGTCAGGAAAGATACCTGTGCTAATAATCTCCTTGAAAAGTATACTAAGTTGCTCACTGATGAGGTCAGCTGCCAACTGAAATACTTTTGGGGGGCAAGGGTCTGAGGGTGCTCCGGCCTTTGATGTTTTCACCACCTGGGATATCTGTTCAATGTTTGGTGGATCAAAGGACAACAAAAAATTATCGGAGGTGGAGAGTACATCGGCTGATGTGTTGCCTATACAACCGGTGCCCTTGTCTATAAGGGAACCATAGACGGTCTCTATCTTATCCTTGAAGATTCGAGCGAGTATGTTGCAAAATTCCACACTACTGTCCCCGTAGGTTGTTTCTGGTAATTTAACTTGCCTCTTTAAGGTTGCAAAGAGTACTTTGCTAGAGTTACCAGCCTCCAGAATTCTCTCTGAAAAATACTCGCTTTTTTTGCCATTATCATTTTCTTGTAATCAGTCAGTGTCTGTGCATATAATATTTTATCTGACACACTGTACTGCCTTCTCCATTGTCTCTCTGACTTTCTACATAGTTGGTTTTGAGCTCTTGGTGCGTCACAGAACCAAGGTTCAGAGTTTTTTTTTTTTTCGCTTAGTGGTGGCTAATGTGTCTCCTGCTGCTTTGATCCAGTTGGTAAATCTACCTGTTGCCAGATTCACCTCAGTAGTTAAGTCAGGCTTTGAGTTTGACAGAGCTGACTGCAGTAACTGGGGGTCGATGTTCATCCAATTATGCCCTATTAGAGCTCTATGAGGATTATGGGGACACGGAATGTGGTGTGTGGTGGTTCCTGTAACAATATGGCTTCATGATCTGACCATGTGATTGGCAAAACCTCTCAAATGTTCAAACCGGGATTAGATGTAAAAATGCCATCTAATGTCTGTCCAGCGCCGTGTGTAGAGTGCTTGACAATCTGTCTTAACGAGACACTGGCCGTCATGTCCACAAGAGAGGCTGTGTTGTGATCTACTGATTTTTCTAGGTGGTAAATAAAATCTCCCAATATCGAAAAGTCCTCTGTATCAATACTAGATTTGATAGCAGGGCTGATGGCATCCGCGAAACAGTTTTTTGCACCAGGAGGTCTATACAGCAACAGTCCTTTAAAATTATAATTTTCGCTAAGGGTGATTCTAAAGGATAGTAGTTCACAGTCTGGGCAACTTCCTGTCGGGGAACCCTTTATTGTCAAAGTGTCTTTGATAATGATTGCTAGTCCCCCACCCCTTTTGTCTTGTCCATCACTTCAAATTATTGTAAATCCTGTAGGAATTGCTAAAGATAGATCGGGTTCAGAGGTGCTCTCCGCCCAGGTTTCGGTCATAAAAGCCATGTCAATCTTGTGAGAAGTTATCATTTCTGCGAATTCTAGGTTATGTTTATTAAGGGACCTAGCATTGATAAGCAAACCATGGAACGTCTTGGGAGAGGGTGACTGTTGGGGATATACCTGTGTGACACAAATGCAGGCTCTTGTTTTCCTAAATTGCAATTTTAATAAGCCATCTGAGGCTACTTTTTAAAAAGTGTAAACTCTCATCTTCTAAACTCACAAAAAAACTCACACCATCTCACGATACTCTTTACAAAGTGCAAACTCTACTTTTGTAGACTCACTAAAAACTCACACCATCCAAGGCTACTATTTACAAAATGCAAATTCTCCTCTTGTAGACTCACTCAAAAACTCACGCCATATGAGGCTACTCTTTACAAAGTGGAAACTCTCCTCTTCTATACTTACTCAAAAATTCACGACCTCTGATACTCCTTTTACAAAGTGCAAGCTCTCCTCTCGTAGACTCACTCAGAAACCCACACTTTCTGAGGATACACTTTGGAAGGTGCCAACTCTCCTCTTCTAGACTCGCTCAGAAATTCAAACACTCTGAGGCTACTCATCACAAAGTGTAAACTCTCCTCTTCTAGACGGACTCGGAAATTCACGCCATCTGAGGCTACTCATTACAAAGTGCGAACTCTCCTCTTCTAGACTTACTCAAAAACTCACACCATCTGAGGCTACTCATTACAAAGTGTAAACTCTCTTCTTCTAGACTCACTCAGAATCTCACACCATTTGAGGCTACTCATTACAAAGCGCAAACTCTCTTCTTGTAGACTCACTCAGAAACTCACGCCATCTGAGGCAACTCTTTGCAAAGTGTAAACTTTCCTCTTCTAGACTCACTCTGAAACTCACACCACCTCAGGCTACTCATTACAAAGAGCAAATTCTCCTCTTCTAGACTCACTCAGAAACTCACAGCATCCAAGGCTACTGATTACAAAGTGCAAACTCTCCTTTTGCAGACTCATTAAAAAACCTCATGTCGTCAGAGGCTACTCTTTGCAAAGTGCAAACTCTCCTTTTCAAAACTCACTCAAAAACGTCATACCATGTGAGGCTACTCTTTACAAAGTGCAAACTCTCCTCTTCTATACTCACTCAAAAACCTCAAGCCATCTGAGGCTATTCTTTACAAAGTGAAAACTCTCCTTTTGAAGACTCACTAAATAATCACACCATCTGAGGCTTCTCTTTACAAAGTGCAAACTCTCCTCTTTTAAACTCACTCAGAAACTCATGCCATCTGAGGCTACTCTTTGCAAAGTGCAAACTCTCCTCTTCAAGACTCACTCATAAACTCACGCCGTCTGAGGCTACTCTTTACAATGTGGAAACTTCACTTTTATTGACTCACTCAGAACCTCACGCCATCTGAGGCTACTCTTTACAGAGTGCAATCTCTAGTCTTGTAGACTCACTTAGAATCTCACGCCATCTGAGGCTACTCTTTACAAAGTGCAAACTTTGGGCCCGATTCACAGAACTAACTTAAGACAAAATCCTAAACTTACTACTTTTGGTATTCACAGAAGTTAGGATTTTGTCTTAAGTTTATCTTAAGACAAACTTAAGACAAACTTAAGACAAACTTAAGACAGACTTAAGACAAACTTAAGACGGACTTAAGACAGGCTTAGGTTAGGATTTTGTCTTAAGTTTGTCTTAAGTTTGTCTTAAGTCTGTCTTAAGTCTGTCTTAACTCTGTCTTAAGTCTGTCTTAAGTCTGTCTTAAGTCTGTCTTAAGTCTGTCTTAAGTTTGTCTTAAGTTTGTCTTAAGTCAAACTTAGGACAAAATCCTAACTTCTGTGAATACCAAAAGTAGTAAGTTTAGGATTTTGTCTTAAGTTAGTTCTGTGAATCGGGCCCTTTGCTTTTATAGACTCACTCAGAACCTCACACCCTCTGAAGCTACTCTTCACAAATTGCAAACTCTCCTCTGCTAGACACTCAGAAACTCACGCCATCTGAGGCTACTCTTTACGAAGTTCAAACTCTCCTTTTCTAGTCCCATCTAGGGTTACAAACAAAAATCAGTCTTGGGCTCCTCCTTGGCCAGCGTTGCCAAAATATGTAACTCTAAATGGCAGAAATTTGCACCAACCTCTGCTTTGAGTCTTTGTAAAGAGAACGAAATACCTCCTGATCCAGAAATATTTCATAAACCACGAGGTACTTCATACTATACCCCTTTTAAGCCTTCCGTTATTATGTTCCTCTAAGATCTGGATAACAGGCCTCATCAGAGCAGAACCTCTGACCTTCTGGCCAGACTCCTTGCTCTTCGACCCTGTAGCTCCGGGGTCGTGCTGCTGCCACCTACTCAGCGCCATTAGGGGTTTGAGCCTGGCGTCGGTATCATTCTCTGTATTGTGATTTTTCTGATTCCTCGTGTCTTTTTGTGCCTGTGCTCTTTGTTGTTGTCATTCCTGTGATTACTTGTGCCTTTATCCTGTTTTTTCGTTTTCTGCCTATGTCCTTTGTTGGTGTCATTCCTGTGATTACTTGTGCTTTATTATTTTTTCGTTTTCTGCCTGTGCCCTTTCTTCTGGTCCTCTGTGCCTGTTTTCCTCCCCCTTTCCTGCCACTGCTGCCCCTGCAACCCCCCCCCCTGTCGATCCCGCTTCCCGCCTTCCAGCTCCGCTTTCCCTCCCCCTCCCCTATTTAATGGTAGCTGCTGTGCGGCCGTGCGCAGCGGGAACGTCCCTGACGTGCCAAATGCGCACCAAAGGCAAGCCTGTCTGCGCCCGTCCGTGACTCAACCAGCGCCAGGGACCCTGGATCTGCAACCCTCCACTGCTACAACTCCGCTGCCCTCCTAGCACTCAACCCCGGAAGACACAACAACTGCCAGCGGGCAACAAATAACACCACCCACAGCCACCACCGGACAACTCCACTTCCAGATACAACCCAGCCCTAGAACCACACTTTGCGGCTCCCTCGCCTACAGACCCCCCAGATCACAAGCCTCATTTGCCACTACCATCGCTGACCTCATCGCACCCCACACAATCGCCTCCATGGACTACATACTCATTAGAGACCTAAACTTCTACCTCGACGACCCCAACTCCACCACCCTCCTGGACAACCTCGCCAACAACAGACTGAAACAGCTCGTCACCAGGCCCACGCACAAGGCAGGACACACCCTTGACCCCATCTTTGAAGGAGAGAACAACATCTACTTCAGCCACACCACGCAACCCCCTTGGACGGACCACCACTGCGTATATTTCCATGTCGACAAACCCATGCCATCTAAACCTGCACAGCACCCTCCATGAAGTAACTGGAGCAAACATGTAATCAGGAGAGGGGGGACAAGAGAGCTGGTTGTTTAAAGAGGTCCTGTTCTAATGCTCCCGGGGGTCTACGTAGGAAAAGACAGGTAAGGGCAGTTCCTCTAAATGGCCAATTTGGAAAAGATCGTGATGATTTTACTGTTGAATCTGATCTGGGAAGGGAAAATTAAATTTCAGATCTTGTTGCCCTCACACACCTGTTAGGGTGTCATGCTTCATCATTGGGCGCTCCTCGTCGGACCGGCGCTGCAATGTCCAACGGGCCTGGTGGCATCTTTAGCGGAGATCTTTTGATCTGAGAACGCCGTTTTGTGTGAAGACCATGTGTATGACTGTGGAGGGTAATAGCTCCTAAGAATGTGGGAATTCGGAAAAACTAAAATAGACCCTGGCCCCTCAGTAATTTTAATTAGGTTAAGTAGGGCTGGGACTAGGTAAAACCAGGGAGGATACTCAGGTGATTCTAGGTATCAGGGTAGCCTATAGTTGACAGGGGTCAACATGTTTCGTGTCATGGATGCTCAAACTCGAGCGACACTTCTTCAGGACCGTGGGACCAATTATAAGTACATATACCACAATTTCTTATAACGGGGTACTTAAGGTCAACCACATGTAAAGCTGAACCTAAATATGGTACAGAATAGATGGCTCCGCCTAAACAGAGGGAGACAAAAAGTAGAGGACAAGCAGAAGCCACCCATTAGCAGCTTAGTCAAGAGATAAGGGTCCAAACGTCATGGTGAGGTGTCAATTATCTCCTTCACAGGACCAAGGTTTCTACTCTCAATAACGAACTAGTTAGAGAGAGGACATTAAAAGTTTGAACTAGTACATATAAAACACAACTAAATTTGATCAAGCAGTGATAAATGACTAAATTCCCCTTAAAAGTCACAAGAAAATTTCAGGATATCGATCTTACCTCAGAGTGAGGGGGTCAGAGCTTCTTAGGTGAAGGAGTAGCAACCGGACCACTGGAACGGTCCCACTGTGACAAAGATATAAGCATCGCAAAATAACATGCTGTACAACATGTCAATGAAATACTCTATCACTATTAAGAGCGTGGGATGTGTTGCTCGGGGTGGTCAATATGCTACTTAGTGCCAATCTGTTCTCTCCTCACATCAGGAATAATGCAAAGTGGTAAGGGCTAAGTAGTCTAGTACACACTAGTGATGGTTGGTGTCTAGAAAGAAAGTGGTGATAGTCATGGAAATCCGTGGGTGTAGACTAACACGATATAACAGAGTCCGCAGCGGTGGGATGTAGTAACACACACTCGTGGAAGAGATGTGTCTGGATCGCAACAGGTACGATCTCCGTTAATTAAACCTGACACGATACGCGAGGTTGACTATAGGTGTGGTATACATAGTGGTGTTCCTCCGATTACAAAGTGCATAATAGTATTGGTGGAAAAGACGTCCTAATCTGTGAACACCAAGTGTTGCCCAGCCCATTACGAGTTGCGTACTGTGGCCAAACAAGTGCGGGCGGAACAAACCCATAAGTTGAGTATGTGGTGCTCATATTTACCCTTGGATAGAGCTCCGGTCGGGACTTAGTGGCGATCGCATCGCATACAGTGAGCGTAGTTAGAGACTTACCCAAAAAGTAGCGGGGGGCAGGCCAAAACAGGACGTGTCTGCTCCTCACCTGAATATTACCGGTACCGGATTCACTTCCTGTATTTAACCGACAACTCAGTTGCGAGGTCTCGCGAGACTCTCCGGAGGGCGACATCTTGTCCCAGGAGTGGTGCCTGACCTAGGATTTCGAAACCCTTTGCGAACTAAATGGTGTGGTACGGGGAAGATACAGACGTTGAAATACAACGTTATATCTTGACAGAATGTTATGTTTGGATAAAAACTATCGGTTTCCACAGATCTGGATACTGAATATGGCATGTTGCAAACCCAATAATAATAAAGGTTACTAGGGGCTAGTAGTGGCCGTGTAGTCATCGAATAACCCAGGTAGAATCCAGAGGGTGCTCTCCCTTACAGAAGTAGCAAGGTGTATAATAAGGAACGTTACATCACTACCCAGGGAAGGAGACGTAATTTATGTGTAAGATACACAGGGTATGGTTAGGTGATATAAACCAAGGAGTATAGACACTTGTTTATATACACGTTATTTCTATGTATATATAGAGACAGAAGTTTTTTGATAAGGAATAATACGATACCATTAGAGGCCCCGAGACATTACACCACCGTCATGTTAATGGAGGTGTAGTACTGAGAGAGCCATGTGTAGTAGGTGTTTTATCAAGTTAGTTCTGTCCACGGAATTTCGTCGTTAAGACCCCTTTCTTGCGTGGATAAGCGAAAAATCCATCTCTGTTCAGTTTCAAAAAGTTTCTCGTGAGACCATGAGGGGTTACTTTCAATCACGGTCCATTGTAAATCATTGTGTCCATGCGGGTGAGTGAGGTAGTGTGTACTCAGTTTTGTCGTTGATCTTCCACACCGTATATTGCTGCGGTGTTCCATAATTCTTGTCTTTACTGGGCGTGTTGTCATGCCGACGTATCTTAATTTGCAGGGGCAAGTAATTAAATAAACGCAATTGTTGGAATTACAGTTAGTATGATTTTTCTGAGTCCAGACTTTGCCTGTTTCAAGAGTAAGTTCTTTGGTTGCCTTGGTAAGGTCACACACTCCGCATTGTCCGCAGGGATAATGTCCCCGTACGGGATCCATATCCCACAGGGTCCTTTGTTTTGTTGGTTTTTCAATCTTAGGACGGGTATGTACTAGGATGTCACGTAGGTTGCTTGTGCGTTTGTTCGCAAATCTTGGAGGGGGTAAAGCCACTTTTCCCGTAGTCAGGATCTTCCGTTTCTTTTTTATGATCTTCTGGATCATATTAGATTCTGGTGTGAACGTTGTCACGCATGTCAGTGATTCATCAGTAGACATAATTTTTGGTTCCAGCCGGGATTCTCGGTTGTTGTTGAGTGCTCGTTTGTTTGATCTTTTTACAATAGATGTGGGGTAGTCTCGAGTCTTCAATTGGTGACTGAGAATGGCCGCTTCCTTTTTGTAATCGCTGGTCTTTTCGCAGTTCCTGCGAAGACGGAGGAACTGTCCGAAGGGTAGGTTGTCCCTTAAGGCTTTTGGATGATAGCTTCCATATAATAATAAGCTATTCCGATCTGTGGGTTTTTTGAAAGTCTTGGTAGATAACCCGCCATCTTGTAAGGTTATGGTAAGGTCTAGGAAGTGGATCTCTGTGGAGGAAACAGAACGGGTGAACCTCAAGTATGGGTCCAGGGAGTTGACCCATGTGAAGAATCTGTCACACGTCTCACTATCACCTTTCCATAGGATCAAGATGTCGTCAATGTAGCGTTTCCACAATACAATGTTGTCGCGAAAGATGTTATCTGTCAGGTGAAGATGTTCGAAATCAGCTACATAGAGACAGGCCAGGCTTGGAGCAAAGGTACTGCCCATACAAGTACCTTGGGTTTGGTGGAAGAACTGGTCTTTGAATTGGAAGTAACTCTCACACATAGCTATTGTTGCGCACTCCATAATGAATGACACTGGTGTAGTAGAGGTCCAGTCTTCTTTAAGAAGAAGTTCTTCAATCACTCTAAGGGTTGCAGTTTGAGGAATATTTGTATAGAGTGCCTCCACATCCAATGTCATAAGGAGATTCAATTGATTGTTGGTATTGAACTCAGATATGAGATTCAAAACATCCCTGGTGTCCTGTAGGTACGATGGTATACGTTTCACCAGGGGGCGAAGAAAGTGATCACAAAATTTGCTGAGGGGTTCTAAGACTGAGCCGATCCCTGATACTATAGGGCGTCCAGGGGGTGGATTTTGGCCTTTGTGATTCTTGGGGAGCGTGTAGAACGCTGGTATGCGTGGTTGTGAGTTCACCAGGAAGTCGGCCTCGTTTTTGGAAATCCAGCCCTGAGTTTCTGCAGACTCCACGATAGATTTTATCCTCGTCATCAACTTCCCTGTAGGGTCCGCCGTTATTCTCTTGTAGTACTTCTCTTGTGAGAGTTGGCGTAGGCACTCGTTGTCATAATCTGTAGTGTTCATTAGGACAATGGCACCACCCTTGTCTGCCGGTTTTATTGTAATGGTAGGGTCTTCATTAAGGGTCTTTATGACCTCTCTCTCAGCTTTTGGAAAGTTGTCGTAGTGTGACCTTGTGGGGATGTTATTCATTTCTTTCAAAACTGCTTGTTCAAAGGTTAACACCTCATGAGGAACCATCCCATCATGTGGTGTAAATGTTGACGGTGGACGCAGGCCTGAATCCATGGATTCCTGGGGGGTCTTGTCTTGAAAGAAGGCCCTTAGGCGTATCTTTCTAAAGAAGTTATGGAGTTCTTTATGTTGAAGAAAATGGTCCACACGTGGAGTAGGTACAAATCCTAGAACACTACAGATTATGACAACGAGTGCCTACGCCAACTCTCACAAGAGAAGTACTACAAGAGAATAATGGCGGACCCTACAGGGAAGTTGATGACGAGGATAAAATCTATCGTGGAGTCTGCAGAAACTCAGGGCTGGATTTCCAAAAACGAGGCCGCCTTCCTGGTGAACTCACAACCACGCATACCAGCGTTCTACACGCTCCCCAAGATTCACAAAGGCCAAAATCCACCCCCTGGACGCCCTATAGTATCAGGGATCGGCTCAGTCTTAGAACCCCTCAGCAAATTTTGTGATCACTTTCTTCGCCCCCTGGTGAAACGTATACCATCGTACCTACAGGACACCAGGGATGTTTCGAATCTCATATCTGAGTTCAATACCAACAATCAAGTGAATCTCCTTATGACATTGGATGTGGAGGCACTCTATACAAATATTCCTCAAACTGAAACCCTTAGAGTGATTGAAGAACTTCTTCTTAAAGCAGACTGGACCTCTACTACACCAGTGTCGTTCATTATGGAGTGCGCAACAATAGCTATGTGTGAGAGTTACTTCCAATTCAAAGACCAGTTCTTCCAACATACCCAAGGTACTTGTATGGGCAGTACCTTTGCTCCAAGCCTGGCCTGTCTCTATGTAGCTGATTTCGAACATCTTCACCTGACAGATAACATCTTTCGCGACAACATTGTATTGTGGAAACGCTACATTGACGACATCTTGATCCTATGGAAAGGTGATAGTGAGACGTGTGACAGATTCTTCACATGGGTCAACTCCCTGGACCCATACTTGAGGTTCACCCGTTCTGTTTCATCCACAGAGATCCACTTCCTAGACCTTACCATAACCTTACAAGATGGCGGGTTATCTACCAAGACTTTCAAAAAACCCACAGATCGGAATAGCTTATTATTATATGGAAGCTATCATCCAAAAGCCTTAAGGGACAACCTACCCTTCGGACAGTTCCTCCGTCTTCGCAGGAACTGCGAAAAGACCAGCGATTACAAAAAGGAAGCGGCCATTCTCAGTCACCAATTGAAGACTCGAGACTACCCCACATCTATTGTAAAAAGATCAAACAAACGAGCACTCAACAACAACCGAGAATCCCTGCTGGAACCAAAAATTATGTCTACTGATGAATCACTGACATGCGTGACAACGTTCACACCAGAATCTAATATGATCCAGAAGATCATAAAAAAGAACTGGAAGATCCTGACTACGGGAAAAGTGGCTTTACCCCCTCCAAGATTTGCGAACAAACGCACAAGCAACCTACGTGACATCCTAGTACATACCCGTCCTAAGATTGAAAAACCAACAAAACAAAGGACCCTGTGGGATATGGATCCCGTACGGGGACATTATCCCTGCGGACAATGCGGAGTGTGTGACCTTACCAAGGCAACCAAAGAACTTACTCTTGAAACAGGCAAAGTCTGGACTCAGAAAAATCATACTAACTGTAATTCCAACAATTGCGTTTATTTAATTACTTGCCCCTGCAAATTAAGATACGTCGGCATGACAACACGCCCAGTAAAGACAAGAATTATGGAACACCGCAGCAATATACGGTGTGGAAGATCAACGACAAAACTGAGTACACACTACCTCACTCACCCGCATGGACACAATGATTTACAATGGACCGTGATTGAAAGTAACCCCTCATGGTCTCACGAGAAACTTTTTGAAACTGAACAGAGATGGATTTTTCGCTTATCCACGCAAGAAAGGGGTCTTAACGACGAAATTCCGTGGACAGAACTAACTTGATAACACACCTACTACACATGGCTCTCTCAGTACTACACCTCCATTAACATGACGGTGGTGTAATGTCTCGAGGCCTCTAATGGTATCGTATTATTCCTTATCAAAAAACTTCTGTCTCTATATATACATAGAAATAACGTGTATATAAACAAGTGTCTATACTCCTTGGTTTATATCACCTAACCATACCCTGTGTATCTTACACATAAATTACGTCTCCTTCCCTGGGTAGTGATGTAACGTTCCTTATTATACACCTTGCTACTTCTGTAAGGGAGAGCACCCTCTGGATTCTACCTGGGTTATTCGATGACTACACGGCCACTACTAGCCCTTAGTAACCTTTATTATTATTGGGTTTGCAACATGCCATATTCAGTATCCAGATCTGTGGAAACCGATAGTTTTTATCCAAACATAACATTCTGTCAAGATATAACGTTGTATTTCAACGTCTGTATCTTCCCCGTACCACACCATTTAGTTCGCAAAGGGTTTCGAAATCCTAGGTCAGGCACCACTCCTGGGACAAGATGTCGCCCTCCGGAGAGTCTCGCGAGACCTCGCAACTGAGTTGTCGGTTAAATACAGGAAGTGAATCCGGTACCGGTAATATTCAGGTGAGGAGCAGACACGTCCTGTTTTGGCCTGCCCCCCGCTACTTTTTGGGTAAGTCTCTAACTACGCTCACTGTATGCGATGCGATCGCCACTAAGTCCCGACCGGAGCTCTAGCCAAGGGTAAATACGAGCACCACATACTCAACTTATGGGTTTGTTCCGCCCGCACTTTTTTGGCCACAGTACGCAACTCGTAATGGGCTGGGCAACACTTGGTGTTCACAGATTAGGACGTCTTTTCCACCAATACTATTATGCACTTTGTAATCGGAGGAACACCACCATGTATACCACACCTATAGTCAACCTCGCGTATCGTGTCAGGTTTAATTAACGGAGATCGTACCTGTTGCGATCCAGACACATCTCTTCCACGAGTGTGTGTTACTACATCCCACCGCTGCGGACTCTGTTATATCGTGTTAGTCTACACCCACGGATTTCCATAACTATCACCACTTTCTTTCTAGACACCAACCATCACTAGTGTGTACTAGACTACTTAGCCCTTACCACTTTGCATTATTCCTGATGTGAGGAGAGAACAGATTGGCACTAAGTAGCATATATACCACCCCGAGCAACACATCCCACGCTCTTAATAGTGATAGAGTATTTCATTGACATGTTGTACAGCATGTTATTTTGCGATGCTTATATCTTTGTCACAGTGGGACCGTTCCAGTGGTCCGGTTGCTACTCCTTCACCTAAGAAGCTCTGACCCCCTCACTCTGAGGTAAGATCGATATCCTGAAATTTTCTTGTGACTTTTAAGGGGAATTTAGTCGTTTATCACTGCTTGATCAAATTTAGTTGTGTTTTATATGTACTAGTTCAAACTTTTAATGTCCTCTCTCTAACTAGTTCGTTATTGAGAGTAGAAACCTTGGTCCTGTGAAGGAGATAATTGACACCTCACCATGACGTTTGGACCCTTATCTCTTGACTAAGCTGCTAATGGGTGGCTTCTGCTTGTCCTCTACTTTTTGTCTCCCTCTGTTTAGGCGGAGCCATCTATTCTGTACCATATTTAGGTTCAGCTTTACATGTGGTTGACCTTAAGTACCCCGTTATAAGAAATTGTGGTATATGTACTTATAATTGGTCCCACGGTCCTGAAGAAGTGTTGCTCGAGTTTGAGCATCCATGACACGAAACATGTTGACCCCTGTCAACTATAGGCTACCCTGATACCTAGAATCACCTGAGTAGCCTCCCTGGTTTTACCTAGTCCCAGCCCTACTTAACCTAATTAAAATTACTGAGGGGCCAGGGTCTATTTTAGTTTTTCCGAATTCCCACATTCTTAGGAGCTATTACCCTCCACAGTCATACACATGGTCTTCACACAAAACGGCGTTCTCAGATCAAAAGATCTCCGCTAAAGATGCCACCAGGCCCGTTGGACATTGCAGCGCCGGTCCGACGAGGAGCGCCCAATGATGAAGCATGACACCCTAACAGGTGTGTGAGGGCAACAAGATCTGAAATTTAATTTTCCCTTCCCAGTAACTGGAGCAAAGTCACTAAGGGGCAGCTCAACTCCACCCTCAACCGTGACACCCCCACCACCTCGACCGATGCCAACCTCGCAGCCAAAGAATTCCATAGATGGATCTCTAACTGCACAGTCAAGCTGGCACCCCAACGTAACCACAACAGACAGCACCCCAGGAAGGCCACCTGGCTCACCGCCAACCTCCAGGAATCCAGACACGCCTGCAGAAAGGTATCCACTCAGGAGACCCCATGAACCCATGCCCTTCGCACATCTTCGACAGCAGCCATCACTCCCGAACTTCGACGAACCATCAACGCCACCTTCAATACCGGCATCTTACCCGATGACTGGAAATGCGCAGAAGTCAAACTCCTGCTCAATAAGCCCTCAGCAGTTCCCACAGACCTCAAGAACTACCGATCCATCTCCCTCCTCCCCTTCGCGGCCAAAGTCTCTGAGAAGACAGTCAATACACAACTAACCAAATTCATAGAAGTAAACTCCATCCTCGACCCCTTCCAATCCGGATACCGCAGCAACCACAGCACTGAGACCGCTCTACTCACCGCCACAGACACCATCCGTACCCCCCTCGACCAAGGACACACCGTGGCCCTCATCCTACTCGACCTCTCGGCAGCGTTCGACACAGTCTCCCACCGCACACTCACAGCCAGACTCCACGACACCTGTATGCAAGTTACAGCCCTCGACTGGATCCGCTCGTTCCTCACCGGCAGAACCCAAAGAATCAAACTGCCACCCTTCCTCTGCAAACCCATGGAAATCAACTGCAGAGAACCCCAACGATTGCCGCTCAGCCCCACGCTTTTCAACATCTACTTGACCCCCCTCGCCGCCATCGTCAGACAGCACAGACTCAGCATAGTATCCTACGCCGACGACACCAAGCTCATCCTCTCCCTCACCAAGGACCCTATCACCACCAGACTCAACTTCCAGGAAGGTATGAAGGATGTCTCATCCTGGATCAGCAGTGTTATGTTTATGGGGAACACCCCCCTGATCACAGAGAGGGTGGTCTGGGCTGTGACCCGGAAGAGGTGGAGATAATAAATGGGGGCCGGACCGGATGATCCGGGTCAGTGCACCGAAGCGTAAGCGTGGAGTAGGTGTGTGTTAATTCATCCCCGATCTCGGAGCGCATGCTGCCCTCCTACCCACAAACTGCTATCGTCGTACTTGCCGACGATTTAACAACTGGCGACGAGGGGGTCTTTTCCTGATTTACGACCCACGGCGGCTGCATCTTCGCTGCCTGCTCACCCGGAGACCGGTGTGATTCGAGCGCCGGAGCGCTGCCTGACCCGCTCTGGTGGCGGCTGCCACGCGGAGCGCTGAGCCTCGCCCCAGAGTGCTCCTACGAGGCCTGCAACTCTTTTGCTCCCTGCCACATCCCGGTGCAGTATCCTCCAGGGCCCGCGACTGGGCTGAACACGTCCCGGTGATGGCGCACGTGCACGTGCCTGCGTTTCTATTGCACCGAGCGCATGTTGGGGCACTCTCATCGTTTAACCTGCTGCCTGGCTGCATCCTGACACGCGAGTGAGTCCAGGAGGTGCCACAATGAAGGAAGCCACCTACAGCCTGCTATCCCTGGTTAGTTCACGTGTGTGTTGCCTGTGAAGTGGACTGCTGACCGTAGTGGATGCATCAGTGCTGGGAGAGACTGGGTATTCACGACTGCTGAGTCTCGCCCAGGGAGTCTGTCCTGATACCATTGGTTGGAACGTGGGGCGCAACCACCTACGCTGGACGCCCATACCACAAACCCTGGCTGACGAGTGCCTGTCTTGCTGCTGCCTGCGCCGGAGGTGCGTGTGCTAGTTATTTTGACTGCATTCACTCCCGGAGCACGTCCTCTGTCACGTCCAGGTCGGCCTGCGCAAGCTGAATCGAGGCTACTGACTAATCAGCGGGAGGATGACGACGGTGCCCCCGATTGAAGCGTTCGTAGCGTTCGTAGTGGACGGCCCGCCGTCCGCACAGGTGGCTAAGTGGAAAGAATGGCTGGAGCACCTGGAGAACTATTTTGCCGCAGTCGGCCTAAAGCCCGAAAGACATCGGCCCATGCTATTGCATCTGGGTGGTCCTGCCATTCACCGACTGGGGAAATCCGTGGTGGGAGCTGGTCCTCCCCATACCTATGCTACGCTCAAAGCAGCCTTGACCGCGCATTTTGAACCCCTAGCAAACCCAGATTACGAACGTTTTCTCCTACGACAAGCAAGACAACAGCCGGAAGAATCGGTCGACACCTTCTATGCTCGTTTGAAGGAACTGGCAAGCACCTGCACCCTACCAGACACAGATGACGAGCTGCGGGCTCAGTTCATCCAGGGATGTTCGTCCATTAAGTTGAGAGAAAAGGTACTCGAAACGCCCGGAATCTCCATGGCCGACATTCTCACCATGGGCAGGTCTAAGGAGTTGTCCAAAGTGCGCGCCGCACATATGGAGACGGCCCTTCAACGGCAAGTGAAGACAGAGCCGGTGAACGCGGTGGTGGCGACTACTCCGAATCATGCCATCAAGCGGGAACGCCATCTGACACCCACGGTCGATGACATCGTTGCGGAGATCAGCGGATCGCACTGGTTCTCGAAGATGGACCTCCGAGCGGGCTACCATCAACTCCTGCTGGATCCCGAGTCAAGGGCCATAACCACTTTCACCACCCATGTGGGTCTGCGCCGCTACAAACGCCTCAGTTTTGGAGTGTCCAGCGCGGCGGAAGTATTTCAAGATACCATCAGAGGTGTATTGGCTGGCCTCAGAAGAGTCATAAACATCAGTGATGACATTTTAGTACACGCACCGACTTTGGAGGAACACATGAACAGTCTTCGATGCGTGTTCCAGAGGCTCCAGGACAGTGGTCTTACGTTGCATCATGAAAAGTGCGAGTTCCTAAAAAAAGAAATAGCGTTTTTTGGATATCACTTCTCACAACAAGGAGTGTCGCCCGACCCAGCGAAAGTTCGTGACATTCAGACGGCACCTGCCCCGACCACAGTCACCGGAGTGAGAAGCTTCCTAGGCATGGTCACCTATTGTGGTCGCTTTATCCGAAACTTAACGAATCTAACGGCGCCCCTACGAGAACTTACGAAGAATACCGCCACATGGGAATGGGGTCCCATTCAAGAGAAGGCTTTTCAGGACACCAAACACGCCTTGTCCGCCGAAACCACGTTAGCGTATTTTGACCCCGCCCGGGAGTCTGAACTGTCGGTGGATGCCAGCCCCATTGGCTTGGGTGCCGTATTGTCTCAGAAACAACTGGACGGCGAGTGGGCCCCGGTAGCCTACGCGAGCCGAGCTCTGACTGAAACAGAGCAAAGATACTCACACATAGAAAAGGAAGCGATTGCAATCCATTGGGGGTGTCGTCATTTCCACCTGTACCTATATGGGCAGCCATTCACGGTTCACACTGACCACAAACCGCTGATTCCTCTTTTCATGGACGTGTCGTCGAAACCACCTCCAAGAATTGAAAAGTGGATCCTGCAGCTTCAAGAATACCAATTCAAAGTGGTCTACCGCCCAGGGACACAAAATCCGGCGGACTTCCTATCCAGACATGCCCGGCCAGTTACCCGAGACGAGGAGTCTGAAGCGCAGGAGACGGAGGAATATGTCAGGCTGGTGGTGGAACGCTCTCGGCCTCTGCCCATCAGGCTAGAGGACATCCTGGAAGCGACCAAACGGAATGACTGCTGGGAGATGGTGATATCAGCGGTTGGATCAGGAAGATGGCATTCCCTGTTGGAGAACTTGCCACACCAAACGGATGATGCACAAATGGAGTTAAAAGCTCTTCACAATGTCCACTCCGAGTTGGCCGTGTCCCCCGAGGGATGTCTGATGAGAGGCACGCGTCTGGTCATCCCCAGGTCACTACAGCAGCGAGTGGTGGACTTAGCTCACATTGCGCACCAAGGTGTGGTAAAGACAAAATCACGTCTGAGGAGCAAGGTGTGGTTCCCTGATCTGGACAGTGTGGTGGAGAGGACTGTCCGGTCCTGTGCGCTCTGTCAAGCGGTGGGGCCCGCTGATCCGCCGGCCCCAATCCTGACGGAAGACATACCTCCTCACCCGTGGCACCGGGCGAGTGCCGATTTTGGGAGCCTACCGGATGGCCGACACATGCTTGTCGTCATTGATGACTTTTCAAAATACCCCGAGGTTGAGATACTGGACTCAATTACTGTGAGCAACACAATACCTCGTTTCGAGAAAATCATGGCCAGCCATGGGCTAATCAGGGAGCTACGCACAGACAATGGTCCGCCATTCGCCAGCCACGAATTCTCTGAATACCTCCGATCAAGAGGTGTCCGACACGTGAAGATCACACCCTGGTGGCCACAGGCCAATGGCGAGGCCGAGCGTTTAATGCGCACCCTAAACAAAGTCCTCAGGATAGCAATGTCCCGGGAACAGAACATGGAATGTGCCCTGTACACGTTCGTGAAAGAATACAGACTTACACCTCACTCTACAACTATGGCTAGCCCTGGTTTCTTGTGCAATCAACGGGTGCTGAATGATGTGTTTCCTCAATTGACACCATCCTCGCCGGCACATTGTCAAGTATCCGAACGCCTTCGGCAGAGGCGGGTCAAGAATGATCGCATGTCCAAGAGGCGCCATGCCAGGAGCAGGTCGTTGGTGGCAGGTGACCTGGTGTTGGTGAAGAATCGACATCCACGAGGGAAGTTCTCCCTTCTGTTCGAACCTGAACCCTGGGTGATCCAGACGGTCAAGGGCACCATGGTCACTGCCCAGAGGGATCACGAGACAGTCACCAGGAACATCTCTCAGTTCAAAAAGTACCAGTGTCCGGTGCGACCAAGTGTGGCGATGCCAGAGTCTGAGGATGGCGAACCGACGGGTGACGTCCTCGACGAGGAGAGTGTCTCACCTGGGCCAGCCCCACCAACGTCCGAGGCAGCTGTGGAACACTCGTCAGGGGCAGCTGGAGCTGAAGGCAGTAGAGACGGGAGTGAAGGTCGAGGTGGACAAAGATATCACCTCCGGGCCAATCCAGCGGTGTCGTCTCGACTGAGAGGTTTTGTGATGGACTAATGAAAGAAATGCATTGTGTTTTTCTTTCTCTCTCTGTCTCTCTCTGTCTCTCTCTCTCTCTCTCTCTCTCTCTCTCTCTCTTTCTCTTTCTCTCTCTCTCTCTCTCGCTCTCTCTCTATATATATACTGGAGCTGTCGGTTTTTTCAACCAGTGTCTTTGTTGTTTTTGTTTTGCCATGATAAAGGAGGAATGTTATGTTTATGGGGAACACCCCCCTGATCACAGAGAGGGTGGTCTGGGCTGTGACCCGGAAGAGGTGGAGATAATAAATGGGGGCCGGACCGGATGATCCGGGTCAGTGCACCGAAGCGTAAGCGTGGAGTAGGTGTGTGTTAATTCATCCCCGATCTCGGAGCGCATGCTGCCCTCCTACCCACAAACTGCTATCGTCGTACTTGCAGACGATTTAACAAGCAGCAGCTGCCTGAAGCTCAACTCGGAGAAGACAGAGGTCCTCATCCTAGGACCCTCCCCCTCTGCATGGGACAACACCTGGTGGCCCTCGGCAGCCCCCCTCCCCCACGGACCACGCCCAAAACCTCTGCATTGCACTCGACTCCTCCCTCTCCATGACCGGAAAGGTCAACGCTGTCACCTCAGCTGCTTCGACACCCTTCACATCCTCCATAAGACCTTCAAATGGATCCCCTCGAATCAAGGAAGGCAGTTATCCACACACTCATAACCAGCAGACTAGACTACGGAAATGCCCTCTACGCCGGGATCAACAAGTCTCTGTTCCGCAAGCTCCAGACCATACAGAACACCGCAGCCAGACTCGTCCTTGGCACCCCTGGATACAAACACATCACCAAACATCTGCAGAACCTACACTGGCTCCCCGTTGAGAAGAGAATCACTTTCAAGATACTCACCCACGCCTTCAAATGCCTCCACAACACCGGCACCCAATACTTCAATGAGAGAATTTCATTCTACTTACCCAGGAGGAACCTCCGATCCGCCGACCTCGCCCTCGCCGAAACCCCTCGCATCCACAGAGCCAGGACAGTCAGAAGAAGCTACATCGCGGCCAAGACCTGGAACGAGCTCCTGATCGACATCAGACGTGCCCCCACCTCGAGCATCTGCAGGAAGACACTCAAGACCTGGCTCTTCGACTGAACGGAGCTGCACAACACCCTTCCCCCAGCACCTTGGAACTTATGAGTAGAGTGCGTACAATTCCCCTGATTGAGTGATTGATTGATCTGCCTCCTATAGTCCATGCATGACACTTGCAATGCCTGTGAAGTGTGTTGCTGCCATGGAACCCTCTCAGACGTGTTGTGATGTGATGTGTGTGACAGGTTGTTATTACAAAGCACTCTGACACCTTTGAGTCTAGTTGACCTTATATTAAAGTATGCAAATAGATACATAAGTACACAGGATGAGCTGCCACTTTTGGACTGTCCCACCCCCAGGGTCCTGCTGAAGAGTCCACCCCTCCCTCTCCCCCCCATCTGCTCTCCCAACGAGCCCTGTCCACGGTCTGTGCTTTGAACGGCGGCTCTTTTCACTTCGCAAGCTACACAGAGCTCAGCAGGAGACATGTGCTCAACCCCCCAAATTCATACTTGTGTCTCACCTGGACCGGGAGTAATTACCCTGACGGCCAGCGCCTAGGCGCAGCACTTTCAAAGCACATGTAACACTGAGCTAGGCATGGAATCGGACGACCGTTCTTCAAAGAAACTGTGCATCTGTGGCGCAGCTGCGTGACCTCCACATTCTCTGCTGCCCTCTGCTGTTAACGCCCTTACCCTCTACTCTCTTCTGCCCTCTGCTCTTAACGCCCCCACCCTCTACTCTCTGCTGCCTCTGCTGTTAACGCCCCCACTCTCTACTCTCTGCTGCCCCTCGTTGTTAATACCCCCACCCTCTACTCTCTGCTGCCCTCTGCTGTAAATGCCCGACCCTCTATTCTCTGCTGCCCCTCGCTGTTAACGCCCCGACCCTCTACTCTCTGCTGACCCTCGTTGTTAATACCCCACCCGCTACTCTCTGCTGCCCTCTGCTGTTAATGCCCTCACCCTCTACTAGCCTCTACTCTCTGCTGCCCTCTGCTGTTAACGCCCCACCCTCTATTCTCTGCTGCCCCTCGCTGTTAACCCCCCACCCTCTATTCTCTTCTGCCTCTCGCTGTTAATGTCAAATGTTTTTGTAGAGCGCACATATCACCAAAAGGTCTCAGGGCGCTTGCAACCAAGACCAAAGGAACGTACAGTGACTGAAATGCTCAGGTACCTGAATTTAATTAGCAAAAAGCCATGTCTTCAGCTTTCTGCGAAAAAGTAGATGGTCGGTTATAGATGCTAGCTCCAAAGGAAGTTTATTCCAGAGTAATGGGGCTAAATATGAAAAAGATCGACCCCCATTGCGTACCGTCCGGAAGCGTGGTTGGGCAAGAAAGAATCTGGTGCTGGACCGCAAAGAGCGTCCAGGAACATACCATTGAAGTTTTTTTGCCAGATACAGTGGACCCGCTCCATACATTATCTTGTTGGTGAGACTTAGAATTTTAAAGCGCCCTCTTTGGCGAACCGAAAGCCAATGCAAGGTTTTAAGAGTAGGGACAGAGGAAGAACGGGAAGGAAGATTGAGAACCAGTCTAGCGGCCGTGTTTTGGAGAATCTGAAGCTTGGAAAGTAAATCTTGGTTGAGTTCGGTGAACAGGGCATTGCCATAATCCAAGCGGCTGATAATGAGACCCTGAACCAAAGGTTTCCTTGCTTCCAAAGGTAGCCACTTAAAGATCTTACGTAGCAAGCGCATAATCCCAAAACAAGTCCCAAGCACTTGATTTATATGGGTCTTCAAAGACAAAGAGTTATCAATTGTGATGCCCAGGTTGCAAACTGCTAGCTTGGGCAGGGGACAAGTGCCCAGCTCTACCGGCCACCAGTCACAAGTCCAAAGCTGCTCTGCTTTCCCAAATAAGATAACCTCTGTCTTACCGCCATTCAGTTGGAGCTTATTCAGATTCATCCAGTCGTTGATCCGGATCATACAACTCTTAAAGCGGGCTTGCACATCAACTTGGTCAGAATTACAGGTGACTAACAACTGAGTGTCATCTGCGTAGGATATTGTTTCAAAGCAATGGGTCCTGATGACGTCAGCTAAAGGTGTTAAGAAACATTAAATGGCATGGGGCTAAGAATAGACCCTGTGGAACCCCGACTGTTACTGGATGTTGGACATGGCCCTTCTGGCAAGTTCACCCCTAGAAATGTTTGCATTTATCCTAGCCTTTTCCCTATGGTATATTAGTGGATTTAGGCCTCTAGGCGCTTTAACACTGTGTCCCAGTGTAAAGTGCGTGCGCTCTGGGTTACATTGAGTGAGACTGACCTGCCCTCCCATAGGAATGCATGGGGGATCTGAGTGTCCATGGTAGTTCCTGATGCGTGGGGAGTGCAGGGTCGAGTTTGGTATGTGCGAACTCGTGAGATTAAATGCTGTGCGATGGTGTGTGCGGCGTTACTGTGTCTAGTGTAGAAGTGCCACTTCTAGACGCTGGCATAAATGTGCAGTGATTGTCTGGCTTGTGATTGGCTGGTGTGTCTGTCTTCAGGAGTCAGGATGGGTCAGCCCCGGTGGTGGGTGGAGAGATCTGCATGTTGATGGCATGGAGGAGCACACCTGGGACCTGAATAGGGCTGGGCTTTCCCCACACAATGCTGGCTCCGCCCCCTGTGGTGCGACGGATGACCCTGGCCTGTTCTGTGAATAGGGAGAGGGGCTGAGCAAAACAAAGTGCTCAGGAACCAGTTGCATCTGGTTCGCCCCTTCCCTGCACCTTTGGAGACAAAGGATTCTGTGTATAAAAGAGGGGCTGCGACCCCATGAAAATGTTCTTGTGCTTGACTTGAAACAACCAGGGGCTTGCTGCTGCTGGGGCCCAGGGGATGGCTTGCCTCCCTGGGCCCTGGGCCCTGCCCAGCCCCTGGATGCCAGATGGACTTCTTGGACCTGCTACTTTGCGTTTCCTTTGCCAAGGCTTTATGGAGCCTCCCAGCGTCTGGGGAACGCTTTGCGATCCTGAGGAGGAGCACGGGGGCTCCGCACTGCAGCGCTGCAACCTTTCCCGGAGGAGTCCCGACGTAGGGATTCCCCCCTGCTGGAGGGGAGAGAGGCGGGAGCCCACCCCGCATGTTGCCGCTTATTTGATTGTTTTTGTGCGCGGGTGCCCACCCCGCGTCTTTGCCCGTGATCGAGGCGGGTGCACACCCCGCTTTAGACTTTGAGTACCGAGGGAGCCTACCCCTCATATTACCGCCATCGAGAGATCACCGCCGCAACCCTCGCGCAAGAAAAAGCGGAAGTCGGGCCCGCGCCGCCTGACTGTGGGCGGGGCCTGGAGGATTCCCTTTCCGCTTCCTCCGACCTGGGGGAAGCCGTGCCATGCTGCGGGGGGGGGAATCAGGTGAATGGCCGATGGCAGCGCGGGGCTCCCAGAGGTGAAGGGAAGCCCCGCGCCACAGGGAAATGCAGCTGCTGCCAGCGAGGCTCTCGAGAGGGGGAGAGAGCCCCGCCCGCCGCACCGATGAAGCCGCTGAGGCTCCAGTGAGAGAAAGCCCCGGCAGACCGCAAAGAAGAGTCTGCATCCCCCCCGCCGCCTCCGGAGAGCAGCCCGGTGAGTAGAGCTGCCGGGAAGGGTTAGTGGGAAGGCGCCAGAGCGTGGGCCTAAGGGATTCCCAGATCCAGCGCGCTCTACCGGTTTGCATACCTTTATTTAGAGCCTAGAGGGCTCCAAAGTAAGGGCACAGAGGTGCCCATGCCCCTAGCTGCATGTCTTCCCGCTGCCCCACCGGCCAGTGGTGCCCATGCCTGCCACGTGTGAGGGGCATGTTTACTTTTAGAGCCTGGGTGGCTCCAACGAAGGCCATGATTATTTTAGGAAGGCCCAGAGGGGTCCAATGCTTGTCAGAGACATTATTTACTTCTAGAGCCCCAGATGGGTCCACCAGTTGGGGACACATTTCCTTCTAAAAGCGCCAGTGCGCTCCACAGTACTGAGGGACATGTTGTGTGTAGAGCCTAGGTGGCTCCAACATTTTGGACACTGTTTCAGGGGCCATTGAGAGCCCATCCTCATTTGACTATCCCAGCTGCGCAGCACTTAGTGCCGGCTGCAGCGTTTAGGCCCTGTTCTTGTCCCCAGCTGCCCAGCAAGTAGTGGGCAGCTGCTACGTTTAGGTTCTGGCACAACCTGGACCCTAATGTGATTTAGGTGTTATTGTGCTTTAGATACTAATGCGTTGGGTGTTAGGAAATGTACTGTGTGTAGGATGTTTTGCGCACCCTGTGTTATACCTCTAAATGTGGTCTGTTCTGATTATGAGGTTCTTCTTGCTAGTGAGATTGTCTCCCTGTGTGATGTACGCCCCTAGTGTAGTTATACTTAGGTGGTTAGGTCTAATGCGTTAGACTAATGAGAAATTGCATAATGTGTTTATGCCCCTGTGATGGATGCAGGATAGGTTTTATACCTGATGCTAGTGTGATGACGCTGAGGTCATTATTGCGCCAGTAGTTACTGGTTGTGCTCTACCGTGCTAATTTGTGTTACAGTTAGTATATGTTCTACATGTACAATTGGTGATTTGTGCTGATTCTAACAGTGGTCCATGTGGCCCTGTCCCGTGTAAATAGTCCCTTGTAAAATTCTGCCCAGTGCCAGTTGGCACAGTGTAAATTGCGTGAATATTATCTAATGTGTTTTGGTATAATACAAAGGCTATTTTTTTATATATAACCTTGTGTGGAGTTTCTTTTGTGGTGGGCCTAGGGTGTTGTTGCTGTGTGCGCGCGCAAATGCTTTAAACATTGCCTCCGGGATAAGCCTGACTGCTCGTGCCAAGCTACCAAGGGGGTGAGCAGGGGTTATCTTTGGCGTGTAACTCCCCAGCCCTGACTAGAGTGGTGGTTTCTGCCTGGCTTTGGCGCAAGCCCTAGCCAACCAGAAATCCCATTTCTAACACAGGATATGTATTGGAAACAATCCCATCCACAGAGACCGTAGTAAAACGGTCTGCCAAGTAACTCTCAAACCACTTAAAGGCCTTCCCTCTAATACCCACCTCCCACAGACGATGTTTGAGGATGCTGTGGGAGACGGTGTTGAATGCTGCGGACAGGTCCAGAAGGACCAGAATTGCAGATTCTTGATGGTCCAAGGCTAGCCTGATATTGTCCGCAACTTCGATAACTGCGGTCTCAGTGCTATGAGCCGCACGGAAGCCGGATTGTGAGGGATCTAGGAGCTTATTCGTCTCAAGGAAAACAGTAAGACGTTTATTGACTAAATATTCCAAAGCCTTCCCAAAATAGGGGAGCAGAGAGATGGGGCGATAATTAGCAGGCAGAATGGGGTCAGCTCGGGGTTTTTTAAGGATGGGCTTAACCAGTGCAAGTTTCCATTTCCGTGGGACCGTGGCTTGATTCAAAGATAAATTAAAAACAGTTTTTAGAGCATCCACAAATAGAGGTAGAATTTCAGCACAGGCACGAGGGGGAAAGGGGTCAGCTGGGGAACCAGATTTAATCCTTCCTAAACTTTCAGAGACTTCACTATTTGTTATGGGTTCATACTCGGTTAAAAAAAGGGCACTGTTGGATTCTGGAAGAGAGATAGGTTCACTCACATTAATTATATGGCAACCATGGGCGTTTTCCAAAGATGGAAATGAAGCATATATAGCTTTGATTTTATTATCAAAGAACAGTGAGATAGAATCAACCCACTCCTGTGTGGGCGCAAAAGAAGATTGTTCGACCGAGGGGGCGGTGAATTCCTTCAATATTTTGAATAATTCTTTGCTCGAGTGTGCCGCATTATTGATGCACTGTGTAAGGTAGGCCTTTTTTGCGGATTTAATATTATTAATGTAGATTGAATGAAGCTGTTTATAATTCCTACGGTGTTCATCAGATTTGGATTTCCTCCACTGACGTTCGGCCGCCCGACTTTGTTGTTTATCCATTTTTAATGAAGCTGAGAACCAAGGTGAGGCGTTGTTTTTTACTTGGACCTTAGTAGGTGGAAGGACTATATCCAGAGCTTTTAAAATAGAAGATTCCAAATTACTGGCAGCGGATTCTACCGCGTCCGCCTTCTCGCCTCGTAATAAAGGCTCAAAATGAGATAAAAAAGTATCCGTAGAAAGTTTACGACAAGGCCGGATCCAGATGCTTCCTTTTTTTGGGCTCATTTTGCTGGGTATCTTTACAGGCATACTAAATTTAAGGATAGAGTGATCCGTCCATAGAACAGTGCAAGGAGATTCATTATTAAATTTAAGAGAATTAGTAAATACTAAGTCTAAAGTGTGGCCCGCTGAATGAGTAGGTCCAATCACCTGCTGCGTTAATCCTAAAGTAAGCATTGCACCGATAAGATGAGCTGAATCCGAATCTAACAACAATTCAGCATGATAGTTAAAATCTCCAAGTAATATAAAAGTATCTGCTAGTACATATGGTACGATAAATTCTAGCAGCAAATTAGCAAAATCCGCCTTAGGACCCGGGGGTCAATAAATCAGGGCCCCATTCCATGATTCCGAGCCAGGCGTGTCTATAGAGAAAATTAAGATCTCTAGCTTGGTAGAAGAAAAAGAATCTAGAACACGGACCCTTAAAGGGGCCATCGTTGCAACCGCAATGCCGCCACCTCTTCCAGCTTTCCTATCAAGTCGAGTCAAATGATATTGGGGAGGAAACGCTGTGGCTACACTCACTGATGAAGAGTCCTGAAGCCAGGTCTCGGTGATAAAACATATCCCAGGCTTCACTTCATCTAAGAGACTACAAAGTTCGGTCGCGTGTTTGGATAAAGATCTTGCATTTAAATATAAGGCAGACACAGAATTTAACCCCTTGGATGCTCATGACGGAGCGGTTCCGTCATGAGCATCAGTTGGGCTGTGCTCATGACGGAACCGCTCCGTCATGAGGACAGCCCCTGGGGGAAGCGCTGGCGCTCCCCCCCTGGGGCACCGATCGTGCCCCCACAGACGGGGATGGCAGCGGAAGAGTTTCCGCTGCCACCCCCGAGCCCCCCCACGCTTCCTGGTGACGTCAGCGCGCACAGCGCGCGCTGGCGTCATCAGGAAGTGCTCGGACGCCTGGAAGCCATTTGCTTCCAGGCGTCCATAGAGGAAGGTGAGTGGTGTTTGCTCCGGTGGGGTGGCGGGGGCCTTGTAGAGTGTATTGAGGCATCGGGGGAGAGGAAAGAGTATTTCCTCTCCCCTGATGTCTCAATACAGGGCATTCCTGCTCCACGATCGCGCACAGCGTCGCGATCGTGGAGCAGGGATGCCCCACTAGACACCAGGGATGTGTTTTTTTTTATTTTGGAAGCGACCCCTTGGGTAAGGGTCGCTTCCTGGGGCCAATTATTATCTGTAGACTTTTCTGCCCCCTCTGGGGGCAGATCGGTGTTATTTTTTTGCCATTTCTGCTCCTGGGGGGGGGGGGGGGGGAGAAAATCCCACTAGACACCAGGGATATAAATATTTTTGTAGGAAGCGACCCCTTGGGCAAGGGTCGCTTCCTTGGGCCCCTAAATGTTTTGAAGACTTTTCTGCCCCCTCTGGGGGCAGATCGGTTTTATTTTTTCGCCGTTTCTGCTCCCACGGGGGCAGAAAAGCCCACTAGACCCCAGGGAATTAGTTCAAATAAAAATAGAAGTGACCCCTCGCTTCCAGGGTGCAATTTGTTTTCTGCCCCACCTGGCACACAACCCGATTGACCATTTGGGTAGTGACATAGCATGTTAGAATGTTTATTGTTATATTTTTTGTGATTTCCAATTGTAATGTTTTTTTTTTGTTTACTTTTTTGTTCTAGGTGAAGGCTTTTCTTCTTTTCACGTTGCCGTTTTGTGGCTGGTGGTTCTGCTGTTTGTGTAGTTTGGTAAGAGACTTATTTTTGTACAATGTAAATGTGTTTGATTTCTCTGCCTGTTTTTTTTTGCAAATGGTGTAATAATAGCAGTATGTTTGGTTTTTGAGTGTCAAAAACTTTTTGCATTGGTGCTCGATGTGTATTTTGTTGTCTTGTGAGTAATTTGTTTTTTTTTCTTCTTTCTAGTTTGATATCGTTGGTCTTTGCTGTGTCACTGCAGAGTTTGTTTCTAGTGAGTGCAGCTGTCTCTTGTAATTGAATTGTATAGTTTGAGTACATTGATCTTTGTGATAAAGGTACACAATTCTTTACTTACTTGGTGTGCACATTGTTGGTTGTTGTTGACTTGTTTGTGCAGTCTTCTATCTTAGTAAGTATAATGGCTAGCCGCAGGATTACTGCTCAGCAGGTTGTTGGTTTGCTGTTTGAGTCTTCCTCTGATATTGGTTCAGAGACTGACTCTGCTTCTGAGGGAGAGGAGGCAGGGGACGATTCTGGCAGTGAGTTTTCTCTCCGTATGGGGTCATCGGATGATGAAGATACTCTTAGTGCGGATGAAGTGCCTGTGTTAGAGGAGGAGACTGATGTGCCGATAGTGCGGCAAGAGGCATCTGGGCTGCAGCCTGCGGCTGCAAGGCTTCCCGTTGGTGTAGTGCGGCAAGAGACATCTGGGCTGCAGGCTGGGGCTGCAAGGCTTTCCGTTGGTGTAGTGCGGCAAGAGGCATCTGGGCTGCAGGCTGGGGCTGCAAGGCTTCCGTTGGTGTAGTGCGGCAAGAGGCATCTGGGCTGCAGGCTGGGGCTGCAAGTCTTCCCGTTGAAAGTGATGACCTCTGGGTTGCCCCTGGCATGGTGCAGCCGGAATTTCCAGAGTTTACTGGTGTTCCAGGGTCTAGAGTGAATACTGAGAACTTTTTGCCTGTAAATTTTTTTCAGTTGTTTATGGATGATGTGTTTTTGGCAGAGATTGTTGAGCAGACTAATTTGTATGCCGAACAGTTTTTGAGGGACAACAGTGCCAGTCTTAAGCCACACTCTAGAGCTACCCGGTGGACTCCCACAAATGTTGAAGAGATGAAGAAGTTCTTGGGTTTAACTTTTTTGATGGGCTTGCTAAGGAAGCCATCATTGGCTTCATATTGGTCTAGCAGTCCCTTGATGGCAACGTCTATTTTTCCGGCAGATAATGGTTTAGCGTTGCCACGAGATCACCCTGATTGTGACCGTCTTTTTAAGATTAGGCCTGTCCTTGATCACTTTGTTGATCGATTTTCTGAGATTTATGCCCCTGGTAGAGAAATTGCAGTGGATGAGTCTTTGGTGTTGTTCAAGGGCCGCTTGGTTTTTAGGCAATACATTCCTAGTAAGAGGGAACGCTATGGAATAAAGCTGTATATGCTGTGTGACAGTAGGACTGGATATGTCTCTAATTTCAGGGTGTACACCGGTAAGGAATCTAGGTTTAACCTCCCTGGTTGTCCGTCCACTTTTGGAGTGACTGAGAAAATTGTTTGGGAACTTGGTAGAGGATTTTTTAACAAAGGCCACCATTTATATGTAGATAACTTCTACACTGGTGTGCGGTTGTTCAGGGAATTGGCCAAAGTGGACACTTTTGCTTGTGGCACAATCCGCTGTAACCGTAAAGGTTTTCTGAAAGAACTTGTTTGTCAAAAGCTTGTGCGGGGACAGTGCAGTGCGTTGCGTTGCCAGGAGCTTCTTGCTGTGAAGTTTACAGACAGGAGAGATGTCTACATGCTGACTTCCATCAATGATGAAAGCACTTCACCTGTGACTGTTTGGGGTCAGGTCGCTGAAGTGCGCAAACCTGTGTGCATTTTAGACTATAATAGGCACATGGGTGGTGTTGACAGAGTAGATCAGAGGTTGGAACCTTACACTGCTCTTCGTAAGGCTTACATTTGGTACAAGAAGTTGGCTATCCATCTTTTCCACTTGGCAATGTTTAATGCTTTTGTTGTGTTCCAGGATTCTTGCCCTGAGTCAAAGATGACTTTTGCTAAGTTTCAGGAGTCTGTAATAGGCAGCCTTGTTGTAGTGGAACAGGCAAGTGTTCCTAGAGTTGGACTGGTGGAGGATGTTGCTAGATTGAAAGAACGCCACTTTCCAGATCACATTCCTCCCACACCCGCAAAAGATTTTCCCAGTAGGAGATGTAGAGTCTGTTGGCGAAGAGGTTTGCGGAAGGAGAGTCGTATGTACTGCCCCGATTGTCCCTCTCATCCTGCACTGTGTCTCTCTGCTTGTTTCAGAGCGTACCACACGCGTAAAAATTTCTGGGAACATTCATGAGTGGTAAAGTGAACTGCCTGGTCTGTATTCTTTGGAAAATATGATTCTGTTTCAAGGTTGGTGTTAGTGCAATGTATTTAGTTGCTGATTTTCTGTTAGAAGATTTGTATCTATTTGCAATTTGTTTGTGTTTTTATTTTTTTCTAAAAAAATCCAAAATGTGATGGCGGTGTGTGTAGGCTTGCGCTTGGCTGTTGGTGTGTGTGGACTGGCACTTGGTTGGTGGTGTGCGTGGAATGGTGCTTGGCTGACGGTGTGCGTGGACTGGCGGTGTGCATGGACTGGCGGTGTGCGTGGACTGGTGCGTGGCTGGTGGTGTGCGTGGAATGGTGCTTGGCTGGCGGTGTGCGTGGAATGGTGCTTGGCTGGCGGTGTGCGTGGAATGGTGCTTGGCTGGCGGTGTGCGTGGACTGGTACTTGGCTGGCGGTGTGTGTGGACTGGTGGTGTGTGCGGACTGGTGTTTGGCTGGTGGTGTCCGTGGACTGGAGCTTGGCTGGTGGTGTCCGTGGACTGGAGCTTGTCTGGTGGTGTGCGTGGACTGGAGCTTGGCTGGCGGTGTGCGTGGAATGGTGCTTGGCTGGCGGTGTGCGTGGACTGGTACTTGGCTGGCGGTGTGCGTGGACTGGTGGTGTGTGCGGACTGGTGCTTGGCTGGTGGTGTCCGTGGACTGGAGCTTGGCTGGCGGTGTAGGTGGATTGGCGATTGGCTGCCGGTGTGCCTGGACTGGTGATTGGATGGCGGTGTGCCTGGACTGGCGCTTGGCTAGCGGTGTGCGTGGACTGGCGTTTGGCTAGCGGTGTGTGTCGACTGGTGCTTGGCTGGCTGTGTGTGAGTAGTGACTTTCTGCTGGTCACTACACACACTGCTAGCTGAGTGCCACTCCACGCAATCCTTCAGCCTGTGTAGTTGCTGTGTCTGGATTGTGGGCGTGTGAAAGTGATGGGCCCTTGAATGGCGCTGTGTGCTGGTGTGAGTTTTGTTATGTGATGGGCCCGCGGCTGGCGGTGTGAATGGTTTTGTATGTCTCACACGTATGAAAGGTGTATGAATGGCCTGTAAAAAGGTTGGTGCCTTGTCGTGGCTTTACAGCTCACGAGCTGTGAGTCAATGGTTCAGTTTCTCGCCCTTTCAATTATTACCAGTGCATTTCATGTTTTGTGAAATCACTTGCTAATACAATTTTATCTACTGAACCATCACTCACCCTCGTGCCAAATCCAACCAGTATGTGTGTGTGCTTGCGGGTTAGATGGCTGTGCAGTAATATTTGTCTTTCTGAAGCAGGGTGTACCTTGTCCCTTTTTGGTGATTTTTGTACTGTGTTGCTTTTGTACCTGGTGGTGCGAATGGTCTTGTTTGTATCACGTATGAAAGGTGTGTGAATGGCCTGTAAAGAGGTTGGTGCCTTGACGTGGCTTTACAGCTCACGAGCTGCGAGTCATTGGTTTGGTTTTTTGTGAATTTAATTATTGACAGTGCATTTCATTTTTGTGAAATCTCTTGTTAATAAAATTTAATACACTGAACCATGACTCGCCCTCGTGCCAAATCCAACCAGTATGTGTGTGTGTTTGAGGAATAGATGGTTGTGCAGGAATCTTTGTCTTTAGTTTCTCTGCCAAGGTACACTTTCCATGTAAGAATAACCCACCAACTGTAGATATTGTCGAAAACCCTTGGGAGTTCATGGTGATATCTCTCTAGTGAATTGAAAAATATTTTTTATCCCCATTGTCCTGTAAACCTCAAACTGTCTGCCACATTTTCTTTGCAGTATTATTCCTAAATTCTCACGCTGTAGTAACAATAGTTAATCTGGTTTTGCAAGGGGGGTTACTTTGGTTTTTGGCCCGGTGCGCGGCGGCCATCTAGGGAAACCTCCCAAATCCACGCATTTCTGAAAACTAGACACCCGGCGGCTTCCAGGGACGTATGGCTTGCGTGGATCCCCCGTTTCCTTACCCAGAATCCCCTGCAAACCTCAATTTTTGCTCAAAAAATCACTTTTTTCACACATTTTGGGGTGGGAAAGTAGTGGCATCACCGGGCTCACACAAATTTACCACCACCCAGCGTTCCCCCAGGTCTCCCGGTAAAAATGGTGCCTCACTTGTGTGGGAGGCCCAAGTACCCGCGGCAGGCAAGGGCCCAAAACGTAGTGAGGCGACATCAAAATGGCCTATCGCCAAACCACCTGGTTTTGCAAGGGGGTCACTTTGGTTTTTGGCCCGGTGCGCGGCGGCCATCTAGGGAAACCTACCAAACCCATGCATTTCTGAAAACTAGACACCCGGCGGCTTCCAGGGAGGTATGGCTTGCGTGGATCCCCCAACGTTTCCTTACCCAGAATCCCCTGCAAACCTCAATTTTTGCTCAAAAAATCACTTTTTTCACACATTTTGGGGTGGGAAAGTAGTGGCATCACCGGGCTCACACAAATTTACCACCACCCAGCGTTCCCCCAGGTCTCCGGGTAAAAATGGTGCCTCACTTGTGTGGGAGGCCCAAGTACCCGCGGCAGGCAAGGGCCCAAAACGTAGTGAGGCGACATCAAAATGGCCTATCGCCAAACCACCTGGTTTTGCAAGGGGGGTCACTTTGGTTTTTGGCCCGGTGCGCGGCGGCCATCTAGGGAAACCTACCAAACCCACACATTTCTGAAAACTAGACACCCGGCGGCTTCCAGGGAGGTATGGCTTGCGTGGATCCCCCAACGTTTCCTTACCCAGAATCCCCTGCAAACCTCAATTTTTGCTCAAAAAATCACTTTTTTCACACATTTTGGGGTGGGAAAGTAGTGGCATCACCGGGCTCACACAAATTTACCACCACCCAGCGTTCCCCCAGGTCTCCCGGTAAAAATGGTGCCTCACTTGTGTGGGAGGCCCAAGTACCCGCGGCAGGCAAGGGCCCAAAACGTAGTGAGGCGACATCAAAATGGCCTATCGCCAAACCACCTGGTTTTGCAAGGGGGGTCACTTTGGTTTTTGGCCCGGTGCGCGGCGGCCATCTAGGGAAACCTACCAAACCCACGCATTTCTGAAAACTAGACACCCGGCGGCTTCCAGGGAGGTATGGCTTGCGGGGATCCCCCAACGTTTCCTTACCCAGAATCCCCTGCAAACCTCAATTTTTGCTCAAAAAATCACTTTTTTCACACATTTTGGGGTGGGAAAGTAGTGGCATCACCGGGCTCACACAAATTTACCACCACCCAGCGTTCCCCCAGGTCTCCCAGCAAAAATGGTGCCTCACTTGTGTGGGAGGCCCAAGTACCCGCGGCAGGCAAGGGCCCAAAACGTAGTGAGGCGACATCAAAATGGCCTATCGCCAAACCACCTGGTTTTGCAAGGGGGTCACTTTGGTTTGTGGCCCGGTGCGCGGCGGCCATCTAGGGAAACCTACATAACCCACGCATTTCTGAAAACTAGACACCCGGCAGCTTCCAGGGAGGTATGGCTTGCGTAGATCCCCCAACGTTTCCTTACCCAGAATCCCCTGCAAACCTCAATTTTTGCTCAAAAAATCACTTTTTTCACACATTTTGGGGTGGGAAAGTAGTGGCATCACCGGGCTCACACAAATTTACCACCACCCAGCGTTCCCCCAGGTCTCCCGGTAAAAATGGTGCCTCACTTGTGTGGGAGGCCCAAGTACCCGTGGCAGGCAAGGGCCCAAAACGTAGTGAGGCAACATCAAAATGGCCTATCGCCAAACCACCTGGTTTTGCAAGGGGGTCACTTTGGTTTTTGGCCCGGTGCGCGGCGGCCATCTAGGGAAACCTACCAAACCCACGCATTTCTGAAAACTAGACACCCGGCGGCTTCCAGGGAGGTATGGCTTGCGTGGATCCCCCAACGTTTCCTTACCCAGAATCCCCTGCAAACCTCAATTTTTGTTCAAAAAATCACTTTTTTCACACATTTTGGGGTGGGAAAGTAGTGGCATCACCGGGCTCACACAAATATACCACCACCCAGCGTTACCCCAGGTCTCCTGGTAAAAATGGTGCCTCACTTGTGTGGGAGGCCCAAGTACCCGCGGCAGGCAAGGGCCCAAAACGTAGTGAGGTGACATCAAAATGGCCTATCGCCAAACCACCTGGTTTTGCAAGGGGGGTCACTTTGGTTTTTGGCCCGGTGCGCGGCGGCCATCTAGGGAAACCTACCAAACCCACGCATTTCTGAAAACTAGACACCCGGCGGCTTCCAGGGAGGTATGGCTTGCGTGGATCCCCCAACGTTTCCTTACCCAGAATCCCCTGCAAACCTCAATTTTTGCTCAAAAAATCACTTTTTTCACACATTTTGGGGTGGGAAAGTAGTGGCATCACCGGGCTCACACAAATTTACCACCACCCAGCGTTTCCCCAGGTCTCCCGGTAAAAATGGTGCCTCACTATTGTGGGAGGCCCAAGTACCCGCGGCAGGCAAGGGCCCAAAACGTAGTGAGGCGACATCAAAATGGCCTATCGCCAAACCACCTGGTTTTGCAAGGGGGGTCACTTTGGTTTTTGGCCCGGTGCGCGGCGGCCATCTAGGGAAACCGACCAAACCCACGCATTTCTGAAAACTAGACACCCGGCGGCTTCCAGGGAGGTATGGCTTGCGTGGATCCCCCAACGTTTCCTTACCCAGAATCCCCTGCAAACCTCAATTTTTGCTCAAAAAATCACTTTTTTCACACATTTTGGGGTGGGAAAGTAGTGGCATCACCGGGCTCACACAAATTTACCACCACCCAGCGTTCCCCCAGGTCTCCCGGTAAAAATGGTGCCTCACTTGTGTGGGAGGCCCAAGTACCCGCGGCAGGCAAGGACAACAAACATAGTGAGGCGACATCAACATTGCCTATCCCAAATGTCGCCTCACTACGTTTGTTGTCCTTGCCTGCCGCGGGTACTTGGGCCTCCCACACAAGTGAGGCACCATTTTTACCGGGAGACCTGGGGGAACCCTGGGTGGTGGTAAATTTGTGTGAGCCCGGTGATGCCACTACTTCCCCCCTCCAAAATGTGTGAAAAAAGTGATTTTTTGAGCAAAAATTGAGGTTTGCAGGGGATTCTGGGTAAGGAAACGTTGGGGGATCCACGCAAGCCATACCTCCCTGGAAGCCGCTGGGTGTCTAGTTTTCAGAAATGCATGGGTTTGGTAGGTTTCCCTAGATGGCCGCCGCGCACCGGGCCAAAAACCAAAGTGACCCCCCTTGCAAAACCAGGTGGTTTGGCGATAGGCCATTTTGATGTCGCCTCACTACGTTTTGGGCCCTTGCCTGCCGCGGGTACTTGGGCCTCCCACACAAGTGAGGCACCATTTTTACCGGGAGACCTGGGGGAACGCTGGGTGGTGGTAAATTTGTGTGAGCCCGGTGATGCCTCTACTTTCCCACCCCAAAATGTGTGAAAAAAGTGATTTTTTGAGCAAAAATTGAGGTTTGCAGGGGATTCTGGGTAAGGAAACGTTGGGGGATCCGCGCAAGCCATACCTCCCTGGAAGCCGCCGGTGTCTAGTTTTCAGAAATGCTTGGGTTTGGTAGGTTTCCCTAGATGACCGCCGCGCACCGGGCCACAAACCAAAGTGACCCCCCTTGCAAAACCAGGTGGTTTGGCGATAAGCCATTTTGATGTCGCCTCACTACGTTTTGGGCCCTTGCCTGCCGCGGGTACTTGGGCCTCCCACACAAGTGAGGCACCATTTTTCCCGGGAGACCTGGGGGAACGCTGGGTGGTGGTAAATTTGTGTGAGCCCGGTGATGCCACTACTTTCCCACCCCAAAATGTGTGAAAAAAGTGATTTTTTGAGCAAAAATTGAGGTTTGCAGGGGATTCTGGTTAAGGAAACGTTGGGGGATCCACGCAAGCCATACCTCCCTGGAAGCCGCCGGGTGTCTAGTTTTCAGAAATGCATGGGTTTGGTAGGTTTCCCTAGATGGCCGCCGCGCACCGGGCCAAAAACCAAAGTGACCCCCCTTGCAAAACCAGGTGGTTTGGCGATAGGCCATTTTGATGTCGCCTCACTACGTTTGTTGTCCTTGCCTGCCGCGGGTACTTGGGCCTCCCACACAAGTGAGGCACCATTTTTACCGGGAGACCTGGGGGAACGCTGGGTGGTGGTAAATTTGTGTGAGCCCGGTGATGCCACTACTTTCCCACCCCAAAATGTGTGAAAAAAGTGATTTTTTGAGCAAAAATTGAGGTTTGCAGGGGATTCTGGGTAAGGAAACTTTGGGGGATCCACGCAAGCCATACCTCCCTGTAAGCCGCCGGGTGTCTATTTTTCAGAAATGCGTAGGTTTGGTAGGTTTCCCTAGATGGCCGCCGCGCACCGGGCCAAAAACCAAAGTGACCCCCCTTGCAAAACCAGGTGGTTTGGCGATAGGCCATTTTGATGTCGCCTCACTACGTTTTGGGCCCTTGCCTGCAGCGGGTACTTGGGCCTCTCACACAAGTGAGGCACCATTTTTACCGGGAGACCTGGGGGAACGCTGGGTGGTGGTAAATTTGTGTGAGCCCGGTGATGCCACTACTTTCCCACCCCAAAATGTGTGAAAAAAGTGATTTTTTGAGCAAAAATTGAGGTTTGCAGGGGATTCTGGGTAAGGAAACGTTGGGGGATCCACGCAAGCCATACCTCCCTGGAAGCCGCCGGGTGTCTAGTTTTCAGAAATGCGTGGGTTTGGTAGGTTTCCCTAGATGGCTGCTGCGCACCGGGCCAAAAACCAAAGTGACCCCCCTTGCAAAACCAGGTGGTTTGGCGATAGGCCATTTTGATGTCGCCTCACTACGTTTTGGGCCCTTGCCTGCCGCGGGTACTTGGGCCTCCCACACAAGTGAGGCACCATTTTTACCGGGAGACCTGGGGGAACGCTGGGTGGTGGTAAATTTGTGTGAGCCCGGTGATGCCACTACTTTCCCACCCCAAAATGTGTGAAAAAAGTGATTTTTTGAGCAAAAATTGAGGTTTGCAGGGGATTCTGGGTAAGGAAACGTTGGGGGATCCACGCAAGCCATACCTCCCTGGAAGCCGCCGGGTGTCTAGTTTTCAAAAATGTATAGGTTTGCTAGGTTTCCCTAGGTGCCGGCAGGGCTAGGGTTCAAAATCTACAGCTAGTCACTTTGCCAAAAAAAGGGTCATTTTTCACTGCAAAACCACGTTGCGTTTTGCACCGTTTCATGTCGCGGGCACTAGGCCGACCCGCACAAGTGAGGTACCAATTTTCTCGTAGGCCTTTGGGGAACGCGGGCTGAGTGGAAATTTGTGGATCCACGCAGATTCCAGAACTTTCCATCACAGAAATGTGGGGAAAATGTGTTTTTTTTGTCAATTTTTTACGTTTGCAAGGGATTCTGGGTAACAGACCATGTTGGGAGGCAGTCAAGTCACCCCATCCTGGATTCCCCTGGGTGTCTAGTTTTCAAAAATGTATAGGTTTGCTAGGTTTCCCTAGGTGCCGGCAGGGCTAGGGTTCAAAATCTACAGCTAGTCACTTTGCCAAAAAAAGGGTCATTTTTCACTGCAAAACCACGTTGCGTTTTGCGCCGTTTCCTGTCGCGGGCACTAGGCCGACCCGCACAAGTGAGGTACCATTTTTCTCGTAGGACTTTGGGGAATGCGGGGTGGGTGGAAATTTGTGGATCCACGCAGATTCCAGAACTTTCCATCACAGGAATGTTCGGAAAATGTGTTTTTTCTGTCAATTGTTTCCGTTTGCAAGGGATTCTGGGTAACAGACCATGCTGGGAGGCAGTCAAGTCACCCCATCCTGGATTCCCCTGGGTGTCTAGTTTTCAAAAATGTATAGGTTTGCTAGGTTTCCCTAGGTGCCGGCAGGGCTAGGGATCAAAATCTACAGCTGCTCACTTTGCCCAAAAAAGGGTCATTTTTCACTGCAAAACCACGTTGCGTTTAGCGCCGATTCCTGTCGCGGGCACTAGGCCGACCCGCACAAGTGAGGTACCATTTTTCTCGTAGGACTTTGGGGAACGCGGGGTTGGTGGAAATTTGTGGATCCACGCAGATTCCAGAACTTTCCATCACAAAAATGTGGGGAAAATGTGTTTTTTTTGTCAATTTTTCCCGTTTGCAAGGGATTCTGGGTAACAGACCATGGTGGAAGGCAGTCAAGTCACCCCATCCTGGATTCCCCTGGGTGTCTAGTTTTCAAAAATGTATAGGTTTGCTATGTTTCCCTAGGTGCCGGCAGGGCTAGGGATCAAAATCTACAGCTAGTCACTTTGCCAAAAAAAGGGTCGTTTTTCACTGCAAAATCACGTTGCGTTTAGCGCCGATTCCTGTCGCGGGCACTAGGCCGACCCACACAAGTGAGGTACCATTTTTCTCGTAGGACTTTGGGGAACGCGGGGTGGGTGGAAATTTGTGGATCCACGCAGATTCCAGAACTTTCCATCACAGAAATGTGGGGAAAATGTGTTTTTTTTTGTCAATTTTTTACATTTGCAAGGGATTCTGGGTAACAGACCATAGAGGAAGGCAGTCAAGTCACCCCATCCTGGATTCCCCTGGGTGTCTAGTTTTCAAAAATGTATAGGTTTGCTAGGTTTCCCTAGGTGCCGGCAGGGCTAGGGTTCAAAATCTACAGCTAGTCACTTTGCCAAACAAAGGGTCATTTTTCACTGCAAAACCACGTTGCGTTTTGCGCCGTTTCCTGTCGCGGGCAATAGGCCGACCCGAACAAGTGAGGTACCATTTTTCTCGTAGGACTTTGGGGAATGCGGGGTGGGTGGAAATTTGTGGATCCACGCAAATTCCAGAACTTTCCATCACAGAAATGTGGGCAAAATGTGTTTTTTTTGTCAATTTTTTCCGTTTGCAAGGGATTCTGGGTAACAGACCATGGTGGGAGGCAGTTATGTCACCCCACCCTGGATTCCCCTGGGTGTCTAGTTTTCAAAAATGTATAGGTTTGCTAGATTTCCCTAGGTGCCGGCAGGGCTAGGGTTCAAAATCTACAGCTAGTCACTTTGCCAAAAAAAGGGTCATTTTTCACTGCAAAACCACGTTGCGTTTTGCGCCGATTCCTGTCGCGGGCACTAGGCCGACCCGCACAAGTGAGGTACCATTTTTCTCGTAGGACTTTGGGGAACGCGGGGTGGGTGGAAATTTGTGGATCCACGCGGATTCCAGAACTTTCCATCACAGAAATGTGGGGAAAATGTGTTTTTTTTGTCAATTTTTTACATTTGCAAGGGATTCTGGGTAACAGACCATGGTGGGAGGCAGTCAAGTCACCCGATCCTGGATTCCCCTGGGTGTCTAGTTTTCAAAAATGTATAGGTTTGCTAGGTTTCCCTAGGTGCCGGCAGGGCTAGGGTTCAAAATCTACAGCTAGTCACTTTGCCAAAAAAAGGGTCATTTTTCACTGCAAAACCACGTTGCGTTTTGCGCCGATTCCTGTCGCGGGCACTAGGCCGACCCGCACAAGTGAGGTACCATTTTTCTCGTAGGACTTTAGGGAACGCGGGGTGAGTGGAAATTTGTGGATCCACGCAGATTCCAGAACTTTCCATCACAGAAATGTGGGGAAAATGTGTTTTTTTTGTCAATTTTTTACGTTTGCAAGGGATTCTGGGTAACAGACCATGGTGGGAGGCAGTCAGGTCACCCCATCCTGGATTCCCCTGGGTGTCTAGTTTTCAAAAATGTATAGGTTTTCTAGGTTTCCCTAGGTGCCGGCAGGGCTAGGGTTCAAAATCTACAGCTAGTCACTTTGCCAAAAAAAGGGTCATTTTTCACTGCAAAACCACGTTGCGTTTTGCGCCGATTCCTGTCGCGGGCACTAGGCCGACCCGCACAAGTGAGGTACCATTTTTCTTGTAGGACTTTGGGGAACGCGGGGTGGGTGGAAATTTGTGGATCCACGCAGATTCCAGAACTTTCCATCACAGAAATGTGGGGAAAATGTGTTTTTTTTGTCATTTTTTTACATTTGCAAGGGATTCTGGGTAACAGACCATGTTGGGAGGCAGTCAAGTCACCCCATCCTGGATTCCCCTGGGTGTCTAGTTTTCAAAAATGTATAGGTTTGCTAGGTTTCCCTAGGTGCCGGCAGGGCTAGGGTTCAAAATCTACAGCTAGTCACTTTGCCAAAAAAAGGGTCATTTTTCACTGCAAAACCACGTTGCGTTTTGCACCGTTTCATGTCGCGGGCACTAGGCCGACCCGCACAAGTGAGGTACCATTTTTCTCGTAGGACTTTGGGGAACGCGGGGTGGGTGGAAATTTGTGGATCCACGCAGATTCCAGAACTTTCCATCACAGAAATGTGGGGAAAATGTGTTTTTTGTCAATTTTTTCCATTTGCAAGGGATTCTGGGTAACAGACCATGGTGGGAGGCAGTCAAGTCACCCCATCCTGGATTCCCCTGTGTGTCTAGTTTTCAAAAATGTATAGGTTTGCTAGGTTTCCCTAGGTGCCGGCAGGGCTAGGGTTCAAAATCTACAGCTAGTCACTTTGCCAAAAAAAGGGTCATTTTTCACTACAAAACCACGTTGCGTTTTGCACCGTTTCATGTCGCGGGCACTAGGCCGACCCGCACAAGTGAGGTACCATTTTTCTCGTAGGACTTTGGGGAACGCGGGGTGGGTGGAAATTTGTGGATCCACGCAGATTCCAGAACTTTCCATCACAGAAATGTGGGGAAAATGTGTTTTTTTTGTCAATTTTTTACGTTTGCAAGGGATTCTGGGTAACAGACCATATTGGGAGGCAGTCAAGTCACCCCATCCTGGATTCCCCTGGGTGTCTAGTTTTCAAAAATGTATAGGTTTGCTAGGTTTCCCTAGGTGCCGGCAGGGCTAGGGTTCAAAAACTACAGCTAGACTCTTCGCAAATAAAGCGTAAATTTTCAGTGTGAAAATGTGGTGCGTTCACCCTAGGTTTTGAGCCACTTCCTGTCGTGGGCACTATGCCTACCCACACAAGTGAGGTACCATTTTTATCGGGAGACTTAGGGTAGTTCAGATTTGTAAAGCAACTGTTATTACCTATTGATTTTTGATGCATTTCTCCCTTCCAAATGAAAGACATTGTGTAAAAAAAAAATCATTTTGAAAAATGACCAATAATTGTCATGCAAATATGAGTATTCCCAATTTCGAAAATGTACAAATATGCACTGTTTCTAAACTCTGTAATTTGTTCCCATTTCAGAAATACATAGGTGTCTTTCATACCGATTTTTCCATGTATACATTTTCCCACAATAATTGCTATATACCCGGAACGAAAAAAAAAACATTACAAAATGCTGCGCAGTTTTCTACTCTGGGTTCGTTGGGCTCTTGGTGAACCTACAAGTCCTATATGTCCCCACAACCAGGAAGGTCCACCGGATGTAACGGTACATTGCTTTCAAAGAGATGTCATAATTCGAAGAAGTTACAGGTGAAAACGTTGACTCAAAATGCTGCTTTTTTCAACAAATGTTTAATTTTTCCTATATTTACCTGTAAGTTTCTATAAAGAAACCTTGATGGATCTACACAAATGACCCCTTGCTGAATTCAGAATTGTATCTACTTTTCAAAAATGTATAGCTTTCCAGGATCCATTATTGTTTTTGTACCCATTTCTACCGTTAACTGGAAGGAGGTTGAAAGCACAAAAAATAGCAAAAATAGGGTATGTCCCAGAAAAATGCCAAAACTGTGTACAAAATGTTGGTTTTCTAACAAAATTCTGTCATTCCCTAAAAGCTGGAGAAATGGTGATTTCAGCCCCACAAACCCTTTTTTGATACCATTTGCAGAGAAAAACCCAGAAGCTTTCATTTGCAGTCCGTTTTTCCAATGTTTCACAAAAAAAACAAAATTTTGCTGTATTTTGACTAATTTCTGGGAACCCTGTAGGAGAATCCACAAACCCTGGGTACCTTTAGAATCCCCAAGATGTTGGAAGAAAAGGACGCAAATTTGGCATGGATACCTAATGTGGTCAAAAAGTTACAGGGGCCTAAGCGCGCACTACCCCAAATAGCCCAAAAAAGGCTTAGCACAGGAGGGGAAAAGGCCTAGCAGCGAAGGGGTTAAGGAAGTTTTGATGTCATTGGGACAGAGCTTACCTACTTTCTGACGGCGGGTACTCGTGTCCTCTCGACTAGTGATTACGGGATCAGGTTTCTTGTGGCACACAGATGGATGAGAATGCGTGCTAAAAGAGAGAGTTTTACAAGGATTTAAAAGATGGAGCTCCCTGCTAGAGTAGCGCAACATAGTGTCGCGCAGATGTCTAAAGACTTTCTACCGGGAGTCTGGGCGTCTGGCAGTGGTCTGGCGCGGACGGGCGCAGACGGGCTTACCTTTGGCGCGCCGCCGGCGCACCCGCGCCCCGATCCGCGTTATGTAGGCGGAGTGGGCGTGGAGAGCGAGCTGGAGCGCTGACCTGTTGTGAAAACCGGAAGTCACTCTTCGGCACAGAGCGCAGCGGGAATGGCCTGACGTCCCTCCACATCAACCGGCACAAGCCGTGGCGGAACGGGGACCAGCCACAGAAGGTAGGAGTTAAAGTGCAGAAAAATAGAGGCAGAGCAGCAGATATATAAAATGTTAATAAAAAATGTCTAAAACGCAATTAAGCAGTGTTCTACACAGTACAATGTCCCTACAATCCAAAGCACAATTTAAAAAACATTAAAATAAGCGAGGGAGCGGTAAGAGAGCATGCAGTTACAGACCAGGTGGAGTGTCTAAAGCTGCCCCCACCCTTAACGCCCCCACCCTCTATTCTCTGCTGCCCCTCGCTGTTAACGCCCCCACCCTCTACTCTCTGCTTCCCCTCGCTTTTAATACCCCACCCTCTACTCTCTGCTGCCCTCTGCTGTTAATGCCCTCACCCTTTACTAGCCTCTACCCTCTGCTGCCCCTCGTTGTTAATACCCTCACTCTTTACTCTCTACTGCCCTCTACTGTTAACGCCCCCTCCTTCTGCTCTCTGCTGCCCCTCTGATTTTAATGCCCTCACCCTCTACTCTGCTACCCTCTGCTGTTAATACCCCCACCCTCTACTCTCTGCTGCCCTCTGCTGTTAATGCCCTCACACTCTACTAGCCTCTACTCTCTGCTGCCCCTCTGCTGTTAACGCCCTCACCCTCTACTCTCTGCTGCCCCTCGTTGTTAATACCCTCACCCTCTACTAACCTCTACTCTCAGCTGCCCTCTGCAGTTAATTCCTCCACCCTCTAGTAGGTGGGGTCCAGTTCTAGGGGACGCATCTCCAGGGGAAGAAATGCAGATTACTGGGGGAACAAGGGCTGCATCACACATCTAATAGAGACCTGAGGGCGGGTTTGTAGTGTGAGGGAAAGCTGCGGAAGAAGATGTCTGAGAGAGACCCTCCCTCGCCTCTCGCCCCTCACCCCTGTGACACCTGTCAGCACATACAGGACCCCCCTCCCCCCTCACTCCCCTGTCACCTGTCAGCACACAGAGGACCCTCCCTCTCCCCCTCACCCCTGTGTCACCTGTCAGCACATAGAGTACCCTCCATGGCCCCTCACCCCCGTGTCACCTGTCAGCACATAGAGGACCCTCCCTCGCCTCTCGCCCCTCACCCCCGTGTCACCTGTCAGCACATAGAGGACCCTCCCTCGCCTCTCGCCCCTCACCCCCGTGTCACCTGTCAGCACATAGAGGACCCTCCCTCGCCTCTCGCCCCTCACCCCCGTGTCACCTGTCAGCACATAGAGGACCCTCCCTCGCCTCTCGCCCCTCACCCCTGTGTCACCTGTCAGCACACAGAGGACCCTCCCTCGCCTCTCGCCCCTCACTCCTGTGATACCGGTCAGCACACAGAGGACCCTCCCTCGCCTCTCGCCCCTGTGTCACCTGTCAGCACATAGAGGACCCTCCCTCGCCTCTCGCCCCTCACCCCTGTGTCACCTGTCAGCACATAGAGGACCCCCCTCACTCCCCTGTCACCACACAGAGGACCCTCCCTCTCCCCCTCACCCCTGTGTCACCTGTCGGCACATAGAGGACCCTCCATGGCCCCTCACCCCCGTGTCACCTGTCAGCACATAGAGGACCCTCCCTCGCACCTCTTGCCCCTCACCCCTGTGTCACCTGTCAGCACATAGAGCACCCTCCCTCTCCCCCCTTGCCCCTCACCCCTGTGTCACCTGTCAGCACATAGAGCACCCTCCCTCTCCCCCCACGCCCCTGTGTCACCTGTCAGCACATAGAGGACCCTCCCTCTCCTCCATCGCCCCTGTGTCACCTGTCAGCACATAGAGGACCCTCCCTCTCCCCCCTCGCCCCTGTGTCACCTGTCAGCACATAGAGGACCCTCCCTCTCCCCCCTCGCCCCTGTGTCACCTGTCAGCACATAGACGACCCTCCCTCTCCCCCCTCACCCCTGTGTCACCTGTCAGCACATAGAGGACCCTCCCTCCCACCTCGCCTCTCACCCCTGTGTCACCTTTCAGCACATAGAGGACCCTTCGTCGCTCCTCGCCCCCGTGTCACCTGTCAGCACATAGAGGACCCTCCCTTGCACCTCTCGCTCCTCACCCCCGCCCCGTCTCACCTGTCAGCACATGGAGCACCGAGGCCAGGTTCACCAATCGCGCAGCAGCTCCAGACATGGCCCCTACGGGAGGTCTCCGTCCTCTCCCCCTCTGCCTGGCCCCTCTGCCTTCCGCAGGTTCAAATCATGAGGTGCGGACTCGGGGGCGTTTGGGCGGGGTGGGGGATGGGGTCGGGGGAGGGGGAGTTGGAGGCGTGGTTCCCTAGCCGACTCTAGGTATCAGCAGGAAGTACCTCCCAGGGCGCGAGGGGCTGTAAATGCACCTGTGACGTGTGCACAGGGCTCACTTCCCCATAATACCAGATAAGGCATATATAGAAGATATAAAACGATCATTAAACAGATATAAATATGACACACACCACAAGGGTCTTTCCGTGGATAGCGCTCTGGGCGAAACCAAGCTTGTGCCCTTCCTGGTCCTGCTGCCCCCAGCTCCCACCTCGCCTCTTCTAAGCGCTGTCTTTGATAGGCGCTACAACTAATAGAAATGAGTCCAACTGCCGCGTGGGGCCTGTTCTGTCTGACACAGTTGTACCTGCTGTGTGAGCATAACACACATGTGACCTGTCGTGGCCCAGGACGGTTCACACCACTGTGGTTAACAAGCGGTTAACAATGTCCACCCCTTCTCTCGTGTGATGCAGAAACAGAAGCTGCGACCAGTGGAGGGGCCCTGGAGATGCACAAGAGGGAGGGGGCGGGGGCTAGAAGGAGAATTAGGGACGATCTATTTATTCCACCTTCACTGCCCCTCGTCTTATCTCTGCCCTCTTATCTGCCCTGCTGTGACCTCCGTGGGGCCAGTTTGCTGATTACGTTAAAGCAGTGACCGGCCTGCGGACCCCTGCGGCCCACCCCTCACTTGAATCACTTATCCCACTGCCACCCCCGAGTCCTTCCACTGGCGCACATTCTGGAAAAGAGGACCCAGTGGAGAGGGAGAAGAAAGGGGAGGACAGGAAAGGGACAGTACAGGAAGGGAACGGAAGGCTAGAGTAAATGTCAGCCCGAAATAAAACAAACATGCGCAGTTGTTGGAGTTGGAGCTAATGGCATTGTAAATAGCAATGTTTGTTAAGTGAAGTAAAAAGTGAACACTTTACCATACTATAAGCTATTATAGGAACTATACAGTAACGCTATGGCTATGTTAGCACAAAGGGGTGTAAAAATGGATGAATAATATTAAAAATCCGAAAAAAGGATCGTAAAATGCAAGATGAAATTTAAAGCCGGTGACAGAGACTACCTTTTATTTAATAAAAATGCATATTAAAAAAAAGCGCACACACATAGAAAGTGACACCTGTGAACTTCAGGAAAGTGGCTGGCACCTGCGTGGTGGCAGACACAGAGGGGTTCATGTTTCAGTATATAGACGTGCAAATGCACCTTGACATGGTGTCCATTTTGTTTTCATTTACCATTTTAAGATGGTTAGACATCTATCTTGGAGGACTAAATTAAAACAAACACTGTAAAGAGCATGCCACTAAACATTTTTTTTCTTTTTTGAAGGAAGTAGCAGCCCCGTACAAAGTGAAGAGTAGGGGCGTAATCCCCTGTTCCCACAGAAGAAACTTAATAGACAAACAAATATTTCACTTTACCCATCAAACTTTTTGAACCCCAAAGTGGACTTCTCATGGGACTTAGACTTTTCAACGGGGATGCCGCGAATAAAAGCCACTGTTACATGTCGGTAACATGCTCCTCTAACATGAGGCATGCCACATGTTTCTGGAAATTGAGTAATAGCAAATTATTTACAGATAATTTTTTTTAAGTCTCAGTATGGGCCCTTTTTCGCATGAAATACCACAGAGAACTAGTATCAAAACATTGTAAAAATGTGTAGTTGGCGAGCTAGAGGCATAATTCTGAACGGCCAATGGCCAAGTACTTCCTATGTTACGGGGTAATCTTCCCAGTAACACCCCAAAGAAAGTTTTGAACGCACCCCAGCTTACACCGCTGTCCTGGGCAGCCTCGCCGTTGACTCTGAAGCGGCAGCGGCGAGTCAGAGGCTTTTACACCGTACCTCATGTACCCCCCTTGCGTTTCATCCCCACTCTCCTTTACGAGGCTGCTCGTAAGAGCTCGGGTGCAGGGGCAATAAAACCGAGAGCCTGTTTGCTAGCCGCCACGGCCTGGCCCTCGGGTTAACCTGCCTCCCTGTCTCGGAGGTAATGCACCGCGCCCCAAAACAAAAACAAACCCAGGGAGAAGTGGTCTGTTCCTGGTGGGACGCGAGATTGACCAGAAGAAGTGTTGCCAGATTTTGAGACCCATCCCAAGCCCAAAGCCGCTCAAGTATAAGCCCAAATTCAGCCCAACGCAGACCTGTGTCAGCACAAAAACCAGCCCAAAGTCGCAACTCTCAAATTATGCAGAAAGTCATCAGACAGCACTTCAAGGATGAATCTAAATTCTCTTCAATATACAGATAGTGGTAGGGGGATAACTGGGCACCTGTGTTAATGCTGCTCATTTTCAAGATCCGTCCCCACTGTGACTTTGCAACTTGTAACAGGAACTGCGAAAGCTCCACTAGTAGAAAACATTGAGAGATTGAGAAAGGCAGAAATAGTATTATGTGCTAATTACTGCTCCCTCTAATTTGTATTTTAAGCAACTTCTAAAGTTCATGCCCAGTAGCCCCCGTTTACCCCATAGCCCACAAGCCACCCTCCCTCCTTCTCGAATGGAGTCCGACAACCTCCACTTCTATTTCATCCACAGCGTATTTGTCAACATTTGTAAACAAATAAGAGGGAGATCAGAGACAAAGCCAGGGTAAGATTACAGCTTTAACTTGTATTTTGGTTGGGGCGGGTTTTAAGAGCTAATTACGTAAAATAATATACTTTTTAGCCTCCAAAATGTGCGGTCTCCTACCTATGGGAGAGGATGTGGCGTTACGGCCACAGCCATGTGTTGGAGGCAGCAGCAGTGTGCGCTTCCCTCACACAGAACAGGTAACACACTGACAGTAGCACAGCACCCTTCACTTATTTATTTATTTGAGAGTTTTATATAGCACTAGGTAGACCCAAAGGTATCAGAGCGCTTTACAACAGCAAATGTTCACATGAAAGATAAGTCTCTACAGACCACCTGAGTCAGAGGTCTTTACATATGATATAGCTCTCATTCCTACTCTTGCTGTGAGAAAAAACATTTACTAAATCTATCCTGTGTGTGGCCTCCGTTTCTCAAGTCCTGACCACCAGGGGCTCAATCCCATAGCCCTTGCGGCTGTCTCCCGTGGTATTTCTTGAATCCCTGTGTCATGCATGGTCGCCAATACCTGCAGCATATCTGCCCACACCGCTAAATCTTCAGCAGCTTTTTTGTCCCTTGTGTTTGACCTCATATGAAAGCTATTGAGCTAGTGACCATTCTGTGTCTCTGTACTGGCCTTAATGCTAAATGAGGTAGCCCCTTGCTGTCTCACACTGGCCCTGCCCTGCTTTCCGCCATCAGCCCTGCCCCTTAGAGACCGAGTCAACATTCTTTGGTCGTCCTTTCTTTTGTGCACCTCTGTGCTATCCCTTTAAGTTCCAAATATCAGCAAAACCTTAAACCTCATGCTTTGTACATTAGTTAACCCTGTACCGGCCAAAGACAGCCTGTTTTGGGCCATACCTGCCACGCCGCTGCCGTCTCTCTGTCGCAGCTGCTGTAGGGCTCCTGGCAGTGAGAGTTAAGTGTTGTTTCGGTCCTATCACACATATCCTGAACACTTCAGCTACGGTTGATGTTTATAAATGAACTTACTTCAATGTGTGCTTGCTTCTACATGCTGCGGCCAGGCCCCACGACTCGACGGCCACAGCAGCACAGGGCTGCACCCACAGGCCGGGTCTGACAGTCTGAGACTCGAGACAAGAGTCACACAGCGACCCTGAGTAGGACTCCCGGAGTCCGCTGCAGCGTTGGGGGTGGTCCCACGAAGTCACTCACAAGTCTAATCCATGGCAGTATGACTGCGAACCAATTCCGCAAATGACAGATGCAGGTCATGAGTGCAACAGTGATATTTACAGCTTTGCCAATGTTCACGCATTGTTGACGCATTACAAAAACCCAGCTAGAAATGATTGGGCCCTGTCCCACCACACCAGACTCCTTGTTGCACCCTGCCGCATTGCTCTCAATAAATTACTCTTTTGGTTTTAAATTACTGAAAATAGTTTTGTGAAAAATATGTGTTCACCAATACCTTTTTCGATCATGCAAGGGAGAATGTGATAATGTGAACTAAACCTGCTCATTATAATGTTGAAACCTTTCGGAGCCCCTACCAGGGAGTGCATTTTCAGACACTCCCTGGTTCACTTCACACAGGTACACCATGTTTATAATTAAGCACTAATTAGGCGCGGTATATAAATTCACTCCAGGATTTTTTTCTTTTCCTCTCTTTCTTTTTTTTCTTTTTTCTCGACTTCTCATCAACTTAGATACCATATCACTGACAGCACAAATTTAGTTGAATTCATGCGGCATTGTAGTGCATTTATGGGGGGCAGATTTACAAGCCCCCTGCCCCACCAGTACACCACTTTTTGTGACACACTGGTGGCCTATTTTACTGTTCCATATTTACAAGGACAGGAAAAGCCAGCCTGCGGTGACGTGGCGCAGAGGAGGGGCAGGGTGGGGAGTTGCAAAATGAGGCAAACGGCCGATTTCAGGTAAGTTAAGAAAAAAATTAATAAAACGAATTTCGTTGCGCGCACTGCATCGCATTTGGCAATGCAGCGCGCGCAACGATATTCGTTTTATTAAGTTTTTTTCGGAACTTACCTGAAATCAGCCGTTTGCTGCATTTTGCAACCCCCCACCCTGCCCCTCCTCTGCGCCACGTCACCGCCCCGGTAAAACGCCCTACACGGGCCGTCACTGCTTGTAAATATGGCCCCTTTTCACGCAGCACTTTGCGTGAAAAGGGCAGTCCATGGGTGTTGTTGTGGGCATTCCCACGCAACACCCATTGAACCAGGCACATTTCCAGATTTACGAGGAATCGTAAATTGGGAAATACGTTTCAATGCTACGCCTCTCAGGGGAGGTGTAGGGAGGAGCAATGAGGAGAAATGTTTTAATTTCTCCTCGTTTTCAGGACTCGCTGCTCTTGCGAGAAATTTAGTAGTTGGTTGATAAGTGCTACTCAGGCCGGCCACCAGCTTGCTATTACGCGCACCAGCGCGCTCGACGTGCACATCACTTTTTCCCGTCGCGCGCGTGCGCACAACTCGCGTCACTATTCGCGGTTTTTTTAAAATTTCATTTCGCGGCTGCGCAGCGTTACTTTTACGGCCGCGCGGCCAATGCTTGTGCTTTATGCGGTCCTTAAACTGCGGTTAAAATCTGCAGATAGAATATTTACCAGTCTATTCTCTCCAAGAAGTCCAGCGTAGTGTCTGGCGTGATTCTGGCTTAATGACTAAATGGCCACATGGACTCACGGATCAGAGCGTGTCGTGTGCCGAGCTCCATGCTGACACAGTTACCCACTCCGGCCAGCCGCTGGCTTTTTCCAGCACTCTGCTTCATGGAGGAACTTTTGAAGCACATGGGCTCCCTTAACATCAAAGTAAAAGTTTCAGTCGCGCCCCGCTCACCAGCTCACCAAACACAGAGCGTTCCTTTTCCGTCTTGTCAGTTTGGTTTCCTTCCGATTCTAACTTTCTAGCGTTCTTGTGCTGCTATCATCACCGTGATATTTTGTGCTTTTTCATTGATTTTGTACTACAATTTGGAATGCTGCACAATGGTAAATCAAACAAATACAGAATAAATAAGCAATAACATCGCCATTAAGCTTTTTCTTTTGACGAACGTTAACATATGAAAAGAATCCGCAAAGATGTTACTAAAAGAAATGCAAAACAAACGTATACACAGGGTAACTGTGTTCGAGTCTTGACCACATTACTAAAACATAGGCAAAGTAAATTACAACCCTTTGACAAGCGCTAAGTGCACACTCTGCTAAACTTTCTTATACTGAAGCAGACATGCTACGGCAGTCTTTGTACCTGAAGTAAAACAGCAACAGCGGCCTGAAGAATGAACCCATTTAAGTACTGAAATAGGTGCACAGTGACGGACCTCAAGTGTTGCACTTCTATCTATATGTAGCCAAACACAACCTCTGCAGCCCAACAACAAATGACATTTCTATTTCAGCGTATGCTGACCTAGAATTCTGTCAATTTTACAGCTCTCCTACAGACATGATTTGTACTGCTCACTTCATTTGGCCAAAGCATAGCAAAAGTAACCCATGCTCACATTTGATCATTTTGTGTCTCCTCCAAAAACACACACAGACAGCATGAAAAGACAGTAATATTGTTGCACAGGAACCTTTTGATGCCATGATTTTTTATTAGCAATCCCCCTGTCACATGGTGGTTATCCCCACAAAAGAATTGACTGCAGTAGACTGTTGACTAAATCCAAAAGCATATAACTAGGCTTAGCCAATAGGTCTCGCCGTTGGGGCCTTATAAGTGTTTAGCCATGCAACAGTTAATGTTGTTGCACCAAGGATATTGTGCTGCATAACTAAATACTTATAAGGTCCCAAAGGCGAGACCTATTGGCTATGCCAATGCTTGTTTTCTCTTTCAATGCGTGCTGCATTCTACAGCACACATTGAAAGAAGAAAATGCCTGTAGTGATTGTTTTTGTGCAGGAAGGTGCCCCTTCCTGCACAAAAACAACCTCCCCATGATGCAGGCATCCTTGCAGCATGGTGCAAGGGTGCCTGTGCTGGCGCATGGCAGCTGTTTGTGCGCCAGCACAGGGGAGAGCAGAGGAATGCAACATATTTTTGTTAATATGTTGCATTCCTTTGCTTTGGAAGTGCTGCAGCGTGGCGCAGCCAAAGGGCTTGCGTTGCTGTGCTGCAGAACTTCCTCATAAATCTGCCCCTCAATGTTTAAGATCACTTTTTCCAACTGTGTATGTGTCCTGATTGTGCTACTTCTCGGCTACATTCTGATGAGGCTCTGAGGGTTATTTATACACCTTGGCTTTACACTGTTTGCCAACAACGTATGTGCCCTGACTGAGGGATTTCCACTGCCACAGTACATTGAGGCCCAGGGGGATTTTTAAAATGATGTTTTAAATCTCTCGCTAATACCAGATGCTGCTGGCTGTAGGCCCAGGTGTCTCGCCGATTCACCTGCTCCTGGTTTAGCAACTGTTTTTCAGTTGGAAGTGTTCAAGCTTCACTGGACACCAAAAGGTGGCAACACTGCTTAAGAGCAGGATTTTGTCTTGGATATGTGTGTGCGCATAGAGTGAGTGCTCATTCAAACCCCATAAAACAGTTACGTAACCTTCGCACCACGGAAAAGGTGAAATAAGGCACCAGTTTCTAAACTTATTGCTCTTTCCACAGTTACTGGTAACTCAAGTCTCCTGCCTGAGGTCTGCTACATTTATTGTAATTTCAAACTGCAGGTATCAAAATGCAAAGTTGTGTGAGCTATTAGCCTTACACTGGCTGAACAACTGCCTCCACCCATGGGACTGTTACGGGTGTCTACAAATGTAAGATTGTATTTTGGAAAGGACATGATGCACCTAATACTTGCAACATAAAACAAGCATTTGCAATGCAATAGGTGTGGCATTACTAAATGTTTGAGCTATTGGCGCTGCAAATGATAATGTTTGATCGTTTTTTTTTTTGTTAAAAAATATTCCAGTAGTAGCATAAGTAATTAAATAAAATCCACCTAGCAAGAAAATGTAGCTGTGCCATAAGTTTTTACTAGGTGTCCCTGTGGAGTTGTAAAGGGACGCCTATTAGCCACATAAGGTACTGCACCCTTACTTATGCTACTGCTGTGATATCTTTTAACAAAAAAAAATCTAGCAAGCATTATCATTTGAACAAATGGTGCTAAGTTCATGTTTAAAAAATATCCCTTTTAATAAGTACTTCTCAGTGCAGTTCTATAATCTGACGTATTCATGTCAAAGTTTCCACATGTTAACAAATATACATCTTTGAATTTTGAAGGGATGTTATCATATTTTATGTGATATTTGTTGCATGGTTTACATGGCAAGCGTTTTGAGGGCTTGGCTCATGCATGGGTTCTAAGAGTCAAGCCAGTCCCTTGGCTCAGCCCTGGCTTGGCTCACCCTCTTATTTTGTTGGCTCGCTAAACTTCTACTGCCCACAATACTGACCTTAGATCAGGAAAAGGGTCCAGATGAAAAAGAATCCATTAAAAATAAGTGGTATCAAATTGTAAATCAACTTTTTGACAATGGAAAGTGTACAACTTGGCCCTCTTTGCAGGGTCACCCTCAAAACCTTTCGCCTTCACCGCTGCCCAGTTGGCAGTCCACATGCCCTATTACGATGCCTGCAGTACGTTAGACACAATACTCCTGTGGCACCACTGCTGGCGGCAGGAATACACGGTGGTGGCAGGATTGGCCAATGCACCTGTCGTAGGGCGAGCCACCAGTGTTATCGCCAGCTCAATCACGATGAGTCTTCCTGCCGACGTGACTGTGGCGGTGAAACCTCCACACCTGAGCTGGCGGAAAGAGACAGATATAAGGCTGAAACTCACCTGTATTCGGCTTCACACATCCTGTGCCGCCATGGAGCCGATACTACACATCCTGCCTCTGCTGCTGCTGCTTGATGACATCCAAAACCTACTTCATCATGGACGCAACAGGTGGTAAGTCACAATCTACCCCATTTCTATTGACTTCTCATTTAGCAGATGCACAGACAGGGATATCTTAAACTATTTTGTGGGTCATTTTTCTGAACAGCTTTGAATGTCTGATCTAAATGCACCTCTTTGATGCCCTCTTCTGTCAGGCCACTGACACTGCTCAAGTTTGCCCTTCCAAATTCCAAATGGGTTTACATCAAATATTCATGGACAGTGATGTGGTCTCTGTACTGGGGTGAATGTATGACATTGTTCTGCATTCTGTCCATCAACTGTTGTTTTTGCATTTGTCACCCCGAGTGGTACGGGTATGCTCAGACGTGGGTCCCGTGCTATCCATGCCACTGGAATCAAGCTATCCTGGCTGAAGAGGGGTGAAACCCTGAAACCGGTCCTAGGATGCTTCTTTCCAGTCCAGGGAGGACCTGGCTTGGCAGTTCGGGCTGGACTGTTCCCATGAGGCACAGGGTCAAGACTGATTTGCATATGGCTGGGTTCAAACTGGAATGGCATGGTGAGCAAAAAAGCTATGGATGTAGGCCCAGATCTCTGTACTGGGGTGAATGTATGACATTGTTCTGCATTCTGTCAATCAACTGTTTTTGAATTTGTCACCCCGAGTGGGAAGGGTATGCCCAGACATGGGGCCCGTACTCTCCATGCCACTGGAATCAAGCTATCCTGGCTGAAGAGGGGTGAAACCCCGAAACCGGTCCTACGATGCTTCTTTCCAGTCCAGGGAGGACCTGGCTTGGCAGTTCAGGCTGGACTGTTCCCATGAGGCACAGGGTCAAGACGGATTTGCATATGGCCGGGTTCAAACTGGAATGGCATGGTGAGCAAAAAACGATGGATTTGGGCCCAGATCTCTGTACTGGGGTGAATGTATGACATTGTTCTGCATTCTGTCCATCAACTGTTATTTTTGCATTAATATTGTAACACAATAGCATCTCCTCACTAAAATGACATGAAATAACTGTTGTGACACCCTCCTATTTCCCAAATGCCAGGTCCTGTTTTTATATGAAATACACTTAAGTATGGCTGTTTCCTGAAACAGAACCACTGCTTATCTGCAAAATGTCTGTAATAGACTCACACATCACCCACATTAAAAGGTATTTTTGGGAAAAGGGTGACTAAACCAATTTGTTGAAAGGTATTTCAAGGGCATCATGGCAAGACTGTGTAGAACAGGGTTGGCTCAATCAGGGGCACCCAGAAAGTCTGGCTCCCTGGGCCAGAGCCCGCTGTGCCAATGCCTCTAACCTCTGTGCCCCTTGGCTTCAAGTATATCAAGGATAACCAATAACATCATTCTTCTCATATTACCAAAGTAGGTGTAAGGTACACACAAAATAATGAACACATGTCAGAAAACATAACCCAAAAAGGTGTGACAACTGACCAGACTCCAGGTGTGGATAGACAAGTAAATAACTTGCACTCATCGATCACATATCCAACATACATCATAAGGAGAAGTGCAAGCAAAATGAAGTAGACATTGCTCAAGACAAACTAAAACCTTACCATGCAAAATAACACCCCAATCAATGCCTGGCCCAATTTGGAATCAGCCCACATATCCATCCATGCAACTTTTCTCTTTAACCCTGTGTGACTCCTGCACTGCTTCCAAGCTCTAAATATACAAACCTGTTCAAACTGGTCACCAACCAGGGTGAAACAAACACACCTTTAGTCACAGATTCCAATTATTCAAAAGTGGTGGCCAGCACAAATCTGGGGTGGTAAGGCAGGGGGACAAGGGGGCAAGAAAGTATAATTGTAATAAAAAGAAAAATTTACGTACCTCCTCACCGCTCTGTCGCATGTCGTCTCTCCTCCGCTGAACAGGAAGCAGCCAGTATCCCCTGAAACAATCACAGTTCTGCATTGCAGCATTGTGAATGGCTTCCCTAAACCAGTCACAACTCTGCAAGGTAGCGCTGTGATTTATCTGAGCACCGTAGTTCTGCACTCAAACAAGGACTGGGGCCCTGGGCACGTTACCCATGCAGGCTGTAATGCAGCCTGCATGGAGAACATGCTAAAGTGCGCATGACTGTTTGGCTGGCCCAAGAGGGCCGGTGAAAGCATCATGCACACTTCAGTGTGCCCAGCACTCCTCCCCTGCTCTGTCAGCAGAGCAGCCCCTCCCTCATGCTGCCACAGCAGGGAAAAATAAAATGAAAATAACATTGCGTTATCATTTTATTTTTCCTTTCTTTTACTGCTGCAGAGCAGCAGTGGGGCGACACTCCTCCGCCTTAGCGGATGAGCTGCCACATACCAGATCAAATTGTGCATGTACATAACAAAGTACACTCTAAAAATATTTGTCGCAGAACCTGAAATGATGTGTAAACACATTAACATTGCATCACAATTTAACCTATGCAACATTGCTATGTCCCCAAAAATAGATAGGGAAAAGTAATGCCAGGACTAATATGTTCCAAAACAAAGCAGATATTAATTAGTCCAAATAAACACAGGGACCAAACATAATGTACAAAAGTGCCTCTTTTGGACATGAATAGCGCCCACTTCTTGGCTGGAAAATGATGTAACTTCGACTGGAAGTGCACATGGTCCCTGTAAACTGGGTCAGCTGTGCCAGAGCTCTTTCCCTAAACTGCACCTTTGGCTACCAATTGGCACAACTTCAGTGGCCCTTGTAAGTCCCTAGTAGATGGTTCCCCTGGAACCTAGGCCATTGGAACTACAAAGGGACCCCAAGGGCTGAAGCATGAATTGTGCCACCCCGGGGTCCTCTCACAAAGGCCCTACTCTCTGCCATTGCAGACTGCGTGCCTTGGTTACAGAACAAATTGAAGAGTCGACATGACACACATCCCTGTGTGCCATGCCCACAAACACTGCATAGGATATTTGTAAGTAACCGCTATAACAGGCCTTGTAGTCTCAGGGAAGGGTGCACTATATCTCCTGTGAGGGCAAATCTGCATGAGCAGATATGCCCCTGTAATATCTATGTCCATTCCTGGATAGTGTTAGTAAACAGGGAAACCATAGTGAGTACTAGGGCTGGACACTCGTCATTACAAGTTTCACAGCTCCATGATGGCTTCACTGAATTAAGGGATGCTTGATACCAAATATCTCGTTGTAATCGAACATCTACGGAACATCCTGGACGCCGGTCAAAGTGCTGCGCTGGTTTTACTCGACCTTAGCGCAGCCTTTGATACGGTCTCCCACTCTATTTTATTGAAACGTCTCGAAGCCATAGGTATCAGAGACCTTGCTCTAGAGTGATTTCGATCATTCCTGACTAACAGATCTTTCCGGGTCTCTGCCCCCCCGTTCATATCCCAGCCATACCCCATAGAGCAAGGCGTTCCTCAGGGATCGGCGCTCAGCCCGTCCCTATTCAATCTTTATGTCCAGCCTCTCGCTGACATAGCAAAAGAATGGGACCTGACGCTAGTGTCGTATGCCGACGACACTCAGCTCGTCATTTCTCTGACTGAAGGCCCCTCGATCTCAGCGGCGAGATTTAAGAACGGGTTAGAGGCAGTTGCACGCTGGATGTCACACAACTGCCTCCAGTTGAATGCTGGCAAAACAGAGGTGTTGCTTCTGGGTAAAAATCCTGACTACTGGACTGATCAATGGTGGCCGTCCGCACTGGGCCCTATCCCCCCCCCCCAAAACTGTGGTAAAAAACCTTGCTGTCTGGGTGGACGCATCTCTCAATTTCCAGACCCACACCAAGAAACTGGCTGCCACCTGTGTGGGTCTGTTGAGGAGCCTTCATCCGATCCTTGGCTTTTTTGACCACCATACGCGCCAAATGATAGTCCAATCTACCATCCTGGCTCGACTGGACTACGCCAATATCCTTTTTCTCGGCCTTAATAAAGCTGAGATGGCGCGGCTACAACGTATACAAAACTCCGCTGCCAGGGCAGTTGTAGGCCTCCCTCGTAGGTGCTCTGCTAGAAACACCATCCAGAAACTACACTGGCTGCGCATGGAAGCCCGAGTTCAGTTTAAAGCCCTCATTACTGTTTTTAAAATTCTTAAAACTGACTGTCCTGGCCTCCTGCGTCCACTCCTAGAGCCCTATACCCCTCAACGAGCCCTACGCTCCTCTGGTCAAAACTTGGTGGTTATTCCACGTATAAGGTTAAGCAGAATGGGCGGTCGCTCTTTCAGAGTCTTGGGGGCAAGACTCTGGAACTCTCTGCCACATCACATTAGCTCGATGACTAACCTGTTGACCTTCCGCAAAGCGATCAAAACATTTCTATTTTCCCCATCCTAATCTACTATAGCCCGTCCTTTCCTTCTCCCCTCTCAGGTTTTTGTTATAGTTCAGCGCCGGGACACCTCGTTGCTGGGGCAGCTGTTCGCGCTCAATAAAACGTTATAACATAACATAACATAACATAACATAATAAACCTGTACTGATTGCAGTGTCAGATTTTTTAAATACTGCACAGAGAGGACCCATCTCTAGACTTGTTGTTGATCCTGAGGTGAGAGCCTTGTGCTCTCGTGAGTCAGAAACAAAAGCCTGTTCTGGGTGGAGGTGCTTCACATTTCACCCCTGCAGGTACAGCATAGTAGGACAGTGAACCTCAATGGCTTTGTTATGCGACCACTGGCAACTAGTGCAGTTGCCCACCCCCTGTCAATGCCTTACTTTTTGGGGCCAAGGCAATGTAGGAAGCTGGCTCTGTATATACTATACCAAAGAAAGGTATAGTGTGCACAGAGTCCAGTGGAACCCCAAAGGTAGGCAGATGTAGAAGTAAATACTTACTCTCTATTTGTGGTAGTGTGGGCGAGCAGTAAAGGCTATATCAGAGGGTAGTGTTAAGCATGTATTGTACACACTGAGGCAATACATGATTTCACACACTCAAAGACTGAAGTAAGACCAATTTGTAAGCATAAAAATATTATTACATTATATTTTATTTTCTAGAACTAAGCCAGGCCTGGTACAGGTAAGTATAGTAATACTATGAAAGATTTATGCAGTGAATTACAGTTGAATGCAGGTGAAATTCAATTGGTTGATTTCCAGGAAATTCAACAGTCAAAATTACTTTTCAGTTACTCTGTAGGTTACTGTGTACGTTACTTCTTGGATTACTTTTTAAGTTACTTCTGCTAATCAGTGTGATATGCCTAGATATCACACTGGGACATTTACTAGAGAAACGGTAAGTAATTCAGTTTTTGCACATTGCAGTTTCTTAGGGTTTTCATACAAATCAACTCCACACTTAAAACATTTTTCACAGAAAAGCAGTCAATGCAGTCTCACGGGAGGAAACAGTGTTATCGGTTTATCGTTAAGTACTTAGGTTTTGGAGTTGGTATTCTGGGGTTAGAACCAGGGTTCCCCAGGGTCAAGGATCCACTCTCGAAGCACCCTCAGCAGCATTAGGACAGCCGGGTGCTGAGGCCCAATGTTATCCATTTCCAATGGGGGATAAGGGGTCTCCGGTTGGTGGCTGCTTAGGAGCAGGCCACAAGGTTTAGGGAGCAAAGCTTCTGGACTTAAGATCCAGGCAAAGGGGGATCCAGTTTAGCACCCAAGGTGCACCACAGCTGCACTAGGGCAGCCGGGTGCAGGGTGCTTCTTTGGCGTCGGGTGACCTATTACTTGCAACGGGGGGTTGTATGACGTTACTACACATTCCATTGCAACGCATGCCTTTACCACGCATGCGTTACAACGCAAATGAAAATGCCTTTAACACGCACATTTTTACAACGATTTTCATTGTTAAACTATGCATGTTAATGGCATTTTCATTTTAAAGGATATCTCCATCACTACTAATTAACATTTAAATTTAACTTCAGTTAAAGGCAAACCAAAGCAAACTGCCCAGCAGCTGCCTGCCTGAATAGCACAGACCAGGCCTTGCAGCATAATAACAAAATACAGGAAGCAGCTGACAGTGGTCTGAAAGTAAAAACATGTCTTCCAGCCAGTCAGTGTATTAGTACCTCGATCCTACCTGTCCCAGTACTGTCTTGTACCTATCACACCGTCCTCTCCCTTCTACAGTGGGCACCGTTGCAGCCACAAGAACCTTGAGGAATACCTCCCATCCCTGCCACTGTGACTGTGCCCCACTGCTACCTCCGACAGTGCCCCTCTCTGCTCAGTGACCTTCTCCCTCTATCACAGTGCCCCTCTCTCCACAGTGGCCTTCTCCCTCTATCGCAGTGCCCCTCTCTGCACAGTGGCCTTCTCCCTCTATCGCAGTGCCCCTCTCTCCACAGTGGCCTTCTCCCTCTATCGCAGTGCCCCTCTCTGCACAGTGGCCTTCTCCCTCTATCGCAGTGCCCCTCTCTCCACAGTGGCCTTCTCCCTCTATCGCAGTGCCCCTCTCTCCACAGTGGCCTTCTCTCTCGATCGCAGTGCCCCTCTCTCCACAGTGGCCTTCTCCATCTATCGCAGTGCCCCTCTCTGCACAGTGGCCTTCTCCCTCTACCGCAGTGCCCCTCTCTGCACAGTGACCTTCTCCCTCTATCGCAGTGCCCCTCTCTCCACAGTGGCCTTCTCCCTCTATCGCAGTGCCCCTCTCTCCACAGTGGCCTTCTCCCTCTATCGCAGTGCCCCTCTCTGCACAGTGGCCTTCTCCCTCTATCGCAGTGCCCCTCTCTCCACAGTGGCCTTCTCCCGCTATCGCAGTGCCCCTCTCTGCACAGTGGCCTTCTCCCTCTATCGCAGTGCCCCTCTCTCCACAGTGGCCTTCTCCCTCTATCGCAGTGCCCCTCTCTCCACAGTGGCCTTCTCTCTCGATCGCAGTGCCCCTCTCTGCTCAGTGACCTTCTCCCTCTATCACAGTGCACAGTGGCCTTCTCCCTCTATCGCAGTGCCCCTCTCTCCACAGTGAGCTTCTCCCTCTATCGCAGTGCCCCTCTCTCCACAGTGGCCTTCTCCCTCTATCGCAGTGCCCCTCTGCACAGTGGCCTTCTCCCTCTATCGCAGTGCCCCTCTCTGCTCAGTGGCCTTCTCCCTCTATCGCAGTGCCCCTCTCTGCACAGTGGCCTTCTCCCTCTATCGCAGTGCCCCTCTCTCCACAGTGAGCTTCTCCCTCTATCGCAGTGCCCCTCTCTCCACAGTGGCCTTCTCCCTCTATCACAGTGCCCCTCTCTGCACAGTGGCCATCTCCCTCTATCGCAGTGCCCCTCTCTCCACAGTGGCCTTCTCCCTCTATCACAGTGCCCCTCTCTCCAAAGGGCCTTTCTCACCTGTATCTCAGTGCCCCTCTCTCCACAGTGGCCTTCTCCCTCTATTACAGTGCCCCTCTCTGCTCAGTGACCTTCTCCCTCTATCACAGTGTCCTTCTCTGCACAGTGGCCTTCTCCCTCTATCGCAGTGCCCCTCTCTGCACAGTGGCCTTCTCCCTCTATCGCAGTGCCCCTCTCTCCACAGTGGCCTTCTCCCTCTATCGCAGTGCCCCTCTCTCCACAGTGGCCTTCTCCCTCTATCACAGTGCCCCTCTCTCCAAAGTGCCTTTCTCACCTGTATCTCAGTGCCCCTCTCTCCACAGTGGCCTTCTCCCTCTATTACAGTGCCCCTCTCTGCTCAGTGACCTTCTCCCTCTATCACAGTGTCCTTCTCTGCACAGTGGCCTTCTCCCTCTATCGCAGTGCCCCTCTCTGCACAGTGGCCTTCTCCCTCTATCGCAGTGCCCCTATCTCCACAGTGGCCTTCTCCCTCTATCGCAGTGCCCCTCTCTGCACAGTGGCCTTCTCCCTCTATCGCAGTGCCCCTCTCTCCACAGTGGCCTTCTCCCTCTATCGCAGTGCCCCTCTCTGCACAGTGGCCTTCTCCCTCTATCGCAGTGCCCCTCTCTGCACAGTGGCCTTCTCCCTCTATCGCAGTGCCCCTCTTGCCACAGTGGCCTTCTCCCTCTATCGCAGTGCCCCTCTCTCCACAGTGGCCTTCTCCCTCTATCACAGTGCCCCTCTCTGCACAGTGGCCTTCTCCCTCTATCGCAGTGCCCCTCTCTCCACAGTGGCCTTCTCCCTCTATCGCAGTGCCCCTCTCTCCACAGTGGCCTTCTCCCTCTATCGCAGTGCCCCTCTGCACAGTGGCCTTCTCCCTCTATCGCAGTGCCCCTCTCTTCACAGTGGCCTTCTCCCTCTATAGCAGTGCCCCTCTCTCCACAGTGACCTTCTCCCTCTATCACAGTGCCCCTCTCTGCACAGTGGCCTTCTCCCTATATCGCAGTGCCCCTCTCTGCACAGTGGCCTTCTCCCTATATCGCAGTGCCCCTCTCTCCACAGTGGCCTTCTCCCTCTATCACAGTGCCCCTCTCGCCACAGTGGCCTTCTCCCTCGATCGCAGTGCCCCTCTCTCCACAGTGGCCTTCTCCCTCTATCACAGTGCCCCTCTCTGCACAGTAGCCTTCTCCCTATATCGCAGTGCCCCTCTCTACACAGTGGCCTTCTCCCTCTATCGCAGTGCCTCTCTCACCACAGTGGCCTTCTCCCTCTATCGCAGTGCCCCTCTCTCCACAGTGGCCTTCTCCCTTTATCGCAGTGCCCCTCTCTCCACAGTGGCCTTCTCCCTCTATCACAGTGCCCCTCTCTGCACAGTAGCGTTCTCCCTTTATCGCAGTGCCCCTCTCGCCACATTGGCCTTCTCCCTCTATCGCAGCGCCCATCTCTCCACAGTGGCCTTCTCCCTCTATCGCAGTGCCCCTCTCTCCACAGTGGCCTTCTACCTCTATCACAGTGCCCCTCTCTCCAAAGTGCCTTTCTCACCTGTATCTCAGTGCCCCTCTCTCCACAGTGGCCTTCTCCCTCTATCGCAGTGCCCCTCTCTCCACAGTGGCCTTCTCCCTCTATCACAGTGCCCCTCTCTGCACAGTGGCCTTCTCCCTCTATCGCAGTGCCCCTCTCTCCACAGTGGCCTTCTCCCTCTATCACAGTGCCCCTCTCTCCAAAGTGCCTTTCTCACCTGTATCTCAGTGCCCCTCTTTCCACAGTGGCCTTCTCCCTCTATTACAGTGCCTCTCTCTGCTCAGTGACCTTCTCCCTCTATCACAGTGTCCTTCTCTGCACAGTGGCCTTCTCCCTCTATCGCAGTGCCCCTCTCTGCACAGTGGCCTTCTCCCTCTATCGCAGTGCCCCTCTCTCCACAGTGGCCTTCTCCCTCTATCGCAGTGCCCCTCTGTTAGACGGACCGGGAGGGTCGGCCGAGGACAAGGGGAGAGGTCTCCGGGGAGAGCCGTCTCCAGCGGTCGTACAGATAAATAACTTCCCCCCCACAGACAGACACCACACAAGGAGAGGATTTAGCGTTCTTTTATAGGCAATTTCTTAAGGTACGATGAAATGGTACAAGGAGGTCTGGACGCAGGGGTCCCCTCGATTCGAGTCTCTCAGGTTGGGGAAAGGGGGTAGCGGGACAGTCTGGTTACCAGTCTGGTAGCTGAGATCGTATGGTGGATAGCTCACAATCCTCGAGCTCGGTGTTCTAGCTTGGACGGGCCGCGGCAGCGCCAGCAGGTCCCGGTGAAGATGGTCGATACACGGTCCGCGGCAGCGCCAGCAGGTCCCGGTGAAGATGGTCGTTACACGGTCCGCGGCAGCGCCAGCAGGTCCCGATGAAGGTGGTCGTTACAACGGTCCGCGGCAGCGCCAGCAGGTCCCGACGAGGTTGGATGTTGCAGAAGGTCGCGGCAGCGCCAGCAGGCAGGACGATAGTTCACAAGGCAGGGCTACGGCAGCGCCAGTAGTCCGTCAAGGCTGAGTTCTCTCGGTGTCTCTCGACTCCAGGATACAACTGCCTTCCTGCTCTGGAGCTGCCCTAGTTATAGGTCTGGCGCCCTTTGATGTCTGGACCCTCGCACTTGGAGGTCGGGGGGTCCGGGATGAGGGTGTCCAGACACCCAGCAGGGGGTGGAGCCAGCGCCTGGGGGAGCTGGAGGGCGATCGGCACCTGGCGGGGGAGAGCCCTTGACGCTTCTTTCTCCCATTGACCTGCCAAGTGGTCCGTTCACCTCCTGGGTGGATGGTGGTGCCGGGATGTCGGGGCCGGCCAGGCCCAGGGTTAGGGTCGGGTGGAGGCCACGCGGCCTCGTGGCGCAGGGCCCAAGATGGCGGCTGATCCGGCCGGGGGAGCCGGTAGTGGTTCGGTCCCGTGATACATGGAGGTCCGGGGGCAGGAGTTCCGTTGGGAGACGGGGTGCGGGTGATTCTTGTGGATAACACCTGGCGGGCCGGGGCTTGGGCCCTGTCATGCGGGGAGGGAGCAAGCCCTTCATGTGGCCTGTCCAACATGCGTCCCCCCCAGCTGAAGGCGGGGAGAGTCACCCATCCTCTTGGGGACTCTCCTCGTCGAGGCGGAAAAAGCGTGACAGGCCATCTGCGTTGGCGTGGTCTTGGCCCGGTCGATGTTCCACGGTGAAGTCCATTCCCTGCAGGGAGATGGACCAGCGCAATAGTTTTGGGTTCTCCCCCCGCATCTGCATCAGCCACTGCAGGGGTCGATGGTCGGTTTGCACCCGGAAGTGGGTACCGAAGAGATAGGGCCGGAGCTTTTTGAGGGCCCACACTACTGCGAAGGCCTCCCTCTCGATTGTGCTCCAGCGCTGTTCTCGGGCCAGGAGGCGTCTGCTGATGAAGGCCACCGGCTGGTCACGACCCTCGGGGTTCAGCTGGGAAAGAACCGCCCCGATGCCGTGGTCGGAGGCGTCTGTCTGTACAATGAATTCCCGACTGTAATCGGGGGCCTGGAGCACAGGGGCGGTGCACAGGGCGGCCTTCAGCTTCTCGAAGGCCGCTTGACAGTCGGGGGTCCAGTTAATCCGCTTCGGGTGGTTTTTGGACGTGAGACCCGTGAGGGGCCCCACAATGCTGCCGTAGTCCCTCACGAACCGCCGGTAGTAGCCGGTGAGTCCCAAGAAGGCTCGGACCTCGGTCTGCGTGACGGGGGGCTGCCAGGACTGGATGGCAGCAATTTTAAGTTGCAGCGGGGCCACCAGACCGCTTCCCACCTGGTGTCCGAGGTAGGTCACGGACCCTTGACCAATTTGGCACTTGCCGGCCTTAATCGTGAGGCCGGCCCGCTGGAGGGCCTGCAGGACCTCTTGGAGGTGGTGGAGGTGGTCGGACCAGTGGCGGCTGTACACAGCGATATCGTCCAGGTAGGCGGCGCTGAATTCTTCGAGCCCCGCCAAGACCTGGTTCACTAGACGTTGAAAAGTAGCGGGGGCATTCTTCATGCCGAAGGGCATGACCTTGAAGTGGTAGTGGCCATCGGGGGTAGAGAAGGCGGACCGTTCCTGGGCCCGGGGTGTGAGACCGATCTGCCAGTAGCCCGCTGTTAGGTCGAAGATGCTGAGGTAGGGGGCGGCCCCCAGGCGGTCGATCAATTCATCCGCTCGGGGGATAGGATGAGCGTCGGTCCGGGTGACAGCGTTCAAGCCCCGATAGTCGACGCAGAATCGCAGTTCAGGAGTGGTGCCGGGGGCAGCGGCTTTGGGGACCAGTACAACCGGGCTGGCCCAGGGGCTGTCCGAGGGCTCGATGACCCCGAGCGTGAGCATCTTGGATACTTCCTCTTGGATGCAGGCCCGTACCCGATCTGGCACGCGGTAGGCCCGGTGTCGGATAGGGGGACTGTCCCCGGTGTCCACGTCATGCAAGCACCAAGGGGTGATCCCTGGGGTGAGGGAAAACAGTGTAGCGAACCGCAGCAGGAGGTCCCGGCAGCCCTGGCGTTGCTCTGGGGTGAGGGCATCGGAGAGCCGGACCCCGTCCACGGAACCGTCGTTCTCCTGGGTCTTCAGGAGATCAGGGAGGGGCTCGGAGTCTTCTTCCGCCCCACTGTCTGTAGCCATCAGGAGGCTGAGTTCCGAGCGCACAAAGTGTGGTTTGAGTCTGTTGGTGTGGAGGACCCGGAGGGGGTTCCGGGGGGACTCCATGTCGATGAGGTAGGTGACGGGGCTCTTGCGTTCGACCACTTTGAAGGGCCCCGTCCACTTATCTTGCAAGGCACATGGTTCGGTGGGGGACATCACCCACACTTGTTGACCAGGTTCGAATTCGACGGAGGAGGCATTCTGATCGTACCATTTTTTCATGTCCTCCTGACTGGCCTCGAGGTTCGCTTTTGCCATCTCCCTGAAGCGCCGGGTCTGATTGCGTAGTGCCAGGAGGTACTTGAAGACGTCTGGAGGGGTCTTTAGGGGGGCCATCTCCCAACCTTCTTTGACTAGGCTGAGGGGCCCTCGCACAGGGTGCCCGTACAGGAGTTCGAAAGGGCTAAAGCCGAGGGACTTCTGGGGAACTTCTCGATAGGCGAAGAGGAGGCACGGGAGTAGTACATCCCACTGGCGACGGAGGGGCTCTTCCAATCCCCCAATCATCCCCTTGAGTGTGCGGTTGAATCGCTCCACTAGTCCGTTCCCTTGAGGGTGATAGGGGGTCGTGAATCGGTAGGTGACCCCGCACTGTTGCCAGAGGGACTTCATATATTTCGAGATGAAGTTTGTGCCTCGGTCGCTGACGACTTCTCGGGGGAAGCCCACCCGGGAGAAGATCCCCATTAGGGCCCGGCCGACCACCGGAGCTGTTACAGTTCGCAGGGGCACAGCCTCGGGGTAGCGGGTGGCGTGGTCCACCAGTACCAGGATGAACCGATGTCCTTGTGCCGTGCGGGGGTCCAGGGGCCCCACCATGTCTATTCCTACCCTCTCGAACGGGGTGGTGACCACTGGGAAGGGTTGCAGAGGGGCTTTGAGCTTACGGCCGCTCTTCCCACTGGCCTGGCACGTGGGGCAGGACCGGCAGTGGTTAAGGACGTCGTTCCGCATCTTCGGCCAGAAAAAGTGGGTCACTAGGTGACTGTAGGTTTTGTCCTGGCCCAGGTGTCCAGCCAGGGGAACATCGTGGGCCAAAGTTAGTAGGAAGTCTCTGAAACGGAGGGGTACCACCAGCACTCGACTGGCCCCTAACTCCGCGATTCTTTGTTCACTGTATAGCAGGTCGTTATCCCAATAGACCCAATGAGTTCCGGTGGAGTCCCCTGCGCTCTGGGCGCTGGCTTGCTGGCGGAGTCCCTCGAGGGAGGGGCAGGTCTTTTGCTCCTGGCGGAACTGTTCCTGGGTGGGCCCCCCTTCTTGACGCCACTGAGCCAGGCCGGGAAGGTCCTGGGGTTGAGTGACCCCTTCGGGCGTTGGCTCTGGGGGGTCGGCATCGTCGGTGTCCTCTACTGGGGCGACCGGGGGAGGAGGTGCTGGCCATTCTGGTTCTTCTGGCCGGGGGACGGCACGGGCGGCCATGGACCGGGTGGTTACGCAGGCCCAGTCCGGGAGGCCCAGCATCCCCAGGTGCTCTCTTCTTTCGACGGCGGCCCACGGGGAACTCTCAAGGTCATTCCCCAGGAGGCAGTCCACGGGGGCATCATCCCGGACCGTCACCTTCAACAGGCCGGAGACCCCTCCCCATTCGAAGGGGACGCAGGCCATCTGACACAGACTTTCGGAATTGTCGGCTGAGCGGACGGGGCAGAGAATGTTCGGCAGGATCTGCTCGGGTTTCACCAGGTGACAGCGGACGGCCGTCACACTGGCCCCTGTGTCACGTAAGGCTTCGGCCCGACGCCCATTAATGTTCACCCACTGGTCATATTTCCGGGTGTTGGCGGGTAGGGGAGCCCGCGGGACCATGTCTTTTCCCCCTAGGCACGCTAGAACCATGGCGGCCGGTTCCCACTCTTGCTGGGCCGGCTCATATTCTTCCTGTTCCTCGGATATTTGTTCTTCCCCCAGGGCGGCGGCAGCTACCTGGCGGGGCTTTGGTGTTTGGTTCTGCGGGCAGCTCGGGTCATTGGCGTAGTGGCCGACTCGCTGGCATCGGTGGCACGTGACGTTGGCTCGGAACCCCGGGCGCATCGGGGGGTTGCCCCGGCCGGCCGGGGGCGGGGTGCTGGCCGCGGGTGTGGCCGGGATGGTGTCTCTCCCTCGCCCCTGGCCTCCTCCTCCTCCTCGGGGACGGTGCTGACCTTGGTTGTTTCGGTTTTGCTCGTGTGGTCCTCTCCGGCCCACTCGGGTGCTTTCCCATCGGTCAGCTTCGGCAGCGAGTTGCCGTGGGTCAGTCAATTTACTGTCGAGGAGGTGCTGCCTGAGCTCGACAAAGCAGTTGTTCGACAGGTGCTCCCACACCATAAGATTAAAGAGTTGCTCGTAGGTCGCTACGTGGCTCCCCTTGATCCAACCCTTGAAGGCTCGGCTGAAATAGTTGACGTATTCCACCCAAGTTGTACCCGGGATCCGGGTGCAGTCTCGGAACCTCTGGCGGTACATTTCGGGTGTGAGCCCATAGCGGGTGAGGAGGGCAGCCTTCATGTGGTCATAGGATGACATCTGATGATCTGGGAGCTGCAGTAGGGCATCGCGGCCTTCGTTGACGAACCTCCCCCATAGGCCGGCTCCCCAATCACTCCGGTCGATCCGGTGGGAGGTCATGGCGATCTCGTAGGCTTTGAACCACTGTTGTATGTCGTCCTCTCGGACATACTCTCGGACAACATCCTTGGGGATGTGGACTTTCTTCTCGGTTGCTCCCGGGGTGTGCGGTCGCTCAGGCACCCCCGGTTCTTTATTCTGTTTCCGAAGTTCTATTTCCGCCAGTTTGCGTTCGTGTTCGAATGTTATTCTTTTTTCTTCGAGCTCTCTCTGCCTCTGTTTTTCTTCCCGTTCTTCTCGGAGCCGCAGATGTTCTAGATTTAGTTTTTGCTCGGCTAACTTTAGTTCACCGTCCATCTTGAGTCGTGCCATTTCCAACTCATGTAATCTGGTTCTTTCTCTTTCTTGAATCTCTTCCTGCGAGAGGCCCGTCCCTCGCTCCTCGGGAGCCGTGGCGTTCCCCTCTGGTGCTACACCGTTTTGGTCGGAGGATCCGGCGACCCCGGTTTCCGCCCACGACTCAAGGGCGTGCTTCAAATCGTCTTTGGTGCTCAGGCCGGTGGTAGCAATGCCTAGTTCCATACAGAAATGTTTAAGTTTGCGGTGGCTATATTCTTCCAATTTATCCATTTGGAATTTCTCGGTGGAACCGCTATCTTTGGCTGACATCGTGGTTTTGTCGTGGGGTGAGCTACTCTCTGTACGATTACGCGTTGATTCGGATCGCGCCGCTGGCCACCAATGTTAGACGGACCGGGAGGGTCGGCCGAGGACAAGGGGAGAGGTCTCCGGGGAGAGCCGTCTCCAGCGGTCGTACAGATAAATAACTTCCCCCCCACAGACAGACACCACACAAGGAGAGGATTTAGCGTTCTTTTATAGGCAATTTCTTAAGGTACGATGAAATGGTACAAGGAGGTCTGGACGCAGGGGTCCCCTCGATTCGAGTCTCTCAGGTTGGGGAAAGGGGGTAGCGGGACAGTCTGGTTACCAGTCTGGTAGCTGAGATCGTATGGTGGATAGCTCACAATCCTCGAGCTCGGTGTTCTAGCTTGGACGGGCCGCGGCAGCGCCAGCAGGTCCCGGTGAAGATGGTCGATACACGGTCCGCGGCAGCGCCAGCAGGTCCCGGTGAAGATGGTCGTTACACGGTCCGCGGCAGCGCCAGCAGGTCCCGATGAAGGTGGTCGTTACAACGGTCCGCGGCAGCGCCAGCAGGTCCCGACGAGGTTGGATGTTGCAGAAGGTCGCGGCAGCGCCAGCAGGCAGGACGATAGTTCACAAGGCAGGGCTACGGCAGCGCCAGTAGTCCGTCAAGGCTGAGTTCTCTCGGTGTCTCTCGACTCCAGGATACAACTGCCTTCCTGCTCTGGAGCTGCCCTAGTTATAGGTCTGGCGCCCTTTGATGTCTGGACCCTCGCACTTGGAGGTCGGGGGGTCCGGGATGAGGGTGTCCAGACACCCAGCAGGGGGTGGAGCCAGCGCCTGGGGGAGCTGGAGGGCGATCGGCACCTGGCGGGGGAGAGCCCTTGACGCTTCTTTCTCCCATTGACCTGCCAAGTGGTCCGTTCACCTCCTGGGTGGATGGTGGTGCCGGGATGTCGGGGCCGGCCAGGCCCAGGGTTAGGGTCGGGTGGAGGCCACGCGGCCTCGTGGCGCAGGGCCCAAGATGGCGGCTGATCCGGCCGGGGGAGCCGGTAGTGGTTCGGTCCCGTGATACATGGAGGTCCGGGGGCAGGAGTTCCGTTGGGAGACGGGGTGCGGGTGATTCTTGTGGATAACACCTGGCGGGCCGGGGCTTGGGCCCTGTCATGCGGGGAGAGAGCAAGCCCTTCATGTGGCCTGTCCAACACCCTCTCTGCACAGTGGCCTTCTCCCTCTATCGCAGTGCCCCTCTCTGCACAGTGGCCTTCTCCCTCTATCGCAGTGCCCCTCTCGCCACAGTGGCCTTCTCCCTCTATTGCAGTGCCCCTCTCTGCACAGTGGCCCTCTCCCTCTATCGCAGTGCCCCTCTCTGCACAGTGGCCTTCTCCCTCTATCGCAGTGCCCCTCTCTCCACAGTGGCCTTCTCTATCTATCGCAGTGCCCCTCTCTGCACTGTGGAAATATGGATTTTTCTGGTCAGTTATGTCCCCTATCTTGGACCCCAACGGTTCTATGTGCATGTCGCAAGTACATGTATGATCCCTCCAGTTCCAGTAATGATGACGCAAACACATGTGCGTCCACCGTCAACATGTCCTCTGTCAGATCCGCCATAAATGGGCTGGATATTCCATTTATAAATATGAAAGGCCACCGGCTTTATATGGTTCACTTATGCCATTTTACAGTCCAGGCAAGTAGGCCCTGATTCTGTCATCGAACTCCTTTTGCCTTCTGCCTCTGAAAGCTCCAGTTCAAGCCTGCATCCGTGACCATGAACTTTGCCTCATCCTCTGCGCGGCTCACGAAGCCTGACATCAGCCTATTCTCTGCCAAGAACTGTATTTCACCTTCGAATTATCTGCTTCCCCCTCAGCCGATGCATTCCTGCCTAGTAGCTTAAGTAAACATTCTTCCAGTTACCAAGCAAAAAGGCCCATCTTCTCTGTCCTCATGCGAGTAATTCATAGCCCTGTTACCATGGAATATTCCTACCCCCTCGCATTCAGTGTAGACACCTAGACGCTTGTACACGCACGCACAGTCAGTATAGAATAGATTCTGTCCGAGAGTCCTTCTTTTGTGGATAACATAGTTCTTTAAACATAGGATGTAGATATGATTTGGGATTAGGTTGACTTGACCCCCCAGACTTCTTGTCTCCACACGTAGAGCTAAATGTCAAGTCCTCGTCACCCCCTAGTTACACGTCAATTACACGTCAGACTGCTGCGCGCGCATCAATGCCAAGTATTATCTTATAGATCCACCTATGTATTACATCATAGCCAATCATGTTCCTTATTACTCATTATTACACCCATTTTCGGCTACGCACACCAAACGTCAATGTCCTTATCAATTGTTACGCCTACTGTATTCACTTCATTATGATGTATGTATTATAAAAGTTACTGCTTGTCAATAAAGTATGTACTTCACTTCCTGAACTCCCGTGGTGATGGAACTTGAAGCATCCGATTATAATCGCTTATTGGAATAAAGCCCATTCTGAAACTCTAATATCACGGATTCTGCCTCTCATTTCATTGAGCTATTTTACTATGTTCCTGTATCAAATTCAGTCCCGGTAAAGGAGAAATATTTACCACATGATGGCGCCCGAACAGGGACACTTTCTCATCTCACGCGCCGGCGGTGCGTTGCAGGCCCGGTCTCCTGCCACAGCTGGACGGACAATAACGCGTACCAGCAGGATTTCCTGTATCTCCCTCCGGTCAAGCGGGGGCGACTGAGACTGCAATCAACACCCAGACGAGGCGGTGAGAAGTGCGAAGTATCCCGACCAGAGCCTAGCTGAGAGAGCAAGATCCGAGGTATACAGAGACCCACCAGTCCGACGTCAAGTCCAGTGTCCGACGAGTCGAGTTGAGTCCAGTCCAAATCCGAGTCAAGTTCAAGTTACTGAGGCCTTCCGTTTCCGAAGCTACCCGGTGAGTACCATTACTGGGGAGGCATTTCTGACGTGCACATAGGTTGTGCCGGTCAAGACGGGTTTGGGTACACAAATCCGGTCTGCACTGTTTTAGCAGTGTATCTGTACTGTTTAGCAGTATATCAAGTATTCCGAAGTGTCTAGTTATTGTCTAGTTATTGTCGAGAATTAAGCTTGGTGATTAGTCATGCAGACGATCATCATTGTTGTTTCAGTTAAAGGTTTAATGTTAAATGTTTGAAGTGTTTAAGTATATCGTGGTATGAATGACTGTTCATTATCGTGTTTATTGTATTAAGTCTGTTCAAATTCAAGTATCAGGTCAAAATCAAGTATAAGGTCAGTTCTCAATATGCCGTTCTTTTCGAAATTAAGACAGATCACTACCAGAAAAGGGGTTCTCGAAGAAGCCGTCCCTATTCCTCCTAGGGACACCCCAGGGCACTTTATGTATCATAAACATGGATTAGACGCCATATTATTTCTTGATCTATGGGTAGACTATACCAAGGGATTACCAGAAAGTCAGAGGTGGCCCACAGCAGGGACCTGGGATGCAGAGTGCATCATGAAAGTCGAGGAAGAGTTATGGAAAAGGAAAGTCAGACAGTCACAGAAAGACGCCGTTGAATTATGGCGTAAAGAATCACATAGACGAACAGAAAAAGCACGTAGACAGGAAGAGAAGAGTAAAGAGAATTCCAATAAAGTTCGAGAGAATCTATTAATTGAGGAAGGTATCCGAGTGAAATCAGAACAAGTAGACAGACAAAGAAATGCCCTTATGAATGGTATGTATCCCCTTCTGGCCGAAGGATTACCTAAGGCTACTCCGGAAACGCCAAAAGACTTGCCAACCCCATTGTTCCCAATAAAGGTACATCCTAAGGGGCATCCTAGAACCGCAGAAGATGTTTTTCTTTCCTCTTATTTAGATGACGCAGCTCCCGAGTATGCCAATTCCGCCCCACGTAGACCGCCTACCAGGGAGGTTCAACGCCAAGATCCAGTACCCATATCCCTACGGCAACAAATCGAGTCACAAGTTCCGGCAAGCACATCTGTTTCTGTATCCGCTCCTACAGCTACTTCTATGGCTGTGTCCACACCTGTAGTTGCTGTGTCACGTTCAACGAATCCTTTTACACCCGACGCCCCAGATGGAGCCGCGGGAGGAGCTACCAATGTCTTTTCTACACCACCCAGAATAAATAAACTTACTTTTCAAGAGTCAGCGCATTCACGTACACCCAAACTCCTTAGTGCCCGTGCGCTTAAGGAACTTCTTATAGATTGTAGATATGACCCGGTGCCTGGAAAAGAGGACGAAATGACCCTAGCATCATTGCGTATCAGACGAGCCGCAGTGTATTTAGCGAAATTACCAGGAATGACTGCACATCTAGATAATATATATCATTTTGTCCAAACGGGGCGAGATCCAGAATGTATTTACAGAGCTATGGAATACCAGAAAGTAGAGATACAGGGGGAACTGTTACGTTTCCTCATAAACTGTGTGATCAGAAATCAAGACCGACCGGGGGTAGACCCGGAAGCCATGAGAATTCTTACAAGATGGAGCCAGAATATATCAGAAGGGAGACATGATAAACAAAATTGTATAATAGCCATGTGCCGAAAGATCCGTAAAGAAATAGAACGCCTACACGAAGAGAGATTAGAGACAGACGAGTTCGAACAAAACGAGGAAGAAGGGCCAGGACTGCCCACAGGACAGTCAGACACCATAGCCTATGTAGGTAGAGGAAGATCTTGTAATAGGAATCAGACTAGATATCATACTGACCCAATGCATCCGACGTGTCCAGACCATAGCAGGAATTTTCAAATACCTATAATTAATATAAGGTCTAACGAGCATTCGTTCCAAACCGCCGACAAACTACTCCAAGAACGAAGGGGTTATCATTTCCTCGATTCTATGGATGAACAAGATTTAGCCAGGGCAGCTGTCCATTGGGTGGACAGTCCCGGAAAATATAGTGATGATACAGTAGTACGCACATTTTTGAATCTTACCCCAGATGAACAAAGGTTAGCTGGGATTTATATGATCCAACAACTCATTATACTGTATCGGAGTCAGCATTCGGACCCTGGTCCCTTGCCTGACATACTGACTGAATTACTTATGAATAAATGGAGAGGTCCAGGTACTGAATTAATTAAAGAAATTCTAGAATCAAGAAAGCAGTATATTCTTTTCGTATGTTCAGAACATGTTCCATTGTCCGTCAAGGAAAGAACTACGTACCACATAGATAGACAGAATCCCTTACGAGAAGTGCACCCAATAAAGGGTGAGGACAATGAGTTTAAACGCGTATTTGTATATACGCCTATATCGAAAATAGAATTATTAGAAATGAAGAAAGTAGTACCCAGTCATGACAAGGACCCAGCGGGGTTTCACCGAGAAATTAAAGACATGTTACTCATGGGAGAGTATACCTACCCCGACATTATGACAATATTAAAGGTGTTGATGCCTGCTGGCATTTATGAGAAACTCAAAGAAAAAGAGTGGGAGGTAGGTGATCAAAAGATAGAATGGTCAGCATTAGAAGCAGAAGAAAGGGCCCGAGGTCCAGGTTCGGGGCTTGGGGACAAAACTAAGGCATTACCAGGACTACTAGTACAGGTACTGCCACGTTTATTAACTACGAAGAAGGAAGATTGGGGTACAATTTCAGCCTGTAAACAGAAGCAAGATGAAGACACTAGTGATTACTATGCCCGTTTTGAAAAATGTTTTGGTATAAATAGTGGCATAAAAGCAAGTAGCGAATCATACCCACATCTGTTTGTAACAAAATTAGTAGAAAATGCTCTGCCTCCAGTAAAGAATAGAGTATTAAAATTCGAAAGTACCTGGCAAGGTAACACTCCAACACAAATGTTACAAATGTTACAGTACCACCACAATAGAATTAAAGAGGAACAAGAACATGAACACAGACGCATGAAAGACACAAAAATGAAAATGCTAGTTTCCCAGACAGTTCCAGCTGAAGGACATAAAAAGGGTATGACACATTCCGATTCAGCAGGACCTGTAAAAGGGACATGCAATTATTGTAAAAAGCCAGGCCATTACGTACACGATTGTCCAGTTTTAAAACATAACATCGCCATAGGTAAAACACAAGAAAGATCACGGCCACTCAGACAAGACCAGAATGAACAAGGAGCTATACAGCATGTCCAGGCAATGCCAGCCGCACAACAGCCAATACAGTTTGTGCCAGCTGCACCCCCATTGCCTGTTGCTGCCACACAAACAACAACACGACAAATGTATCAGACCGCACAGTATGAATATCCCGAGTATCAGCGTTACGCATGAACTAGCCTAGAGAGGGAAGTTGACTTACCCCTTATCGAGATTCCTGTAGATCAAGAAGGACCTTATGTACATAGTAAATTATTAGGTCAAGATAGAAAATTTTTACTCGATACAGGGGCAAGTCGAACAACTATAAAACATAGTGAAGTTCCAGGGGCACCCCTCTCAGGCTCACAGAATATTTCCCTTGGCTTTTCAGGCAAACCTATTGTTAATGAAGTGTCACAGCCTCTGCCACTCACGATAGGACCTCTGACCCGAACTACAGATTTACTGCTTACTAAATCATGTCCAGAAAATTTATTAGGAATAAAAACGTTAAAAGCTCTAGGAGCCATAATATGTTGTTCTCCGGAAGGAGTAAGATTGTTTTTACGTGATTTTAAAGGTCACTATGTATCTAGAGACATGGATCCCCGACTACAGATTTTACCTACACGTCTATGGGCACAAGGCCCTACTGATGTTGGTTGCATGAATATTACACCATATCGAGTCACACTAAAGGCAGGAGTGGTGCTACCACGAATGCGACAATACAAGTTACCACCAGATGCTGTAGTGGCTTTACTACAAATCATTGACGAGCTCATTGCCCAAGGAGTAGTTGTGGAAACAGACTCCAATATATGTAATTCACCGATAATACCGATTCTTAAACGAACAGATCCGAAGGCCCCGCCAGTATATCGATTGGTTATTGACCTGCGCGAATTAAACAAATGCATTGTGCCACAATTCCCTGTGGTCCCAGATATCTCGTCATTACTGACAGCTATTGATTCCGAAGCGACATTCTTCACTGTAATCGATCTCAAGAATGCCTTTTTCAGTGTCCCAATAGATCCGGAAAGCCAATATTTGTTCGGATTTAGTTTAAATGGACGTAGCTTTAAATTCTCACGCGCACCTCAAGGATTTACAGAAAGCCCCAGCATCTATAGCCAAGCATTGAAACGAGAACTTGACAGTATCCACATGCCAGTTAACACGGCTCTGTTTCAATACGTCGATGATCTGCTGATCACCGCAAGAAGTGAACCTGAATGTGAAAAAGCATCACTGACAGTTTTACAATTTCTAGCCGAAAAAGGGCACAAGGTTTCCCCTTCTAAGCTGCAATTCTGTGTCCAGCGAGTTGTTTATCTTGGACACTCGCTGGACAAGGAGGGAAGGCAGCTTACACCCGACCGCATTCAGTTGATAGCTAACATGCCAATACCCAAGACACAAAAGGAGGTGCGGGCTTTCATAGGCCTCACTTCATATTGTAGACAGTGGATCCCGCAATATGCATTCCTAGCAAAACCACTCATTCAGTTGACTACCCAGGAGGCAGCCACATCGACTGTTCTCCCTTGGACTCAGGAACACACACAAGCTTTTGAAAACCTAAAGAAAGCTTTATGTCAAGCACCAGTTTTAGCAACACCATGTTACAGAAAACAGTTTACACTCTTTGTTACAGAACGCGAAGGTACTGCTTTGTCAGTACTCACACAGGAACAAGCAGGAGCACACAAACCATGTGCTTATTTTTCTAGTACATTAGATCCCGTAGCTCAGGCTTTGCCTGCATGCCTGAAATCAGTGGCCGCAACAGCTTTAGCAATCAGACAAAGCGATACCATAGTGTTAGGACATCCATTGACAGTTCAAGTACCACACGCAGTAGAGGTTCTTGTAAATAGAACACAAACACAACACTTGACCGTAGCACGACTTACAGGGTATGAACTTACATTGTTTCAGCCACATATAGAAATAAGACGCTGTAACACATTGAATCCTGCCACACTTTTGCCAGTAATCGGAACAGACCCACTAGCTCATGACTGTATTGAAGTCATTACTGTAACGACAAAACCCAGACAAGACTTGACCGATGTTCCATTGTCAGATCCAGACCTGACATTTTATGTCGATGGTTCATGCATGAGAACAAGTACAGGAGAGTTAGTAGCCGCTTATGCAGTCACAACAGATACTGAAGTCATTGAAACTAATCGTATAAATACTTTGTCAGCTCAAGCCGCAGAGCTCATCGCTCTGACACAAGCCTGTATTCAAGCCACGAATAAAAAAGTCAACATATACACTGATTCACGTTATGCATTCGGAGTTGTACATGACTTCGGCGTGCTGTGGCGAGAGAGAGGTTATTTAACTTCCCACGGTGCCCACATTCAGCACGGACCCCTCATTCATGCATTATTAGATGCAATACATCTACCCACTGCAATATCAATTATGAAATGTAAAGCCCATACAAAAGCTACTGATACCATTTCCCAAGGCAATGATCTAGCCGACAGAACAGCTAAACTGACTGCTCAAACTCAAACCCCCGGTATGACAAAGACAATAGTCCCGACACCGACACATTGTATGACAGTTAAAGATCCTACTCTTGACGTAATTGACATACAGACACATGCTACACCAGACGAAATAAAGAAATGGACTGAATTAGGAGGGATCCAAACGGACCAAGGATGGATGATGAAGGAAAAGTCTGTATGGTTCCTCCCTGATTCAATGGTCCAAATCGTAATTAACACTATACATAGTCCAGCACATCTAGGAGAAAAAGCTATGCTAGATAGCATTCAACACATTTGGTTTAATAAGCATTTATGAGCAGCAGCCAAACAAAAGGTCCGTACCTGTATGATCTGTTGCCAGTTCAACCCAGGAAAAAGTGTTCCCGTAGAACAGGGTGGATTTCAGCCTCCTGATCACCCTTTTGAAGTCCTACAGATGGATTATATCCAGATGGAACGATGTCGAGGATTCAAATATGTTCTCGTAGTTGTCTGCGCTCTGTCCCGTTGGACAGAGGCGTACCCGGTTTCAGATTACACTGCCCCAACTACTGCCAAACAGTTGGTTCGAGAATTCTTCCCACGATACGGTTTACCACGTGTTGTCTACTCAGATAACGGCCAGCCGTTCTCATCCGAATTAATGAAACACGTTTCACTTCTGTTAGGTTATCAGTGGAAATTCCACTGTGTCCGACATCCCGAGGCAGCAGGTCTCGTAGAAAGACATAACCAGATACTGAAAATCAGACTGTCCAAAATATGCAGAGAGAAAGGTGTCGACTGGATAGTAGCATTACCAGTTGCACTCTTTTACATGAGAATGGTAGCACACTCTAGAACAGGGCTATCCCCGTATGAGGTGATCTTCGGTAGACCACCAAATATGTGGGGGACGCCCATACCACGCAAAATAACTGATATTGACTGTAATATGCTGACAGATTACTTGGCTTCCTTGATGTCTGCACTACAATCTTCTCGTTCACAGGTAGCTGCAGCCTTTCCCGACAACACTGAGGTGAAACCCCATGACGTTGTTCCGGGTAATCTTGTCTTTGTGAGAAATTTCGACAGAAAGAATCAACTGGAGCCCAGGTGGAAAGCACCCAAGTTGGTCCTGTTGACCACAAGAACAGCCGTGAAGATCGAGGGCCGCAAGGGCTGGATTCATTCAAGTCACATAAAAAAATTTCATGGACTACCTTCAGATATAGACACTGTGCCCTGCACTCCCTCACAGACTGATTCAAAACTTCCTTTGGTGGAAAAAACTGAAAGCGAACTTTACAAAGTTAAGTTAAGGCCTAGGACGTCGAGCAATTTGATTGTTTAAGTCCTCTCCAAGGTGAAGCGGTTGAATTGTCTCTGACATGTATCCCCTGGACCTAAGTAGAGGAAATACCGGAAAAATGTTGAAACGACAGGCGTATTGTAAATCACTGCGTAGCCACTGCATAGTGACATTATTAATTTTGTTTTTTTTGAGTCTTTTAATAATTATTATAAGTATGATGTTGCACATATATTACCCTATTTCTAGACATGTTTATAATGTTGCTGCTGAACATTCTTTTAGTGACTTACCTCCGCATGAATTGTCTTATAGACTTGCGCTGCGCAATAACACTTTCATTAGTATGTTACATTATTCTCATCAGACTAGTAACGCCACCAATTGTTGGGTGTGTGGCCGACTCCCTCCCTATCAGAATTATGAAGGAGTCCTGCCATTCTTTCCGCATCCATTTACACATAATGGCTCCTGTGGAGCATGGTTTAGTTTAATTAATTCCATAGACTCAGACACGGCAGTTTACCAAGACCATTGGATATGGGGAAACCTGAACCTAGTTTTACTCAAAGTCTGTTACCCTGACAAGGAGGGTCGCCCCAAAGGAACAGGAACTGATCTAGAAAATGAAGTATATAGATTAGGTAATTTTACACCTAATCTCATGATTCTAAATGTCATATCCGAAGTTGAGCTAGTCTTACCCACCATGTCAGTATTCCCAGCAAAAGGTGAATTGTGTGTAAGAAAGGTTGGTTCTATACATATGGGCCATAGTAAATGCACTATTACAGTAGAATTCAGTGATCAAGGCAAATCTTCATTCAGAGCTTCTCGCCACTCCTACTTTATATGTGGTCAGACTGCATATATGCGTCTACCTCTAGATTGGGATGGTACCTGCTACATAGCATTCCTTTTGCCACCTGTTTTCCTAGCTCCTCCTGATTATTACAGAAATATTCATTTAGTACACAACAGAGAGCGGAGAGATCTCCCCATTGTCGATTACACTGAGACGGCATGGGACAAGTATGTAGATTTCAATAAAGGCATCTTTCCCTATATAGGTACTGTTACTAATAGTAAGCTAATACGTAGATTAACTAGAACCCTTGAAGCAGTAGTGAATGAAACTATTTCCGCCTTAGGCAATTTAACAGAAGAACAGTCTGCTATGCGGATTGTTGTGCTTCAAAATCGTCTTGTCCTTGACGTCATCCTGGCTGATAGAGGCGGAGCTTGTAGGGTCATCGGATCAAGCTGCTGCGTATTCATACCAGAAAATTCGCCATCCGTATATAAAGCCATCACTCGCCTTCACAAGATAGTAAGCCAGATACACCAGAACCCAGGCACTTGGACTTGGTCCAGTTGGTTTTGGAATACGGTATCAGCCTGGGGATGGAGAGTTCTATCCTTCCTAGGTATAAGCTTTCTCATACTATTCAGTTGCTGTCTATGTCTGCAATGTGGACCAGCAATTTGTGGTCTATGTGCCACATCGTGCATTCCACATCAAGATTTTCATTCAAGATCCCGGAAGAAGAAAGAAGAACAAATGATGCTATATGAACAGATCAATGGATTGATGAAGATTGATATCTCTTGAAGGGCAAGAAGGGGACAAGGAGGGAATGTGGAAATATGGATTTTTCTGGTCAGTTATGTCCCCTATCTTGGACCCCAACGGTTCTATGTGCATGTCGCAAGTACATGTATGATCCCTCCAGTTCCAGTAATGATGACGCAAACACATGTGCGTCCACCGTCAACATGTCCTCTGTCAGATCCGCCATAAATGGGCTGGATATTCCATTTATAAATATGAAAGGCCACCGGCTTTATATGGTTCACTTATGCCATTTTACAGTCCAGGCAAGTAGGCCCTGATTCTGTCATCGAACTCCTTTTGCCTTCTGCCTCTGAAAGCTCCAGTTCAAGCCTGCATCCGTGACCATGAACTTTGCCTCATCCTCTGCGCGGCTCACGAAGCCTGACATCAGCCTATTCTCTGCCAAGAACTGTATTTCACCTTCGAATTATCTGCTTCCCCCTCAGCCGATGCATTCCTGCCTAGTAGCTTAAGTAAACATTCTTCCAGTTACCAAGCAAAAAGGCCCATCTTCTCTGTCCTCATGCGAGTAATTCATAGCCCTGTTACCATGGAATATTCCTACCCCCTCGCATTCAGTGTAGACACCTAGACGCTTGTACACGCACGCACAGTCAGTATAGAATAGATTCTGTCCGAGAGTCCTTCTTTTGTGGATAACATAGTTCTTTAAACATAGGATGTAGATATGATTTGGGATTAGGTTGACTTGACCCCCCAGACTTCTTGTCTCCACACGTAGAGCTAAATGTCAAGTCCTCGTCACCCCCTAGTTACACGTCAATTACACGTCAGACTGCTGCGCGCGCATCAATGCCAAGTATTATCTTATAGATCCACCTATGTATTACATCATAGCCAATCATGTTCCTTATTACTCATTATTACACCCATTTTCGGCTACGCACACCAAACGTCAATGTCCTTATCAATTGTTACGCCTACTGTATTCACTTCATTATGATGTATGTATTATAAAAGTTACTGCTTGTCAATAAAGTATGTACTTCACTTCCTGAACTCCAGTGGTGATGGAACTTGAAGCATCCGATTATAATCGCTTATTGGAATAAAGCCCATTCTGAAACTCTAATATCACGGATTCTGCCTCTCATTTCATTGAGCTATTTTACTATGTTCCTGTATCAAATTCAGTCCCGGTAAAGGAGAAATATTTACCACAGCACAGTGGCCTTCTCTCTCGATCGCAGTGCCCCTCTCTCCACAGTGGCCTTCTCTCTCGATCGCAGTGCCCCTCTCTCCACAGTGGCCTTCTCTCTCGATCGCAGTGCCCCTCTCTCCACAGTGGCCTTCTCCCTCGATCGCAGTGCCCCTCTCTGCACAGTGGCCTTCTCCCTCTACCGCAGTGCCCCTCTCTGCACAGTGGCCTTCTCCCTCTATCGCAGTGCCCCTCTCTGCACAGTGGCCTTCTCCCTCTACCGCAGTGCCCCTCTCTGCACAGTGGCCTTCTACCTCTATCACAGTGCCCCTCTCTCCAAAGTGCCTTTCTCACCTGTATCTCAGTGCCCCTCTCTCCACAGTGGCCTTCTCCCTCTATCGCAGTGCCCCTCTCTCCACAGTAGCCTTCTCCCTCTATCGCAGTGCCCCTCTCTGCACAGTGGCCTTCTTCCTCTATCGCAGTGCCCCTCTCTGCACAGTGGCCTTCTCCCTCTATCGCAGTGCCCCTCTCGCCACAGTGGCCTTCTCCCTCTATCGCAGTGCCCCTCTCTGCACAGTGGCCTTCTCCCTCTATCGCAGTGCCCCTCTCTGCACAGTGGCCTTCTCCCTCTATTGCAGTGCCCCTCTCTGCACAGTGGCCTTCTCCCTCTACTGCAGTGCCCCTCTCTGCACAGTTGCCTTCTCCCTCTACCGCAGTGCCCCTCTCTGCACAGTGGCCTTCTCCCTCTACCGCAGTGCCCCTCTCTGCACAGTGGCCTTCTCCCTCTACCACAGTGCCCCTCTCTCCACAGTGGCCTTCTCCCTCTATCGCAGTGCCCCTCTCTGCACAGTGGCCTTCTCCCTCTACCGCAGTGCCCCTCTCTCCACAGTGGCCTTCTCCCTCTATCGCAGTGCCCCTCTCTCCACAGTGGCCTTCTCCCTCTATCGCAGTGCCCCTCTCTCCACAGTGGCCTTCTCCCTCTATCGCAGTGCCCCTCTCTCCACAGTGGCCTTCTCCCTCTATCGCAGTGCCCCTCTCTGCACAGTGGCCTTCTCCCTCTATCGCAGTGCCCCTCTCTCCACAGTGGCCTTCTCCCTCTATCGCAGTGCCCCTCTCTCCACAGTGGCCTTCTCCCTCTATCGCAGTGCCCCTCTCTGCACAGTGGCCTTCTCCCTCTATCGCAGTGCCCCTCTCTGCACAGTGGCCTTCTCCCTCTATCGCAGTGCCCCTCTCGCCACAGTGGCCTTCTCCCTCTATCGCAGTGCCCCTCTCGCCACAGTGGCCTTCTCCCTCTATCGCAGTGCCCCTCTCTGCACAGTGGCCTTCTCCCTCTATCGCAGTGCCCCTCTCTGCACAGTGGCCTTCTCCCTCGATCACAGTGCCCCTCTCGCTCACAGCACCCCTCCCCACCATCACTTTGTATTAAAGCCTGCACTGGGCCCTGAGTATCCATACTTTAGGAGTTCGAGCATTACACCGCGACGCCCTTCTCAGTCTTGGCCACTCGGACCAGGAGGCTTTCCCAATTCCCCACTAACCAGTGAGAGGATACACTGGTAATTTCTAAGCTTCGACCTGCAGAAAAATAGCATTGATTCAAAAGGTGCTATCAGAGGGGCAAGGCTGTGGTGTGTGCTCTGTACCCATCCCCCACCCCCACAAGCCTGCTGAGATCTATCGCCCCACGCCGTCTTTTCACCTCCAACGACCCATGTCCCGTAAACCCCTGCTGCATACTTACAGCCTCATGCCCCTGTTGGAGAGGGATCAGAGTTTGTGTAGTTGCAGTTTTGGCTGTAGCACAGAGGGGTAATGAAGAATATGTCCAATGCAGATGACCGAACTGTATCTGTGTGGATAGCTCAGTGGGTTCCTGTTTTTTGTCACAGACGTCCTTTTGTTACTCCCGGATCATAAATTACAACCCTAATATAGCGCAGGCGGCAGACTCAGTTGAATGTTGTGCTTTATTAGTCAAAAAGCGTGTGTGGACGCCTCTCTGAATGGAGGTGAATGTCGGACGTCATTTGGAAATAGGTGGCAGTGGGATTTCGCTACTTTTAGCCTGATCATGTCATAGACCTATTTGTTTTAAGTATGAGAGCGTGGTTCTCCATCAAAGCGTAATCCCAATGGTATAACTGACACTTTATTTTTTTTTATCAGGAATACCTATTATGATGGCACGAAACATCTTTTGATGGCATAAAACCTAACACAGGTAAACATTCGCTATTGTGTGTCTTGGGCAACACTGCTATGCATTGATGAGACAGGCCAAGAATGACACACTCCTGTCACCCCTCAACTTTACATAGGGAATCACTGTATATTTAATTGAGCAGAGGTGTACTCTTTTCTTGCTCTCCCTCAGTATCTGCTTTACTTCCTCCCCTCCACACCTCACTCCTTCCCTTCTCTCCAATCTTCCTTCACTTTCTGCCCTACATCCGTGTATTCTCTTAAACGCCACCTCCCCTCATTAAATGCTTTCCATCTTTCCCTTCACACGCTCCCCGCTTTCTGCTCTTCTTCCCTTGCCTTTATCCTATTTTTACTTTTCCTTCTCCTCATGTTCCACTCCAATCTTGCAATCCCAATCTCTGCTTTCCACATTTCTCTTCACATTCTTTGTCTACTGTATCTATCTTTGCCTTCGGACCTCTCCAACTTCCTCACTCTCTCTTTTAATGTTTTCATTTTTGCACATATGTTTATATCCACTCCAGGAATCTGTTTTCTATCTCAGGGTCATATATTGAAATCTTGGTGTGGCCACTCAGTCTTTCATTGTTAGATAAAATTAGTGCAATTCAGCTGGATAACAAAATTTTTAATTTGGTGTCAAGGCCCCCTCTAGTGAATATGTGCTTTACAAACATACATGGGGGCAGAGTTATGAGGCCCGTTGCGCCATCGGAACGTCACTTTTTGTGACGTTCCGTGGCGCAGAAGCCTGCGTGATATTTATCAGGCAGCACTGAGCCACTTTTTTTGGCTTAATGCTGCCTCATAAATATCAGTCCCTTTAACGCAGTGTTCTGCGTTAAAGGGGCGTGCAATGGGTGTTGCTGGGGGCGTTCCCAGCAACACCCATGGCCTTTTGACACTGCCCCAGATTTACGAGAAATCGTAAATCTGAGGCAGCGCCAAAAGCTTCCGCCTCCCCAGGGGAGGCGTAAGGGAGGCGCAACGGGGAGAAATATCTTTATTTCTCCTCGTTTTTCCTATTTCTATGTGTGCTGCATTCTGCAGCACCCATACAAAGAGGAAAAACCTCTTGTGAATATTTTTGTACAGAGAGGTTTCCCTTCCTGTTCCCAAAATATTCATCTACGCAACGCAGGCACCCTTGCACCATGGTGCAGAGGTGCCTGCGTTGGCGCAGGCAGCCCATTGTGCGCCGGCGCAGGGGACAAGGACAGGAATGCGCCGCATTTTATAGAAACGGCGCATCCCTGTCCTTTTTTTTGCCCTAGGGAAGCGCAGCAGGAAGGCCTGCTGCGCTTCCCTACGGCAAAACCTCATAAATCTGCCCCATGGTGTCTTTCTCCCTCTATCCCTTCATTTCTTCCTTTCACATTCTTTTCTTATTTCCTCCTTCTTTCATCCATTACCTATTTTATTTCCTTACTGCAGTGCTTCTCTCCCTGCCTGCATTTGTTGCTGCCTTCTTTAATGTATTCCTTTCTTCATCCTTTCCTTTCTTCTAAACAGCAGAGTACAAGCACATTCTCTTTAGTTTGTAAAGCTGCCTCAAGTCCTCAAATGACCTTTTCTAAAGCTGCATTTTGAGATTTACACACATTCTCTAATTTGAGTTCACTTTTAGGTTCTTGTCATAGGCTTCCTATATGTTATATTATGTTATATTGATTTGTATAGTGCACTAATCACCCAGGAGGGTACCCAGGGGCTTGGGCAGGTGTGTAGGTGTGACGTGAGGGGCTTTTGAAAGTGCCAGGCCTTCTGCTTCTTGCGGAACTCAAGTGAGGAGGTGGCTCTGATGAGGCTTGTGGATGTGGGTGGAGCCAATAAAGGAAGTGGGTGTGGATAAAGTGGTGGGGCTGGGGAAGTGGGTGTGGCCTGTTTAAAAACTGTGAGCACCTGCACTTCATATTTTACAAATTAAGCACTACTTTTGCCTCAGTTTCCTTTCTCCTTTCAGGTCATTGACGTCTCCTCGGCCGGCGCTGCAGTTTCTCAAATTACTCCTCTGCTGTACCTGCTCATTTTGTCATGGGGAACTTCTCCTTTAGCGTCCTGTGACAAATGAGAGAAAAAACAGATATTTCTAAAGAACCCACATTACTTAAGAGATGGTAACAATGTTTATGCAATGTTTGATAATATAGATATGAAATACTTATCTGTAGCACGCTTTCCACAGTGAGTAGATATTCTGTTGAAGTTACTGGCACATCTTCCTGGCTGTAAAAACCAAAACATATATATTATTAGTATCCTGATGTTACAAGGTGCTAATTAATTATATCTCTTAGCCCTGCACCTTTTTGTGTATTTTTATCCAGCATGGAAGACTATGTTTTTTGTTTTTTTTCAGCGTTATATTGGATGTGAGTTTTTTGGTCTTTACTGAATAGTGTCATAACATATGTTGAGGTTAGTTACACTCTTTATTATTACATAAACGACCTGACGCGGATGGATGATCCTCGTATTGGATAAGGACAATTAATAACCCTACATTGATTATTAATTCATATGAAAGACTGTTAAATTCTAAAGTGGAAGGACATTGTAAACTGAAGGACCAAATATTATCCAAGATGATTTATGCAGGGATACCCCAAACTGATGTGATGCAATCTACAAGGATAAGCCCTGAGAAAGTTCAATAGAACTTGACCGAAATGCGTTGGCTTCTTATCGTTTTTACATTTTCCAGTTACGAGAAGATTTTTTTTCTATGCTCTGCATTTCTATACTTAACTACGAGAGGAAGAGGGACTAAAAACAGGTAGACATACTTATAGGATTATTCACTATTGGCAGTCTATGGGCACTTGCCCATCATATCTCTTCTTTTATTATTATATACTTTTCTACTTCCTTTAAAATGTGTTAAAATTAGCGGGATATATTTATATATTTTTATATTTTTACACGCTGACACTTTTTTCTAGTAGTTATATATTTTAACAACACTTTACCTTGTTGTGTAATATGAGATTGCCTTGATTATGATTCTCGGACTAGCATTGCAGGCTTTAGCTACTAGCGTTAGTATTTTTTCCATTTCCACTTTTTAGTGGGAGGTGTTTTGGCGGCTAACTGCACTGTATATAATCTCTATGATCTTTGCCCATGTCATGTGATCAAGACCGGGTTTCCCGGTCGAAACGCGTCATGCTGCTGTTTCTTTGAGGATTAAAACACGTAATTTTCTTGTCACGGAGTGGTCTGTTCCTGTTCTATACATTTGTTTGCATATTTCTTGGACTTTGGAAAAAACTTATAGGAGCATACATATGTATAGAGCCACTTCCCTGGTGTAGTAATAGAATACCTCTTGTGTTTTATTTTCTGTTCAGGAAATACAGACCACTTGCTCCATTCAAGCGCTGTTAGAGACGTTCGACTGTGACACATCTCCTTTTCACTCTCCTTGTTTTGTTTTCCCTTTTTCCCCCATCACACCATTACTAGCTTTGAGATTGTTGAGCTGACTCTGTTGGGTGTGGGAAGATTGATCCTAGCATCGGATCTTGCATCTCGTTTCTGCAGAAACACCAGGTGAGACCAACACTTTCCTCTGTACTGACACCTCCCTGACTCCTCACTGCAGCCTCTTATCTCACCTCAATAGTTTCTTTAATCCTCACTGCAGTGTTTAAACCCCATGTCTTGCAGTGCCTCAAGTCTCCTCACTGCAGCCTCTCTTTACTTCAACATCTCGTCGCTCACTGCAGCTTCTCCTCCCTCCCTCACTGCCGCCTCTCGTCCCTTCTTCACTGCAGCTTCTCCTCCCCTGCAGCATCTCCTCCCTCAATGCAGCCTCTCCTTCCTTCCTCACTGCAGCCTTTCCTCCTCCACCTCAGCCTCTCCTTCCTCCCTCACTGCCGCCTCTCGCCCCTCCTTCACTGCCGCCTCTCCTGTTCACTGCAGCCTCTCCTCCCTCACAGCAGCCTCTTCTCCCTCACTGCTGCCTCCCCTCCCTCATGACAGTCTCTCCACTGCAGCCTCTCCTACCTTCCTCACTGCAGCCTATTCTCTTCATTGCAGCCTCTCCTCCATCACTGCAGCCTCTCCTCTTCACTGCAGCCTCTCTGCCCTTCCTCACTGCCATCTCTCCTCTTCACTGTAGCCTCTTCTCCCTCCCTCACTGCAGCCTCTCCTCTTCACTGCAGCCTCTCCTCCCTCACTGCAGCCTCTTCTCCCTCACTGCAGCCTCTCCTCCCTCAACACAGTCGCTGCTCTTCACTGCAGCCTCTCCTCCCTTCCTCACTGCAGCCTTTCCTCTTCACTGCATCCTCTTCTCCCTCACTGTAGCCTCCCCTCCCTTATGACAGCCTCTCCACTTCACTGCAGCCTCTCCTACCTTCCTCACTCAAGCCTCTCCTCTTCACTGCAGCCTCTCCTCCATCTCTGCAGCCTCTCCTCTTAACTGCAGCCTCTCCTCCCTTCCTCACTGCAGCCTCTCCTCCCTCATGACAGTCACTCCTCTTCAATGCAGCCTCTCCTCACTCACTGCAGCCTCTCCTCTTTACTACAGCCTCTCCTGCCTCACAGCAGCCTCTCCTCATTCACTGCCATCTCTCCTCTTCACTGTAGCCTCTTCTCCCTCCCTCACTGCAGCCTCTCCTCCACTGCAGCTGCGCCTCCCTTCCTCACTGCAGACTCTTCTCCCTCACTGCAGCCTCTCCTCCCTCACGACAGTCGCTCCTCTTCACTGCAGCCTCTCCTCCCTCACGACAGTCGCTCCTCTTCACTGCAGCCTCTCCTCCCTTCCTCACTGCAGCCTCTCTTCTTCACTGTAGCCTCTCCTCCCTCACTGCAGCCTCTCCTCTTCACATCAGCCTCTCCTCCCTCACTCACTGAAGCCTCTCCTCTTCACTACAGCCTCTCCTGCCTCACAGCAGCCTCTCCCCATTCACTGCCCTCTCTCTTCTTCACTGCAGCCTCTCTTCCCTCACTGCTGCCTCTCCTCTTAACTACGTTACAACAAACAAATGATGGACGGAATGCTGACAATGCAGACATTCTCCCCCAGTCAAGAGATCTGGGTTAAATCCATCGTTCTTTTGCCCACTGCGCCACCCCAGTTTAGACATGGCCATATGCAAATCAGTCTTGACCCTGTGCCTCATGGGAACAGTCCAGCCCGAACTGCCAAGCCATGTCTTCCCTGGAACGGAATCAAGCATCCTAGGACCGGTTTCTGGCTATCAGCCGTCATCAGCCAGGATAGCTTGACTCCAGTGGCGTAGTGAGCACGGGTCCCACGTCTGGGAATACCCATCCCACTTAGGGCGAAAAGCGTTACAACAAACAAATGATGGACGGAATGCTGACAATGCAGACATTCTCCCCAGTCAAGAGATCTGGGATAAATCCATCGTTCTTTTGCCCACTACGCCACCCCAGTTTAGACATGGCCATAAGCAAATCAGTCTTGACCCTGTGCCTCATGGGAACAGTCCAGCCCGAACTGCCAAGCCATGTCTTCCCTGGACCGGAATCAAGCATCCTAGGACCGGTTTCTGGCTATCAGCCGTCATCAGCCAGGATAGCTTGACTCCAGTGGCGTAGTGAGCACGGGTCCCACGTCTGGGAATACCCATCCCACTTAGGGCGAAAAGCGTTACAACAAACAAATGATGGACGGAATGCTGACAATGCAGACATTCTCCCCCAGTCAAGAGATCTGGGTTAAATCCATCGTTCTTTTGCCCATCAGCATTCCGTCCATCATTTGTTTGTTGTAACGCTTTTCGCCCTAAGTGGGATGGGTATTCCCAGACGTGGGACCCGTGCTCACTACGCCACTGGAGTCAAGCTATCCTGGCTGATGACGGCTGATAGCCAGAAACCGGTCCTAGGATGCTTGATTCCGGTCCAGGGAAGACATTGCTTGGCAGTTCGGGCTGGACTGTTCCCATGAGGCACAGGGTCAAGACTGATTTGCATATGGCCATGTCTAAACTGGGGTGGTGTAGTGGGCAAAAGAACGATTGGTTTAACCCAGATCTCTTGACTGGGGGAGAATGTATGCATTGTCAGCATTCCGTCCATCATTTGTTTGTTGTAACGCTTTTCGCCCTAAGTGGGATGGGTATTCCCAGACGTGGGACCCGTGCTCACTACGCCACTGGAGTCAAGCTATCCTGGCTGATGACGGCTGATAGCCAGAAACCGGTCCTAGGATGCTTGATTCCGGTCCAGGGAAGACATTGCTTGGCAGTTCGGGCTGGACTGTTCCCATGAGGCACAGGGTCAAGACTGATTTGCATATGGCCATGTCTAAACTGGGGTGGTGTAGTGGGCAAAAGAACGATGGATTTAACCCAGATCTCTTGACTGGGGGAGAATGTATGCATTGTCAGCATTCCGTCCATCATTTGTTTGTTGTAACGCTTTTCGCCCTAAGTGGGATGGGTATTCCCAGACGTGGGACCCGTGCTCACTACGCCACTGGAGTCAAGCTATCCTGGCTGATGACGGCTGATAGCCAGAAACCGGTCCTAGGATGCTTGATTCCGGTCCAGGGAAGACATTGCTTGGCAGTTCGGGCTGGACTGTTCCCATGAGGCACAGGGTCAAGACTGATTTGCATATGGCCATGTCTAAACTGGGGTGGTGTAGTGGGCAAAAGAACGATGGATTTAACCCAGATCTCTTGACTGGGGGAGAATGTATGCATTGTCAGCATTCCGTCCATCATTTGTTTGTTGTAACGCTTTTCGCCCTAAGTGGGATGGGTATTCCCAGACGTGGGACCCGTGCTCACTACGCCACTGGAGTCAAGCTATCCTGGCTGATGACGGCTGATAGCCAGAAACCGGTCCTAGGATGCTTGATTCCGGTCCAGGGAAGACATTGCTTGGCAGTTCGGGCTGGACTGTTCCCATGAGGCACAGGGTCAAGACTGATTTGCATATGGCCATGTCTAAACTGGGGTGGTGTAGTGGGCAAAAGAACGATGGATTTAACCCAGATCTCTTGACTGGGGGAGAATGTATGCATTGTCAGCATTCCGTCCATCATTTGTTTGTTGTAACGCTTTTCGCCCTAAGTGGGATGGGTATTCCCAGTCGTGGGACCCGTGCTCACTACGCCACTGGAGTCAAGCTATCCTGGCTGATGACGGCTGATAGCCAGAAACCGGTCCTAGGATGCTTGATTCCGGTCCAGGGAAGACATTGCTTGGCAGTTCGGGCTGGACTGTTCCCATGAGGCACAGGGTCAAGACTGATTTGCATATGGCCATGTCTAAACTGGGGTGGTGTAGTGGGCAAAAGAACGATGGATTTAACCCAGATCTCTTGACTGGGGGAGAATGTATGCATTGTCAGCATTCCGTCCATCATTTGTTTGTTGTAACGCTTTTCGCCCTAAGTGGGATGGGTATTCCCAGACGTGGGACCCGTGCTCACTACGCCACTGGAGTCAAGCTATCCTGGCTGATGACGGCTGATAGCCAGAAACCGGTCCTAGGATGCTTGATTCCGGTCCAGGGAAGACATTGCTTGGCAGTTCGGGCTGGACTGTTCCCATGAGGCACAGGGTCAAGACTGATTTGCATATGGCCATGTCTAAACTGGGGTGGTGTAGTGGGCAAAAGAACGATGGATTTAACCCAGATCTCTTGACTGGGGGAGAATGTATGCATTGTCAGCATTCCGTCCATCATTTGTTTGTTGTAACGCTTTTCGCCCTAAGTGGGATGGGTATTCCCAGACGTGGGACCCGTGCTCACTACGCCACTGGAGTCAAGCTATCCTGGCTGATGACGGCTGATAGCCAGAAACCGGTCCTAGGATGCTTGATTCCGGTCCAGGGAAGACATTGCTTGGCAGTTCGGGCTGGACTGTTCCCATGAGGCACAGGGTCAAGACTGATTTGCATATGGCCATGTCTAAACTGGGGTGGTGTAGTGGGCAAAAGAACGATGGATTTAACCCAGATCTCTTGACTGGGGGAGAATGTATGCATTGTCAGCATTCCGTCCATCATTTGTTTGTTGTAACGCTTTTCGCCCTAAGTGGGATGGGTATTCCCAGACGTGGGACCCGTGCTCACTACGCCACTGGAGTCAAGCTATCCTGGCTGATGACGGCTGATAGCCAGAAACCGGTCCTAGGATGCTTGATTCCGGTCCAGGGAAGACATTGCTTGGCAGTTCGGGCTGGACTGTTCCCATGAGGCACAGGGTCAAGACTGATTTGCATATGGCCATGTCTAAACTGGGGTGGTGTAGTGGGCAAAAGAACGATGGATTTAACCCAGATCTCTTGACTGGGGGAGAATGTATGCATTGTCAGCATTCCGTCCATCATTTGTTTGTTGTAACGCTTTTCGCCCTAAGTGGGATGGGTATTCCCAGACGTGGGACCCGTGCTCACTACGCCACTGGAGTCAAGCTATCCTGGCTGATGACGGCTGATAGCCAGAAACCGGTCCTAGGATGCTTGATTCCGGTCCAGGGAAGACATTGCTTGGCAGTTCGGGCTGGACTGTTCCCATGAGGCACAGGGTCAAGACTGATTTGCATATGGCCATGTCTAAACTGGGGTGGTGTAGTGGGCAAAAGAACGATGGATTTAACCCAGATCTCTTGACTGGGGGAGAATGTATGCATTGTCAGCATTCCGTCCATCATTTGTTTGTTGTAACTCTCCTCTTAACTACAGCCTCTCTTCCTCCCTCACTGCATTTATATAGTACTCATTACCCTTGACGAGGCGTTAAAATGTGCAGAATGTGTTACATAAGACAGTGAGGTTTACACGGTGTAAGAGTCACATGTCCTTCATAGCTCACTGTGCTATATTAGAAGAGTTACAGTGTATGAACTACAAGTAACAAAAGGATCTCTGTGCTAAAGCAGTAACCCATTTACCCATCTACATAAAATAAACATCTGTCATATACTTGTTAGATGATGTGCTTTGCAGGAGACACCTTAACCCTCAATCCTACTTTATTTCAAACTGAGACTAGACAAAATACAGATCTCTCTAGCAAGAGCATTAACCTCCAGAGTTATCTTCCCATTATCATTATTCGCCTAAATTTACTGGGCACACAAAAATCTCTGCAGAAGGTGACTTAACCCCATACAATATTTAAAATGCAGACTGTGCAACCAATTAAGAACAGATTTACTGCCACGTTTCTCTTGTTGCCAATTTGTTTTTAGCAGTTTTAGAAAATAAATGTATAAGTTGAGGCCTAAATTTTGTGTCAGAGTTGCACCACTTTATTTGCACAACTCTGACACAAAATCTAATTTGTTAAATATTGTTATGTGCTGAAACGTAGTAATTATAGACCTTCTAAACATATGTATGAGATCATAAGAACTGATGTCATTTCTTGTGATGTCACTTACTGCGAGGTCATGGGTTGTGATGCCACTTCCTGTAATGACACGTGCGATGTCATGCTCTGTGATGTCATGAACTGGGTTGTATGACGGAACCCCACATGCAATTCCCTGCATGCCTTTACAGAGCAGTCACTACCCCGACTGTTACATTGGTGCAGATTAGGGCATACAAATTCTCCCTACTTCCACGGATAGAGTAATTTCACAGATACACGCACATACACTCATCATACACTTGGGCCCAATTTACTAACATACGCTCAAATACTCTATCAGCACTGAACCTGTGGAAAGGAAACTCCTAAACACCCTACATCTACACGGAGGTCGATAAGACCTAATTGTAACTGTCCTGAGTCATGATCTAAACAATCTATACAACAATAATCAAAATAGAGTACTCAATAATTGACAAGAAATAACCACCAACACTGTATTTAAAATTATGATACTATATCTAAATTAGTCAAAGAAAGTCAATCAAAGCAAAATCATTATTCTCATAATTACCTATTCTAGCTAAATGTCATAAATGGGTCAGGACAGGTCTCTCAGTAGAAGTCTCCCGAGTCGCCGTCCTCACAGCATCGATCCTCACCAACGCAGGTTTGGGAAGAAGTGGCATAAGACCCTCTCTAGGCTAACAATATTTATAATAAATTTAACAAAAGAAGGCAACATAAAATGTTTTAGATATCCGCTGAACCGCTGAGCAGAGCGAGCACGAAAGGATGTAGCATCGCTACATTTGGAAAATCTCCGCTCAGAAAAATCACAAAAATAAAAATACGGAACTAAAATTTTCAAATGTATCTCTTCATGTTCATATCTCCTCGGAACCAGCATTGTGATCACAAAGTTCATTGTGGCTCCTTTGTCCTCCAAGGTTACTTCAGATGCACGTGGATGTTCGCCCAGAGCTGCTGTCCTCACGGAAAACTTTTAAACCAGGCGAAGACTGTGGTCAGATGACTCTCGACCATGTTCAGCAAGGCCTTCTCATCAAAATTCAGTCACTCGAGCCCAGGCTGCAAACGGCAGCCATTTTTTTACTAGGCCAAAACGGACCATCTTAATTAAAAGAGACAAAAACAACGTTACTACAGCATAGTGATTAAACAGTGTTAACCCCACTAATACCCTTATGTGTATGTAATTATCTAGCCTTTGCAACACAGAAAAGCATTAGTACACGACATTTCAAAAGCGTTTTGTGCTTTAAAATAAACAGCACTCAGCAACGTTTATTTAATAAAACATGCACATTATTAGTAAGCAATACGACCGCATTCCCACGTCTCGTTTTCTCTTGTTAATACGTATTGATTAGTCAGAACATTTACACAAAACAAATAATTAACGTTACATATTAATATTTTTAATTTTTGACACAAAGACAAACCGGAGCTTAAAAACCCAATAGATTTTCAACAGAAAACTCTGCTCCAGCAATCCCCCCTTTGGTGATATTATCACCAAATAAACAACCCAAAAAAAAATTTTTTTTGTAAATTTAGTCCCATTTTAGGAGAAATTGGAAATGTATTTTTCTCCCTTCACAATACTACACACCAGACTCCCTTTCATCATCCCTCTTTGTCTCCAAGTAAACACTCTCCCTCAATTCTTCTAATTCAATTTCTTGTGGTTCTCTTTTCTACCTTTTATTTCTCTTTTCATTATTTCTTTTGATTAATTTCTTTTTCCCTCCCCTGTTTTTACAACACAAACACACAATCTTAGTATCAATAAAGCAACAATTATACAAGTTAAAGGAAACAATATCTTACCTATAATAGTACTACCTATTTTTGCAATAAAACTCTTAACAGCTATCACCTGATTAGCTAATTTAGTCCAGATACTTTCAGCTTCAAGTGGTACTAATTCTTCATGCAAATCAGTAATATTTTTGATATAGACCTTCAGATCTTTGCTTTCGTCAGGAATGTAAGTGCAACAATGTTGAACTTTCAGCATTCCACAGACTCCACCCTCCTTGGCCAATAGAATATCAAGGGCAAGTCGATTTTGCATAGACATGGCACGTACGGCAATCAATTCCGTATTCACCAAAAGAAACCCTCCAGCGGTATTTGTCGATAAGCGATCCACCACTGTTGACAGTTTCCGAATCCCATGAGCATTTAAAGAAATTCCCACTGCTGGAATTAAAGCTCCAAAAATGTCACCCACTATTTCAGACCAAGTTTCTCTCTTAAAACGTGTTAGTAAATTAATATGTTCTACTTCTTCTATTCTATCTATATGAAAGATCTTTGGAAAGACCAGACCCACATAACACGTGCCATACCAATGGTCAGGCAACCTGTAATAAGCCTTGTTCCCACAAACATAATACACTCCTGGGAAAATTGGATCCTCTCCTCCCTTAAAACCTCATCCTGTTGCAATGAAGTATGTATCATGACACTCACTAGTCCCAACAAAATATGTATCATATTGGGATTTCCTCCTTGTAATGCACAGCTTACCCTTCTGTGGTGCATCTAGAGCTAAAGTTGGACTAGCCCCATTTCTCAACTCTTTCCCCATCTCAATGTCCCAAATTGTCTCACTCACTTTATATTTCCCTGCCTTTTCATGCATGCTCATTCTCCTTTCCTCTACCATATTCAGGAAAGCTCTCTCCTCTTCCTTCAAACTACATGTTAAATTTTTCTTAAAAATGTAATCTAATGTTAATTCTTCTTTTTCAATAAAAATCTCACCAAAAATGTTAGCATCTTTAGCTGGATTCAGCTTTTTGTTCATTGGCAATTGCCCAAAAATGTTATCTTTGTTAGACATCTCATAATCTATTTTCCCTAACAAATAAAAACACTACTCAATACACTACATGAAATCCCATACATAGCTGGTAAATGGTGATAAGTAACACCCTCTGAAACGGATGCAGGTAATTGCATACATACGTAGCAATCCCTAACTTCCATTGTCTTCACATATTCATACAACAATTTTGAAAAAACATTGCTAGAAAAATCATTAATTGACCTATCTTTATGTACGTAAGTGTTACTAATTCTAGTTGGAACTACTTTATGCGAATTCTTCCCTGCAATAGTCACATTCTCAGCGTGTATTCCTAAAGTGTCTAATGTAACCCTAAAGGTAACTAATAAAGCTAAAACACCCCATAATAGCATTAATAATCCAGTACAGCAGCAGCACATTCTACACCATCTTTTTAAGAAGGCACATCTACTTTGATTATTCTCTATGTTAGCCATTTTACTACTTTGACCGTGTCTTTTGACTTAGCCTCTACTACTCCACTACTTGGGTTTCTAGAACCCTGGATTACTTCAAACAGCTAATTTTCAGTCTTTCTTCTTTTCACTTTCTCCAAGTGATTTCTTCTGTTTACTCAGTTTGGATACTCCTCATTCTTCACTTCAACTTCTTCGACATCAAATTGTATTAGATCTCCAACAATATCCTCAGTATCTGACTTTTCATCAATGTCAGTCAAGATAACTTTCAGGATTTCACCTGTTTCCTCCTCAACCACTTCTTGTACGGTCTCCTCTGGATTTCCTTGACTCTCTGCCTCTTCACCTTCAGACAGTGCCACGTACGTCTATTCCGGCGACCTATACTTCTGGTTAGGTTTTCTTATCCTCTTGATCTCCTCTGGTTCTTTCGACTCTTTTCGCTTTTCACCTCTTGCTGGATTCTGACTCGACACCTCATTCACTTGTTCAGCCTTTGAGGTATTTGCTCGTGTCAATCTGTATCTCAGCCTCTTTACTCTGTTGTTAGGCCAAAGATCTCCTCTTATAACCTTTTTCGGTCTTTTTTCTGTATTATTTCTCTCTCCAGTCCAAGTTCTCTTTCTCAGAACTCGACCCTCTGATTTCTCATTCTCACTTTCATCCGATTCTGTTTCAAATGCCTCTTGTTCTTCAGCAGTTTTCTTTCGCTCCACAGTCTTTTTCACCACTGTTTGAGACTTCTCTAACTCTGTCCCTCCTCGGGTCTCCGACACGCAATCTTCTTGCTGTCTACTTGTCCCTTCACCTAGCTTATCAAGAATGTTCCCAAACCGGAGCTTAAAAACCCAATAGATTTTCAACAGAAAACTCTGCTCCAGCAATCCCCCCTTTGGTGATATTATCACCAAATAAACAACCCAAAAAAAAAATTTTTTTGTAAATTTAGTCCCATTTTAGGAGAAATTGGAAATGTATTTTTCTCCCTTCACAATACTACACACCAGACTCCCTTTCATCATCCCTCTTTGTCTCCAAGTAAACACTCTCCCTCAATTCTTCTAATTCAATTTCTTGTGGTTCTCTTTTCTACCTTTTATTTCTCTTTTCATTATTTCTTTTGATTAATTTCTTTTTCCCTCCCCTGTTTTTACAACACAAACACACAATCTTAGTATCAATAAAGCAACAATTATACAAGTTAAAGGAAACAATATCTTACCTATAATAGTACTACCTATTTTTGCAATAAAACTCTTAACAGCTATCACCTGATTAGCTAATTTAGTCCAGATACTTTCAGCTTCAAGTGGTACTAATTCTTCATGCAAATCAGTAATATTTTTGATATAGACCTTCAGATCTTTGCTTTCGTCAGGAATGTAAGTGCAACAATGTTGAACTTTCAGCATTCCACAGACTCCACCCTCCTTGGCCAATAGAATATCAAGGGCAAGTCGATTTTGCATAGACATGGCACGTACGGCAATCAATTCCGTATTCACCAAAAGAAACCCTCCAGCGGTATTTGTCGATAAGCGATCCACCACTGTTGACAGTTTCCGAATCCCATGAGCATTTAAAGAAATTCCCACTGCTGGAATTAAAGCTCCAAAAATGTCACCCACTATTTCAGACCAAGTTTCTCTCTTAAAACGTGTTAGTAAATTAATATGTTCTACTTCTTCTATTCTATCTATATGAAAGATCTTTGGAAAGACCAGACCCACATAACACGTGCCATACCAATGGTCAGGCAACCTGTAATAAGCCTTGTTCCCACAAACATAATACACTCCTGGGAAAATTGGATCCTCTCCTCCCTTAAAACCTCATCCTGTTGCAATGAAGTATGTATCATGACACTCACTAGTCCCAACAAAATATGTATCATATTGGGATTTCCTCCTTGTAATGCACAGCTTACCCTTCTGTGGTGCATCTAGAGCTAAAGTTGGACTAGCCCCATTTCTCAACTCTTTCCCCATCTCAATGTCCCAAATTGTCTCACTCACTTTATATTTCCCTGCCTTTTCATGCATGCTCATTCTCCTTTCCTCTACCATATTCAGGAAAGCTCTCTCCTCTTCCTTCAAACTACATGTTAAATTTTTCTTAAAAATGTAATCTAATGTTAATTCTTCTTTTTCAATAAAAATCTCACCAAAAATGTTAGCATCTTTAGCTGGATTCAGCTTTTTGTTCATTGGCAATTGCCCAAAAATGTTATCTTTGTTAGACATCTCATAATCTATTTTCCCTAACAAATAAAAACACTACTCAATACACTACATGAAATCCCATACATAGCTGGTAAATGGTGATAAGTAACACCCTCTGAAACGGATGCAGGTAATTGCATACATACGTAGCAATCCCTAACTTCCATTGTCTTCACATATTCATACAACAATTTTGAAAAAACATTGCTAGAAAAATCATTAATTGACCTATCTTTATGTACGTAAGTGTTACTAATTCTAGTTGGAACTACTTTATGCGAATTCTTCCCTGCAATAGTCACATTCTCAGCGTGTATTCCTAAAGTGTCTAATGTAACCCTAAAGGTAACTAATAAAGCTAAAACACCCCATAATAGCATTAATAATCCAGTACAGCAGCAGCACATTCTACACCATCTTTTTAAGAAGGCACATCTACTTTGATTATTCTCTATGTTAGCCATTTTACTACTTTGACCGTGTCTTTTGACTTAGCCTCTACTACTCCACTACTTGAGTTTCTAGAACCCTGGATTACTTCAAACAGCTAATTTTCAGTCTTTCTTCTTTTCACTTTCTCCAAGTGATTTCTTCTGTTTACTCAGTTTGGATACTCCTCATTCTTCACTTCAACTTCTTCGACATCAAATTGTATTAGATCTCCAACAATATCCTCAGTATCTGACTTTTCATCAATGTCAGTCAAGATAACTTTCAGGATTTCACCTGTTTCCTCCTCAACCACTTCTTGTACGGTCTCCTCTGGATTTCCTTGACTCTCTGCCTCTTCACCTTCAGACAGTGCCACGTACGTCTATTCCGGCGACCTATACTTCTGGTTAGGTTTTCTTATCCTCTTGATCTCCTCTGGTTCTTTCGACTCTTTTCGCTTTTCACCTCTTGCTGGATTCTGACTCGACACCTCATTCACTTGTTCAGCCTTTGAGGTATTTGCTCGTGTCAATCTGTATCTCAGCCTCTTTACTCTGTTGTTAGGCCAAAGATCTCCTCTTATAACCTTTTTCGGTCTTTTTTCTGTATTATTTCTCTCTCCAGTCCAAGTTCTCTTTCTCAGAACTCGACCCTCTGATTTCTCATTCTCACTTTCATCCGATTCTGTTTCAAATGCCTCTTGTTCTTCAGCAGTTTTCTTTCGCTCCACAGTCTTTTTCACCACTGTTTGAGACTTCTCTAACTCTGTCCCTCCTCGGGTCTCCGACACGCAATCTTCTTGCTGTCTACTTGTCCCTTCACCTAGCTTATCAAGAATGTTCCCAAACCGGAGCTTAAAAACCCAATAGATTTTCAACAGAAAACTCTGCTCCAGCAATCCCCCCTTTGGTGATATTATCACCAAATAAACAACCCAAAAAAAAAATTTTTTTGTAAATTTAGTCCCATTTTAGGAGAAATTGGAAATGTATTTTTCTCCCTTCACAATACTACACACCAGACTCCCTTTCATCATCCCTCTTTGTCTCCAAGTAAACACTCTCCCTCAATTCTTCTAATTCAATTTCTTGTGGTTCTCTTTTCTACCTTTTATTTCTCTTTTCATTATTTCTTTTGATTAATTTCTTTTTCCCTCCCCTGTTTTTACAACACAAACACACAATCTTAGTATCAATAAAGCAACAATTATACAAGTTAAAGGAAACAATATCTTACCTATAATAGTACTACCTATTTTTGCAATAAAACTCTTAACAGCTATCACCTGATTAGCTAATTTAGTCCAGATACTTTCAGCTTCAAGTGGTACTAATTCTTCATGCAAATCAGTAATATTTTTGATATAGACCTTCAGATCTTTGCTTTCGTCAGGAATGTAAGTGCAACAATGTTGAACTTTCAGCATTCCACAGACTCCACCCTCCTTGGCCAATAGAATATCAAGGGCAAGTCGATTTTGCATAGACATGGCACGTACGGCAATCAATTCCGTATTCACCAAAAGAAACCCTCCAGCGGTATTTGTCGATAAGCGATCCACCACTGTTGACAGTTTCCGAATCCCATGAGCATTTAAAGAAATTCCCACTGCTGGAATTAAAGCTCCAAAAATGTCACCCACTATTTCAGACCAAGTTTCTCTCTTAAAACGTGTTAGTAAATTAATATGTTCTACTTCTTCTATTCTATCTATATGAAAGATCTTTGGAAAGACCAGACCCACATAACACGTGCCATACCAATGGTCAGGCAACCTGTAATAAGCCTTGTTCCCACAAACATAATACACTCCTGGGAAAATTGGATCCTCTCCTCCCTTAAAACCTCATCCTGTTGCAATGAAGTATGTATCATGACACTCACTAGTCCCAACAAAATATGTATCATATTGGGATTTCCTCCTTGTAATGCACAGCTTACCCTTCTGTGGTGCATCTAGAGCTAAAGTTGGACTAGCCCCATTTCTCAACTCTTTCCCCATCTCAATGTCCCAAATTGTCTCACTCACTTTATATTTCCCTGCCTTTTCATGCATGCTCATTCTCCTTTCCTCTACCATATTCAGGAAAGCTCTCTCCTCTTCCTTCAAACTACATGTTAAATTTTTCTTAAAAATGTAATCTAATGTTAATTCTTCTTTTTCAATAAAAATCTCACCAAAAATGTTAGCATCTTTAGCTGGATTCAGCTTTTTGTTCATTGGCAATTGCCCAAAAATGTTATCTTTGTTAGACATCTCATAATCTATTTTCCCTAACAAATAAAAACACTACTCAATACACTACATGAAATCCCATACATAGCTGGTAAATGGTGATAAGTAACACCCTCTGAAACGGATGCAGGTAATTGCATACATACGTAGCAATCCCTAACTTCCATTGTCTTCACATATTCATACAACAATTTTGAAAAAACATTGCTAGAAAAATCATTAATTGACCTATCTTTATGTACGTAAGTGTTACTAATTCTAGTTGGAACTACTTTATGCGAATTCTTCCCTGCAATAGTCACATTCTCAGCGTGTATTCCTAAAGTGTCTAATGTAACCCTAAAGGTAACTAATAAAGCTAAAACACCCCATAATAGCATTAATAATCCAGTACAGCAGCAGCACATTCTACACCATCTTTTTAAGAAGGCACATCTACTTTGATTATTCTCTATGTTAGCCATTTTACTACTTTGACCGTGTCTTTTGACTTAGCCTCTACTACTCCACTACTTGAGTTTCTAGAACCCTGGATTACTTCAAACAGCTAATTTTCAGTCTTTCTTCTTTTCACTTTCTCCAAGTGATTTCTTCTGTTTACTCAGTTTGGATACTCCTCATTCTTCACTTCAACTTCTTCGACATCAAATTGTATTAGATCTCCAACAATATCCTCAGTATCTGACTTTTCATCAATGTCAGTCAAGATAACTTTCAGGATTTCACCTGTTTCCTCCTCAACCACTTCTTGTACGGTCTCCTCTGGATTTCCTTGACTCTCTGCCTCTTCACCTTCAGACAGTGCCACGTACGTCTATTCCGGCGACCTATACTTCTGGTTAGGTTTTCTTATCCTCTTGATCTCCTCTGGTTCTTTCGACTCTTTTCGCTTTTCACCTCTTGCTGGATTCTGACTCGACACCTCATTCACTTGTTCAGCCTTTGAGGTATTTGCTCGTGTCAATCTGTATCTCAGCCTCTTTACTCTGTTGTTAGGCCAAAGATCTCCTCTTATAACCTTTTTCGGTCTTTTTTCTGTATTATTTCTCTCTCCAGTCCAAGTTCTCTTTCTCAGAACTCGACCCTCTGATTTCTCATTCTCACTTTCATCCGATTCTGTTTCAAATGCCTCTTGTTCTTCAGCAGTTTTCTTTCGCTCCACAGTCTTTTTCACCACTGTTTGAGACTTCTCTAACTCTGTCCCTCCTCGGGTCTCCGACACGCAATCTTCTTGCTGTCTACTTGTCCCTTCACCTAGCTTATCAAGAATGTTCCCTACACCTCCTCGGGGGTCTTCCGCAATCTGTCCCTCTCTATCTTCTTCTAACCCTGCTTCTTCAAGTGTAATCTCAAGTTGTTCTTCAATCTCCTCATCTGATTCAGGAGTAGTCTCTGTGTGGAACTGCTCTTTTCTCTTCTGTTTTCTTTACTGCTCGTTGGAACTTCTGACACTCTTACAGAATCTGATCTTTTTTCTGAGACTCTCAATGGTTCTCTTGAAGTCTTCTCTGACTCTCTTACTGGTTCTGTTTCTTCATCATCACTGGAATCTGACTCTTCAAAATACTCCTTACCAGTCCCATCTTTTGGATTAGGAACTCTCAGAGTATGACTTGCATGTACCCAGTTTTTCACACCAGCACACTTCACTGCAGTTGTCGTAGTCAGAATGACTTGTCTCGGCCTTCCCCACCTTGGAACCAAGCAATTTCTTCTTCTGTGCACTTTAATCCTCACCCAGTCCCCTGGACTCAGATCATGAGCTTGCTTCTTCTCAAGTGTGGTAGCTTCTTCTCCAACCTGGTGAAACACAGAATGAACTACGTCAGCCAGGCCTTTACAGTAATCCAAAATCATGTCATCAGTTATTGTCATCAACTTATTGACAGGCACATATGCATGACGCATTGCACGTCCCATCAAGATCTCATGTGGACTTAAACCAGTAGTTCTATCTGGAGTAGATCTAATAGTCATTAGCACTAGAGGCAAGACATCAGGCCATTTCATTCCAGTGGCTAAACACATCTTACCAATCCTGTTCTTAATTGTGCCATTTATTTGCTCCACAACACCAGAAGCCTCTGGTCTGTATGCACAATGTAGCTTCTGCTGTATGCCCAATGCTTCACAAATTAAACTCATGAGTTCATTATAGAAGTGTCCACCTCTATCAGACTCAATCGTTACTGGAAACCCGTACCTAGGAATCAACTCTCTTAACAGCAACTTGGCAACTGTTATTCCATCATTTCTCCTAGTCGGATATGCCTCCACCCATCTTGAGAACAAGCAGACTACCACTAGAACATACCTCAGTCTGTTCACTTGGGGAAATCAATCTGCATTCTCGTGAAAGGACCACCTTCTCTACCTATCGTTCCCAGACTCACCACTGTCTTTTTCCCAGTGTTGAATTGCTGACAAATCAATCATCTTTGACAGATGCTCTCTGCAATTGTCCTGAACTTTGCATTGTACCAAGTCTGTTTAAAAGACCTGATCATCGCATCCCTTCCCAAATGTCCCTGGCCATGATACATCCTTGCCATTGTCGACAGCATAGAGTTTGGCATGACTGGTCTGCCATCTCTATAGACCCAAACATGGTCTGTTTCTCTTGGGGCACAACCTGCCTTGATCCAGTCTTTCTTTTCTTCTTTTCCTGCCTCATCCTGCAACTGTTTCACTTCATCCCACGTCTCTAGGACATTAGTAAACATAACAGAACAAAAAGACATTTCATTTTCTCGTTCCCGATTAATCGATTGATTATTTTTCGCACAATACTGAGCAATGTCATTTGCATATCTGTTGCCAACTGTCACAAAATCATCTCCTTGTCCATGAGCAGCATATTTTACAACTGCTAATTCTTTAGGCAGCTGTATCGCCTCAAGTAATTTCCCAATCACTTCAGCATTCTTTATTGGAGTCCCACTCGACGTCAAGAAACCTCTTTGTAGCCAAAGCTGGCCAAAATCATGCACAACTCCAAATCCATACTGACTATCAGTTATCACAGTCACTCTCAAATCTTTCCCAATTTCACAAGCTTTCGTCAATGCCACCAATTCAGCAACTTGTGCAGATTTCACTCCTTTCAATGGTGATGCTTCCATAACTTCTGAAACCTTGCACACCGCATATGCTGCACACAGCACACTCTCATCATTCCTCAGACATGAACCATCCACAAACAACACATGATCACTCTCATGTAAGGGAAGATCCCTTATGTCTGGTCTCGGTTTTGTACAGTAATCAAGCACATCCAAACAATTGTGATCATCTTCTGTCTTCACACCCACATTTTCAATATCTGGCAACAATGTCGCTGGATTCACATTCACACATCTCTCAAGAGTCACATTTGATGCTCCCAGAATGACTTTCTCATATTTAGTCAGCCGACTATGTGACATGTACTGGGTTCTGCTTCTTGCAAAAAGAATTGCCACATTATGAGGTACGAATACCCTTACAGGATATCCCATTATGATTCCCTCACTTTGTTCCAGGCTTCTGCATGTTGCAGCCACAGATTTCAGACAACCTGGTAAACCCACAGCTACAGGGTCAAGTGTCGATGAGAAGTACGCAATAGGCCTTCTCAGCTGTCCATGCTTCTGAATTAACACTGAAAGTGCACATCCATTTCTTTCACTGCAGTACAACTCAAACTCCTTTTCATAGTCTGGCATACCCAAAGCAGGGGCTTCACACATTCTGCTCTTCAGTTCCTCAAATGCTGCCATTTGTTCTCCATCTAGTTCCAATGGGTCTGTCACCTCACTTTTTGTCAGTTTAATCAGTGGCTTTGCTATCAGAGAAAAATTAATTATCCACTGACGACAATAACCCACCATACCCAGGAACATCCTCACTTCCCTCTGGGTCTTTGGGGCCTTCATTCCCCTGATGATTTTGATCCTGTCATCAGTCACCTTTCTCAGACCTTTCTGAATATTGTGTCCAAGATAATGCACTAGTACTGAGTTCTCAGGCATGATCAAACTCTCCAACGACTTTTTCAATAACTGAATATCGAAGGACTCTCTGTATACCCCTGTGGGATACGACACCATGCTAAAATACGCTGGCCAAATCTAAATGCAAAAATCGGCTGGCTGTCATGATGCAATGGAATTGAAAAGAAAGCATGACACAAATCAATCACTGTGTACCACTCAGCATCATGTGGAATCTGATACAAAATCACTGACGGATTTGGCACAATTGGACAACATGCCACTACAATTTGGTTAACTTTTCTCAAATCTTGTACAATCCTGAACTTCCCATTAGGCTTTTTTAGCCCCATTATCGGTGAGTTACACGGGCTACTCAGTAGTTCTCTCAGAACTCCCTGCTGTATCATTTTCTCAATTATAGGAGTTATTCCTTCAATTATTTCTGGTGTCATTTTGTACTGAGGAATGTTAGGATACGTAATTCCCTCTTTCACTGAAATTTTCACAGGATCTACATTATTCATCAATCCCACATCCTCTCCAGTAAAATCCCAAACTGTTCTTTTCACTGTGTCTCTCAGCTCTTGAGGCAAATCTTCCGGATTAAACACAGCAAATGCACCAACCATTTCACTCTCTCTATTTCCTAGAGTCATTCGGTACAAAACATCCTCATCTGGTGTTTCAAAAGCTATTCCATCCGGTGTACAAAAAATTGGACAGTTCATTTTACAAAGCAGATCCCTGCCTAACAAGTTCACTGGACTAGTGTCACAGACAATAAACCTGTGCATGTCTGAAAATTTCCCTATTTGTACTCTTACTGGTTCAGTAAGACGTGTCCTGATTTGTGTATTGGCTACACCAACTACTTGGATTGCTTCATCCGAGAGAGGAAGATTTCTGATATCTGTTGACCTGACAGTTGATCTTGTCGCACCTGTGTCTACTAAAAAAGTAACACTTTCTTCATTTATTTTTCCATCTACAAATGGTCCTGCCTGGTCTATTTCTAGAGTTGCACCAAGTATGCACTCTTCCTCCTCTCTTCGGCACCGTCAATAATCACCTTCAGACTCACTCCCTTCATTCTTTAACCCCTTCGATGCTCATGACGGAACGGTTCCGTCATGAGCGTCGGTTGAGCTGTGCTCATGACGGAACCGTTCCGTCATGAGCCCGCCCGCGCAAGAAACGGTCAGCACCGCGGTGGAATTCGCGCCGCATGGAAGGGGTTAACAAGTACTGTTGTACCTGGTTAGAACGCCTTTGTTTGTTTACCTGCTCATCATTGTAGAATCCTGAATCCTGATTGTACTTTTGTGACCCTCTATTCTGCGGCAAGGGCGGCTTTGGCTCTTGACTCTGCTGTCTCACAACAGAAGGTTGTTACTGCTGTCGATTATTCCCTTCGTTCTGCACCTGTTGATTTAAGGTTTTACCCTCATTATTCGCTAATGGTGGATTGGTACATTCAGATCTCCAATGTCCCAGTTGGCCACAGTTGTGACATGGGAATTTCTTTTTGGCTTCCTCAAGATTCCCCTTTCCTTTCCCTGCATACCTAGGCCTATTCCCTGGATTATTTCCTGCACTATTCGCCTGTTCCACCAACTGTGCTTCCTGTCTTTCCGCAACTTTCACTTGTGCCCACATTGCTTTTTCTTTCAGCTTTCTCTGTTTTGCTTCAATTTCACCACTGAAGTACTTTGCATGTCTCAGAATATCATCTATTTTCTTACTCTGCCAGTCCACTGTGTGCTCACGAATTCTCTCACTAATCTCAGGTCTCAGGCCATATACAAATCTGTATACATAGTGACTCAAATCCTTGTCACCCAGGTGCTCATCCCCACTGAATTGTTTAAAAGCCAGTATCAGCCTCTCATAAAATGCATGAACTGATTCTTTTGCTTCCTGTTGTGTTCGATCTATTTTTACCCAGTCTGTCTCTTTTGCAGGTACTTTACTCTTCAGGTATACCATCACCTGATCATACTTCCTCATCACTTCTGGATCTGGTGCCCCTGTTCTTGGGTCTCTTGGATATTCCTCACTAGGCCAACTCACAACTATTTTACACTCAGTCCACAAGTCTGCTGGAACAATTATATCAAACAGACTATTCAGGTCAATCCACAGCACTTTTGACAATTTCACAAACCTGTATACCTGCCTATACCACTCGACGGGCTTTTCTCTCAGTCGAGGGAAATCATTCGTAAATGATAAAATATCCTGTCTGGTCCATGGAACATGTACATATCCTCCTCCAGGTATTTCTCTCATAGGATAAGCATCCACTGTTTTCTCTTTTTCTCTCACAGGAAATGCTGAATAAGTCCTGTCCCCTGATTCTTCTCTTTTCTTGTACCACCTATCCTTCCACTTCTCTACATCACCCCATCTTCGCAACAATGCAACCATTTCTTTAATCTGTCCTGTTCTACCTGTACCATTCAAATTTTCAATGTCTTTGTCTGTAAAATCCATCCAGTAAGACTTCTGCAAAGCTTTCACCTTATCCATGTCAACTCCCTGTTCATTCGCTACTGCTCTTAACCTGTCATGTGTATTTCTTGCTCTCCAGGTGATGTTTTTGCACATAAACAGTTCACCATCATGATGATTTTTTAGAATTTCTGTAGGAACTGTCCCTGCAACAAGCTCTTCTAATTCTACACGTAACCTGGCCACATCAATAGCCTGTGAATCTTTATCCCTCTTTTGAAGGACTTTCATCCAATCATTCAAATCTTCAGCTGTTATTTCAGTAGTTTTTCTCACTGGAACCACTTTCTTCTGCGGTTCTAAAATCGGCATCCCTGAACAACTAGCTTCACTAGCATCCAATCTCAGATTAGACTGTACTTCTAATCCTTCATTACAGGTGTCATGTCTCGATTGTCTCAGATCACTGCTTTCTGTCCTTGTTCCTGAATCTCCTGAGGGACCAGCTAAACTTGTTATCTTATTCCCAACATATGGATTCACCAAACCATTTTCACCTGTCCTCTGCTTATCAAAAACAGGCATAACCGGACCTATAGTTACAGGCACCGTAACAGCTTCCAGATTCTTTGTCAGTTCTCTAATCTTTTCAGTCAACTCTGATGTAGTTCTGGCTAATTCTCTTGTATTCTCGTCACCACATCGATTTTCTCTTTCCCTGAAAGGATTACCACTTCTTAACTCAGGTGTCACATTTTCTGTCTCAGTAATATGCAATGCATCTCTTATCGGAGAAACAACTGGTGTGCTCTCTTCAGGTTCTGGTCTATATGGAGGTGGTCTCTTGTAAATCATGTCATTCAAGACCTCATCCTCATACTCATTAACTCCATATCTTCTCACTTCTGCCTCAGGAACCCTTTCCGCTCCCTTCCTTTCTTCTTCAACAGTCCTCATAGGATATAATCCTTCTGACATACTAGCATCTCGCCATCTCCTCATTCGATCATGATGAGTTTCACGATCATGTTTCCTCCCGAACATGTACCTGTAATTACCTCCAGACCTCTGTTTTTCTCGCTCATGTACTTCATCTTCCCATTCCACTAAAGCCTCAAACTGTGTCGGCCTTGGTCTTGGGTCAAGACATAACATCTTTTCCCGTAAATTTCTCAACACGGCCAGATTAATTGAACCATGTTCCGGAAAAGCCAAAACACCATCTTCTCTAGTGTACCTAACCCAATTGTCCAACCATATACAGGTATGATACCCATATCTCGCAACCATGAAGGATGCAGGCGTTTTCGCTGGAGGTAACAATTCACTCTCTCTTGTTTTAACTTCTTTATCCTTGTCAAACCAGCGCTTTATTTTTCCGAATAAAGATTTTTTCTTTTTCTCTTCTTGGTAATACATTTTAACGTTTACCAAAACTTTCTAATTCCTTCTGTATTACAACTGCACAATACGATTTTTATCCAATAACAGCGCGACTCACACCAACGCACCAATCCTGGAGCGCCTACGTCACAAGAGTACAGAGTGACTCTTTCCAATCCTTGCGCAGCTCACACTAAAGCACCAATCCTAGCGCGAGCACTATTCTGATCGAATATCCAATCAGAGCGCGGTCTGTTTGACGTCAGCAGTCGCTGCAGTCGCTTCTGTCTCCTGTCACTCGTCTACCCCTCGTTTACAAAATCTCCTCAGTAGACTTCGTGTCAAATTCTACAAATCTATTAGTTACAACATATAAACATCTCCATTGTCTGCTTCGCTAACCACAGAATAGTAAAGAAAATCTATTTCACAAGAATCCCGTTTCTCACTCACTTCTGTTTCAGTACGGAATTAATACTCTCGTTGACACAGTAGCACATCCCTCTACTCTGCCCTTCTATCATGCATTCATTAACTGTTTCCTCTAGGACTGATCCAAAGAGTTTTACAATCAACTAAATGCTTATACATTCACACACAATCATACAAGAAAATGTAGTACATACACACAGAATCCTTCCCGAGAACAGCGAACAATCTGTCCCGCTACAGAATTATAACATACGTTAACCAACCAGCGCTTACCTCTGCCCAGTCCTTCAGACAAGCTCAGAAAATACCTATTACTTCTCCCGTGATAAGCTTTAACGGCGAACCTTACGGATCCCTGGGACTTAAGACCAGAGTTTCACAGATAACCTTTGCTATCATACGCACTCCTTTTATACTAGAAATATTTCTAATAGTAACATACGACGATGTCACTGATTCCGAACCCCGACAATGTGACGCGCAACTTCAATTGTCACACGTTTTTCCTGCATACATACAGGACCAACAATCCCGTCTTTCCTGAGAGCAGTATATACTTCCCTCTGCCCTACTACGGAACTGCTACTAGCTCCCAAGTTCCAGAAGCACTACATAGAACTTAACATGACGACTCCAACATATAGTATTAGTACATATACCAACATCAATCAATAATCGATAATCAATATGCCAATATACCAGCAATCTAATCAGATCAAGACAATCATCAATAACCATCAAATTCTGCTACCAGGAAATTGGTGCAGATTAGGGCATACAAATTCTCCCTACTTCCACGGATAGAGTAATTTCACAGATACACGCACATACACTCATCATACACTTGGGCCCAATTTACTAACATACGCTCAAATACTCTATCAGCACTGAACCTGTGGAAAGGAAACTCCTAAACACCCTACATCTACACTGAGGTCGATAAGACCTAATTGTAACTGTCCTGAGTCATGATCTAAACAATCTATACAACAATAATCAAAATAGAGTACTCAATAATTGACAAGAAATAACCACCAACACTGTATTTAAAATTATAATACTTTATCTAAATTAGTCAAAGAAAGTCAATCAAAGCAAAATCATTATTCTCATAATTACCTATTCTAGCTAAATGTCATAAATGGGTCAGGACAGGTCTCTCAGTAGAAGTCTCCAGAGTCGCCGTCCTCACAGCATCGATCCTCACCAACGCAGGTTTGGGAAGAAGTGGCATAAGACCCTCTCTAGGCTAACAATATTTATAATAAATTTAACAAAAGAAGGCAACATAAAATGTTTTAGATATCCGCTGAACCGCTGAGCAGAGCGAGCAGGAAAGGATGTAGCATCGCTACATTTGGAAAATCTCCGCTCAGAAAAATCACAAAAATAAAAAGACGGAAGACGGAACTAAAATTTTCAAATGTATCTCTTCATGTTCATATTTCCTCGGAACCAGCATTGTGATCACAAAGTTCATTGTGGCTCCTTTGTCCTCCAAGGTTACTTCAGATGCACTTGGATGTTCGCCCAGAGCTGCTGTCCTCACGGAAAACTTTTAAACCAGGCAAAGACTGTGGTCAGATGACTCTCGACCATGTTCAGCAAGGCCTTCTCATCAAAATTCAGTCACTCGAGCCCAGGCTGCAAACGGCAGCCATTTTTTTACTAGGCCAAAACGGACCATCTTAATTAAAAGAGACAAAAACAACGTTACTACAGCATAGTGATTAAACAGTGTTAACCCCACTAATACCCTTATGTGTATGTAATTATCTAGCCTTTGCAACACAGAAAAGCATTAGTACACGACATTTCAAAAGCGTTTTGTTTTTTAAAATAAACAGCACTCAGCAACGTTTATTTAATAAAACATGCACATTATTAGTAAGCAATACAAACGCATTCCCACGTCTCGTTTTCTCTTGTTAATACGTATTGATTAGTCAGAACATTTACACAAAACAAATAATTAACGTTACAGATTAATATTTTTAATTTTTGACACAAAGACAAACCGGAGCTTAAAAACCCAATAGATTTTCAACAGAAAACTCTGCTCCAGCAACATTACCACTCGTCACTTTATGACTTGCTTTAGGGGGTGCTGGACTTTGGAATAGTATAAATTAAAATTCCAACTCCAGTCTACGCAACAGTAGGGAAGGTATTGGCCTTAAAAACCCAACACCAGGGGCGCCGGACCGACATGGCCGCCTAGCACAGCGGCTCCGAGCACCTGGCCCCGTCTTCGCCGATAAGGTCTGCTCCTGGACGCCCTGGCCGGGAGCTGAGGGGAGCATCGCGACGCGGAGCAGTCCCGCAGCCTGGGGTGAACTTTGAAGCGCTCCGGTCCTCCCCGGGCGCCGCCAGCCGTGATTGAAGCGGGCCCGGGGTGCGGACGCGGAGCGCCTGGAGAGCAGACCGGCGGCAGGGACTACTGGAGCCCGCGGCGCCACGAGGCATCAGGGCCCCGGGCCTCCAGGGGCACAGTGGGAGCAGCCAACTTGCGGAGATCGCGGGGGCCCTCCGCCCCCCCCCCCTTCACTACCTGCTTACATTCTGTGGACCCTGCTTGCCAGTTGGGGAGTGGAGCTGCTTCGGAGGGGCAACTTGGCGCCGACTGGAGGCCGGTGTGTGCGGCGCCATCGGCGCGGGCGGCAGTGCGATGGAGGCGGTGCGGGGGCTCCTGGGGCGGACCCGGGGGGGAATCGGTGATCCCCTGGCTACCTCCCCCCCTCACTCCCCTCACCTGCTGTGGCCCCTCCTGGAACGCCCGCCTGGACCCGCGAGGTGGCGCTGTGGGGTCTGGGGCTGTCCCCGGGTGTCGGGCCGCGACCGGTGGTCGGGAGGCCCGGCTCCCTCTTGTCTTCCCCCCTCTGTCCTTGCCCCGGGGGCCCTGGGGCCCGCCCTGCTGTGTTTGCCCTCTGGTGTGGAGTGGAGACAGACGGAGCCTTATAGGCGGTGACGGCATCGGCTGCAGACGGAGTGAGGTGGCGGCGTACCATCTTGGACCCCGGCGGGCCGTGGAGCAGCGGCGGTCCCTGGGGAGGGTTCGGCTGTCACATCGGGCAGCGCCCCGGGAGGCGATTTGCGGAGCCTGGGTTTGCCGGTTGCCCGGGTGAGTGGACACCCTACCTACCCGTTCCTCCTCCTGCTGCCCGGACACCCGGCCCACCTGGGCTTGCTGTGATCCTCTGCAGGACCCACCGGTGGGTGCGGTTGTCCCCCGCGGACTGCGTGAGGCTATCATGGGCAAGGACAGGGCCTCCAAGCCGGCCCCTGCGGCCACCCAAACCAGGATTGACCAATTCACGACCACCGAAAGGGGTCCAGGCTCGAATGGGGAGGCGGTGTCGGCCCCTGCCACGGATCTTGCGGCCATCTTGCAGGCCATTAATGCATCCCGTTCCTCCCTGTAGGGCATGGTGGGTGAGGTCAAGGTGGACGTTGCCCTTCTCCGCCAGGACTTGCGTAACGCTACTACCCGCATTTCTGAGGCCGAATCGCGAATCTCGACAGCGGAGGACGACATCCGTCAGCTGCAGGATCAGGTTCGGGAGCTCACCACCCACTCTAAGGAGCTACACCGCCGGGCTGAGGATGCGGAGAACCGGGCGCGTCGCAGTAACCTCCGCTTGGTGGGGTTTCCGGAGGGTGCGGAGTCGGGCCGGGCCGACGACTTTCTGGAGGGTTGGTTCCGATCCTGGATGCCCGTGGACAGCCTATCGGCCTGGTTTGTTATTGAGAGGGCCCACCGCGCCTTGGCCCCGAGGCCTCCGGGGCGGCCCCCCCGCCCCTTCATTCTCAAGATCCTTAACTTCAGAGACAGGGATGCTATTCTCCGTGAGGCCAGGCGTGCTGACTCTCTCCATTTTCAGAACCATAAAATCATGATCTTCCCGGATTACACTCGGGAGGTCCAGGAGCAGCGGCGATCCTACGCGGAGGTGAAAACGAAGATGCAGTCCCTGGGCCTTCAATACCAGCTGCAGTTCCCGGCCCGCCTTCGGGTCATCTTTCAGCATAAGGCCATCTTCTTTGAGACGCCTCGGGCCGCCTGGACTTGGTTGACGGAGGAACATCCGCTGCATCGATCTGGTTAGGGCTCACCGTCGAGTGGCCGCAGGGGACCGACAACATCCAGGCCGTACAGGACCCGTCGAAGGAGGCTCACCGTGCCCCGAGGACGTGCTGAGGGGGAGGTGGTGGTCACACGTTCCATGGGTCGGCCGCATCGGGCCTCTGGAGCCTCTCCTGCCTCTTCGATCGCCCCCACCAGCCCTGTTGTTGCGGTCAGCCGGACTGGGTCCCTGGGGCGGTCGGGATCTGGGGCCCCGCCTGCTGGACAAGTGGACACCTCGGACCTCTCCTGCAGTCCTGTTATTTGACTCTTCTTGATGCGGGTGGTTTATTTGACTGCTGGGGGACTGGGGATGGCTTACTGGGCCGCCAATGTTAGTACTTGGACTCCTGTGCTTTATCTTAGAGATAGCTCTCGGCCAGGGCGGGGTATTGGGTCAGTATTCTGTCAATTGGGGGTCCACTAGGTGCTCAAGCCCGAGCGTTTTAGCTTGGTCGTTGTTCTTCACAGTTAGGGCGACAGATGCTTCCGTTCTCAAAGTATAGGGTGGGGGGTGGGGGTCTGGGGTGGTTTTGGGGTTGTTTCTTTCTCCAATGGAGGATTTTGTTGGTTGGGGAGCTCCTCCTCAGTGTTATTGTGCTGTGGCATCATTGCGTTCTTGACCTTCCCGCTGGCCTGCTTGCCCATGGTCTCTCCCCTTGGGGAGCCCCGGGGCATGCGTCCCTCCCGACCTCCTTGTTGGGATCCCGCTCCGGGTACGTCCCCCCTCTGCGTACACTAGATGCTCCGACCGGGGGTGATGGCTGACACTACCCTTCCTAAGGCCGCCATGCGCATTCTGTCCTGGAATGTCAATGGTCTTCTTGACCGCTTTAAGCGCATGGCAGTCCTTAAATACGCGCAGCGTCTGGGGATTGATGTCCTTCTTTTGCAGGAGACCCATCTTCTTGGCAACAACTGTTCCTTTCTTGCTTGTTACGGGTATGACAGGGTGTGGCACTCGGGCTTCGTTAGGGGTTCCCGGGGAGTGGCTATCCTGCTTCGGCGGACTTTTCCCTTCGTTATTGCCCAGGTGCATTTCGACTCCCAGGGCACAGCGGTTGCGGTTTCTGGCGTCGTTGTGGGGCGTCTCTTAGCCTTTGTCTCTCTGTATGCGGCCCCGTCCCAGTTGCAGCCCGTCCTCTTGTACACTGCCAATTTACTTCCCACCCTCCCGGCGGGCGCGCTTGTCTTGGGGGGGGATTTCAACGCAGTGTGTACACCCAGCATGGATGCGACGGGCCCGGTCTCCCTTGCCAGGGCTACCCGCTCGAAGTTGCTGTCGGGCTGGGCCGAGGCCCATGGTTTGTGTGATGTGTGGAGGGTCTGGCACCCGCAGGCCCGCCAGTACACCCACACATCGGCGGCGCACCACCCACACGCCCGGAATGATTTAATCTTTGTCCCCTCCACTGAATGCGCGGGGGTACAAGATGTCCGCATTCTTCCCAGGGGCCTCTCGGACCACTCTCCGCTGCTTTTGGCCCTCGGCCCGCCTCCCTTCTCCGCCCACCCTGTGTGGCGCCTGAACGCTTGGTTCCTTCAGGATGGGGACTTCCGGAAGTCGGTAGGAACTGAGATCTCTAACTACAACCGCCATAATGTGGGATCAGTCTCCTCCGCGGCCGTACTCTGGGAAGCTGGGAAGGTGACTATTAGGGGAGCGGCTAAGGGTCTTGTGCAGCAGCAGCGCCGGAAGCATCTCCAGCATCTTACTGAGTGTGAGGCGCAGGCCCTGGAGCTTGCGCGTGACCCGGGGACTTTGGATGACGCCGGGCGGGCGCGACTACTGGCCTTCCTGCGGGACGAAATTCGCTTGCACTCCATGGAGGCGGCAAAGACTTTATGGCGCTCCTCGGTGGTGCGGGTGTACGGCTGGGGGGACAAGAATGGGGCTCTTCTCCACCGGCTGGCCACCTACCCCCGGTCGAGCAGGATTATACCCGCTATTGTGGGCCCCGCGGGGGAGACTCACACGGCCTCTGCGGCAGTGGCTCAATCCTTCGCCGATTATTACTCCACGCTGTACCGTGCCCTGGAGCCCGGGATCCCTCTCGGGGAGCTGTTGGGATCAGGTGGCGCGGAGCTGCAGTGCCTGGGGCGTGAGGCTAGGGAGACCCTTGACTCGCCCGTTACTCTGCAAGAAATTGATGACGCCATCAGCCACCTGGCTCCCGGGAAAACCCCGGGTCCGGATGGCTTCCCACAAGAGTACTATGCCCACTACCGTGAGACCATCGCTCCGCAGCTTTTGGGCCTTTATGCAGAAGTGGGTGGAGAAGGTCTCGTTCCCGCCGGAGACGGATGTGGCTACGATAGTCGTTCTCCCTAAGACGCAGCCTCCGTCGCAGTCATGCTCGGACTAACGGCCGATATCTCTTATCAACACAGAGATCAAAATCTACGCCACCATTTTGGCGCAGAGGCTGCGCCCTTACCTCGACTCGCTGATCCACCCGGACCAGTGTGGGTTTATGCCGAACCGGGGAACTCGACACTGCTTGCGGCGCCTGCATCTCGCCATGGCTCACCAAGAGCGCCTCTCTCCGTATCTGGCTTTATTGTTAGTCGACTTTGAAAAAGCCTTCGACTCGGTGGGGTGGGTCTACCTGGACGAAGTGCTGGAGAGGATGGAGTTTGGTCCTCAATTCCGCGCCATGGTTCGGATCTTGTACGCGGCTCCACGGGCCAGGGTGTTGGTGAATGGGGCTCTATCTCGCCCGTTTTCTATCGGGAGAGGGACGCGTCAGGGCTGCCCGCTCTCGCCCCTCCTCTTTGCCTTGGCAATGGAACCTTTGGCTGTTCTGGTCCGCTCAGACCCTGCTCTTCGTGGGTGGGACTGGCCAGGCATGGTCCCCGACAAAATAGCTCTGTATGCTGGCGATGTCCTCCTTTACCTCTCTGACCCTGCTACTTCTGGCCCTATTGTGCGTGGAATTCTTCGCCGGTTTGGTCGGGCGTCGGGTCTCCGCCTCAACCCCAAGAAATCGGTCTTGGTCCCGTTGCACCCGGCTAGGGATTGCTTCGATTGGCAGTCCGATATTCCCCTCCGGAGGCTATCTTTTAAGTATCTGGGTATTTGGGTCACCCTTTTGCCGGAGCTCTGTTGGGCCCTCAATGTGGCTCCTGTGGTCAACAAGGCCAGATCAGACCAGGCGAGATGGCAATCGCTCCCATTTAATCCGTTCGGGAGGATTGCCCTCTATAAGATGATGATCCTTCCCAAATTCCTGTACATGCTGCAAAACACGCCCTGTTCTTTCTCTTGTCCGTGGTTCCGGGACTTGGACAGTATGGCGACCAAGTTTCTGTGGGGTGGCGGTAGGGCACGCTTGGCCCTCAGCCAGTGCCCGATTCCATCGCACGACAGAGGTATGAGCATGACCGACCTATACTTATACTACCTTGCGACTCGGCTCCTGGTGGTCCATGACTGGTTCTCGGGCGGCTGGGACGATCCGGCCTACAGGCTGGAGGTACAGATACTGGGGTTCCCCTCTATTCAAAATATGCTCTACGGGGCAACGCTTCCTCGGTCGCTTCCAGATGTTGTCCGGGCCCCCTTTTTGGCTTGGCGTGCGGCTCTGCGGCACACCCGGTGGTCGGGGAAATTGACCCGCATTACACCACTCTGGCATGGCACTTGGCTGCGGGAGGTCATGGGCTTGGAAGGATTTTGGGCATGGGACCTCCTTGGGATCTCCTGCTTAGGCGACTTGTGGCGGGGGAGTCGTATGTGCTCCTTCCGGGAGCTTCAGGCTCGCTTCTCGTTGCGCCCCTCACAGTTTTACAAATATCTCCAGCTGCGCCACGCGGTTCGGTCCCATGTCCCTCTAGATTCGCGGATCCCTGACCATAGCCCACCGGAGGCGCAGGTGATGATGGGGTTTCTGGGTGGGGGGGTATCTCCCGTATTTACCGAGCCTTGCTCAATAACACCCCCATGGACTGGAAGGACACGAAGCTGCGCTGGGAGGCCTGGGTGGGACCACTGGATGAGGCCGATTGGAGGGACGCCCTTATGGCACCTAGGACAATCACCTCCTCGGCCATGCTGCGGCTCATCCAATTGTACTACTTGCACAGCGCCTATCTGACCCCGGAGCAACTTCACCGCGCGGGTCTCTCCCCAGATGCTTCATGCGCTCGTTGTGGGGAGGACCCGGCGGACTTCTTCCATATGGTGTGGACCTGCCCGCATCTGGGACCCTATTGGGGCGGGATTGAGGCCGAACTAACTGAGACGCTGGGGTGGGGGGTTCCCCATGATCCCAGAATGGCCCTGCTGGGGATAACAGACGGTCTGGATGGTTCCCGTCATGAGAAATGTTTCCTCACTACCGCTTTGGTGGTGGCGAAGCGAGATATTGCTGCTGCCTGGAAGCGGCCGGACCCCCCCAGATGTGCTGCGTGGAGGTGGGGGGTAGATTGGTGCGCAACGCAGGAGAGCACGATGTATTCGGCACGGGGCTGCCCTAAGAAGTTTCGCAAAGTGTGGGGGAAGTGGCTAGGGGGTATGATTTAGGGGTGTCAACACGGGTGGAGGGAGTGAGGTGGTCGGGGAGGGGGTGGGAGGTTGTGCTGATGAAGGTCAATGAATGTACAAAAAATCTTTTGATGCCAGTTCGCTTGGACGGTTGTCCATGTACTTTTGTATGCTTCGTTGGAAAAATAAAAATGTGCTTATCAAAAAAAACAAAAAAACAATACCAGTCTAACAACGCGCCCCTTAAAGCAAGTTGTTGTAATAACTTGCGTGGTGAAGTAACACATGTTAACGTCTCAGTCTGGGTAGTGACTGTATTGTAAAGGCAGATTGTTGTGACTGCGGAGTGAAGGATGTTTTCCCATGAGCTGTAATGTAATGGGCCATGATGTACCTTGCATACTGCATAACTTGGTTAGTCGTCCCACTTCTCTTTTAGGTCTCAGCTACATGCTCGGTCTTGGCTAGACATCGCCTGTGCTGTCTCGAAGAGACTGTTGGGTTCAATATGTGGGCTTCAGCCCGCCCATAGGCTTCCCATTTGCTGGCTCAAACGTCGCTCTCATATTCTTTCTCCCCATTTGTTCATGGGATCCAGGTATCATGCCTCGTCTTGTGTTTAGCCCTTCCTGAGAGCATGGACCAAGTACTACTATCAATCCACTGCTCCCCTTTTAGAATCTGTTTTAGCAACTACTTTTTTCCTTTTTTTAAAGGACTTCATAAGAGCCCCATAGTTTTAATTTGCTCCATTCTCTGTTTGCTGTTGCCTCTTTCAGTATTCTTCAAAGAGCTCCTTTTCTGTAAACAGACCTGTAAATCTTGTTTTTATCTTGTCACAGTTGCTGTGCATTCAAAGACCAAACTCAAATATCAGACTCTGTTTTTGAGGGCACCGGTTACCTTTCTTTCTCTGACTTCAAAGTGAGAAGATTTGTTTTGTTAATGTCCCCGGTTTTGTTTGATGTCCCCCAACCCTCCCTCTTTGTTGCTTGACCCGTCTCTCCACCCCTACTCTCATCACCACTTTCAGGTGTTTGCAGCGTTTCTCCCTGGACCGCGGAGTGTTCAAAGAAAAACAAAGATTTGTCTGCCATGCTTAATTTCCATTTGATTTGGACCAATATCTAGCCTAAACTTGCAAGTGAACCTTAAGGTGCCTCACGGTCAAGTCCAATTATATGCTAGTTGTTCTCTTCAGTGCTTTGAAGCTGCAAGACGATGGCTGTGCGCTTTCTAGTAACTGTTACTTTTTATTGACTGAGAAGAAAGCCAATTTGCTTCTTGCTTTATGTCAATGTCAAGGCTACCTCACTTCACTGAAGTATCCACCATGTGGCGGTCCTTTCCCTTGCAGACAACATCTAGCAAATGGTGCATTCCTCGCAGGTGTAGTTGGGAAGAAAAGACCCATTTATCAAATCAAATCAAGGAATATTTGTTAAGCGCAAACATATCACCCGAAAGTCTCATGGTGCTTTGTAGAGGTTCAAAAGTATGGTTTAGGCTGAAGCTAGTTAGGTGTAAAATAACCAGGTTTTTAATTCCTTATGGAAACTATGATGGTCGGAGATGACACGCAAGTATAAGGGTAGTTTATTCCAGAGGGCAGGTGCAAGAAAAGAGAAAGATCTCCCTCCATTTCTCGTTACCCGAATTTTGATGGGTGTTAGAAGGAATTTGCTGCTAGATCTCAGAGTCTTGCTTGGAAGGTACTAGGTAAGTTTCTTTTTCCAATATCCGGGGCCCTTGCAGTGTAAATTCTTATGAGTTAGGCATAGAGTTTTAAAATGGGTCAGTTTCCTGACGGGAAGCCAGTGAAGAAGTCTCAAACTGGGGGTTGAAGGGCTCTTGGAGGTAAATTCAACACCAGTCTGGCTACAGTATTCTGCAGGACCTGAAGTCGGGTGAGAAGGTTTTCGTTTATTGAACACAGCAAAGCATTACCATAGTCCATGCAGCTAATAATTAGGCCTTGGACTAGTGACTTCCTGGATTCCAACGGAAGCCATTTAAAAACTTTGCGTAAATTACGCATAATGCCAAAACAGGAACCAATTAGGTGGTTAACCTGTTTTTTCATAGACAATTGATTATCTATTAGGATGCCTAGATTCCGAACTGATAGTTTTGGCACTGGACAAAGTCCTAGGGATTGAGGCCACAAGTAATTTGACCAGTGTTCATGGGCTTTGCCAAAAAGGACTATTTCGGATTTTCATCCGTTTAGATGATTTAGATTCATCCACCTGTCAATGTGGGTCACACAATTTTGGAAGCGTAGCTTGGTGTCCGCTGGATCTGGGGTTAAGGTGATCAAGATCTGCGTATCATCGGCATATGACACTACATCAAAGTCGTAGGATCTGATCACCATGGCCAGCGGAATTACGTAAAGATTAAAGAACATCGGGCTCAATATAGAGCCTTGCGGCACTCCCATCTATACCGACCTGTTTTTTGAGACAGTTGTGAGAAGGTGGCCTGATATATGCTGTCCACTAGTTCTAGTGGGCACCTTGTATCAGTCCAAACAACCCCTTATGGTGAATGGTTAAAAACAACCTTATGAAAGCTATCCTAGTGGTATCTATGGAGAGCAGCCTTCAGGCTAAGTCTTGAAGGAATGTAAAGCAGCTGTTTTACCAGTGTATAATCTCTTGAATGATCAAATGAAAAGACAACCACACCAGGTATATATTCAAAATATATGTATTTAAGATAAAACACACCCCTTTAGTCGCTTTATGAGACTGGAGTTCAAAGTACTTAGTTTACAAGTGAGCAAGCATCAGTAAAAGCACAAATACACGTTTGGGCCCTAGGGGCGTAACAAACCATATACCAAAAAAGTGTTATAAGAATCACGACTGGAATAGGCACTAGGCCTAGTATTGCCTCTAGAATCGCTGTGACCCCAAGGAGCCACCCAAGGTAGTAACACAGGGGACCAGAAACAAAATGTATATAAGGGTCCAAGGGGAACTAGTTTAAGGACTAAAACACCTTCAATCCCCAGAACACACAGAAAAATAACTAACAGAAGGTATGAAGTCCAAATACAGAGAACAGAAAGTAAATCGATGCTGTAGACAAGTGAAAACCTCTTCAAATAGTTAGTACATCACTGCGTCAGAAGTTAAGAGTCCATCAGCCCACCCTCATTGGCGGAGCTTCGTCATCTGAGACTCTAAGGGGTCAAGGTCTGGGCCCGCAATATCGAGCCAGCCGGCCCTGCCGGGAGCCTGACCTGGTGATCCCGATGTACAGAAACTCCTGACACAGTGTGTAATCCAACTTGTGAAGACTCAAAAATGTGCAGTGCTCTAACGTGAAAGTGTGTTAAAAATGACTACGTGGGCAAAAAATATTCATTAAGGATTGACCAGGTGTCATATCTAAAAAACCAAATAGTCTTGAAAAAATAGACTATTTCCTGACTTGGTCTCATAAGGTCGACATGTTTCAGCCGATATGGTAAACTAACCACCTCTGGGGTACTTTGTACACATTTTTCAGTTTGTAAAACACTTTGGACCTGTTTGTTTCTATCTCAAGCATGACATCACCTCCAATTTCCTCACGATGTTTCTGGTGAATTGCTTCTGCCTGATCCAGACCAGTTCTTCGTTTCCTGTGCCTTTGATACGATGCATCTTGTTATTGTTCTAGTACGAGAACTTTGAGTTTTTTTGCAATGCATTAGATTCCAATGTTATCTCCTTTTTTCCCACAGCTGCCCCTGAAGAAGGGATGTGAACCATCCCGAAATGCATTGGGCTTTTTTTCTTTAAGAACTGACGATTACGTTCACTGCCTTTGTGCAGTCCGTCACTGATTGTATCAATGTGGTTTCTTTTCCTTTGTAATTTGCATATTGATGCTATGTTCAATTTGATTGTTGTTGTGTGATTGACTTACAAATACAGTCATTCTGTGACAAGCTTTGTGTTTATTGACTATTAGATTGCTGTTTCAAAGAGTTCAAACTCACGCTGATTTTCTCTAAACGGAAAAAAACATTATAATTGTTTCACATATATGTCTAGCAGTGCACTCAGTACACTGGTGTCTGTTCACCAGCAGTTTGCTTGTCTTGACTCTTCAGCCACGAGGTCCAGGAGGCGTCGATTCGAGCTGTGCCACAAAGTCTGTCGAGTGCTGCGGTGTCGGCAACCAGAATGGACCCAACAAGCCTTGACAACGGCAAGTCACTGGAATTCAGAGAAAGGACTGAAGTGCAGACCAGCAAGGTCTGAGGGACTCACCCAGTGAGGGTAAGGTGGGGCACGTCTGGAGCAACCAGGTAAGTCCAATCAGAAAAGGAGTTGCCTTCGTGGGGACCTGCTAGCCAATGGGCTAGTGATTGCGAAGGAGCCTACGGCTTGAAGCTGGCCCACGGGTCACTCGTGGAGTGGAGGCCAACAATCTTTGGTGCAGGAGGTGCTCAAGGCTGGGGCTACTCGGAGCCCAAAGCACAACTTCGAGGAGGACTAGGAAGATAGTGTTGCTGCAAAAGTTCACGGTGTCCAGGGGTCACGGTTCCACGTCACCCACGATAGCCACGGGCCTCAGCTTTGCTGTGGACTCAGGGAAGCCTTGGGGAAGTGTGGAAATCCACCTCTGGGGATGCAGAGACTTCGGCGTCCGGCAGGAGCTTCAGAATTGCAGACCGGTCAGTTGCTTCTTTGGTGCCTGCCAAGCAGGGGAGTCACTCCTTGACCCCAAGGGAGATCTCTTCAGTCTTCTAGTCAGGATAGAACATCGAAGGTTCAGGATGTACATTGCAGTGTTTCGTCCAGGGTAATCTAAAGCCCCAGGGACTGGATTCCTATACTTATAGTGAGTTTAGGGGTTGGACTAACTCTAAGGCCCCACCTATGGGTGGGCCAGGAAAGAGGGGTGGTTACACCCATTTCCTTTGTCCAGTTTCGCACCAGAGCAGGGGCAGGTAGCCCATGCTACCGGTTTGAACTGGAGTATGCACAGGGACACTAAGTGTGCCCCCAGTGCAGGACTTCAAAGCACCAGAGAGTGCTCCCGCTCAGCCCCAATACACATCAGCCTGTCTGGGGAGGTGAGGACACCTCCCCTCGACAGGAAACCTATTGTCCAGGCCTCCCCTTCCAGAGTTTCGGTCAGCAGCAGGAGGCCAGACCCTTGTCTGTGGCAGAGGCATACATTTTGTGATGCCAGGGCTTAGGAAAGTCCTACCGGTTTTAGCCAGTGTGAACATGTCTCTCCCTCTAGAAGGGTGGAATGTTGCCCCCGCCGCCAGAACTGGCAAGGAGGTAGTATTCCAAAGCGTTTGACACCAAACACAACATGTTTTGGTGCAGCCATTCCAAAGTTAGCATATACCGCGAGGTTATAATGCACTTAAGAGAATATGGTATGGCTGTATCAAAGAACAGCCATAAGGAAGTATTCCCGAAAGCTGCAGAGGAGCTCAGCTCATGCTTGGGCACCCTGTCACATAAAACCAAGCACAGAGTGGCTTATAGGTTTATATGTGTCTGTATAGGGTAGTGATATAGGTAGCCTATACCACAGCAAGGGGTGCAAGCACACCCTTACCCAGGCTGCAGTAGCAGATCTGTGGTGTCATTTTGGAGTGCTTCCCAGGGGTGGCATAATATATGCTGCAGCCCCTGGTAGGCCTCTGAGGTACCTATGCCCTAGGTACATAGTATACCATATACTAGGGGCTTATAAGGCACTCCAGAATCCAATTAGATATGTACCTAATGTACATGCAAAACATTTTGGAGAGGAAGCAGATAGACTGGGGCCCTGAATAGCAGGATCCCAGTCCAACTAAGTCATGAACCAGCAAAACACCAGTAAAAAAGTGGGGGCAACCATATAGTCACATTCCACCTTCCTACATAATCCCCCCAAACGACAGGAGATAAGGCTACCCTTGGCCAGTTGAGCCTTTATTGACTAAGTGGCCATATAAGGAAGAACCTGCACTAGCATGGTTGCCCCCTGTCTTATGGTCCACTAAGCTATTCCTCACCCTAAGGGCATTAGAGGATCTCCACCATGGGGAATTACTACCGGTGGTGTGTTTTGGCAAAGTAGAAGGCTGGTGAGGTGGCTGAGTAGAGAAGTGAGGCCCTAATAAAGTTGGCCTCAGCTTCCTCAGATCACTTGTCACCATGGATGCTTTACTTTCCATGACTGAGTTGTACTTTGCTCTAAGGGTCAACCTCTGGCTGCCTACAGCTGGGGGTTGGGTCCCTTTGGTTGGAACACTGGAGGAACTGGGCAGGTTTGGAACCTTTGAGTCCCATGTTTGCCCTTGAGCAACAGTGTCCTGGTGGGGGAGGTCCCTACACAATGGTAATGGATATCCCTCAGTGTGTTGAGGAATTTTCACCTGGCTAGGGCTACTAGATTGGGTGCCCCTAATCTGCTGATGGGGGGGGGTTCCTCTGGACAAGGGGCCCTGTGGGGTCCACTGACCTTCCTGACCTCGGCAGCCCTGGGCTGACTGAGGCAGGGTAGAGAGGAGCAGGTTACCTGCTCCAGACTGCCATCAGGGGTGTTGCCAGGCCAGGCCTGACTACCTCTGGGGCAGTTCCTTCACAAGGGGTAGGATCAGCTCCCCGAGGAGCCTGACCCTTACCTATTGTCTGGGGGGAAGAAGACTTTTCTCCAACCCTTGTGCTCTCTGGTGGAGGAGAGTGGGCCATTATTTCAGGCTACATCACTCCAAACATTTTCTGGGTTTGGGCTGTGGCCATCACAGCCCCACTAACTCTTTCAGGGATGCCCAGCATTCTTTGATGAGTTTGGTGTTTAACTTCAGCCCAGGCTGAAATGTCCAGATCATTGCCCATCAGTCAATCTACAGGCAAGTTTGGGGACACTGTCACTCTTTTTGGGCCTGTGACCCCTCCCCAGCTGAGATTGACTATGGCCGTGGGGTGATCTGTTCTGACACCATCAATGTTGGTCACCTGGTATTTAAACTCAGGTTGCTGAAGGGGGACTAGTTTCCCTGTCACCATAGTGACACTAGCCCCTGTGTCTCTGAAGGCCACAGCTTTCTGACCATTAATCAGTGGCTCCAATCTGTACCTGCTTTGGGACCTATGGTAAAAGTGGCAAATCCCGTGCCACCATCAGAGTCAGGGGAGTCAGGTGAGGAGGCCCTTCCTAAATTGGGGCCTACCTCTGTTCCACTTGCAAAAGCGCCCAACTTTTTGGGTGCACTACTCACAACTGGGGGGATTACTACTGGTAGTACCAGGAGGGTTGGTAGTGTTAGTTGGTGGAACATTTTCGTTATTGCCAATCCTGGGGCAACTGGGATCAGTTTTCCAGTGTCCAGGCTTTTTACAGACATGGCAATATGGTTTCTTTTCAGGAGAGGAAGGAGTTTGGGACCCACCCCCAGAAGAGGACTTTTGGGGCCCTGTAGTGAACTTATCTTTAGATTTGTCCCCACCTTTCTCTTGGGGCTTGGTAGAATCTTTCTTCTGGTCACCCCCCTGATTCTTAGGCCTTACCCTGGTTCTGACCCATTTGTCTGCCTTCTTTCTCAATTCTTGGGGAGAGGTCAGATCAGAGTCCACCAGGAACTGGTGTAAAAGCTGGTTTTGACAATTACTAAGGATCTGCCCCCTCATAATCAAATTGTACAATCCTGAAAAGTCATGCACTTTGCTGCCATGTATCCATCCTTCCAGAGCCTTAGTAGCACAATCAACAAAGTCTACCCAGTCTTGAGTCTGAGCTTTTTGGGTGTCTCTGAACTTCAACCTATACTATTCAGTGGTTAGGCCAAACCCATCAATCAGAGCACTCTTCAAGACCTTGTAATAATCAGCATCCTCTTCTCTTACAGTGAGGAGCTTGTCCCTACCTTTGTCTGCAAAGGAGAGCCACAAGATTACTGCCCACTGACCTTGAGGGACCTTCTGTACTTTACAGGCCCTGTCCAAGCAGTTATCCATTTGTGGAAGTCATCCCCACTCTGGTAAGGAGGGACAATCTTACTTAGGTTTCTATGGTCATAAGACCTCTCCCTATCTCTAGGGAAATTTCTGCCATCAAGGAACTCTAGTCCTGTAGAGCTCCAGGGCTTCCCTATCTAAGGCCATCTGCTGCTCTCTGAGGTTGAACTTGTCTTGCTCATACTTCAGCAGTCTCTCTCTCCTCTCCTGGAAGGTTTCCCTCCCTCTGTGAGAAGAAACAGAGGTTCCTATAGAGGAGTTAGACTGGATAGATCCCCTTGACAGAGATCTATCCCTTCTAGCCTAGTTGTCAGGCCTGCCAGGAGGAATAAAGGAAGTGGCATTATTGTCATCCTCCTCATCCTCATCCTGGTGGTCTGTGTTCACCAGAGTCTGGTCATTGTCACCAGTCTGGTCAGCATTAGAGATAGTGTCAGGGGAGTTTCTTCCCCTAGACCCACCCTCAGGTGCTGCCCCACCCACACTATCTACATCATCAGGCCCACTAGGCCCTGTGATATCATCCAGTTTCAGTATCTTTATGAGATGCTGGGTGGATGGACTTTTGCCTGTCATCAGCTTCCTAATGGAACATAAGGCCCTAAGCTGAGCAAAGGAGAGATCCTCATATTTATAGGGAAGGAGATCACTGGTTCCTGGTAGGGACCCACTGGTTCCTGGCTGGTTAGACATTACTAATGTGGTGTGGTGTATTGCACTACCTACACTAGTGTGGCCTACTAAACTCTCTTGAGTTGTGGAAAGGGTGTGCTATCCCTTAACACACAACTCTAAGTTCAGTAGAACTTACTGTAGCTAAACTTGATATTATATGTACCTCAGGTACCTTTCGTGGTTTTCAGTTGATCAATTCAATTGATATTATCTGGTAAAACAATAGCAATCTGGAATCCCACACGCTGCACACCAATGTGAGAAGGTGGCCCGATATATGCTGTCCACTAGTTCTAGTGGGCACCTTGTATCAGTCCAAACAACCCCTTATGGTGAATGGTTAAAGACAATCTTATAAAAGCTATCCTAGTGGTAGCTATGGAGAGCAGTGTGAGAAGTTGGCCTGGTATATGCTGGTCACTAGTTAAAGTGGCCACCTTGCACCAGTACAATTTAACTCTTATGGTAGATAGGTTTAAGACAACCTTTTAAAGAAAGCTATCCTAGTGGTAGCTGTGGAGAGCAGCCTTCAGGCTAAGTCTCAGAGGAATGTAAAGCAGCTTGTTTTACCTTATAATCTCTTGAATCACTAAATGAAAGGACACCACCCAGGTATATATATAAAATATATATGTATATATTACTAGACACACTCTACTAATCTCTTTATGAGATTAGAAGTCAAGGACATATGCACAAATCAACATTTCACAACAAATTAACCACTTATATGGCTGGGGCCCTAGGGGCGTACCAGACCATATACTAAAAAAGAGGTATAAGAAGGACGACTTGAGAAGGGAGAAGACCTAAGGTCTTCAGAAGTGCTGGGGCCTCACTAATCCACCCAAGGCAGGTAAATAAAGGACCCACGGGAGACGCATACAGTGTGAGAACATAGCCGCGGATCCCAATAGACTTCAATGGAGCAAGTCGCGGTTGGAATTTTAAAATTTGAGGTTTCTTCGGGAGAGTCTACAAGCAAGACACTTACAGGGTAAGTAGGTCTAGAACCAACACACACAGGAGCACCGGAGTACTCGAGGTGCCTTTTGCTGTCGGGTCCCTGCGTCGATTTCAATGGGAGCCAAAGAAGACTTGCTGCTTGTGAAGACAGGAGAAGTGTCCGGTGGAATCCAAGGCTGGATTCTGAAGAAAGAAGACCTGAAAGCAGTGGAGACAGTGTTCAAAGTCACTTGCCAGTGACCCGGGGCCAGGAAGCTGGATGCCCACAGTTGTCGGGTGATTTCAGGTGATCACGGTTGTCTTGACTCTTCAGCAACGAGGTCCAGGAGGCATCGACAATGACCAGGAGCTGGGTTTGGCGTGTCCCACAAAGTCTGCAGCTTACTGAGGTGTCGGCAACCGGATTGGAGCCAACAAGCCTTGGCAACAGCAAGTCTTGTGGAAAGTGAGAAAGTCAGCGGTGAAGACCAGAAAGGTCTGATGGACTCACCCAGTGATGGTGAGTCAGGGCAGGCCTGGAGCAACCAGGTTCTGTGGAAAAGTCTGCAGGGGACCCACAAGTCAACCGGCAAGGGATCGCGAAGACGCCTCATGAGGATTCACTTCACAGGAACCCACGGTCACTCGGGACGAGGTAGGCCTCTGATTTTCAAAGGAAATCCTGCTGGAGGCTTGGACCACACGTGGTCTAATGCACAAGTTCATAAAATGTCGTGAAGGGGTTGCACTTGACAATAGTGCATGGTACCCGGGTATTGCTGTTCCTCATCACTCGTGGGGTCCACTCGCCTCAGTTTTGCTGGGGACTCACAATGGCTGTCGAGAAGTCAGGAAATCCACCTTTGGGGCTGCAGGGACTTCGGACTCCGGTGGGAGCGGGAAAGTTTGCGACCGTTGAAGCAACGTTTTGGTGCCTGCCAAGCAGGAGAGTCACTCCTTGACTCCAAGGGAGATTCTTCAGTCTTGCAAAGGTAGTGGAACGTCGAAGGTCCAGAATTCTTCTTCAGAGCGTCGTCCAGGGATCTCTAGTTTGCAATGGCAAGGGTTCCCTAACTTATACTACAAGGAAGGGAGGGACTAGCTCTATGACCACTCCTATGGGAGGGTCAGGGGAGTGGGTGGCTACACCCACTCCCTTTGTCCAGTTTCGTGCCAGAGCAGGGGCTGGTAGCCCCTGAACCGTATTGAGCTGGCATATGCACAGAGGAGCCTACTGCTCCCCCAGTGCAGGACTTCAAAGCACTCTAGGAGTGCACCCACCCAGCCCCAATACACTAAATCCTGTCTGGAAGGTGGTTACACCTCCCTGGGACAGGATGCCTATTGTTGGGCCTCCTCCACTGCTAGTTTCGGTCAGCAGCAGCAGGGCAGCCCAGTGTCTGTGCTGGTGGCATCTATTTTGTGATGCCAGGGCTCTTCAGGATTCTACCGTGTTTCCACAGTGGGTACATGTCTATCCCTCTAGAAGGGTGGGATCATACTCCCACACCAGTTACTGGTGTGGGGGTATGATTCCAAAGCGTTTGACACCAAACACAACATGTTTTGATGCAGTCATCCCAAAGTTAGCATTTACCGCTAGGTTATAATGCACTTAAGAGTATATGGTTTAACTGCATCCACAAACAGCTACAGAGAATAGACTCTGAGGGCTGCAGAGGGGCCCTGCTCAGGCAGAGGCACCCCCTCACATGTAAACCAAGCACCCTGCCCTCAGGATTGATAGGGCCTGCCTTAGGGGTGACTGATAGGTTTATACGTGTGTGTAAGGTGAGATATAGGGAACCTATACCTCAGTGAGAAGTGCTAACACTACCTCACTCAGGCTGCAGTAGCAGGCCTGTGGTGTAAGATTTAGTCTGCTTCGCAGGGGTGGCATAATACATGCTTCAGAACCTGGTAGGCCTGTGATGTACCTATGTCCTTGGTACCTAAGGTACCATATACTAGGGACTCATAAGGTACCACAGTATTCAATCACTAGTTCATCTAATATGCACTCAAAGTTGTTTAGAGAAAACAGAGAGGCTGGGGCCCTGATTAGCAGGGTCCCAGCCAGACTATAGCCAGAAACCAGTGTAAACATCAGAAAAAAATTGGGGGCAACGTAAGTGCAGATCCTACTCTCCTACACAACCCCCCCCACAAACGCAGGAACACTAAACTAACCTTGACCAGTTGAGTCTTCGTGTTCTAAGTGGAAATACCATGAGAGTCCATCTGCATTGGCATGTTGCACCCCAGGTCTATGTTCCACTGTATAGTCCATCCCCTGTAGGGAAATGGACCACCATAAAAGTTTTGGGTTTTCACCTTTCATCTGTTTGAGCCATAGGAGGAGCTTGTGGTCAGTTTGAACTATGAAGTGAGTGCCAAACAAGTATGGCCTCAGCTTCTTCAGGACCCACACCACAGCAAAGGCCTACCTCTCTATAGCTGACCAACGTTTCTCTCTAGGGATCAGCCTTCTGCTTATAAAAGCTACTGGCTGATCTTGACCTTCATCATTCAGTTGAGACAGTACAGCTCCCACACCCAGCTCAGAATCGTCTGTTTGGACAATGAACTTTTTGGTGTAGTCTGGACTCTGTAAGATGGGGGCAGTGCACATGGCCTGCTTTAGGTCTTCAAATGCCTTTTGACAGATAGCTGTCCACTGAACCTTTTTTGGCATTTTCTTTGAGGTAAGATCATTTAAGGGGGTCACTATAGATCCATATCCCTTAACAAACCTCCTATAGTACCCAGTCAGGACCAAAAAGGTTCTCACCTGTGTCTGGGTGGTTGGAGCAACCCATTCCATGATGGTTTGGATTTTGCTCTGTAAAGCCTGAACCTGGCCTCCACCTACAAGGTGGCCCAGGTACACAACCTGACTCTGCCCTTTCTGGCACTTAGTGGCCTTAATAGTGAGGCCTGCTTTTTGCAGAGCCTCCAAAACATTTCTGAGGTGGACCAGGTGATCCTGCCAGGTGGAACTAAAGACAGCAATATCATCTAGATAAGCTGAGCACTAAGTTTCCATACCTGTCAGAACTTTGTTCACCAACCTCTGAAAAGTGTCAGGTGCATTTTTCAAACCAAAGGGCCTCACCACAAAGTGGTAGTGCCCACCAGGGGTTGAGAATGCAGTTTTGGCCTGGGCATCCTCAGCTAACCTGATCTGCCAGTAGCCAGCTGTTAGGTCAAATGAACTCAGATACTTGGCTGAGGCCAAAGTGTCAATCAGTTCATCTACCCTGGGAATTGGATAGGCATCAGTCCTGGTGACTGCATTGAGGCCTCTGTAGTCAACACAAAACCTCATTTCTTTCTTACCACCCTGGGTATGAGGTTTGGGTACTAGGACTACCGGACTAGCCCAAGGGCTATCTAAAGGCTCAATTACACCTAGTTCCAACATTTTCTGGACTTCAGTCCTGATACAGTCCCTGACATGGTCAGGTTGAATGTAGATTTTACTCTTGACAGGCAGACTGTCTCCAGTGTCCACCTCATGGGTGCACCAGGAAGTCTGACTAGGGGTCAGCCTAAAAATATGTCTAAACTTTTGCAAAACTTGTCTTTATTCAGTTTGCTGATGTTCAGTGAGGCTGCTTGCCAAAGCAACACCATCTACGAACCCATCATCAGTGTTCTGTGAGAGCAGGTCAGGGAGAGGGTCACTCTCCTCCTCCTGTTCCTCATCAGTTGCCATGAGCAAGCCCATGTCAGCCCTGTCAACATATGGTTTCACTCTGTTGACACGGAGCACCCTAAGGGGGCTCCTGGGAGTTCCAAGATTCACCAGATAGGTGACTTCTCCCTTTTGCTCAACAATTGTATAGGTGCCACTCCACTTGTCTTGGAGAGCTGCTGGGGCCACACGCTCCAACACCCACACTTTCTGTCCTAGCTGGTATACAGTCAGCACAGCCTTTTGGTCATGCAAAGTTTTTTGTAGTTCTTGGCTGGCCTCCAGGTTTTTGGTTGCCTTCTTCATGTATTCAGCCATCCTGGAGCGGAGACCAAGTACATAGTCCATCACATCCTGTTTGGGAGGTTTGAGGGGTAACTCCCAGCCCTCCTTCACCAAACATAATGGACCTCTTACAGGATGCCCAAACAGAAGTTCAAATGGGCTGTAACCAACCCCCTTTTGTGGAACCTCTCTGTATGCAAACAGAAGGCAGGGAAGTAAAAGGTCCCATTTTCGCCTAAGCTTTTCTGGGGGGCCTTTAATCATTCCCTTTAGGGTTTTGTTGAAGCGTTCAACTAACACATTGCATTGTGGGTGATAGGGAGTAGTGAATGTATAATTTACACCACACTCCTTCCACATTGCTATTAGATATCCTGACATGAAGTTGGTATCTCTGTCAGATATGACCTCCTTTGGGAAACCCACTCTCGAGAAAACTCCAATGAGGGCTCTTGCCACCACAGGGGCTGTGGTGGTCCTCAGGGGAATTGCTTCTGGGTACCTGGTGGCATGATCCACTACCACCAGGATAAACCTGTGCCCAGATGCTGTTGGAGGGTCAAGGTGACCAACAATGTCAATCCCTACCCTTTCAAAGGGTACCCCCACCACAGGTAGTGGGATCAGGGGGGCCTTTGTTGTGCCATCTGACTTTCCACTGGCTTGGCAAGTGACACAGGAGCGACAAAACTCCTTGGAGTCCTCTGACATATGTGGCCAATGAAAGTGTGGAACAAGCCTGTCCCAGGTCTTGCTTTTGGCCCAAGCGACCTGCTAAAGGGATGTCATGTGCTAGGGTCAAGAGGAACCCCCTAAACTTCTGAGGTATTACCAACCTCCTGGTGGCTCCAGGGTTTGGATCTCTAGCCTCAGAATATAGGAGTCCCTCATTCCATTAAACTTCATGGGACCCACTAGCACTCCCAGCAGCCTCAGCAGCAGCCTGCTGTCTGAGGGGTTCAAGAGAGGGGCAGCACTGTTGCTCTTTGCTCAGATCTTCCCTAGAAGGGCCCCCTGCCCCCAAGAACTCAACCTCAACCCCAAGGCTCAAGTCCCTCTGGGTCACTTCCTTCTTCAGGATCTGCTTCTCCTCCCTTAGGAGGGGAATCTGTGATCTGAGACAGAGGGGAAGGCACTGCCTTAACCCTACTGCTCCTCCTCTTGGGTAGCACCTGGTCCATACGTTCAGGATCCACAGCTGGTTCAGTTTGATGCATTTTGGCCTGTGACCTGGTCACAGCAAACACCTCTGCAGATATGCCCAACATCTCAGCATGAGTCCATAACTCTACTTCAGACCAGGCTGAAGTCTCTAGATCCTTGCCCAATAGACATTCGACAGGGAGGTCTGCACTGACTGCAACCTTCTTAAGGCCAGTTACCCCTCCCTAGGAGAAATTCACAACTGCCAGACTATGGTTGGTCCTGACATTGCTTACATTGGTAACCTGGTACATTTCACCCAGGATGATCTGCCCAGGGTCCACAAGATCCTCTGCCACCATGGTGACGCTAGCACCTGTGTCCCTGAATGCCAAAGCCTGTTTGCCATTTATTACAGGCTGCTGTTTGTATTTGCCCAGATTACTGGGGCTCACTAGGAAAGACATATCAGTGTCTCCATCACAAATCAGCAATGCCTGAGTGGGTACTCTGACTAGGCCAGAGTCCACTTCAGAACCCAGGGTCAACCCTACTATATCCTTATTCTGATTACCACCTCCACCAGTAGCTGTACTAGGGGGAACAGTTGCCTTAGTGGCAGGAGTGGTGGTGGTTTGGTCTTTGGACTTGTTACAGTCAGAAGTCCAGTGCCCTTTCTGTTTACAGAATTTGCACCAGGGCGTCTTTTGGCCTTTCCCTTTGTTAGACTGTGAATCCCCACAAGACGCAGATTATTGGGGCCCTTGTGAAGACTTCTAGTCTTTTGACTTATCCCCACCTTTCTCAGAGCCTTTAGGATCTTGCTTCTTAGTGTCACCCCCTTGGTTCTGGGTTTTTTGCCTCACCCTGGTTCTGACCCATTTGTCTGCCTTCTTTCCCAATTCTTGGGGAGAGGTCAGATCAGAGTCCACCAAGTATTGATGCAACAACTGGTTTTGGCAATTTTAAGGATCTGTTCTCTCATCATAAGATTATACAATCCCTTAAAATCAGTAACTCTACTACCAACCAGCCAACCCTCCAGAGCCTTGGTTGCACAATCAACAAAGTCAGTCCAGTCCTGAGTCTGTGCTTTCTGGATGTCTCTGAACTTCAACCTGTACTGTTCAGTGGTTAAGCCAAACCCATCTATTAATGCACTCTTCAGGACTTCATAATCATCAGCATCCTCTTCTCTAACAGTGAGGAGCTTGTCTCTGCCTTTATCAGAAAAGGAGAGCCACAAGATTGCTGCCCACTGTTTATGGGGGACCTGTTGTACTCTACAGGCCCTCTCCATAGCAGTTATCCATTTGTGGATATCATCCCCACTCTGGTAGGGAGGAACAGCCTTGGAGAGGTTCCTATGGTCTGGAATGTAATCTCTGACTCTAGGGACACTGTTGCTGCCACCAGGGGGTTCTAACCCCTCTTTTCTAGAAGCTCTCTGGAGCTCAAAGGCTTCTCTATCTAATGCCAACTGATTGGCCTTGAGGGCAACTCTTGCTTCCTCATACTGCAGATATTTGTACTTTGTTTCAGAGGAGGTTTTTCTTCTAGGAAGATATAATTTCCTCTGCTGGACAGATTCCCTGCCAGAGTGATATGAGTGGTCAGATTTCCTTGAAGGGGACCTATGCCTCTCTTCCACTCTGTCAGTTCTCTTAGGGAGAATTCCTCTGTCCTTTTCAGATCCCTTTGGATCTGGCCCTTCAACCACAGAGTCCAGGTCATCTTGATTTTCATCATCTGACCCAGAGACTATAGCTGACCCACCCCCTGATTCAGACCCCTTAGCTCCTAGAGCTAATTTCAGATCATCTGCTGTCAGCAGATCTATCAGGTGTAGTGTGGAGGGACTCTGTCCTAGCTTCAGGTGCCTTGCAGCACACATGGCTTTCAAGTCAGAGAAAGTTATGTCCTTATACTGAGGTTGGGTGGACCCACTGGCTACAGCCCTTAAGGACATTCTAGTGTTGTGCAGTGTTGTTCTACCTACACTAGTTTATGGCCTACTGATCATAGCTTGAGCTGTAGCAAGGGTGTGCTATCCCTTCACTCACAGCTCTAAGTTCAGTAGAACTTATTGATACTAAGCTTGACTTTATATGTACCTTGAGTACCTTTAGTGGTTTTCAGTTAGTAATTCAAATAGAGATTTTCTGGTAAAACAATGGCAAGCTGTAATCCCACCCGCTGCCCACCAATGTGAGAAGTTGGCCTGGCATATGCTGGTCACTACTTATAGTGGCCACCTTGCACCAGTCCAATTCGACTCTTATGGTAGATAGGTTTAAGACAACCTTTTAAAGAAAGCTATCCTAGTGGTAGCTGTGGAGAGCAGCCTTCAGGTATATATATAGGTAAGAAATTATAGCAAGCAAATGAATGAGGAGTAGAACAGATACTAGGTGTACAGTAAAAAAGTAACCATTCTCAGCAAACACAAAGGGAAAAAGAAGAGAGCAGCCTTCAGGCTAAGTCTCAAAGGAATGTAAAGCAGCTTGTTTTACCTTATAATCTCTTGAATCACTAAATAAAGGACATCAAACAGGTATATATATAAAATATATATGTATTTATTACTAGACACACTCTACTAATATCTTTATGAGATTAGAAGTCAAGGACATAGGCACAAATCAACATTTCACAACAAATTAAGCACCTATATGGCTAGGGCCCTAGGGGCGTACCAGACCATATACTGAAAAAGAGGTATAAGAAGAACGACTTGAGAAGGGAGAAGGCCTAAGGTCTTCTGAAGCGCTGGGGCCTCACTAATCCACCCAAGGCAGGTAAGTAAAGGACCCACGGGAGACGCATGCAGTGTGAGAACACAGTCGCGGATCCCAATAGACTTCAATGGAGCAAGTCGAGGTTGGAATTTTAAAGTTTTAGGATACTTCGGGAGAGTCTTCAAGCAAGTCACTTACAGGGTAAGAAGTTCTAGAGCCAACACACACAGGAGCACCGGAGTACTCAAGTTACCTCACCCAGGGGAGCCGGGTGCATAGGTGTCTTTTGGTGTCGGGTCGCGGCGGCGTTTTCAATGGGAAACACAGAAGACTTGTTGCTTGTGAAGACAGGGGAAGTGTCCAGTGGAATCCAAGGCTGGATTCTGAAGAAAGGAGACCTGAAAGCAGTGGAGACAGTGTTCAAAGTCACTTGCCAGTGACCCGGGGCCAGGAAGCTGGATGCCCACAGTTGTCGGGTGATTTCAGGTGATCATGGGTGTCTTGACTCTTCAGCCACGAGGTCCAGGGGGTGTTGACGATGACCAGGAGCTGGATTCAGCGTGTTCAACAAAGTCTGCAGCTTACTGAGGTGTCAGCAACCAGATTGGAGCCAACAAGCCTTGACAACAGCAAGTCTCATGGAAAGTGAAGAAAGTCAGCGGTGCAGATCAGCAAAGCCTACTGCTCCCCCAGTGCAGGACTTCAAAGCACTCTAGGAGTGCACCCACCCAGCCCCAATACACTAAATCCTGTCTGGAAGGTGGGTACACCTCCCTGGGACAGGATGCCTATTGTTGGGCCTCCGCCACTGCTAGTTTCGGTCAGCAGCAGGAGGGCAGCCCAGTGTCTGTGCTGGTGGCATCCATTTTGTGATGCCAGGGCTCTTCAGCATTCTACCGTGTTTCCACAGTGGGTACATGTCTATCCCTCTAGAAGGGTGGGATCATACTCCCACACCAGTTACTCGTCTGGGGGTATGATTCCAAAGCGTTTGACACCAAACATGACATGTTTTGATGCAGTCATCCCAAAGTTAGCATTTACCGCTAGGTTACAATGCACTTAAGAGTATATGGTTTAACCGCATCCACAAACAACTACAGAGAATAGACTCTGAGGGCTGCAGAGGGGCCCTGCTCAGGCAGAGGCCTCACATGTAAACCAAGCACCCTGCCCTCAGAATTGATAGGGCCTGCCTTAGGGGTGACTGATAGGTTTATATGTGTGTGTAAGGTGAGATATAGGGAACCTATACCTCAGTGAGAAGTGCTAACACTACCTCACTCAGGCTGCAGTAGCAGGCCCGTGGTGTCAGATTTAGTCTGCTTCCCAGGGGTGGCATAATACATGCTTCAGCCCCTGGTAGGCCTGTGAAGTACCTATGCCCTTGGTACCTAAGGTACCATATACTAGGGGCTCATAAGATACCACAGTATCCAATCACTAGTGCATCTAATATGCACTCCAAGTTGTTTAGAGAGAACAGAGAGTGTGGGGCCCTGATTAGCAGGGTCCCAGCCAGACTACAGCCAGAAACCAGTGTAAACGTCAGTAAAAAAGTGGGGGCAACATAAGTGCAGATCCTACGCTCCTACAAGCAGCCTTCAGGCTAAGTCTTGAAGGAATGTAAAGCAGCTTGTTTTACCAGTGTCTAATCTCTTGAATGATCAAATGAAAAGACAACCCACATCAGTTATATATTCAAAATATATGTATTTAAGATAAAACACACCCCTCTAGTCGCTTTATGAGACTGGAGTTCGAAGTACTTAGTTTACAAGTGAGCAAGCATCAGGAAAAGCACAAATCCACGTTTGGGCCCTAGGGGCGTACCAAACCATATATCAAAAAAGTGGTATAAGATCCACGACTGGAATAGGCACTAGGCCTATTGCCTCTACAATGGCTGAGACCCCAAGAAACCACCCAAGGTAATGACACTGGGGACCCACGGGGACTGTATGCTGTGTGTAAAAACAACCGCGGCTTCCGATTATCATCTATGGGCAATGTCGCGGTTGGAATTTTAAAGATGAGGGACACTTCTAATCGAGTCAGGACCAAACTCTTTTGGACTCAAGAAGTTCTAGCGCTAGCACCCACGAGAGCACCGGAGTACTCGAGTTACCTCACCCAGGGAAGCTGGGTGCATAGGTTTCTTTTGGTGTTGGGACGCGTCTTCGATTTCAATTGAAGCCTGCAAAGAACTGCTGCTGCCGTGAAGAGGAGAAGTGTCCGGAGAGATCCAAGCCTGGATCTGTGATGTAAGGAACCTGAAAGCAGAGGGGACAGAGTCTGGGTCACTTGCCAGTGACTTCGGGCAGGATGGACCAATGCCCACAGATGTCGGGTGCTTCAGGTGAGTTGATGAGTGTCTTGACTCTTCAGCCACGAGGTCCTGGAGGCGTTGACAAAGTCCACGAGCCGGATGTGAGCTTTCCCACAAAGTTTGTTGAATGCTGCGGTGTCTGCGACCAGAATGGACCCAACAAGCCTTGGCAACGGCAAGTCACTGGAATTCAGAGAAAGGACTCCGGTGCAGACCAGCAAGGTCTGAGGGACTCACCCAGCAAGGGTAAGTTGGAGCACGTCTGGAGCAACCAGGTAAGCCCAATCAGAAAAGGAGTCGCCTTCGTGGGGACCTGCTAGCCAACGGGCTAGTGATCGCAAAGGAGCCTTGAGCGGTCGCTCTTGAAGCTGGCCCACGGGTCACTCGTGGAGTGGAGGCCAATAATCTTCGGTGCAGGAGGTGCTCAAGGCTGGGGCTACTCGGAGCCCAAAGCACAACTTCGAGGAGGACCAGGAAGATAGTGTTCCACGTCATTCACAATAGCCATGGGCCTCAGCTTTGCTGTGGACTCAGGGTAGCCTCGGGGAAGTGTGTAAATCCACCTCTGGGGATTTAGAGATTCCGGCGTCCGGCGGGAGCTTCAGAATTGCAGATCGGTCAGTTGCTTCTTTGGTGCCTGCTAAGCAGGGGAGTCACTCCTTGACCCCAAGGGAGATCTCTTCAGTCTTCTAGTCAGGATAGAACATCGAAGGTCCAGGATGTACGTTGCAGAGTTTCGCCCAGGGTAATCTAAAGCCCCAGGGACTGGATTCCTATACTTATAGTGAGTTTGGGGGATGGACTAACTCTAAGGCCCCACCTATGGGTGGGCCAGGAAAGAGGGGTGGTTACACCCATTTCCTTTGTTCAGTTTCGCGCCAGAGCAGGGGCAGGTAGCCCCTGCAACCGGTTTGAACTGGACTATGCGCAGGGACACCAAGTGTGCCCCCAGTGCAGGACTTCAAAGCACCAGAGAGTGCTCCCGCCCAGCCCAAATACACATCTGCCTGTCTGGGGAGGTGGTTACACCTCCCTTTGACAGGAAACCTATTGTCCAGGCCTCCCCTGCCAGAGTTTCGGTCAGCAGCAGGAGGCCAGCCCCGTGTCTGTGGCAGAGGAATCCATTTTGTGATGCCAGGGCTCAGGAAAGTCATACCGGGTTTGACCAGTGTGAACATGTCACTCCCTCTAGAAGGGTGGAATGCTACCCCGCTGCCAGAACTGAAGGGGGGGGGTAGTATTCCAAAGCAATTGACACCAAACACAACATGTTTTGTTGCAGCCATTCCAAATTTAGCATTTACCGCGAGGTTATAATGCACTTAAGAGTATATGGTATGGCTGTATCACAGAACAGCCATAAGGAAGTATTTCCGAAAGCTGCAGAGGGGCTCAGCTCATGCTTGGGCACCCTCTCACATAAAACCAAGCACTCTGCCTTCAGGATTGTCAAGGCCTGCCATAGGAGTGGCTTATAGGTTTATATGGGTCTGTATAGGGTAGTGATATAGGTAGCCTATACCACAGTAAGGGGTGCAAGCACACCCTTACCCAGGTTGCAGTAGCAGACCTGTGGTGTCATTTTGCAGTGCTTCCCAGGGGTGGCATAATACATGCTGCAGCCCCTGGTAGGCCTCTGAGGTACCTATTCCCTAGGTACATAGTATACCATATACTAGGGGCTTATAAGGCACTCCAGAATCCAAATAGATATGTACCTAATGTACATGCAAACCATTTTAGAGAGGAAGCAGCTAGGCTGTGGTCCTGATTAGCAGGGCCACAGCCAGACTAAGGTAAAAAAACAGTGAAACACCAGCAAAAAGTGGGGGTACCCATGTGAAGCAGATCCTACTCTCCTACATTCAGGACCTGGGAGGAGAAGGTGCGGGACATCCTACCACCAGAGAGCATCCATGGTCTAACAGACATACCAGAGCCTGGTGAGTACACAAACAACATACTCAATATTGTGTGGCAAGGGGACAGTGAAACCATGCACCGTTAGCAAAGCCACAGTAACCAATAGATAATCATCTCAAGATGTGTATGCCATTCAGACAAACACAATACCTGCCATCTCATAGTGACTTGGAACTGTGTCATGACATGGACCAACCTACAAACAAATAGAGCAAGGCAGTGGCACAAAGCAAAATAAACACTGCCAGATAGTTTGCCACCACAAACACACTACCTCACAGTGCAACTGACTGACAGGAAGGAATAGTGGGGATGCAGGTGAAGTGAGTGTATCCAAAAGCATGATGGGGGTTGTAGTCACAGATAATGCTCCCCCCTCCTGATTGGCCCATCAAGACCTCTCTGAACCATGCCCACATCACAGGGAGTGGAAAATGACTGACAAGATGGCTGACACTGGGTCCTGCTGTGGGGAGCACAAGGCCCTGGTAGGGGTTGTGTGCAAATCAGATGCAGGCCACCACTGACTGACATCCTGGAAGACAACTTGCACACCCTCCAATGGAAGCACGTTTCATGGTGGGATGTCTGGCCAGGTGGGAAGGAGGACTGACAGCTCTGACCATACTTACCAGCATGTGGAGACCCACACACCCCTCAACACAAACTCCACACAACTCACCGGGTAGAATGCATTGACCCACACCTCAGTGAAATATCAGCAAAATATACCCCGTACTGGGTGCTGCTGTGTGAAGCACAGGGGCTCTCTTTGGACTTGTAGCCAAACAAACACCAGGATTTCCCAATCAGCCATCTTGCCATTGCTGTCACACTCCCTCACAGGGAAGCAGAGTCAAGAGGAAGGAAGTATGGGCATGCTAGGAAGGGGGGTGGGGAAGGGAGGTGTAGCCAAAAGTATGATGGGAGTTGCAGTCACATACAATCCACACCCACCCACATGGCCCAGCAAGCTCACACTGAACCATGCTCGCCTCACAGGGAGTGGGAAGGGACTAACAAGATGTCTGACACTGGGCTCTGTTGTGGGGAGCACAAGGCCCTGCTGGGAACTGGGCAACAACAAACACTAGGACTTCACAGTCAGCCATCTTGCCATTGCTGTCACACCCCCTCACAGGGAAGCAGAGTCAAGCGGGAGGAAGTATGGGAATGCTGGGAAGGGGGGTGTAGCCAAGACCATGATGGGAGTTGCAGTCACAGACAATCCACACCCACCCACATGGCCCAGCAAGCTCACACTGAATCATGCTCACCTCACAGGGAGTGGGAAGGGACTGTCAAGATGTCTGACACTGGGCCTGAGAAATGATGTGGCTGACAATCACACATATGCACTGACCAAACAAAATCCGGTCACACACACAGCCATTGCAACTATATGTTCTAAATCATTGTCTGGGGATGCAGTGTCCAGGGGTGCCGCCTGGCCGGGCAGGGGAGGTGTGTCTTGCAGATGACCAATGTGGAGAGCCATGTATATGGTACATTGTACAAAACACACAGGAATTCACATATACATCATTGACAGGGGACATCTGACAGTGAATGGAATGGACACACCAATATAGCTGACACCATAGCATGGTCACATTCACACTCAGTGCTGTTGTGAGCTGCATTCCACCCCTACATCGTGCTGAAACATAGGCATATTTCACACAACACACCACTCACTGACATAGACACTGTAGACACAAGGTCAAACATGGACAGCATTGTAGGAGACATGCTACTCACAGCAGCCAAACTGCAACACACACACCAACGGCCCTCACTGTCATGAACATTGCAAAGTCAGAGTGCTACCTTGCCCAATCCATGTCAACATGTTGAACATTGACAAGTCAAATCACATATGCACGTACAAAACTCAGCACCAGAATCATTAACGATGGTGACATCATCCCTTGTATGAAATGAGATGGGAACTAGGAACACTGGAAGAAAACACTTTCTCCAAAGAGATCACAGGCATACCGGACTGTGACCATGTCGTACCAATACACCAATGTGGCACACAAAGACTAGCAAACTCTGCTACCACACGTGCCCCAATAGTACGACATATCCCCAGTGGAATAGCACGTATGTCCTTGTTAAAGCTCACATGTGTACAGGGATGACACACCTGTGTCAGAAACGTTATGGCCCTTAAGTAGCAATGGTCATGTACAGACAAATCTATCCATGAGCTGGGCATGTACACACTTCGACATGCACATTGAAATGTTTCTTCATGGCTGGGCAATGTGCAACAACAATATCAAACTCTGTCCGTGACAAGCTGGAAAAAAGCAGTGTACAGGCAGGCATCCGTTCGTACAGTAGAAAATGTCATGTTTGTGAACCATTGATGCCTGTAGAAACATAACTTACATTGTGTGTCTCTTTCAAACACAGGTGGTGCTGGGGACCCAGCACCAAATGAAGAGGATTCCCAGTCCCAGACTCTGGTGGACACTGAGCTCTCTGGTTTGACTCTGTCTCTGTCCTCTTCGGATGACGACGACCAAACTGGCCCCTCCAGTGTGAGTCATCATGCAGCACAAGCAGCATCACCATCTGCACCCCCTGTACCCACGCCTCCAGCATCTGGAAACCGACAAGGCACCCCCGCCAACACGGACAGGCCAAGGCCACTGAACACCCACAGTACAGGGACACAGGACCCCCGGGAAGCTACAGCAAATACCACCAGCAACACCACTCAAGGGGTCCCAGTGTCAACTGTGCGTCCCGCCGCTGGTCCTGCCCATGTGGATAGGGTGCTGGGAGGGGTGGGAGGCAGAGGGCGCGCCTTGCAGAGGGGTCTGGACTGCATGATGACCTCCAACTGGCACGCATCATAGATGCGTACCAGGATAGCACCGGAGGATTTGGCCAGGTAGTGGGGACCCTCAAGGACATTCAACAGGAGCAGGCTGCCCACCATGCCCGCATGGAAGCAAAGTTGGATGCCCTTACTGCGGTGCATCGGGACATACTCCAATACCTCCACCAGATCAACACAAACCTGTCCACACCTCCCTGTGTGGCCACAACATCTGTTGCAACACCATCTGCCAGCGCCACAGGGAGGGAGGAGGACTCTGGTGGAGAGTCCCCTGCACCGCAGAGGCCTACACCTGAGTATCCCCCCCGCCAAGAAGAAGAGGGGTCGTCCGAAGAAGGACATGTGAGAGGCAGATGTCCTAGCACATCCCCCAGGGCCTCTAAACCTGTTCTGGACAATGTTCTTTGTGCGCAACCCGTTCAACTTGTTCAATCGCACACAAATCGCCCACATGACATGGAGGGTTTATGTTGGTCCAATGTAGCAAATGACTGTGGACTTTACTCTGGACATTTCATCTACCAGCACTTCCAACTCTAATGTGAACTTTGGATTCCAAACCCAGTGTACAGCACCCACCATCCTGTGCACTTTCCTCACACATGTTCGAAAATAAACTCACCAGTACACCATACTTGCCTCTGTTGTGATACCAACTTGTCATGTGTCATGGAGATGTCAATCTGCTACACAACACAGTGCATGCCAAATACTGCAACAATGTGACCAAAGTTAGGTGAGTCATGGCGATGTGACACATGTGAGGGAGACACACCACTATGGCAACACAACACATACTCACCCTGGCCATGTTACTCATCCCACACAATGATGTTGACCTGAAACACATAGGTATGCACAAACACAACACCTATCCACAGTCATTGGTAACAAGTCCACCGGTGAGGTAAGCAAATGTCACTCAGATGTGGGAAGACAGACAGCGCACCTAACAAAGCATAGCACAGGTTCATTACACATCAGCAACATGTTTATTCAAAAATAGTTGCAAGGCAATTGTACGTTACGGTGGACACCCAGTCACAGAGTGTCTGAGAATTGTAGTCCACGGGTGTGTGGCACATCACTTGATGTCAATTGACTACTCCCACACTGGTGTTGGATTCTGGGTGTTGGGGGTCAGTGTTAACCAAACAACAGGCAAATTACCCTGTGAAGGACAGTCAAAAGCACAGCAGAACAGGAGAGAAATGCAATACACATGCACAAAACATGTCACAAGAAACCTACACAGAAACAAGTTAGCAGTACTACTCTATTGTGGAGTACATAACACCTGAATGGAGACATCACTGCACGCATCTAGTCAAGTGGCACACAGACACACTCAGACAGCAACAGAACAGCCACAACACATTCCAGGCTAACTCCATACATTGACATAACAACCCTGGAAACTCACATTCAAGTGAAGAAGTTGTTGATGAGTTGTGAACGGACGTCACCCTCATCCTCATCATCACTGGCATCGTGGCCCAGGCCGGGATCCTCCACAGGTGGCAGAGGTTGGTCATCGTCATCCTGGATGAGAGGCACCTTCTTCCGCACTGCCATGTTGTGTAGCATGCAGCATACAAGGATAATTTTGCACACCTTTGCAGGCTCATATGTGAGGGCCCCTCCGGTCTTGTCCAGGCAGCGAAAACGGCTTTTCAGGAGGCCGAATGTCCGCTCAATCACCCTCCTGCTCAGACCATGTGCCTCATTGTAGCGCATCTCGGCTGGTGTCACGGGGTTCCTGAGGGGAGTCAGCAACCACAGCATGTTGGGGTATCCGGAGTCAGCTACACACAAAAAAATGAACAAGTAACTGAGTTTTGTAGGAGTGCTTACTACAACATTGCCAAACACACACAATGATAAACAGTCAGTACACACTGACAAGCCAGGCACGCTGATCTGCCATCTGTGACAGCAGCGTTGCAATGCGACTACTCCTCATTATGTAGGCATCGTGCGCAGAACCAGGGAACCGTGCACACACGTGTGATACACATGTCTGGAAGACATAACACCAGAGCATTGATCGAGTGGAAATGTTTCCTGTTCCGGTATGCCTGCTCATGTGCCTGTGGTAGTATCAGGGTCACTTGTGTCCCATCAATAGATCCGAAGACGTTCGGCATCCTTCCCAGTGTATAAAAGGCATCCTTTATTTCAGGGAGTTCAGCTGGGCTAGGGAACTTGATGTACAGGTCAAGGAAATGCAACATCCCCTCCAAGACATCGCATAGCACTCAACTAAACATAGTTTGCGACATTCCACCTGCTGTAACCACAGTGTACTGGAAGGTACGAGTAGCAAAGAAGTGCAGGGTTGCCATCACCTTCACCTCTGGGTACAGTGCTGTAGGGTATGTCCGGCCAGGTAGCAGATGTGGCGCCAACTGCTCCGCCAACTCCTCAATCAGTGGCCTGGTGAAGTGGTACAGTCGGATGCAGTCGCGTTCTTGCATGGTTTTAAGGTCTGGGAACGGTCGATGGACAGCTGGTGCCCTGCAGAACAGAGATGAACAAAGGAAGATTGTCGGTTCATCCACCCATGTGGCCATGACCAGGCTAAATATCACATGATACATCATGACATTACACAATGTACTGAGGTGTGTGCTGTTGGGCATGGACACGTATGTCACCTACATGACCATCACCTCATATCTCAATTCCACATGTCCACATAAGCCTCATGTAGTGCAGTGGCCAATCATTGGCCTGTGTCACCCGACCTATGTACTGCTGTGACGTTACAAACACACACCAAAGTGAGGACTGATGTCTCCCAGGCATCACAGATCTTTGCCATGCAGATACCCAGGGTTCCTGTATTGCCACATCGACACTGGCATGGACATGGTGTGTAACGTACACAACACAAGGCAAGCATGAGTCCCACAGGTAGTGGCCACTGTTGTCCCTGCAGGCCCTACATGTACGTCTCTTAGACATACACACACCATCAAGGTTGCTGTATATACCACATGGATTCTGCCCCCATGAACACGTGCACCGCCTGGGAGTGGCTGAACAAAAGTGACACTCAACAAACCAAAATGTTGCCCCCTCCAACACACAGGGAATGCAGCCTTACATGCCATGGGACATTGTGTGAGCAATGCTGTAGTGTGGTAGGTGTACCTATGTGTCACTGGCAAGTAATTGTGTGCTAAATACGTGAAATAGTCACCCCAATGCGGTCCGACGCAGGTGACAATGTGTACGCATTGCACGGTTCATGACCGAGCCGTGTGTACGTTTTGCCATTGACTGCAATGAGGTCCGACGCGGGTGACAATGCGTACGTATTGCACGGTTCATGACTGAGCCATGCGTACGCTTTGCCATCGACTGCAATGAGGTCCGACTCGGGTGACAATTCGTACGCATTGCACAGTTCATGACCGAGCCGTGCGTATGCTTTGCCATTGACTGCAATGCGGTCTGACGCGGGTGACAATGCATACGCATTGCATGGTTTATGACCGAGCCGTGCATACGCTTGTCCGAGATAGGCGTATGCCTTGACCATTGAATCGTATGGAGACGGGTGCATGGGTATTTTCAAAATACGCGTTGTACAGTCAGTTGACCGAGCCGGGCGCACCCATTGGCTCTGGACTGTCATGGAGACAGATGCGGATTCATAACTTGTACGAGTAGTGCGCTGGAAATTCAGTTGGATGACTACAACAATGTTGCAATTTGAACGATGCGGAAGATGTGTACGAGTCTTACATTTCCATGGATTGTCCAGATTCATAGAATGCAACCATGTTGGACCTATCACTGGGGACACATGACACAGAGTCTGCCTCTGCAGCACAGATATAAGGCTAGCTGGGCCCCAGGGAGCTCACTTGCCTGCACTACATGCTACTGGACCCTGCTACCACTGCTGCTGTCTCTGCATCCTCTGGCTCCTACTATGGCACGTACTCTGGAGAGGGCCCCAGCCTTCACTGAGGAGGAGAACCAGGCCCTGCTGGATGGGCTCCTTCCACAGTACATCAAGCTGTATGGGAAACCAGGGGAGCAGGTGAGTGTGCAGCCCACTGCCTTCCTAATCATGCATGTTGTCTGACTAGGAGTACTAACAGTGTGTACACCAGTGGCAAGCATTCTCACTGAGTACTTTCATCCCCCAAAGTGTGTAGGTACATGTAATGAACAGGTGTTCTGCTGATAAAGTGCATTAGTGCTTGCTTAAACTTCCCAGGCATTGTTAACATGTCAGACATGCAGGTTATGTGTCCTTTCCCATGGTTGCACTACCTGTGTTACTAATTTTCCTTTGTGATGATGACATGTATATCCAAATGTGTGCAGCACAAATATGGGGCATGTGTGTTAATGGACTTTTAACTTTGTCATCCTCAGAGGTTGATTCCCACCAGAAGCAGGAGATATGGCTGACCATCGCCCGGGCAGTTCGTTCGGTGGGGGTCTACAAGCGCCGGATCCGCAACTGCCAGAAGAGGTGGCAGGACCTTCGGGGCTGGACCCGGAGGATCGCAAGAGTCCAGCTGAAGCTGTCACCTCCTCGCAGGAGGGGCAGATACCGGACCCTGACGCCCCACATGCTCCGGATCCTGGCGGTGGTCTTCCCGGACCTGGATAGGCAGCTGAAGCCCAGACAGCAGCAAGGAGGGGGTAAATCCATGCCTAATCTGTATACTATGTCTGACATGCTAATTGAAGTCTTTTGGCCTGGTCACACTTCAACATTACGTAGGTCTTGTAGTCCAATACTCAGGTCCCTCAATTGTGTGATGCACCCTCCTCATCTGTTCCACAGGTGTGGCCCCTACAGTCTGTTGCTTGTGTCACTAGGGCACTATGTCCCTGCAGTCAGCTATGCTTCAGCTTACGGACAGCATCTGTTCCCGTGACTCTGTTGTTTGTTTCATGGGTGGTTCAATTGTTTATCCAATGCCTGGGATCTGACATGTGATCTGTGTGTGCCCTTGATATGTGTTCCAATTGCTGGTCTGACTCACCACATGTGGTTGAGGTATTTCAAACAAAGCCATGCAGCAGGGGACTCCAATTTGTGGGCCTCAGGAGTATGTATATAAAGTATGTTACACTTGCTTAGCCACATGACTACTGTCCAGGGACAAACACTGTTTCGCGTAAACCTGGGCAGTCATGTCTCCTCGAGGGCATTTAGAAGCACACTGTAATCCCACTCCTGTGTATCAATTTACAGGTTGTGCTTAGTAACATGTGCCTTCAGGTGTCTGCCTCTGTGTAATTATGGTGTGGCTTCCTGATACGTACAACTGGGGTGTCCATGATTTTGAGGGTCAGCAGGACATCTGAGATGTGACTGTGAGAGACAAGAGAGACAAGACCTGTGTGACATATAGGTGTGTGATCATCTGACAGCGCCCAATTGTTTATGCAACTGTGTTCTTCAGGCAGCTGGGTTACATCATGCCCGGCAGACTGTGATGTGCTAATGTACAGGGAGTTGTGTTTGCAGAGACTCATATGTCTGATTTGCATGATGTGGGGTCTTCTGGGTCCTGGATATGTTGGGATGGGCAAGTGCACTTGTCATCTGCAGAGTTAACTTTACCCCTGAGCTATAATTGTGACACAGTGCATACTGTTGTTGTCTGGATGCCCTGCCCCTGTGACAGGAGACAGTGTTGACTGACTTTCCAGGCATGCCAGTGCCATGGCATTTAACTTGCTATGAGTGATCCTGCATTGTGTTCAAGTGTGCACCATGTACCCCATTGTGGCATTGACTATCAGGATATGAGAACATCATAGTGTGTGTTGCTGGCATGCATCACAAGCATGTGAAATGAGTCTCTGCCCATCCCTTCATCCGGACACCTGTACTGAGTCAGTGGCAAGAGATGTGCTGTGTGTATCGTGACATACTCCTACATGTTCACTTGCATGTCCAACTAATGTGTGGGTGGTGCATGTCGGGACATTTGGGTATTAGTATCCAACATGCAACAGACATATGGGTGCAAGTCAAGGAGGGATATGTGTGCCATGGTTGATGTTGAGAATGACAATTGGCTTAATCTAAACAGTGTTGGCCCTTTGGGCAGTGTTCAGCTGATGATTAGGGGTGGGCGGAATTTGCGAAAGCGACTTTCGCAAATTATCGTGAAAATGTTACAAATCTCCGCAAACACGTGGAAATATCGCAAAGATGCGTAAGTTTTTTTCCCGCCCGTTCGCGGTATTTTCTGCGTGGTCGCGGCTCGCCAACTTACCCATGCGGTTGCTCGCGGGCGCGGCCATCTTGTTTTCACTCTTCTCGCGGTGCATGATCGCGAGAAGAAAGGCGTGATCGCGCGACGCATGACGTTACTGTGGGCGCGAACTGTCGCGAGACAGCACAAATGGCTACCAACAATCCAACATCTCGTGGAGAACGCGACCGGATCTGGAAAACTTGTCGGCGAACGCGGGGATTCAGGTAAGGCGATCGCGCGCGCGAGAGAATGTATTATTTTACAGCGCAAGCAAGAAACAAATTATCGCTAAGCTGCGGAATGCGGAAATTTTTACATTTTCGCGCTCTCCGCAGAACGCGAAAATGTCAAAGTATCGCAATTTCCGCGAGCGGAACGGAAATTTAGCCCAGGCCTACTGATGATGCCAGGGCTTGCCCTGTGATGTGATGTACTCACTGTGGTGTGTGCAGTCAGTGCAGGTGACTGATGTTGTTCTCTTTCTTCTTATTCCTATCCAGATACATCCACGGTCACTGGATGGGACAGCTCCATGGACTAGGAGGAGCCACAGAGCCTGACAGGGACCGAAAGAGAGGAGTCGGGGGGACCCAGTGGCATGGAGGGCGAGTGGAGCCACAACGAGGAGTCGTCAGCACCATTGGTGCAGATCGGAGCTTCCGAATCCCCTCTACTTCCACGGACGGAGTGATTTCACAGTCACACACGCACACACACATCACACGCTGGTGGGGCCCATTACACCAACATTCATCCTACCACTCTATCCGCGCCCTGTATAAGGAGAAACACTTTCGATACCTAACCAATCTGCATGTACCCTGAGGTCAATGGCATCTACTAGTTGCTATAGATCTGGCGAAAACATTTCAAATAATATGCAAATAAATTCAATAAACATGACAATAAAATAACCACCCGACACAGAGATTCAAGCAGAATATTTGTTTATCTAAAATTGTAAGAAAAGCCAATTAAATGCAAATTAATTTCTCTCATATTTACCTATTCTGGCTAAATGTCAGATCCTAAGTCAGAACCCGTCCTCAGTAATTCAATCAGAGTTTCTAGCCGTCATGTAGAGTCACCGCCCTCTCCGTCAGCATCAGGACCTCGGATCATCAGTTCAGGAAGAAGTGGCGCTAGACCTCTCTAGTCTACTAATATGTATACTAAAATTACATTTCAAAATGTTACAATCATATTGTTCTAAACGGATGAATGGCGGAAATAATGTCATCTTGGTACATTTGAGATACAGTGCGAGATTTTCTCACACATAGATCGTTCCAAATAATGAATAGAAAAATAAGGGGTCCATAACTAATTTGTTACTTCTACGGATGTCTCTTTTTTTGGATAATTTGTATCCCAGTCGTGGGATCATTACAAGTTCATAAGTTCAGTATTTGGTTTTGCAACAAATATCATGTTCAGGGGCTCTTGGCATCCTTCCTGGATTTGTCATCATGATCATGGCTTTTCAGATCGTCAAGAGAGCAAGGTCACAGGCAGCGTGAAGCTTCCTCGCAAAATTTCCATCAACTCGAATGCAGGCTGTGGGTGGTAGCCATCTTTTGGTAGGCCACATTGGTCAACTTAAGTGAAATAAGACATAAAACAGAATTACTGCACGGAAATGATTATACAGTGTTATTCCCCTGCTAATACCCTTATGTGTATGTATTTATCTAGCCATTTGCGACATCAAAAGCCATTAATGCATATTAATTATAAGCGCAAAACACAATAACATCACATAAGCAACACCTATTTCGTCAATTTGCTTACCAACTTAGTTCATTTATTAATTTAGCCATGCAATAGCGTTCCCATGTGTAATTCTACTGTTAATAGGATTGATTAAACCAGACTCGACAAACTTTTAGTAGTTATTAATTAATCAGTAGTACTTTTAATTATAACATGCGAAAATGAAACAGGTATTCGGTTTTAAAGAAAAAACCCTGCTCCATCAATCCCCCCTTTGGTGATATCTAATCACCACAAAAATCAAAAACCCCAAAAAAAATTAATTTCCCCTTTTGGAAGAATTCAAAATATCTTCTTGCTCATTTTTCCAACCCTTGTTTCCATCTCATCTTCTTTCTTAGTTTCTATATACATGCTTTCCCTCAATTCTTCTAATTCTATTTCTTGTGGATCTCTTTCTGGTTTCTTTTGTCTCCTTTTAACATTTTCTTTTGTAATTTTCTTTTTATTTCTTCTATATCTACAACACATACACCCTAATCTAAGAATCAATAATGCAACAATTACACAGGTTAATGGAAATAATATCTTACCAAAAATGGTACTACCTATTTTAGCTACAAAATTCTTAATAACAATCATCTTATTAGCCATTTTAGTCCAGATACTTTCAGCTTCCAGTGGTACTAATTCTTCATGTAAATCAGTTATATTTTTGATATAAACTTTTAGATCTTTGCTTTCGTCAGGAATGTAAGTGCAACAATGTTGAACTTTCAGCATTCCGCAGACTCCACCCTCTTTTGCCAAAAGAATGTCAAGGGCAAGTCGATTTTGCATCGCCATAGGACGCAAAGCAACCATTTCAGTATTAACCAAAAGAAAGCCTCCAGCGGTGCTTGTTGACAAGCGATCCACCACTGTTGACAGCTTCCGAATGCCAAATGCATTCAAAGAAATTCCCACTGCTAGAATTAAAGCTCCAAAAATATCTCCTACAATTTCTGTCCATGTTTCTCTTCTATAGCGTGTTAATGGATTAGTATGTTCAGCATCATCTACTCTATCCATGTGAAAAATCTTTGGAAAGACCAGGCCAACATAACATGTGCCAAACCAATGGTCAGGCAAACGGTAATAAGCCTTGTTCCCACAAATATAATACACTCCCGGAAAAACTGGATCTTCTCCTCCTCTAAATCCCCATCCGGTTGTAATAAAGTATGTATCATGGCACTCACTAGACCCTATGAAATAATAATCATACTGGGATCTCTTCCTGGTAATGCATAGTTTGCCTTTCTGTGGTGCATCTATAGCCATATTTGGACTGGCTCCATTTTTCAATTCTTTTTCTTTCTCAATATCCCACATTGTTTCACTCATTTTATGCCCTTCTGCTTTCTTGTGCATGTTCAACCTTCTTCTCTCAACCATGTCTAGAAAATTCTTCTCTTCTCCCTTCAAACTGCAAGTTAAATTGTTCCTAAAAACATATTCTAAGGTTAATTCTTTAGTTTTCTAAAAAAATCTCCCCTAAAGTGTTAGCTTATTTTGCAGGATTCAGTGCTTTATTCATAGGCAATTGCCCAAGAATATTATCTACATTAGACATATTATAATCTAATTTCCCTAACTGGTAAAATATACTAATCAACACACTACATGAAATTCCATACGTAGCCGGAAGATGATGATAAGTCACTCCTTCCGAAACAGAGGCAGGTAATTGCATGCAAACGTAGCAATCCCTTACTTCCATTGTCTTTACGTATTCATACAACAATTTAGAAAAAACATTGCTAGAAAAATCATTAATTGACCTATCCTTATGTATATGTACATTACTAGTTCTAGTTGGTACTATTTTCTGTGAACTCTTCCCTATATTAGTCCTGTTCTCAGTATGTCCTTTTAAAGTGTCTATAGTGACTCTAAAAGAAATCAGTAGAGCAAGCACTCTCCAAAGCAGCATTAATAATCCTGTACAGCAGCAGCACATTTTGCACCATCTCTTCACAAAGGTACATCTACTTTTATTATTCTCAGTGTTAGCCATTTTGTTAATTTGACCGTGTCTTTTGACTTAGCCTCTTCTACTCCTCTTCCGAACTTAAGGCAGCAAGTACCCAACAGATTTTTACAATCTACTAGTTTTAATATTGCTTCTTTTCTTTTCTTCTGCAAGTGATTTTCTTTGGATTTACTCAATTTGGATTTTCATCACTTTTCACTGTCTCTTCATCATCATCAAACTGTATCAGGTCCTGAACATCCGTCTCTTCTCCAATGTCGGACAAGATAACTCTCAGGATTCCCACAGCTTCTTCTTCAGCAACCACTTTCAGTAAAGCCTCCTCTGGACTTCCTTGACTGTCTGCCTCTTCTCCTTGTTCAGGCAGTGCCACATATGTCCATTCTGGTGACTTATACCTCTGGTTAAGTTTTCTGATTCTTTTAGTTCTCTCAGGTATCTTTGTTTCTTCCTCTTTTGTCGGATTTTGACTTGACACTTCGTTCACCTGTTCAGCTTTTGAAGAGTTAACTCGTGTCAGTCTTTACCTTAGTCTCTTTATCTTATTGGGCCAAAGATCTCCTTTAGCATTTCTCTTTTGTCTTCCTTCTTTATTGTTTCTTTCTCCAAGCCAAGTTCTCTTTCTCAGAACTCGTCCTCCATGTATCTCATTATCACTTTCATCAGATTCTGTCTCAGTTGCCTCTTGTTCATCAACAGTTTTCTTTTCTCCAACCACTTCCTTTTCTCCAACAGTCTCTTTTTCCACCAATTGAGATTTCCCTACTTCTGTCCCTCCTTGGGTCTCTGACACGCGATCTTCTTGCTGTCTACTTGTCCCTTCACCTAGCTTGTTGTTGAGGTTCCCTACGCCTCCTCGGGGTTTTTCCGCAATCTGTCCCTCTCTGTCTTCGTCTGTCCCTTCTTCTCCAATATTTATCTCAGGTGGAACTTGTCCAACTTCCTCCTTTGATTCAGGTGTCACTTCTGTTGGAATGTTCTTTTCTTTCTTTCTTTTTGTGTTGGTCCCTGTTAGTTGGAACCTCAGGTACTTCTTCAGAATCTGAACTTGCCTCTGCGGTTTGCACTGTTCTTTTCAGAACCTCTTCTGGTGGGATGAAAATTTCTCTTGACTCACTTTCCCCACTTTCAGGATTCTTTTTCCTTCTTACTGTCTCGCTGTCTGCATCATCACTGGAATCTGTTTCTTCAAAGTATTCTTTTCCAGTGCCGTCTCTTGGATTTGGAACTCTCAGTGTGTGACTTGCATGTATCCAATTTTTCACTCCAGCACACTTCACAGCAGTCGTTGTGGTCAGAATGACTTGTCTTGGCCTTCCCCACCTTGGAACACGGCAATTCCTTCTTCTGTGGACTTTTATCTTTACCCAGTCCCCTGGGCTTAGATCATGGGCTGGTTTCTTTTCAAGTGTGGTGGCGTCTTCTCCAACCTGGTGAAACACAGAATGAACTGCGTCAGCCAGGCCTTTACAGTAATCCAAAATCATGTAATCAGTTATAGTCATCAGCTTGTTGACTGGTACAAATGCATGTCTCATAGCACGTCCCATGATAATTTCATGTGGACTCAATCCTGTTGTTCTGTCTGGAGTAGACCTAATGGTCATCAGGACTAGAGGCAAGACATCGGGCCATTTCATTCCTGTGGCTAGGCACATTTTGCCAATTCTGATTTTGATGGTACCATTCATTTGTTCAACCACACCAGAAGCCTATGGTCGGTAAGCACAATGTAGCTTCTGCTGTACACTCAATGCTTCACAGATCAGACCCATGATTTCATTATAAAAATGTCCTCCTCTGTATGATTCAATGGTTACTTGGAACCCGTACCTTGGGATGAACTCTCTTAACAGTAGCTTGGCCACTGTTATCCCATCGTTTCTTCTTGTTGGATATGCCTCCACCCACCTGGAGAACAAACAGACCACCACCAGGACATACCTCAATCTGTTGACTTGAGGCATTTCAATGAAGTCTATCTGCATTCTTGTGAAGGGTCCTCCCTCTCTGCCTATTGTTCCTAGGCTCACCACTGTTTTCTTTCCAGGATTGAATTGCTGACATATCAGACATCTCTGACAGAGACTTTCTGCTATCAGCCTGAACTTTGGACTATACCAGGTCTGCTTAAAAGCCCTTATCATAGCATCCCTCCCCAAGTGTCCTTGGCCATGATACATCCTTGCCATTGTTGATAGCATGCTATTTGGCATAACTGGTCTTCCATCCCTATAGACCCACACATGATCTTTTTCTCTAGGTGCACAACCTGCTTTCACCCAATCTTTCATTTCCTCATCTCCTGCCTCATCCTGCAGCTGTTTCACTTCCTCCCATGTTCCCACCTCATTAGTAAACATTAAGGAACAAGAAGACATTTCTCTTTCTTTACTCCGGTTAATGGAATGATTGTTTCTTGCACAGTATTGTGCTATGTCATTGGCGAATTTATTCCCAACGGTGACAAAATCATCACCTTGACCATGAGCAGCACATTTTACCACTGCTAGTTCTTTAGGCAGCTGTATCGCCTCTAGCAATTTTCCAACTACTTCAGCATTCTTTATGGGAGTTCCACTTGAGGTCAGGAAACCTCTTTGTAGCCATAACTGGCCAAAATCATGGACAACTCCGAAGCCATACTGGCTGTCAGTCATCACAGTCACTCTCACACTTCTTCCAATTTTGCAGGCTTTTGTTAGTGCCACCAATTCTGCCACCTGAGCGGATTTAACTCCTTTCAAAGGTGATGCTTCCACAACTCCTGAAACTGTACATACAGCATATGCAGCACTCAGTGTTCCTTCATCCGTTCTTAGGCAATATCCATCCACAAACAACACATGATCACTCTCAGGCAGTGGTAGATCTCTTATGTCGGGTCTTGGTTTTGTACAGTAATCAAGCACATCCAGGCAGTCATGATCAACTTCATTCCTCACTCCCACACATTCAGCATCAGGCAACAGTGTCGCTGGATTCACATTCACACATCTCTCCCGGCTCACATTGGTTGCACCAAGAATGACTTTCTCATATTTAGTCAGCCGACTATGTGACATGAACTGTGTCCGGCTCCTTGTTAAAAGGATTGCCACATCATGAGGTACGAATACCCGTACAGGATATCCCATTATGATTCCCTCACTTTGTTCCAGACTCTTACAGATAGCAGCTACTGCTTTTAGACAACCTGGTAAACCTACAGCTACTGGGTCAAGTGTTGATGAGAAGTAGGCAATTGGCCTTCTTAGACGTCCATGTTTCTGGATTAACACTGAAAGTGCACGTCCATTTCTCTCACTACAATACAGCTCAAATTCTTTTTCGTAATCTGGCATTCCTAGGGCAGGAGCTTCACATAGTCTGTCCTTTAACTCTTTAAATGCAGCCATTTCTTCTGGGTTTAGTTCTAATGGGTCTTTCACCTCACTTTTGGTCAATTTAATCAATGGCTTGGCAATCAGGGAAAAGTTACTTATCCACTGACGACAGTAACCCACCATTCCCACGAACATTCTCACTTCTCTTTGTGTCATTGGGGCTCTCATTCCTCTAATGATTTTAATACTGTCAATGGTCACTTTCCTCAGGCCTTTCTCAATGTTATGTCCCAGATACTGGACTTCTCTCTTGCAGAATTGCAATTTTGCTGGAGATACCTTTAATCCTCCATCTGCCAAGTGATTCAGTAAAGCAATGGTGTCTACTTCACAGGCTTCACGGGTTTTTGATGCCACAAGCAGATCATCAATATACTGGACCAAAACTGAATTTTCAGGCATTGTTAGACTTTCCAGAGATTTCTTTAGCAATTGATTAAATATTGAAGGGCTCTCTGTATACCCCTGTGGAATTCGGCACCATGCCAAAATCCGCTCTCCAAATCTAAAAGAAAATATTGGCTGGCTGTCATGATGCAACGGGATTGAAAAGAAAGCATGACACAAATCAATTACGGTATACCATTCTGCATCATGAGGAATCTGATACAAAATCACTGATGGATTTGGCACAATGGGACAGCATGACACAACAATCTTGTTAATTTTTCTCAAATCCTGTACTATTCTGAACTTTCCATTAGGTTTCTTCAGTCCCATTATTGGTGAATTACATGGGCTACTCAATATTTCTCTTAACACCCCCTGCTGAATAATTTTCTCAATTATGGGTGTTATTCCTTCAATTATTTCAGGTGTCAGTCTGTTTTGTGGGATGTTTGGGTAAACCACTCCTTCTTTTACAGTAATTTTTACTGGGTCTACATTTCTCATCAGGCCCACAACCTCTCCAGTAAAATCCCAAACTGCTACTTTCACTGTCTGTTTCAATTCTGGGGGTAATGCATCTGGATTAAACACAGCATATGTTCCCAAAGCCTCACATTCCCTGTTATCCATGGTCATTCTGTATAGGACATCCTCATCTGGTGTTTCAAAGGTTATTCCATCTGGAGTACAGAAAATAGTGCAATTCATCTTGCACAGCAGATCCCTGCCTAGCAAGTTCACAGGACTAGTGTCACACACCACAAATCGGTGCATGTCTGAGAATTTCCCTATTCTAACCCTTACTGGTTCAGTAAGAAGGGTTTTAATCTGTGTGTTAGACACACCAACTACTTGGATTGCTTCATCCGAGAGAGAAAGATTCTTTATATCAGCTGACCTGACAGTTGATCGCGTAGCTCCTGTGTCAACTAGAAAAGTAACACTTTCACCATTGATTTTTCCATCTACAAAAGGTCCTGCGTGGTCTATTTCTAGAGTTGCGCCAAGTACGCACTCCTCCTCCTCTCTTCGGCACCGTCAGAAGTCTCCCTCAGAATCACTTCCCTCCTTTTTCAGCCAATATTTTGACACAGCGCTTTCGCGTTTTGGCTTGTTTACCTGCTCTTCATCGTAGAACCCCGATTCTTGGCTGTACTTCTGGGATCCTCTTCTTTGTGGCAAGGGTGGTTTTGGCACCTGATTCTGCTGCTTAACAGCCTTCTGCTGTTGCTGATGCTGACCACACCCCTCACTCTGCACCTGTGAATTCAATGATGGATTGTCATCATTAGTAGACGGTGGATTCTTACACTCGGATTTCCAGTGCCCTAATTTTCCACAGTTGTGGCATGGGAATTTCTTCTTGGCTTCCTCTATATTTCCTTTCCCTTTTCCTGGACCAAACCTGGGTTTATTTCCTGGGTTATTTGCTTGTTCAACCAGTTGAGCTTCCTGTCTTTCTGCAACTTTCACCTGTGCCCACATTGCCTTTTCTTTCAGTTTCCTTTGTTTTGCCTCAATCTCATCACTGAAATATTTTGCATGTCTCAGGATTTCATCAATCTTTTTGCTCTGCCAGTCTATGGTATGCTGCCTTATCATTTCACTGATTTCAGGTCGCAAGCCATATACAAATCTATACACAAAATGGCTCAGGTCCTTGTCACCCAGATGTTCATCTCCACTAAACTGTTTGAAAGCCAGTATTAGTCTTTCATAATATGCATGGACTGATTCTTTCAATTCTTGATGTGTTCGATCTATTTTAACCCAGTCTGTTTCCTTGGGGGTACCTTATTTTTCAAGAAGGCCATAACCTGTTCGTGCTTTTTCATAACCTCCGGATCTGGACCTCCTGTCTTTGGATCTCTTGGGTATTCCTTAGTGGGCCAGTCTATGACTATTTTACATTCTGCCCACAGGTCTGCTGGTACAATTATATCAAACAGACTATTCAGGTCGATCCACAGCACTTTTGACAACTTCACAAATCTGCCGACCTGTCTATACCACTCGACGGGTTTCTCCCTTAGTCGAGGGAAATCATTTGTAAATGACAAAATATCCTGTCTGGTCCATGGGACATGTACATACCCACCTCCTGGAATCTCCCTCATGGGGTAAGCTGTCACTGCTTTCTCTTTTTCTTTCAGAGGGAATGTCGAGTAAGTTCTATCTGCCCCAACCTCTCGCTTTCGGTACCATCTATCTTTCCATCTTTCTACATCTCCCCATTTTCTCAACAAAGCAATCATCTCCTTGATCTGTCCTGTTCGGCCTGCATTGTTCAGATTCTCAATGTCCTTATCTGTAAAATCTACTCGGTAAGTCTTTTGTAAAGCTTTAACCTTTTCCATGTCAATCCCCAATTCACTGGCTATTCCTCTCAACCTGTCATGTATGTTCTTCGCTCTCCATGTGATGCTTTTGCACAGGAAGAGAATCTCCCCTTCCTGATAATTTTTCAGCGTTTCTGTAGGGATTGTCCCTACAATCATCTCCTCCATTTCCATACGTAGCCTAGCTACATCAATTCCCTGGGATTCTTTTTCTTTCTTCTGCAAAGCCTTCAGCCAATCATTCAAATCTTCAGCAGTTATTCCCACAGATTTTTCTGCACCCCCTGGTTCTGTCACTCTTTGTGGTTCTAAGATCAATCCTCCGTTCCCTTCCATACATCCAGAATTCAAACTTGAGTTAGTCTGCACACTCAATTCTCCTCCACATATGGTATGTCTCCACTGATTTTCTCCCGTTCTCCACTGTGTTTCTCCTGCTCTCATGTCTGCCTGCTCCGGAGGAACAATCAATCTATTGCCCACATATGGTACGGTCAAACCACTTTCGCCCGTCCTCTGCTTGTCAAAAATCGGCATAACAGGACCTATTGTCACAGGCACCGTAACTGCCTCAAGATTCTTAGTCAGTTCCTTGATTTTCTCTGTCAATTCAAAGGTAGTCCTTGCTAGTTCTCTGGTCTTCTCATCCTCAGCTTCATTCTCCCTTTCATTCTCTCTTTCTCTCTCTCTCTCTCTCTCTCTTTCTCTCTCTCTTTCTCTCTCTCTTTCTCATTCTCTTTCTCTCTCTCTTTCCTTTTCCACCAGAGAACAACTGCTTTTCAACCCAGGGGTAATACCCTCTGTCTTTATGATCCGCAGGGTGTCTCTCGTTGGGGTAACTGCTGTTCCTACCTCAGGTTCTCGTCTATACGGGGGTGGTCTTTAATAGAGCATGTCCTCTAGGACATCGTCATCAGACTCATTCGCCCCATACCTCCTTGTTTCTACATTATGTTCTTTCTCTGTACACTTTCTTTCTTCCGTCTCCTCTGCTGTTCTTACAGGATATAACCCCTCAGTCATACTGGCGTCACGCCATCGTCTCATCCGGTCATGATGGGTTTCGCGATCATACTTTCGCCCAAACATGTGCCTGTAACTTTCCCCACCCCTCTGCTTTTCTCGTTCATGCATTTCATCTTCCCATTCAGTCAATGCCTCAAACTGCGTTGGCCTAGGCCGAGGCTCTAGACTCATCATCCGTTCCCGTAAGTTCCTCAGTATGGCCAGATTAAATGAACCATGTTCCGGGAAGGCTAAAACTCCATCTTCTTTAGTATACTTCACTCATTTATCCAATCAAATACAGGTATGATACCCATACTTTGCAACCATGAAGGATGCGGGGGTTCTAATGGGGGGAAGTAACTGTCCTTCCCTAGTCACTATATCCTTATCCTTGTCAAACCAGTTCTTAACATTACTAAGCAAGGATTTCTTTTTCTTTTCCTCAGCGTGGTAATACATTTTCTTATTTTCCGCAACCCTTTTGTCTTTCTACAACTGTACGATCTCCTGTCCAATTGCAGCGCGACTCACACCAACGCACCAATCCTGGAGCGTCTAAGTCACTAACTCAGTCCACGAATCCCAGCGCGACTCACACCAACGCACCAATCCTGGAGCGTCTACGTCACCCTGTATGTCTCCCAATCCTTATGCGGCGTACACTAGCACCCCAATCACCGTGCTTCCACCGTTCCAACCCACTGTCCAATCACAGCGCGGTCTCCCTGACGTCAGCAGTCGCTGCAGCAGCTTCTGCTCCTGTCCCCTGTCTCTCTCGTCTAACCCTCCTTTACAAAACTACTCGGTAGACTTTGTTTCAACTTCTACGAGTCTGTTAGTTACAACATACAAACATCTCCATTGTCTGCTTCGCTAGCCACAGAACAACAAAAGACCTTTCCCACGAGAATTCTGCCTTTCCTGAGAGCAGCGCTTTCCTTTGCCCTACTACAGAATCGTTACTTCCGTTGATAAAGTAGCACATCCCTCTACTCTACCCTTCTAACAAGCACCAATTAACTGTTTTCTCCGGAATGCTCCTAAGAGTTTCACAATTAACCAGAATGCCTTCTCATTCACGCACTTTCACACCAGAAAATGTAGCACATTCACACAGAATTCTGTCTTTCCCGAGAACAGCGAACAGTCTGTCCTACTACAGAATTATATCAAACGTTAACAAAGCAGCGCTTACCTCTGCTCTGTCCTTCTAACAAGCTCAGAGAATACCTATTACCTTTCTAGTGATAAGCTTTAACGGAATGCCATATGGATCCCTGAGACCTAAGACCAGAACTTCACAGATAACCTTCGCTATCATATACACTTCACTCACACAGAAAATACGTTTCTAATGACAACACACGGCGATGCTACCTCTTCGAACCCAGACAATGCGACGCGTAACTTCAATTGTCACACGTTTTCCCCTGTCTGCATAGAGGGCCAACAATCCCGCCTTTTTCCGAGAGCAGCACTCCCTCTGCCCTACTACGGAACTGTCACCGACTCCCTACGTCCCAGAAGCCGTACACAATACATAAAACTCAATACAATTTCGACATATAGTGTTAGTGTTTCAATCAATAATCAACAAGCCTATATACACGCAAATTCGCCAGATCAAAACAATAGTTAACCATCATTCTGCTACCAAGAAAATGTTGCAGATCGGAGCTTCCGAATCCCCTCAACTTCCACGGACGGAGTGATTTCACAGTCACACACGCACACACACATCACGCGCTGGTGGGGCCCATTACACCAACATTCGTCCTACCACTCTATCCGCACCCTGTATAAGGAGAAACACTTTCGATACCTAACCAATCTGCATGTACCCTGAGATCAATGGCATCCACTAGTTGCTATAGATCTGGCGAAAACATTTCAAATAATATGCAAATAAATTCAATAAACATGACAATAAAATAACCACCCGACACAGAGATTCAAGCAGAATATTTGTTTATCTAAAATTGTAAGAAAAGCTAATTAAATGCAAATTCATTTCTCTCATATTTACCTATTCTGCCTAAATGTCAGATCCTAAGTCAGAACCGGTCCTCAGTAATTCAATCAGAGTTTCTAGCCGTCATGTAGAGGCACCGTCCTCTCCGTCAGCATCGGGACCTCGGATCATCAGTTCGGGAAGAAGTGGCGCTAGACCTCTCTAGTCTACTAATATTTATACTAAAATTACATTTCAAAATGTTATAATCATATTGTTCTAAACGGATGAATGGCGGAAATAATGTCCTCTTGGTACATTTGAGATACAGTGCGAGATTTTCTCACACATAGATCGTTCCAAATAATGAATAGAAAAATAAGGGGTCCATAACTAATTTGTTACTTCTACGGATGTCTCTTTTTTTGGATAATTTGTATCCCAGTCGTGGGATCATTACAAGTTCATAAGTTCAGTATTTGGTTTTGCAACAAATATCATGTTCAGGGGCTCTTGGCATCCTTCCTGGATTTGTCATCATGATCATGGCTTTTCAGATCGTCAAGAGAGCAAGGTCACAGGCAGCGCGAAGCTTCCTCGCAAAATTTCCATCAACTCGAATGCAGGCTGCGGGTGGTAGCCATCTTTTGGTAGGCCACATTGGTCAACTTAAGTGAAATAAGACATAAAACAGAATTACTGCACGGAAATGAATATACAGTGTTATTCCCCTGCTAATACCCTTATGTGTATGTATTTATCTAGCCATTTGCAACATCAAAAGCCATTAATGCATATTAATTATAAGCGCAAAACACAATAAAATCACATAAGCAACACCTATTTCGTCAATTTGCTTACCAACTTAGTTCATTTATTAATTTAGTTTTGCAATAGCGTTCCCACGTGTAATTCTTCTGTTAATAGGATTGATTAAACCAGACTCGACAAACTTTTAGTAGTTATTTAATTAATCAGTAGTACTTTTAATTATAACATGCGAAAATGAAACAGGTATTCGGTTTTAAAGAAAAAACCCTGCTCCATCACCATCCACCCCAGCTGAGGGCCACAGAACCTTTGAGGATGACTCCCTTGTGGATGCGGGTGTCAGCAGCCACCAAACCCCAGCTAGTGAGGCTGTCCCCGCCACCGGCCCCACCACCACCGTCACCACCCTCCCATCGGCTCCCATCACAGGGGTCCGTGGAGGCTCCCGTGTTCGGGAACATGTCTCTTTTGTGCCAGGCACCGCACCCCCTGCCCCTGTGTCCCCTGCTGTCCTGAGTGAGGAGTCTGTGGACTTACTTAGACAGATCCATGTAGGGCAGACATCAATGCTGAGTGTCCTCCATGCACACACCAGTCTGTTGACGCAACTGATGTCATTCATGTAGGTCATTTCATCGGGCATGTCTGCCCTACAGAGGACCAATCAGTCTGTGGCCTCTTCCCTGATGGCAGCAGTGTCCCTCCTCCAACAGTCCCGCACCCCTCCTACCCCTGCACCACCCACGATTCCTAGCAGCCTATCTGTCCCAAGCACACACACACCTGCACATTCCCACAAAGCCACAGACAAGGGCAGCACACAAACACCCAAACCAAGGGCTAGACGTGCACACAAGCAAGCGCAGGGGACTGATACCACACTCACAGGGGATGGTTTGCAGACACACACACAGTCATCCACAGCCACTCCGCAGTCCTCCGAAACCTCTCCCTCCCAGCCCCCTTCCCTTGCCTCACCTGTATCCCCATCTCCACAGAAGCTCTTCCTCTGTGACCTTGGCCTCTTCCCCACCGACCCAGCAGATCCAGATTAAAAGGGGAAGAGGAAGTCCCCACACACTGAGGGGAGTGCCCCTCATAGCCGGAGACGCTCCCCCAGGCTCAGTCAAACTGAGGCCCCCACCTGCAAGTCCCCCCGGAGCCGGAAGAGCAAGACCCCACCGCCGCCACGCATCTCCAAGGCAAAGTCTCCGTCCTCCATCCCCCAGGCCACCTCTCCAGAGGTTCCCCCGCCACACCCTGCCCCGGATTCCTCCACCCACAGATACACCATCCCAAAAATGCTGAGGCCCTCCCCCCCACCACTTGCTCCTCCACACCCGGTCAGACGGTTAGTGCCACTGATGTGGGGACCATGTTCCCCCTCTGTCCTTCTGACCTCACCTGCACCCCATTCTGCTCACATGGATTTAGGCACTGCAGTGGAGTCCATGACCACCCTGTCTGACTTGGGCACTGCAGTGGGGACCCAATCCGCTCCATCTGACCTGCCCACTGAAGTTGTGCTGGCACCCACCCCATCTGACTTGTGCCCCACAGTTGTGACTGCACCCACCACTTCAGTCAGCTCCACTACAGTTGCAAGTGAGTCTCCTGCATCCACGACCCCTTCACTGCCTCCTTCTGCTGCGCACTGATCCTGTCCCTGCGGTGCCTGGCCTGCCCCCATGTATGCCCCTCCGAGGGGATGTCCCCTGTCCTTACCTGTGCAGGCAAGCAACGTGTGACAGTTGTCACTCAAGTTCACTCCTTGTCATTTGATAATGGACTGGCCATTTGCCTTTTGTTTGAACGGACGTTTACATTTTCATATAATGAATAAAGCTTTTTTCTTTATCCTTGTGAACTTGATTTAGCTGTACATTAGGTTGATAATGTTTAGCATGCCCTTGCACCTGTAATGTTAGTTTCCATTGTTGAATACCGAGGTGTTGATGTGAGGTACTCCATGTGGTCCATGAGATATGTATTCTATTCTGGTCGGTGTCCATGTCATCCTTTGCAGCTAACTGGGTGTGTCATGATCAACAATTTGTGGACATCTCTGTGAACATTTCATTTGCATGGTCACATCTGTGGTTTGCACCCATGCACATATGATGTGCTACCCATTGTCCAATTTGTCTATTTCCCTGACTTTGGGCGCATAACCACTGGACCTACAGGTCTGGGCATCATTGGTATAGGAGCAACTGGGTCCTCTGTGCAACTTGCTGTACATATGTGTTGAGTATGTGCAGATGACTTAGGGGAGACTCCCGTACCCAGGCTGTTGTGACCAGAGCCTTCATTGTGTGGTAACTGATGGCTGACTGACCAAGTGTTCTGCTGACATGAGTGAGACGTGCTGTGACTATGTTTGGCACAGCTGGGCTCCCACATGAGTTGTGTCCCCTCAAGTAAGTGCGTTGTTCCGTGACATAGCCTGGGCTCATGGTGTGTGTTGTATGAGCATGTGTGTGTGTGTCCACATCCCTTTTCATACACAGGCAGTGTTCCCTTGATATGTTCCTGTTGTTTATGCTTGCTGAGTGGTACTGTGTTCATCCCACAACTTTGCCATGGGCTACCAGATGTGTGGGTGCATTAAACACTACTGTTAATTGGTGTTTCATCATTGGAATTTTTCAGTTCTAAGTTGTGTTGATGTTGTCAGATGCAGATGGGACACATTCAGGGTGGATCCATGAAAGAATCTTGCAATGTCAGCAGAAACACTTGGCAGAGATGCGCGCGCAGCCGCATGACGTGTGATTGACGTGCAACTAGGGGGTGAAGGGGACTTGACATTTAGCTCTACATATGGAGACAAAAGTCTGGGGGGTCAAGTCAACCTAATCCCAAATCATATCTAACATCCTATGTTTAAAGAACTATGTTATCCAAAAGGAAAGGTCTCTCGAACAAAATCTCTTCTATACTGACTGGGAGTGCGTGTACAAGCGTCTAAGTGTCTACATGAGATGCGAGGGGCAGAAATCTTCCATAGTAACAGGGCCATGAATTACTTGCATGAAGACAGAGAAGCCGGGCCCTTTGCTCGGTAGCTGGAAGGATGTTTACTTAAACTACCAGACAGGAATGCATTGGATGAGAAGCGGAGCAGATAATCTTGAAGGTGAAATACAGTTGTTGGCAGGCAGACAGGCCGAGTCAGGCACCGTTAGCCGCGCAGGGAGTAGGACAAAGTTCATGGATACAGATGCGAGCTCAGACTGGAGCTGTCGAAGGTAGGAGGCAGAGAAGGGCTTGATGGCAGAATTCAGGGCCTACTCGCCTGAACTGCAAAAATGAAGTAACTGAGCCATATAAAGTCGGTGGCCTTTCATACTTAGGAATAGAATATCCAGCCCATTCATGGGGGATCTGAAAGAGGACATGTTGACGGTGGACGCACAGGTGTTTGCGTCTTCATAACTGGAACTGGAGGGAAAATACATGTACTTGTAACATATACATGGAGCCGTTGGGGTCTAAGATAGGGGACATAACTGATCACAAAAATCTATATTTCCTCATTCCCTCCTTGTCCCCTACTGACCCTTAGGAGATATCAATCTTCATCAATCCATCGATCTGTTCATATAGCATCATTTGTTCTTCTTTCTTCTTCCGGGATCTTGAATGAAAACTTGGTGGTGGAATACACGATGTGGCACACAGACCACAAATCGCTGGTCCACATTGTAGGCATAAGCAGCAACTGAATAGTAAGAGAAAGCCAATACCTAGGAAGGATAGGACCCTCCATCCCCAGGCTGACAATACACTCCAAAACCAACCGGACCAAGTCCAGGTGCCTGGATTCTGGTGTATCTGGCTTACAATCTTATGAAGGCGTGTTATAGCTTTATATACAGATGGCCAATTTTCTGGGATGAATACGCAGCAACTTGATCCGATGACCCTACAAGCTCCGCCCCTATCGGCCACGATGACGTCAAGGACAAGACGATTTTGAAGAACAACAATCCGCATCGCAGACTGCTCCTCTGTTAAGTTGCCTAAGGCGGAAATAGTTTCATTTACTACGGCTTCAAGGGTCCTAGTTAATCTACGTATCAGCTTACTATTGGTGACTGTACCTATATAGGGAAAGAGACCTTTATTAAAATCTGTATATTTTTCCCATGCCGTCTCAGTGTAATCGACAATTGGGAGATCTCTCCGTTCTCTATTGTGTACTAAATGAGTATTTCTGTGATAATCAGGAGGGGCTAGGAAAACAGGTGGCAAAAGGAATGCGATGTAACAGGTACCATCCCAATCTAGAGGCAGACGTATATATGCAGTCTGACCACATACGAAGTAGGAATGGCGAGAAGCTCTAAATGTAGACTTGCCTTGATCATTAAATTCTATCACAGTGGTGCATTTACTATGGCCCATATGTATTGAACCATTCTTTCTTACACACAATTCACCTTTCACTGGAAATACTGACATAGGGGGCAAAATTGGTGCAGCTTCGGATTCAACATTCAGGATCATGAGATTAAGCGTAAAATTACCTAATCCATATACTTCATTTTCTAGATCAGTTCCTGTTCTTTTGGGAAGTCCCTCCTTGTTAGGGTAGCAGACTTTGAGTAAAACTAGGTTCAGGTTTCCCCATACCCAATTGTCTTGACAAACTACTGAGTTTGAATCTAAGGAATTAATTAAACTAAACCATGCTCCACAGGAGCCATTGTGTGTGAACGGATATGGAAAGAGAGGCAGAATTCCCTTATAGTTCTGATAGGGAGGGAGTCGGCCACATATACAACAATTGGTAGCATTGCTGGTCTGATGGGAATGATGTAACATACTAATGAAAGTGTTATTGCGCAGCGCAAATCTATAGGACAACTCATGCGGGGGTAATTCACTAAAGGAATGTTCAGCAGTAACATTGTAAGCACGTTTAGAAATAGGGTAATATATGTGCAACAGTATACTTGCAGCGATAATCAGAAGACTTAAGAAAAACAAAATTAATAATGTCACTGTGCAATGACTACGCAGTGATTTACAATACGCATGCTTTTTCAACTGTATCTTTCGATTTCTTTCTCTATTCAGGTCTAGGGGATACATGTCAGAGACAAATTCAACCGATTCACCTTGGAGAGGACTTAAACAATCAAATTGTCTGACTTGCTAGACCTTAATTTCAGTTTATAAAGTTCTTTATCCGATGGTTCAACCAAGGGGAGCTTTGAATCAATCGGTGAAGAAACGCAGGGCGTAATGTTCACATCAGATGGTAGTCCATGAAATTTCTTGATATGACTCGAATGTAACCACCCTTTTCGACCTTCGATCTTCACGGCTGTCCTTGTGGTGAGCAGTACGAGTTGAGGCGATTTCCACCTGGGATCTAGCTGAGTCTTCCGGTCAAAATTTCGTACCAGCACCAGGTCCCCGGGAACTACGTCATGGGGTTTTACCTCGGTGTTATCGGGAAAGGCTGCAGCTACCTGTGAACGACAAGATTGTAGTGCAGACATCAAGGAAGCCAGGTAATCTGTCAGCATATTACAGTCAACATCAGTTATTTTACGGGGTATAGGCGTCCCCCACATATTTGGTGGTCTACCAAAGATCACCTCATACGGGGATAGCCCTGTTCGAGAATGTGCTACCATTCTCATGTAAAAGAGTGCAACTGGTAAGGCTACTACCCAATCGACACCTTTCTCTCTACATATTTTTGACAATCTAATTTTCAGAGTTTGATTATGGCGTTCCACGAGACCTGCTGCCTCGGGGTGTCGGACACAGTGAAACTTCCATTGATAGCCTAACAAAAGTGAAACGTGTTTCATCAGTTCGGATGAGAACGGCTGGCCATTATCTGAGTAGACAACACGTGGTAAACCATACCATGGGAAGAATTCTCGAACTAACTGTTTGGCAGTAGTCGGGGCAGTGTAATCTGAAACCGGGTAGGCTTCGGTCCAACGGGAAAGAGCACAGACAACTACGAGAACATATTTGAATCCTCGACATCGTTCCATCTGGATATAATCCATCTGGAGGACTTCAAAAGGGTGATCAGGAGGCTGAAATCCACCCTGTTCTACGGGAATGCTTTTACCTGGGTTAAACTGACAACAGATCATACAGGTACGAACTTTTTGTTTAGCTGCTGCTCGTAAATGTTTGTTAAACCAAATGTGTTGAATGCTGTCTAGCATAGCTTTCTCTCCTAGGTGCGCTGGACTATGTATTGTGTTAATGATAACTTGAACCATAGAGTCAGGAAGAAACCATACAGATTTTTCCTTCGTCATCCACCCTTGATCCGTTTGGATCCCTCCTAATTCAGTCCATTTCTTTATTTCATCTGGTGTAGCATGTGTCTGTATGTCAATTACGTCAAGAGCGGGATCCTTAACTGTCATGCAGTGTGTTGGTGTCGGAACTATTGTCTTTGTCGTGTCAGTTGTGTGAGTTTGAGCAGTTTGTTTAGCTGTTCTGTCAGCTAGGTCATTGCCTTGAGAAATGATATCAGTAACTTTCGTATGAGCTTTGCATTTCATAATCGATATTGCAGTGGGTAGATGAATTGCGTCTAATAGAGCATGAATGAGGGGTCCGTGCTGAATGTGGGCACCGTGAGAAGTTAAATAACCTCTCTCTCGCCACAGCACGCCGAAGTCATGTACAACTCCGAATGCATAACGTGAATCAGTGTATATGTTTACTTTCTTATTTTTGGCTTGAATACAGGCTTGTGTCAGAGCGATGAGCTCTGCTGCTTGAGCTGACAAAGTGTTAATACAATTTGTTTCAACGACTTCAGTGTCTGTTGTGACTGCATACGCGGCCACTAACTCTCCTGTACTTGTTCTCATGCATGAACCGTCTACATACAACGTCAGGTCTGGATCTGACAATGGGACATCTGTCAAGTCTTGTCTAGGTTTCGTCGTGATAGTAATAACTTCACTACAATCATGTGCTAGTGGGTCTGTTCCGTTTACTGGCAAAAGTGTGGCAGGATTCAATGTACTACAACGTCTGATTTCTATGTGTGGCTGAAACAATGTCAATTCATAACCGGTAAGTCTTGCTATAGTCAAGTGTTGTGTTTGCGTTCGGTTCACAAGAACCTCAACTGCATGTGGTACCTGTACTGTCAATGGATGTCCTAACACTATAGCATCGCTTTGTCTGATTGCTAAAGCTGTCGCTGCCACTGATTTCAGGCACGCAGGCAAAGCCTGAGCTACGGGATCTAGTGTACTAGAGAAATAGGCACATGGTTTGTGTGATCCTGCTTGTTCCTGAGTGAGTACTGACAAGGCAGTACCTTCGCGTTCTGTAACAAAGAGTGTAAAATGTTTATTGTAACATGGTGTTGCTAAAACTGGTGCTTGACATAAAGCTTTCTTTAAGCTTTCAAAGGCTTGTGTATGCTCCTGAGTCCAAGGAAGAACAGTCGATGTGGCTGCCTCCTGTGTTGTCAACTGAATGAGTGGTTTTGCTAGAAATGCATATTGAGGGATCCACTGCCTACAGTATGAAGTGAGGCCTATAAAAGCCCGCACCTCCTTTTGTGTCTTGGGTATTGGCATGTTAACAATTAACTGGATGCGATCAGGTGTAAGCTGTCTTCCCTCCTTGGACAGCGAGTGCCCAAGATAAACAACTTGCTGGACACAGAATTGCAGCTTAGAAGGGGACACCTTGTGCCCCTTTTCGGCCAGGAATTGTAAAACCGTCAGTGATGCTTTTTCACATTCAGGTTCACTTCGAGCGGTGATCAGCAGATCATCGACATATTGAAGCAAGGCAGTGTTGACTGGCATGTGGATACTGTCAAGTTCTCGTTTGAGTGCTTGGCTATAGATGCTGGGGCTTTCTGTGAATCCTTGAGGTGCGCGTGTGAATTTAAAACTTCATCCATTCAAACTGAATCCGAACAAGTATTGGCTTTCCGGATCTATTGGGACGCTGAAAAAGGCATTCTTGAGATCAATTACAGTAAAGAATGTTGCTTTGGAGTCAATGGCTGTCAGTAATGACGAGATGTCTGGGACCACGGGGTATTGTGGTACAATGCATTTATTTAGTTCGCGCAGGTCAATAACTAATCGATATACTGGCGGAGCCTTTGGATCAGTTCGTTTAAGAATCGGAATTATCGGGGAATTACATACATTGGAGTCGGTTTCCACAACCACTCCTTGGGCAATAAGCTCGTCAATGATTTGCAGTAAAGCCACTACAGCATCTGGAGGTAACTTGTATTGTCGCATTCGTGGTAGTACCACTCCTGTCTTTAGTGTGACTCGATATGGTGTAATGTTCATGCAACCAACATCAGTGGGGCCTTGTGCCCATAAGTGTGTAGGTAAATTCTGCAGTCTATGATCCATGTCTCTGGACACATAGTGCCCTTTGAAATCACGTAAAAATAATCTTACTCCTTCCGGAGAACAACATATTATAGCTCCTAGAGCTTTCAATGTTTTTATACCTAACAGGTTTTCTGGACATGATTTAGTAAGCAATAAATCTGTAGTTCGTGTCAAGGGACCAATCGTAAGTGGAAGAGGTTGTGATACTTCATTAATGATAGGTTTTCCTGAAAAGCCAAGGGAAATATTCTGTGAGCCTGAGAGGGGTGCCCCTGGAACTTCACTACGTCGTATTGTTGTTCTGCTTGCCCCTGTATCAAGTAAAAATTTTCTATCTTGGCCTAATGGTTCACTGTGTACATAAGGTCCCTCTTGATCTACAGGGACCTCAATAAGGGGTAAGCCAACTTCCCTCTCTAGGCTGTTTCATGCGTATCGTTGATAATCAGGATAGTCGTATTGTGCATACTGGTACATCTGTCGTGTTGTTGTTTGTGCGGCAGCAATAGGCTGCGGTGGTGGAGCTGGCATGGACTGTTGTGGAGCTGGCATGGACTGTGGCATAGACTGTGCATGCTGAGGGACTCCTTGTTGGTTCTGATCCTGTCTTGGTGGCCGTGGTCTTTCCTTTGTTATACCTATGGCGATATTATGTTTTAAGACTGGACAATCGTGTATATAATGACCTGGCTGTTTACAATAGTTGCATGTCCCTTTCACAGGACCTGCTGAATCACTGGACTGTGTCATACCCTTTTTATGACCGTCAGCTGGAACTGACTGGGCAACTAGCATTTTCATTTTTGTGTCTTTCATGCGTCTTTGTTCATGTTCTTGTTCCTCTCTAATTCTATTGTGATGATACTGTAACATTTGTAACATTTGTGACGGGGTGTTACCTTGCCAGGTACTCTCGAATTTCAATATTCTATTTTTAACTTGGGGCAGGGAATTTTCAACTAATTTTGTCACAAACAAATGTGGATATGATTCGCTACTTGCTTTTATGCCACTATTTATACCAAAACATTTTTCAAATCGAGAATAGAAATCACTAGTGTCTTCATCTTGCTTTTGTTTACAGGCTGAGATTGCACCCCAGTCTTCCTTTTTCGTAGTTAATAAACGTGGCAGTACCTGCACTAGTAAACCTGGTAGCATTTTAGTCTTGTTCCCAAGCCCTGAACCTGGACCTCGGGCTGTTTCTTCGGTTTCTAATGCTGTCCAATCTATCTTTTGGTCTCCCACCTCCCAATCTTTTTCTTTGAGTTTTTCGTAAATGCCCGCAGGCATTAATACCTTTAATATTTTCATAATGTCGGGATAGGTATACTCTCCCATGAGCAACATGTCTTTAATTTCACAGTGGAAACCCGCTGGGTCTTTGTCATGACTGGGTACCACTTTCTTCATTTCTAATAGTTCCATTTTAGATATGGGTGTGTATACAAATACACGTTTAAACTCATTGTCATCACCTTTTATTGGGTGCACTTCGCGTAAAGGATTCTGTCTATCCATATAATACGTCGTTCTTTCCTTGATGGGCAGTGAGACATGTTCTGGGCATACAAAAAGAATATACTGGTTTCTGTATTCTAGTATTTCTCTAATTAAATTAGTACCTGAACCTCTCCATTTATTCGTGAGTAATTCAGTCAATATATCAGGTAGAGGACCAGGATCGGAGTGTTGGCTTTTATATAATATAAGGAGATGTTGGATCATGTATATACCAGCTAAACGCTGTTCGTCTGGGGTAAGGTTCGAAAACGTGTGTGCAAGTGCATCATCACTGTATTTTCCGGGACTGTCAGCCCATAGTACTGCTGATCTAGCTAATTCTTGTTCGTCCAATGAATCAAGTATATGATGTCCTCTTCGTTCTCGAAGTAGGTTGTCAGCGGCTTGGAATAAGTGTTCGGGAGATCTTATATTGATTATAGGGGTTTGGTAATTTCTGCTACTTTCTGGACGTGTCGGATGTACCGAATCATTACAGCATCTAGTATTATTAGGAAATCTTCCTCTACCTACATAAGCCATCGTGTCCAACTGTCCTGTTGGCATTCCTGATTCTTCCCCCTCCTCTCTGTTTAGTTCAGGCTCGTCTACCTCTAATCTTTCTTCGTGTATTCGTTCAATTTCTTTGCGGATCTTTCGGCACATAGCTACTACACTTAACAGTCTATCATGTTTCCCCTCTGATATATTCCGACCCCATGTGGTAAGTATTTTCATTTCTTCCGGATTTACCCCAGGCCGGTCTTGATTTCTGATCACACAGTTTATGAGGAAACGTAACAGTTGCCCCTGTACCTCCGCTTTCTGGTACTCCATGGCTCTGCTAATACTTTCAGGACCTCGCCCTGACTGGACAAAGTGATATATATTTTCTAAATGTGTAGTCATTCCTGGTAGCCTCGCTAAATATATTGCAGCTCGTCGGATACGTAATGATGCCAGCAGCATTTCGTCCTCTTTGCCGGGCACAGGATCATATCTACAATCCATTAGAAGTTCTTTAAGCATGTCGGGTGTTGGTAGTTTGGGCGTACGTTGGTGTGCTAATTCTTTAAAGGTAAATTTATTTCCTCTGGGTGGCGTGGAAAAAATGTCTGTCGTACCTCCTGTAGCACCGTCTGGGGTGCTAGACGTGAAAGGATTTGTTGAATGTGAGACAGCAACCGTAGTTGCGGGAAAAGCTGTAGAAACAGATGTGCTTGTCGGAACGTGTGTCAGAGTTTGTTGTTGTGGAGGTACAGACGGAGGATCTTGGCGTTGAACACCATCGGCAAGCGGTCTATGTGGTGCGGTGTTAACATACTCGGGGGCTGCGTCATCTTAATAAGAGGAAAGGAAAACATCTTCTGCTGTTCTGGGATGCCCTTTGGGATGTGCTTTTATCGGAAACAATGGAGGTGGCAAGTCTTTTGGTATTTCCGGAGTAGCCTTAGGTAACCCTTCGGCCAGAAGTGGATACATACCATTCATAAGGGCATTTCTTTGTCTATCTACTTGTTCTGATTTTACTCGGGTACCTTCTTCAATTAATAGATTTTCTCGGACTTTATTTGAATTCTCCTTACTTTTCTCTTCCTGTCTGAGCGCTTTTTCTGTACGTCTATATGATTCTTTACGCCATAGTTCAATGGCATCTTTCTGTGATTGTCTAGCTTTCTTTTTCCATAATTCTTCTTCTACTTTCATGATGCAATCTGCATCCCAGGTCCCAGCTGCGGGCCACCTCTGACTTTCTGGTAATTCCTTGGTGTAGTCCACCCATAAATCAAGAAATAATACGGCGTCTAGGCCATGTTTATGATACATGAAGTACCCTGGAGTGTCCCTAGGAGGAATGGGAACAGCTTCTTCGAGTACCCCTTTTCTAGTTTTGATCTGTCTTAATTTCGAGAAGAGCGGCATTCTGAGATCTGATTTGATACTTAATCTTGAACACACTTGATACAACTAAACACAATAATGAACAGTCATTCACACCACAATATGTAGAAAATATTTAAACATTTAACATTTAACATTTAACGAACAACAATGGCCATTAGGGGACTAGTCACTTAGCATAATACTCAACACTAACTAGGTGATTCTGAATTATATACTAGACATACTAGATATACTGCTAAACAGTACAGATACACTGCTGAAACAGTGCAGACCGGATTTGTGTACCCAAACCCATCTTGACCGGCACAACCTATGTGCATGTCAGAACGCCTCCCCGGCATTGGTACTCACCGGGTAGCTCGGAACGGAAGGCCTCGGAACTGAACTGGACTGGACTGGACCGGACTGGACTTCGAAACTTCGGAACCTGGTGGGCCTCTGTATACCTCGGATCTTGCTCTCTCAGCTAGGCTCTGGTCGGGATACTTCGCACTTCTCACCGCCTCGTCTGGGTGTTGATCGCAGCCTCAGTCGCCCCCGCTTGGCCGGAGGGAGATACAGGAAATCCTGCGGGTACGCGTTGTTGTCCGTTCAGCTGTGGCAGGAGACCGGGCCTGCAACGCACCTCCGGCGTGTGAGATGAGAAAGTGTCCCTGTTCGGGCGCCAATTTATGTGGTAAATAATTTAATTACCTATACTATTTTTGATGCGGAAAACTATTAAGAATAACTCAGTATAATGAGAGGCAGAATCCGTGGTATTAGAGGTTCTGAAAGGGCTTTATTCCTTATACAATTCGAATTGTAGGCATCATATTCCATCACCACGGAGGTTCAGGAAGTGAGGGCACTACATTATTGACAGGTAATCATTTTTATAGAAAAGGCATTACAGTGAAACAGATGCAGGAGGCGTAACAGCTGATAAAAGAGATAAGGATATGCATACGTAACTAGAAATAGGCGTAACTAGGCGTAACTAGAAAACGTCATTTTACATGATATCACAAATGGGTGGATCCATGAAAGAATCTTGCAATGTCAGCAGAAACACTTGGCAGAGATGCGCGCGCAGCCGCATGACGTGTGATTGACGTGCAACTAGGGGGTGAAGGGGACTTGACATTTAGCTCTACATGTGGAGACAAAAGTCTGGGGGGTCAAGTCAACCTAATCCCAAATCATATCTAACATCCTATGTTTAAAGAACTATGTTATCCAAAAGGAAAGGTCTCTCGAACAAAATCTCTTCTATACTGACTGGGAGTGCGTGTACAAGCGTCTAAGTGTCTACATGAGATGCGAGGGGCAGAAATCTTCCATAGTAACAGGGCCATGAATTACTTGCATGAAGACAGAGAAGCCGGGCCCTTTGCTCGGTAGCTGGAAGGATGTTTACTTAAACTACCAGACAGGAATGCATTGGATGAGGAGCGGAGCAGATAATCTTGAAGGTGAAATACAGTTGTTGGCAGGCAGACAGGCCGAGTCAGGCACCGTTAGCCGCGCAGGGAGTAGGACAAAGTTCATGGATACAGATGCGAGCTCAGACTGGAGCTGTCGAAGGTAGGAGGCAGAGAAGGGCTTGATGGCAGAATTCAGGGCCTACTCGCCTGAACTGCAAAAATGAAGTAACTGAGCCATATAAAGTCGGTGGCCTTTCATACTTAGGAATAGAATATCCAGCCCATTCATGGCGGATCTGAAAGAGGACATGTTGACGGTGGACGCACAGGTGTTTGCGTCTTCATAACTGGAACTGGAGGGAAAATACATGTACTTGTAACATATACATGGAGCCGTTGGGGTCTAAGATAGGGGACATAACTGATCACAAAAATCTATTTTTCCTCACCAAGACACTTGTTAGTTCGCAGTATCATGTGGTTGTCCCTAGGTGATACCTTTCAGTGAATGAGACATGTGTATGTGTGTGTGACTGCTCCCACTTGTCCAGTTCAGGGCTGCAATGTTTGCAGGTGTCAGCATGTGTGCCTTGTGGTTCTCCTTGGCTTCTGCATTGTCCTGGGACTGTGGGAGGTATTCTGAAGGTTACGTGAGCTTTGACATCATGGCCAGGTACCGCATACTGTACAGTATGTGTCATTCACCAGGGTTGTAAACTGTCCTTGTGTGATGAGTCTGTGCACCTTAGTTCTTCCCAACATTCCTGTGTTTGTCATGGGTACATGTGGGCTTCACAGATGCACATTGTTGCAGTTCAGGGTGTGTGGTATTGTGGGTGGACTGATGTAAATATTTGCATGGATGGGCCCCAAGCTCCCATTTGTCCATGGATGACGGGCCATGCTGAGTGATTTGTGTTTGTGTAGATGTGATATACGTTTGTGGCACAGGACACATGTCTGGTTTTCACAGTTTGTAAGACATCTACCTTTGTCATCACAGTGGAGGTGTCATGCATGCTTGTGTCACCCCAATGTCTGGTCCCTAGGGGTAGTGCTGTTGTGTGTCAGTCTCTTGCTGTGTTAGTTTGTGTTCATTCCAGCTTGTGTCACATGTGTCTTTTGTGCTCCCTCTCATCTCACAATGCCTGATTGCCCACTAAAGGGGTCCCAACGATAGTTTACTTTTGTATGGCACTGTGTCCACATCTGTGTCACTGTGGTTCAGCCCCCCTCATGTGTTGTGTAGTTGCCTGGGGATACTGAGACACACACACACCATGTTGTGTCAGATGTGCAGTGTGAGGTTGCCTGTTTGTGCATCTGCATCAGTGCATTGGTATTGATGTTGTGGGCCATTGTCTGGATGCTGTTTCTGTGATTTTCCCTGCTGTCCCTGTGAGTCATATCACATCATTCTGCACATTCATCCTGGTTGTTAGGTGCCATTGCTGGCATTGAATGGGAGTTTGCGACCTGATACCTACAGTCTACACAGGATGTGTGTATGCTTTGTGATGGTCACTTCTGCTCTTGTGTTATTGTACACTGTATGCATTGTCAGCCCCCATGTGTGGTGCTTGTCTGCACATGGCCGAGAGTATGTTTTGTTTTCACAGCACTGTTAGCCTCACCACATCTCTCTGAGTATGGGACACAACCACTAGTTTGCCCCAAAAGTGTTTAATGTGTTGGGACCGGGAATCAAACATGCTGTTTGGCATTTGCAGCTTTGACCATGATGACACTTACCTTTTGGTCACTGTGATGAGGGGGGGGTTTAGACCCCATCACCACAATGCTCGACATTTGCTGCAGTTTGGAACCCCACACTTAACTTTTGTTCTACACAGTGATGGGGTGTTATTTTTACATTGACACAGTGCTATAGTGATGCTTGCCTTGTGTAGGCCACAATCATTTTTTGGTCACACATGTGCTGGTAGTTACATTGTATGTTCGAAGTCATAATCACTGTTGTGGGCATTTGTCACAGACTACACACTGTTGTCTTGATGTTAGGGGGATGCATTGTGCTGACATACCTAATGTTGGAGCATGATGGATGTGTGGCGCATCACCCATCCTATGGGTTGGAGTGGCAGGGGTGATGGGCAACATAAGCCCTATGAGTGGGGGTGGCAGGTGTTATCGGCAACAGGTCCCCTATGAGTGGGGGTGGCAGGGGTGATGGGCAACAGGTCCCCTATGGGTGGGGGTGGCAGGGGTGATGGGCAACATAAGCCCTATGAGTGGGGGTGGCAGTAGTGCTGGGCAACATAAGCCCTATGAGTGGGGGTGGCAGGGGTGATGGGCAACAAGTCCCCTATGAGTGGGGGTGGCAGGGGTGATGGGCAACAGGTTCCTTATGAGTGGGGGTGGCAGGGGTGATGTGCAACATAAGCCCTATGAGTGGGGTTGGCAGGGGTGATGGGCAACAGGTCCCCTATGAGTGGGGGTGGCAGGGGTGATGGGCAACAGGTCCCCTATGGGTGGGGGTGGCAGGGGTGATGGGCAGTTGGTCCCCTATGAGTGAGGGTGGCAGGGGTGATGGGCAACAGGTCCCCTATGAGTGGGGTTGTCAGGGGTGATGGGCAACAGGTCCCCTATGAGTGGGGGTGGTAGTGGTGCTGGCCACACAACCCCTATGGTAGCCTGTTGTTAGTGGCCAGTATATGGATCCTCTGTGTGTGTGTGCCATTTTGCGGGTACGTGTCGTTTGTTTGTGTGGTAGGTGTCTGACTTATCGTCTGCACCGTCCTCGTCTGTTCCTGATCCGGTCATAGATGTATAGTACTGGTATGACCTGCGCGATGGGATTCATGATGTGTTCATCTCGTACACGCTGCTTGTTGCTCCGTCTCATACCCGTTGCAAGCTGGTCCATCTCGTAGCTGTGGATTGAGTTGTGGCGCGAATCGTAGCTGCTATGCTTCTTTTCCGGATGCTGTGACGTGCTGCACGTGGCGACCCGTCCGACGCGTAGGAAGTACGCATCGTACTTGTCAGCGCAGAAACTGCTATGTAAACTGCTTCCGGGCGACTCGGTTCGGCGTTAGGAGTTACGACTCGGACGGAGAATGGAGCTTGAATCACAGCCTACGTGTCGGTCAGGTTTTTGGCAGTCATGCGCATCGTACTTCATCAGTAGGACGGACCGGCTACGGGTACATGTCGGTCGCAAGGTAAGGCTAGGGACAGCTCTCGTAGAGCTGTCCGACCCGGATCGGAATCGGCCCCTTAATAGTTTATTTTTATATATTTATAATATTTTTTTTTAAATGTATTAGTTTGTTAATTGTTTTAAAGTAAATATACATTTATATATTACATTTTATATATGTATGGTCAAAGTATTTTTAATTAAATTTGTTATAGTTTTTTTAAATGTACATTGCATCTAAGTATTTTGTTTAAACTTAATTTTATTATTAAACATTATTTTTTATATATAAAAAACGATATTTTTTACATCGATATTTTTTACATCTATATTTTTTTTCGATATTTTAGTCATTTACATTAGAAAGGTAGGATGTCGATATTTTGACTATCGATATTTTTGCATCGATATTTGTGTAGGTAGATTTCTTTTATTCAATATAATGTCAGTGATTCTTGATTTTTATGGGCGTTGAGGCAGCTGAAGTGTATACTTTGGTTTTTGATGGCGACAATAGAGATAGTTCATTGTATTTCTCCTCAGGCATAATGTTTATCAATGCAAAACTGCCAATTTTGAAAGGTATGGAATAACCATTACTTTCAGTGTAATTTGTGGACAATGTTTGAATGACTTTGGTGGTTTAGCATGTCAAATCTTTATTGGCTGACGTTTTTCTTCACAAGCAGCCAAACCAACATGGGAGTGGTTGATATTAAGGGTGGCAGTTCATCTTGATCGCTTTGTGTAAACCATCTCTGAAGCCTTGAGTTGTTCTGGCCTCTGGATCATCTTTGATGACTTTTGAAAATACAACCTCAGTCTTTGCCTCCATGACAAAAAAAGAGTTTCACTATTCCAAAGCCTTCAGAGTCTTTGGGGATGTTACACGCCTGTCAAACACAGCCCCGGTGCTTGGTCTGGGTTGTGGCACTAGGCACTGAAGTTGTACTGGCTCACTTTACCCAGGTTCTGGTGAGTAACTAACTGTTTTACTCTTTGGCGTCTCTTTGCATGCACTTCACCACCTTCACATTGCAACATTATCTTGCAACGTGTGATTATTAATAGCTGCTCTTTGAAAACCTGGTTGTTACTACTTCTAGAGTTAACGCTCCGGATTACGAATGACTATATATTGTAAAGCAGAACGGTACCTTGATATACTGGAATGCTGAAAGTTCAACATTGTTGCACTTACATTCCTGACGAAAGCAGAGATCTAAAAGTCTATATAAAAAATATTACAGAATTGCATTATGAAATAAAACCACTGGAGGTTGAAAGTATCTGGACTAGAATTAGTAATAAGATGGCTGCTATGAAAGCTTTCTTAGGTAAATTAGGTAGTATCATAATAGGGAAAATATTATTTCCATTAACCTGTGTGATTTTTGTGTTATTACTACTTAGATTAGGATGTATATGTTGTAGATATAGAAGAAATAAAAAGAAAGTTAAAAGAGAAATTTACAAAAAGAGGGAAAAGAAACCAGAAAAAGATCTCAATGAAATAGAAATGGAAGAGTGGAAGGAGAGTATGTATGATAAAACCCAGAGAGAAAATGAAAGGGAAACAGAATTTTAATTAAGCAAAAAGACATTTCAAACTTTTCCGCAAAAGGGGAGATAAATTAAAATTTGGTGGGTTGTTGATGATAAAATCACCAAAGGGGGATTGATGGAGCGGGTAAAATAAAAATATTTTGGTATGCCCAATCCATTTATATAAGTTTATTAAAATGACTAAAGAACTAATTCTAATGAATAATAATGTGTGGTAATTGAATTAATCAACCTTATTAACCAAGAGAATACACGTGGGAATGCATTCGCATGGCTAAAATAATAAGTAAACTAAGTTTGTACGCATATTAAATTTATATGTTTAGCTTCAGCAATGTTAATGTGTTTGCGCTTAAATAAACCAGCATTAACGGCTTTAAATGTCGCATATGGCTAGATAAATGCATACACATAAGGGTATTAGTGAGGGAATAACATTGTTTTAGTCATTTCTATGAATTAATTATGTTTTGTGTTTCTTTTACCTTAGGTTGACTAATTCGGCCTACTAAAAGATGGCTGCCGACTGAATCCTTACTAAAGTACATGACATCATGAAATTGACAATGGAGAAGGCGTCTGCACTGACTACGTAGTGTCCTCTCCTTGAACTTCCAAACCAGGTCCATGAAGACTACTCTGGGCGAGATGCCAATGTCCCTGAACACGGAAGAAATGTTGCAATCTGGGAACCAAAAGCCACCTATTCACAATAGACTGATACATTCTTGACCTGGGAACGTTTTTCCCATGCGCTTAGCTTATACATTATTCGTATGTGAATTTTGGTAAATGTTGCTTAAAGTATTGGGACGGGGCTGAATTCAGCCAATGAATAGCCTGGAAATTATGAAATGTAACTGTTATATGTAAATTTCAGTATAAATATTAGTAGTCCAGAGAGGGAAAATTAGGTTACCACCCAATGAGCTCGAGACGCACCCTGATCGATGCTACTCTATGCGGCACTCCACGCTGACAGCAGAGGACGGGACGGTAGAATCTATGATGAATTTCTGAGGACCAGTTCTGACTTAGAGAACGACAATTAGCCAGAATAGGTAATTATGACAAAAGATACTATTGCATTTGTTAGGATTTTAACCTGAACTTTAATTAGATAAAGAAAAATTATTGTTTGAAGAACTGTGCCGGGTGGTTATTTCTTGAAATGTTTATTTGATTAATATAAGAATTGAAGTGTTTGTCATCAAATTTCTAGAACAACTAAATGATCCGATTGACCTCCGGATGGAGGAATTGTTAGGGTAAAATTTAATAGATGTGGTTTCCTCCATCCAAGGAAATAGAACTGTAGTTCGGGATATTTGAGGATCCCTCTGTAGGCACGGATAGATTGATGTGAATGAATGTTGGTGTTATGGGCCCCACCAGCGTGTGATGTGTGTATGTGCGTGTGACTGTGGAATCATTCCGTCCGTGGAAGCAGGAGGAGATTTTGTGTTCTGAACTGCACCACAAGCACACATCCCCAACACATTGGGGGCCCGCAATGGGCCCCTGGAACATGTCTCTGAATGCCTTTCCATAGCGGTCCCACTGCAGCGGAAAGGCTGGCTACCGCCGGCATCATAATTGTGCCGGCGGTGCTTGGCCCTGATCTGCAACAATTGTAGCAAAATCACACTGCGGCGGTCACGCAATGCTAATCAGACCAGCGGTTTTCTGGTTTTCAATGGCGGGCGGATGGCTGCTGCCGGTCCGGCGGTGGCCATCTGCCCGCCATCCTAATAGACCCCTTAGTTTTACACATCTTTATTCACCTGCGTGTAACTGCGAAACCATCATTCTAAACCAGCCTTCAATGCATTCCGCTCACAGTTCTACTGCACCCCTCAGGAGCCAATAGAGTAATTTGCATGACACTACAACATCCACATACCGAACCACATCCTACCTCTGCCCCAGAAAACATACAGTGATACATTTGTTTTATTTTCATGTTCCTGTATTTGAAATGCTGTATTTGCATTTATAAGCAGCTGTAGGGTCCCCTACAGTGGTATGGGTGCGTATGACATGCTGAATATTGAAACTAGTGACGTGTTACCGCAATCAGTGCTCTAACGGACCTGCATAACTCAACCACCCCCTCTCCTTTACACTCTCACCAGACATCTATGCTCCGCCCACCTGACCCTGGCCACCATCCCACAGATTCGCAAGACCACGGCTGGAGGAAGATTCTTCTCCTACCTTGCTGCAAAGATCTGGAACTCCCTGCCTCTGTTCTCAGGCAATCACCATTTCTGCTGCAATTTAGAAAAGAACTCAAGACCTAGCTTTTCGACTGAACCGTAGACCCCCACCCTCCCCGACTCAGCGCCTTGAGACCCTCACAGGTGAGTAGTCGCGCTTTATAAGATTACTGATGGATTGAACACCGACCCTTCACTGCACATGGGTTGAAGTGAGCCTGGTCTCCTTCAGTTCTTCTTTCTAAGAGGGGGCTTCTTTCTACAAGGCCACCAGTGAACTCTGCAGGTGTAAGGTTCCGGTGTGCACGCGCATACCTCCCGCAGCATAATGGCGCGTGCTTTCCTCTCTGCTGCAGCCATTAGCAAGTTTAATCTATAAAGTGATTTGACATATTAATGCTGCAAGCAAAAAAATCAAAGAATTACCAGAGACCAATGTGAAATACAGAAGACTTGGCACAAGTCTGAATGTTTAATAGATATGGAAAAAACTAAAACTTTTAAATGTCAACAAGTAATTTTTGTCCTGCTGAACTTTTTCTTTTTGAGACCTTGGACTCCTCAGGGGCCACATGCATTGATGGTAACTCTTTATCTGCTGGACGGGGCTGGGCCAGGTCCAATAAAGATGTGCCACTGCTTTGGACGAAGGGGTGTCTATCATTGTATCAGAGATGACGTGTTTATTAATTCTTCCTGTTACTGGGAGAGTTAAACGGTTTCCCTGGTTACCCAGAGACAGACACTGACTGGCCTGGGTGTGTTTGCCTATCAGGATCTATCTTCAGCAGTGCAAAGTCTCAAGTGAGGAGGAAGTATGCGTCTGTGCGACAAGTAGACAGAAGACTTGGAGCCTGTAAGTGAGTCCAGGAGGAATGTGGAGTCTCAGGGGCTTCAGTCATCACTGCCTCCCCCTGTGACAGGCATCGTCAGCTGGGAGGAGGGATAGGACCTCGGTGTGTGACAGAGACACGTTCACCTGAGAGGAGAGGCAGGCGACCTGGGAGTGACAGAGACATCTTCACCTGGGAAAAGGCAGGAGACCGGTGAGTGACAGAAACACCTTCACCTGGGAGGAGCGACAGGAGATTGGTGAGTGAGAGAAACACCTTTACCTGATAGGAGGAAAAGGAGACTGGTGAGCGACAGAGGCACCTTCACCTGGGAGGAAGAGGGCAGAAGTCTGGTGAGTGACAAACACACCTTCACCTGGGGGGAGGGGCAGGCAACAGGTGAGTGACAGAGACACCATCACCTGGGAGAGACAGAACAGAAGACAGGAGATTGACTTAGACATCGTCACCTGGGCGATGGTAGGAGACCGGTGAGTGACAGACACCTTAACCTGGGAGGAGGGACAGGAGACTGGTGAGTGACAGAGACGCCTTGACCTGGAGGGGGGACAGGAGATTGGTGAGTGACAGAAACACATTTACCTGATAGGAGGAACAGGAGACTGGTGAGCGAAAGAGGCACCTTCACCTGGGAAGAAGAGGGCAGGAGTCTGGTGAGTGACAAACACACCTTCACCTGGGGGGAGGGGTAGGCAACAGGTGAGTGACAGAGAGACAATCACCTGGAAGAGACAGAACAGAAGACCGGAGATTGGCTTAGACATCGTCCCCTGGGTGATGGTAGGAGACCGGTGAGTGACAGACACCTTAACCTGGGAGGAGGAACAGGAGACCAGTGAGTGACAGAGACTCCTTCACATGCGAGCAAGAGGGACAGGAACCCAGTAAGGGAAAGAGACACCTTCTGCTGGGAGCAGGAACTGGAGACCGGTGAGTGACAGAGACACCTTCCCCTGGGAGGAGGATGAGGGACAGGAGAGTTGAGTGACAGAGACACCTTCACTTGGGAGGAGGTACAGGAATCTGGTGATTGGACAGAGACTCCTTCACCTGAGAAGAGGCAGAAGACTGATGAGTGAAAGACAAACCTTCATCTGAGAGGAGGACGAGGGACAGGAGACACGTGAGTGAGAGAGACACCTTCAACCTGGATGAGGGGCAGGAGACTAGTGGGTGACAGAGACACCTTGAACTGGGAGGAGGAGGGCAGGAGTCTGGTGAGGGACAGGGACACCTTCACCTGGGGGAGGGGCAGGCAACAGGTGAGTGACAGAGACACCGTCACCTGGGACGGACGGAACAGAAGACCGGAGAGTGACTTAGACATCGCCACCTGGGTGAAGGTAGGAGGCCGGTGAGTGACAGAGACACCTTCACCTGGGAGGAAGGATAGGAAAACTGTGCATGACAGAAACACCTTTTCTTGAGAGGAGAGGCAGGAGACCTGTAAGTGACAGAGACATCTTCACCTGGAGGGAGGCAGGAGACCGGTGAGTCACAGAGACACCTTTACCTGATTGGAGGAAAAGGATACTGGTGAGTGACAGAGGCACCTTCACCTGGGAGGAAGCAGGAGACGGCTGAGTGACCGAGACTCCTTCACCTGGGAGGCAGGAGACCAGTGAGTGACAGAGACTCCTTCACATGCGAGCAAGAGGGACAGGAACCCAGTAAGGGAAAGAGACACCTTCTGCTGGGAGCAGGAACTGGAGACCGGTGAGTGACAGAGACACCTTCCCCTGGGAGGAGGGACAGGAGACTGGTGAGTGACAGAGACACCTTTACCTGATAAGAGGGACAGGAGACTGGTGAATGACAGAGACTCCTTCACATGCGAGCAAGAGGGACAGTAAACCGGTGAGTGAGAGACACCTTTACCTGGGAGCAGGAATATGAGACTGGTGAGTGACAGGGACACCTGGGAGGAGGAGCAGGGACAGGAGACCAGTGATTGACAGAAACACCTTCACCTGGAAGGAGGGACAGGAAACCAGTAAGTGATAGAGGCACATTCACCTGCGAGGAGGAGGGGCAGGAGACCAATGAGTGGCAGAGACACCTTCACCTCCATGTATGGACAGGAGACTGGTGAGTGACAGAGATACCTTCACCTGGGAGGAGGGGTAGGAGACAGGTGAGCGATAGAGACAGATTAACCTAGGAGGTGGCAGTAGGCCAGTAAGTGAAAAAGACACCTTTACCTGGGAGGAGGAAGAGGAGACCAGTGAGGGACAGAGACACGTTCACCTGTGAGGAAAAACAGGAGACTGATGTGTGACAGAGACACCTTCCCTGGGAAGAGAATGGGGGACAGGAACCCACTGAGTAAGAAAGACACCTCCACCTGAGAGGAGGAGGAGGGACAGGACACTGGTCAGTGAGAGGGACACCTTCACCTGGGAGGCAGGAGACCAGTGAGTGACTGAGTCACATCAGAGATGATGGTCAGAAAGCTGTACGTGATAGAGCCTCTCTCATCCACTGGGCGCAGGTGACTGTTGGGTGACTGGTTTAATGTTGCATTTCTCTGTTTCATTTCCTCTTTCTCACCTGCTTGTTTGTACTCTTATGAGCTTGCGCAATAGGTCCTTCAGTTCTGGGCTGTAATAAATAACGTGTCCATGATACAGAGCTTTGTAATATGTATAAATAAATGTATTAACAATTGTTGTAAAACCTTATCTACTTGTTCACAAAAAATGTGTTATTTATGAGGTCTTGATAATATATGTCCTGGGGAGGAATATTCTGGTCTTAGGGCTTTGATTGCACAAGTACTTCATTTTCATGGAAGTGGGGATCCCTTGCTTGTAGATTATGTTCAGACCATGCATTGAATGAGTAAAACTTATGTTAGAGAGTCAGAGATTGCGTCATTGGGAAACTCTGCGGGCCCAGGTCTAGACGAGAAGTGTAAGGGAGCCCTGTGCAATGTTTTCATTCCAGCTGGCCCTCTCCGGGTGGGGCAGAAGATGTTGGGGGGTCTTGATTAAGAGCACCTTTGTTATTCAAAGAAATGCACTGATTAATAGCACAAAATTGTACATACAATGAATGAGAAGTCATATATATTTACAGGCCGTATTGATGAGAACCTTGTACAATGTTCTGGTGCTTTAGGGTCTGGTGCGTACACCAGAGTATTTCTACCCTACAGCAACAAATCATGTATGCCCCTAAAGACAGTTGTGTGCTACTTCTTCGGGGCACTTTACAGGTCTGGATGGACATGAGATATCTCCAGTCCAAGCAATCAACGCACCCCCTGTCCTGCACCAGTCCGGACCTGGGTGCCTCCAAGTCTACATCCGGGGCCTGCGGCCCTTTAGCCTGAAGAATGAAAGTAAATGACTCAAATACCTGTAACTATACCACGGGTGCTTCCTACATGAGGAACTAGGGTATGGTAACCATGACACATGCTACGGTGCGCCCATCCAGCTTTGCCGGGGAATGCAGTGGTAGGGGGGATATAGCAAAGTATAGATTTACTATTCTTAACTCCACGTCTCTGTACCTTGAAGATATATATATACATATCTTTAAGGTACATATATGTGGAGTTATGTATATTAAAGCTATGGTTACCTATAGAAACTTAAATTCACAATATTTTTGTCCTCGATAGCCTTGACACAATACCTTGTCTAGCAATATTTTTGGTTCCAATATTCTGTGTAAACACCTTGCATTTGTCCAGCCTTTAAAACTGAATTCTGCAAAGCTTTTTAATGTAAGAACTTTTTGTTTCAAGTTTGATAGGGCTTTATTGAAGAAAATCCAATAATATACAGCATTGTGAATGGAAAATGAGTATGAAATATCACTATAAATACAACAAAAGGATAATGTATTTGAACATAAAATTAGTAACAAACATTAGAAATACATAGTATAGTGTATATATATTATATAGTGCTAGAATGATCTGATTGAAAAAATAGCATTTTAAGAATTTTGAAGAATAAAAGAAAAGGGGAGCGAGAAAGAGGGAAGAGGTGAGAGAAGAGGAAATTCTTAAAAAATGCGAAGAGATGCAAATATAAACACTGAACATATAACACTTGGAGCAGCCTAATACTTTGTAAGAAAGTTATGGGGGTTTGAAAGTAGTATTAATAACTGAAGGGATGACGTCCTCTCTAAATGTGAGTGGCAGCCATAACAAGTCTCTTTTTTATCATCAGATGTGTAGTATTGGCATTAGCTCTATCCATTCTGTGGCTGTGACAGAGCAGGTTCCACCATCCGACAAATACACATTTTAATGGTACCTTTCCATTTGGATGTGATGATTTGTAATTCAATTGCAATAAGTAAGTCATTAAATTTACCAACCATAACTTGAGACTGCCATAAGGAGTATAAGCCACCTGAAAATATGTGTATGTTATCAAAAGGTATATCTGTAGACAGAACCTCCTTTATTTTATCCCAAACTTGTATTGATTATGCTCTAAAATGAGGACATTCAAAAAAAGGTGTAGAGAGTCACTATTATCCTGAAGACATGACCAACACATGTTATCTTTGGAGAGTTTTAACCAATGTAGAGATGTGGGGGCAAATAAAAATGTCTGTTGTAAAAAAATATATACGTTTGTGTTGTACTAGCTGAACAAGTTGTAGCATGAATCTTAGACCAAATATTTTTCCAGATACAGGGGACAGATCTTTGTTTAGGTAATTGTCTCATTGCAATTTAACAGTAGACTTTGGTCTGCCAGTGGGGAAATTATTTAGAATTTTGTAGATGAACGATGCCCTTACATCTGAGGAGAAATTAAGAATAGAAAATGAGGTTTGAGTGTTGAAATGTAAGATACGGCATTGAGAAAAAGTTGACGGTGAATCGCCTTGAGGTGTTCGTATCAGGTAGTATAATATGAACAATTTCCGATTTTTTTTTTAATATAATGAAATTCGAAATGGGCCGCATCAAAGAATGTATGACCTATGGTTATGATCCATTTGTGTATCCAGTCTTTCCATGAAAGAACTTGATTTTTTAGTTTTATGATTTTATTGTACCATATAGGGGTATATTGAAGATTTTCTGTGGTAGAGTTGGATTGTGTGAATAGGGCTGTGGCCAAAGAAATAGAGTGAGTGAGTACCAGTAAGAGAAATGACTTAGAAGGTTGTGACCCTGATTGAAAAAAGTGTGATGAGATTGTTCAGATTGGCTCCAAATTCTAGGTGTACCATGGGGGTCAGGAGAGCCGGACATCCATATCAGTTTATGGGTAAAAGCAGAGTGATATTTCCTAAGATTTGAAAAGTTAATCCCTCCCTTTTCTTTGTGTTGCTGTAATCAAAATACGTGCCTTCTGCTTATTCCATAAAAACCATATCAATAAACCATTGAGGAATTTGAATAATGTAAGTGGGAGTGTAATGGGGATCATAAATGAATAAAAATGAATAATTGGCAGCATCATCATTTTGATGGTAGCTAGCCTTCACCATCATGTCAAATATTGGAGAGACTATCAGTCTGACAGATTACATTTTTTACCTTTAGCCTATGTTAGATTAAAACTAATAGTATATTTGATAGAACTAAAAAATATGAAATACTTAAACATTTGGGGGTGGGTGCTGGGTACGGGGTAGTGGGCGCTGGGTGCGCGAATCTCACCGATTTTTTTTAAATGCTTTTTTTGGCCCTGGGTTCCTTGTGGGACCCCCTGAGAAGACCTAGGGGGTCAGGGTATTTCTGCCCTGCCCCCTTTTTTTGTTTTTTGCATTTATTTTACTGTTTTCTTGTGCCTCGCTTCTACCGAGGCACAAGATGGCTGCCAACACTTCCTGGTTTGGAGTGTTGACAGCCAATTAGCATGAAGCTCGTGATTGGGAGGGTGCGCGGATCCTCCGCTGCCATAGATATCACTATCTTTATTTCTTAATTTCTCAAAAACTACTGAACGGATTTACACCATTTTTAAAAAGGTCGCTTTCTGAGCCAAGCAGTGCCTTTTTGTCAAATTTGGTGTAATTCCGTTCAGCAGTTTTTGCTATGACTGTCTCGAAACTTTCCTATGGGAAATGGATTTTTTTACCTCTATTTTTTGATTTTCTCAGGAACAACTGAACGGATTTACACCGTTTAAAAAAAAGGTCTCTTTCAGAGCCAAGGGCTACCATTTTGCAAAATGTGGTGTAGATCCGTTCAGCAGTTCGGGCTGTAGCCTGTTCCAAAATTTCCTATGGGAAATAACATGGAGAAAAGACGTTTTGGGACCCCCCCTTTTTTCTCGGCCCCTGCTTGACGAATCACCCCAAACTTTCAGGATAGGAGCTGACCTGAGCGCCCCACCAGTTTTGAAAATTGTGCAAAGATTCGTCATTCGGCGCCAACGTTATTGGGAAAAGAATGTTACGAATTTCCTATGAATAATAGGTCCTAACTATAACTACCTACTGGCGACAGCGACGTTATAGTTAGTTGGACATTTCACTCATATAAAACCATAGAAATTCTGCCGTTATAGTTAGTTGACCTAACTATAACTCGTGCCCCCGCAATGCACTGCTGATGACGTCACATATTACATCATTCATAACATGGTCAGTGACATCACTGATGACATTACTGATGACATCTCAAATTACATCACTGATGACATCATCCAGTGAATGTGTTTTTTTTTAAATTTAAATATGTATTATATATACCAAGCTGTATTAAAAAATGAGTGGATGTATACGTGTCTGGATGGAGGATTTAGTAGGTGTGTGACTCACTGTTTAAGTGAGTGATTAAATGTGTCTTACTGAATACATGGGTTAGTGACTAAACTGTGTGAATGTCTGTATCAGTCTGTCTGTTGTTGTATAACCTGCTGCATTAGTTGGCCAGCAGCTCCACGGGTGTCTATATAGGTTATTGATTAGTTGCCTGAGTAATTGTATGGCAGACTGAGTGTGTATGTTTGGATGGAGGTGCATGACTCTGTGCATAGATGTGTGAGTGGTTGATTGACTTGGTGTATGACTTTAAGTGTGCATGTGGAAACAGCTGTATGGGTGAGTGAGTGTGTGTATGGATGTGTTGGTGAGTGAATGGATGACTCAGTGGTAGATGTCCAAGTAAATTCAAAAGTAAAAGGCAGTGTATGTGAGAGTTGGAGTATATAAATAACTATATGTGAGAGTCAGTGATTGTGAGAGTGGCTGTATCTATGAGTGTATACTTATATTAGTGATTATATAAGAGAGTAAGTATGCGTTAATATCTGTATGAATAAATGAGGTGATGTGTGTATAACTGTGTAGGTGAGTAAATGGAACTGTGATTGATTCTTTGTATGACTGACTAGGATGAGTGCATGACTGACTAGGATGAGTGGTGGTGTTTGAGTGTCTGTATAGGTGTATGAGTGCATATGATAGTGTTGTATTAATCAGTGACTACATGTATGAATGGTTGTATGGGTGAATGAGTGGATGTGTGTGTAGACCTAGGAATCAGTGAGTGTGTGTGTAGTAACTGGTATTGGTGTGTCGATGGTTTTGAAAATAGTAGTCTGTATTTTACAGGGGGTGTATCAAAGGTTATATTAGGGTGTGAGGAGGTGCATCAGATTTTCACGTGGATGATGTCATCAGTGATGTCACTGACCATGTCATGAATGATGCAATATGTGACGTCATCAGCAGTGCATTGCGGGGGCACGAGTTATAGTTAGCTCAACTAACTATAACGGCAGAATTTCTATGGTTTTGTATGAGTGAAATGTCCAACTAATTATAACATCCCTGAGACCTATGGTTTTTTCAGTGAATTTCAAAGGTTTTTTAAATGCTAATTTGTAAGTATAACTTCCCTGAAACCTATGTTTTTTTCAGTGAATTTCAAAGGTTTTTTTAAATGCTAATTTCTAACTATATCCTCACTGAAACCTACTATTAATAATAATAGCAGCGGATACTTGTGTAAGTAACTAGTCCATTCCATCAGTACATGACTAGTAACTGGAATAATTACAGTGCTGCAAACAGAGTGCATGGTGAATTTATAAGTGCTTACATATTGCCTGGATGGGTGATTGGAGAAGTGTATCAGACTCACAGGAGGATTCCTACACTGAATGGGTAATAACTTCGTATTTAGAGGAGTGTTATAATAGTATATAGGTGGTTAGAGATCTGCATGGATAGTGTACAGAATAATGTAGCTGTACTTGAATTAGTGATGAGGCCCTCCCATAAGTATGTGACTAGTGACTAGATGATTATAGTGCTGTAAAAAGAGTGCATACTGTTTTTATAAGTGCTTGGGTATTAGTGGACAGATTGCATTAGTATATAGTACTGGCTGGGTGACTGGAGATGGGCATGGGGAATGACAGTGTCTTTGATATACTGCAAGGGTAGTACCTGGGTGAATTAATCTTACCTGTTTTCAAGTAGAAATTAAATTAATAGTAAATTATATTCACTTCTTTTTTATGCAAATTTTAAATATTTTAAACTCTAGTAATAAGGTCTGTAAAAGAGAAAAAAGAAATTCTGTTATTACATATAATTTTATAGTTTTTGCAACACAACATAAGCATATAATTACATCACATATTCAATTTGCCTTTTTTTGCTGCCTTCAGATTGTATTGAATTTCACCATAAACAGTGATTTCAATGTTAATCATCAGATGACAGCGGGCACAAAAATACAATTAATAAGATTGTTAAAAAAAACATATTTCTCTTCAAAATATCTGCAACAAACACAGCTTGGTATTTACATTTTCACAAATGAACATCCTTAATAACATAGTATATAATACAAAGATCAAACATATGACCACCTTCTTTCTAACACAATTTTCTAAATACAATATGAAAGAAGAGAATCAATAATTGAATCCGTAATTACCAACATCTTCCCAACTGGCCGAATGATGTTTATGAAAATATTTCCATTAAGTATATCGGAAAAAAAAAATTCATTCATATACACATCTTCCCAATAGGCCGAATGATTTTTCTGAAAACATTTTCAATGAGGATATCCAAGATAGACTTCTAAAATAGGGTGAATGATGTATCTAAAGTCATTTGTAGTAGAAATATCCAAAATATAGTCAGTAATTAATGTTGATATCTTCTCAGAATTTTGGCATCAAAAAAATTAAACATGAATTTGGTAATTCATTAGGCAACCAAAATGTATACTCTAAATGTGCATCATTACATAGTGTCCATCCTTTTTTGCATTTTAAATATACAGAATAATGTCCAGATGTTGAAGAAGTTCCATTGTGGAAAACAATACCACTGTTCTTCCTGAAATTGAAACTTGACCTGCCACAAAATTTTAAATGTTGTTTTCCAATTTTGTCCCATCTGCTCTACAACGTTGCAGCATTAAAATAATATATTGTCCACATCTTTGTATAAATAATGTTGACAACATTTCTGATTTGCACCGAGTACATTCCATATGTTGATTAGCTGATTTTACTAAATCATTGAAAGACACTGTTTTCAAATCTGGCATTGTAAAATATATGAATCGTTCAGTGTCTATTTTAGAAGTAGATGAAAATGAACAGCTGTCACATGTATGAACCCATCTGTAACGTAGTCCAAACAGATTTTCAATTTGTATACCTTCATCTTCTAATACTGAAAGCATAAACATAAGAAATTCCTGAGCATCTTGCTGTTGTAAATTGTGAAGATCCAGAACATATATCCGGAATATTCCGCACATCAGAAGCAGTATGGATTTTCGTTTGATCAGTTTTCAACTTCTCAAAAATATAATGTAACAAAATCTTTTTTCTTGATTTTCCATAATTGCATGCTGTAGATTTTCTAAAAAAAATCACAACGTTAACGATGACATTAGCATAGCAGTTGATACCTGAACTATTTTCAAACTGATATTCTACAATATTACCAACCGTGTTCCCTTCTATTTTCTTTCCATATTTTCGTTTTGGACGTATTATACGTTTTTCATAAATAGAATATTCACCTTTGCTAGGAGCATAGAGTCTTCTTAACCTATTGTACTCTTTTACGCAATTTATATCTGCGCTAACCTTTTCTTCATCAAAATCAATCAAATACAATCCGGATAACGTTCTTACTCGAGAGAATGCAACATATGCCATACCCTCCTTAAACACAGAATTTCCAATATTTACCAAAGCACTGTCTACACTTAAACCTTGAGATTTATGAATAGTCACTGCAAATGCTAAACAAACAGGAAACTGTTTTCTACGAACATACAAATCTTTTACAAGCAAGAAACGAACAGAACAGCGTCCAATCTGTTTCACCTCTTCAATCTGATCAAATGTAATCTTCAAAAATTCAATTCCATCTCTATTTGCATAACTAACAAAGTCAACAACTTTCCCCATTGCTCCATTTACTAATCCTTTCTCAACATCTAAATTATGCCGTAATATTACCCGGAAGGTCTTTTCCAAACCAGCACTCTTAGATATTGATTTTTCTAAAGAGTCTAAATTTAACTGTAATTTCTCTGACAAAAGAATACTTACTCCTTCATGTTCTATTTTATCAATAGCTACCATTTTCATTATCGGTTATATCTCCAGTTTCAACAGTTCTTCATTGAATGTAGAGCATTCTTTCAGTGTTGGCATAAGGCAAATTTTACATTTCTTTTCTGCAATACTTCGATAGATTGTTACAGCTGCAATATTTTCTGTTGGAAACAAGTTTTAGTAGCCGACTTTCTAAAGCATTTTTTCTATTCTTTAAGACACCAATTCTAATATTTTGAAGAATATTTCCATAATCTTTACATTTGCTTGTCGCATGTTCTTGATAAGTTCCTTATATTCAAAATAACTCCAAATGGTCACATTTCCAATATTTCCCAAAGATTTTTTAGTGTCTTCATGAAGAAGGGGTTTAAAAACTGGTTGGCCTTTCACAGGTGTGAGTTGTAGTAGATCACCAAATACAATTACATGTTTTCCTCCAAATAAAACATTGTAATTTGTTTGGAAAATCTTCTGCATCCTCAAATGTACAAACGCAAGCATTACGTTTGAGACCATGCTTACTTCATCAATTACCAGAAGTTTCATTTTCTTCAATACTCTTGAAACTTCGAAACAAGCTTCTCCAGATAGCTTGTATTATTCCAACTTATTTTCATGTTCTACTGGTAACATAAGTAGACAATTTAATGTAATCCCTTTAATGGTGGGTGCTGTTAACCCAGTTGGAGCTGTTACAACACAAGATAAATGTGAATCTGTTATTTTCTGTAGATAACTTAACAAACATTTAATCAAGAAACTTTTCCCCATTCCAGCCTGTCCACTGATGTACATATGAATAGGTCTAAATAATGTACATTAGCAATCATTCCTTTCATGCAGTAATCCATGTTGTATCTGTTGTGTAGCTTGGTGATGTATTTCTTTCTGTCCAGTATTCAAACGTTCCTCCAAATTTTCCAAATAAATATTTTCCTGTTGTGCTTGTTGCATCACCGTTTCCACTTCACTCATTGCTATTGCCGCTTAGTTTTTAAGTATAGCTTCTCCTAGTGGATCTTGACTTTGTGGAGCAGAACTCTGACTATCTTGAGAACTATCTCTAGCAATTTCAGCTGCAATCGTTCATTTTTGATTAACCTCTTCGTTCAACATTTGTAGATAATTTGGAAAAATTGTACATTCAATGCTATCTTTAGATGCATTGAAAGAATCTTCATAGCAGTCAAAATCTCCAAGTAATTCCATTTCAGTCCGCCAAGGTTTGAAGAGTTGTAGAAGAGCTAAATAGATAAACTATCTTTATCTGGAGTATCACAACTTAATTTCCTATGATTTATCAAATTTCCTTTGTCATGCTTTACCAAACATCCTTCAGATCCAATTACAGCGTATTTTCCTTCATTTATTTTTTCTGTAACATTTTTTTTTAAACTATAATGTTGTAGTATTTCATATAGACATATGTTTTCCAGGTATGGACTTCTATTTGGATAGTATGTATCCAACATATTTCATTTCAGAATATCTGTACTTTCTGGTTCATTCAGTGCCAAGTATTCAATTTCTTGTACAGATTTCAAAACTCGATTTCGTGCTGCAGCAAGGCCTAGATTTATCCAGATAATTCCTCTTGACTTTGAATATAAACTTGCAGATGTCAATTGATCTGAACATTCGTAGGATCCAATTTCTCGATGTGAAAGCATCTTCAAGCTGAAGATGTACAATTTTTTTCTAAGTGTCTTCTCCTGTGAAATTTCCTCCCACATTTCTTTCAATTCTGTCTTCTCAGACTTGGTAATATATGAGGTGACATAGCGAGCAACAACAATTGAGTTATCTGCAACATATTATATGTCCATATTTACATTCCACATCTTCAAAATCACTGGATTGTAATCATTAATGTACGATTCTTCTGTTCTTTTTTAAGTATTTTTGGGTGATTTTCAAGTAATAGTATGACTCACTGCTGACATAAAACTGATCACTCTTCCTTTGGAAATTACTGGACGTGGAAAGCCAAATCGACATTTTGTGTAAAATTTATACTTTGACTTATATTTCCGTCTGCAATATTTTCCGCATCGATGACTCTGAAACCGTAAAACCTGCTGTCTTAAGATATTTTCTCCTCCTGTTTTCAGAATTGCACAGGTTACATACGCTTCAATAAATATAAAACAGTCTCATCCGAATCAGTTCCATATTTGGGTGCATTTTTGATCCATAAAAGCATATGTATATGAGGAGCACCTCTAGCTTTGTATTCTTTTCCACCCAAAAAATCAATAACTTTGCCAATAGGAGGATTTTTTTAATTACAAATGAAAGACATCATAGCTTCAAATCTATGATTAAAATATCTGCAGACATTTACAGGATCTAGGCAACACAGTTCTCCACGTGTCTTCAATTCTATATATATATTTGAATTTGCTTCTAGTAGAATATCCAGTAAATCATCCCATGTGTACTCAGCACAGCTAAGTGTAGGGGTTCCTAAGTTTCTTAACTTACATTTTAGTTCCCCATGACATCGATACCAATATTCATTAGTACCACGTTGACATGCCATCAAATTAATTAACTGTGATTCTAAATTTTGTCTCTTTCTTCAACTTTGTCCATAAATTCCTTTTCAGAAACATGTGAAAGATGTGTTCCAGTTTTTAATATATGGTTGACTGCATTTAAAAGTGCAGACAGATCACTCTCAAATAAAAGATGAAACAAATATGGAATACACTGACGAAATCTTAGTTCTTAGTACAGTCTGTAAAGTACGATATTCTGAATCTGAACTGGTCATTCATCATATCGTCCACCTTTTCCAGTAGGGAACAGCTGTGGAAAACAACGAGCGTCGAAAGTTTTTTCCCACACACTCATGGGAGTTCCTTTTGCGTTTTTCATCTGGAACAATTCAATAGTATCTTCTATCAGTTCTTTTGAATGTATAGGGTGTATAGTATAATGTTCATAAATTTCTTCTTTTCTGGAATTCTCCACTTTTTCTATTTGTCCACTTGAAATATGTGTTTTATCTTCTAAAGTCATTTCTTCTTCTTCTACATTTACACTTTTATAGTAAACATTGTTTTGCACCAGATATAATGTAGCCTTTTGGACTTTCGTGACATCAACTAACTCTTGCCATATTTTCTGAATCTTTGTGGGTACACCATTAACAGGAATGACTACAGGTTCAGTATCCTATCTTTCTACACCAACAGTTTCAACATTTTTCTTAAATCTAAAGGTAAATACACAACTCTTCCTTTTAAACCTCTTTGTAGATCTGTTGGAGTTAGCTTACATGTTTTAGGCTCCATACGATTTATAGCCTGAAAAGGGTGCACAGATTGTATAAGGATGGCCTCATATGTATTTAAATCTTTAAGTTCAGGAGGTATAACTACTAATTCTAAGTCATTATGGACAGCTCTAGCTGGCATTTTGTTCTCTTCTAATTTATTGTAGCAATATTTACAAATACATAGTACAGTACCTAAATCAAAACGGCCTTCCACAAACAGATAAGCAGCAAATTCTCTCCATTTATCATCGTTTTTTCTTTTCACTTTTTAAAAACACATCTACATTCCTAGTTTGAATTTTATAGTGAGTACGTTGGCAACAAATACAAACATGGGGGTCTATTATAATGGCGGGCGGATTGCCACCACCCGTATGGTGGTGGTGATCCGCCCACTATTATCCTCCACCTGCCTTCCATTTCTCCCATCATATCAGGATGGCGGGGGGACCCCAGAGAACGGAAAGACCATATGCCGGTTTTCCGCTGGTCTCACCGGAGACCGGATGGAAAAGGGGTCTAACATGGTGGCGGTATCTGCAAGACACAGCCATCCATATTAGCATGCAGGCGGAGATGTGCCTTTCCATTGCAGCGTTGCCGCCATGGAAAGGCATGCGGTCTTTGCCTATGGGGGCCTGTAGCGGGCCCCCAGGTAGTTGAGGGTGTGGGGGTTACCCCCTTGCATTGGCATGGCAAAGTGGAAGGCACTGCATGGTATCTGTCACCTTGTGCATACCAATGCACGACGTGCATTCCCAGCATTGTGGTGGGCGGTGCTGTGAGCACCGCCCGCCACAATGCTGGGAAAAGGGGATGCCACTGCCACGGTGGCAGTTGCATCCTAATTGCCAGTGCGGGACTGCCGTACCACTGGCGGCTGGTCCCAGCACCGCTAGGGTGGTAGGCAGACGAAAGTCCGCCCGCCATTCTAATACGCATCATTTTCACCAGAAACTAATTTAAACTTTGTTATTTCTTTTTCAAACTTCATATCAGTAGTATCTTCCATCTCTTCTTCAACACCTACACTTATCAAACTCTCACTTTCTCTACACTCCTCTTGACCAGCAAAGAAATGTAACTCTATATCATCACAATTTTTTTTTACATCCAACATTGAACCATGCAAAAGAGCTGTATTGATTTCATTTATACATAATGCAGGACTTTTCACGTGGTATAATCTTCTAACTAACTTCCGCATTTCGGAATGATGTACTGCTAACAATCTTAAATGGTGAAAACGACTTTGACACACTTTCCTAGAAATACATGCCAGAGAATGACCTTGCAACCCTGTATTTTTTCTCACTTTGCCAGGATCCAGTCTTTGTAATATATTAATCTTCTGTTTCACAGTTCTTCTTCCATATTCTCTTAAGACATTTAGTAAAATATCAATAGATTGTTGACGTATACTACAAATACTAGTGCAATCCCATGTAAACACTGGAGCCTGGATACGTCTCCTTTCAACTTCCTCAGCTATTACTCCTTCAACATTTCTAGGAACTATCTTTTCTTTTTCAATTGGACAACCATTTCTCACTTCATAACAACGACCACAGGTATCAACTGCATGCAGTAATCTATTTTGTTGAAAATAACTTTCTTCATTAAAAAAAGGTTCTGTACTAGAAGTATGCTTCCATTCCCCGGAAAATATTTTACAAAAATTAGTTCTATTTACAATTCTTTTACTTTGACATTTGTCCTTCATACGCTGCATTATTGTATTTAAGGTCTTCGATCTTTTTAAAATTATGATAAACAATTTTCTTTTCAATTCAAACGTTCTTTCAATTAAACTTAGAATCTCCTTTTTTTGTTAGGTGTTGCTGAGCCCAGCGCATGCGCTGGCTCGGAGAGACATTTTGTATGTGAGTTTTCAAAGTGCTGCTGGCTGGCCTAGCGCTTGCGTTCACGCGACCGTGCATGCGCGAACCGCTAGCCTTCAGCAGCTCTTTGAAAACTTGTGCGCGATCGCGATCACTTTCGCTTTCAGAGCGATTGCGCACGCTTTCAATGCTTGTTTTTTTTTTTTGTTCTTCTTTGGTCATTAGAGATATGCCGTTCTATCCTAAGCCTAAATTCATGTCATGATTTCAGACTAGCCACTAGTTGACCAGGACGCACATTGGGCACTCTGGCATGACTGTGATTGACACATGAGCACAGAGTTCTGCTAGGCAGTGGCAACAATCTGCTTCCCTATCCACTAGAGGACCGTGAAAAAGGTTGCACTTCACGAGCATCCTAGAGCTAAACAGCTCCAAGTTTCAGACGTCCTCAGAGAGGGATGGTAAAACACACTTTGAGCCTTGAGAAGAATGTGGGACAGATGCTGCTGCTAAACCTTTCCTCTTCAAATGTGCTGACTGGGCTTAAAGCGGCCCATCTATCAAAATCTCTAGGATTGTGTTTAAAACAAACACAGGCGCCCCTCTCTGCACCACATGGGATTGATTTTCCAGCCGCCACGGAAAGAGACAGTCATGGTCTCGAGGCTCTGCGTTCAATTTCTTTACCACGCGCGTTTCTTCCCTCTAGAGAAGTTGCTGGAGCGTGCACGCGGAGCCCGTCCACAGGCTTCCCGCGGTCCTTCGCAGCCGCACGCATGCACGAGGAGCCCCTGTCTACCGGCTTTTTGCGGTACCTCGCAGCATGGTCCACAGACTTCAAGTGATTCCAGCTATAAAGAATTTTTCTGATTTCTTAATTCTTGGTGTTGGATGCGTCTTCTGTAAGACTTTCACCTGGGTGGCACCATAGTGCTGATATCCCATAGCCTGACACACATTGAATAAATACCACTCATGCACGCAAATTATTAAAGACTGCAAGCAAAATGACTAAAGCCCGTGGGTGCAGAGTGCACCAAGGGGCGTTTCAATATCGTTTACAATGAGGAAGAGTTTATGTAGGCTCCTTCCGGGGTTTGAATGATGCGTATGTTCTTTGAACAGGTTAGTTTAATTGCCCTTTCTGAGTCTCAGGAGGTTTGGAGTAGTTTTAATCGAATATGTATTGTTAGAAGAATACTTTCTTTAAAATGTAAGGTGCGGTGCGCCCCTATCTTTTGGATACATTAATATGTAATAGTGCTTCATTGGCCTGCAATTGATAGTGTCAGGTCCCAGGGGGTGCCATTTAAATGAAACAGAAAAGCACAAAACCACAGCGGCGCCGCACCTTCGTGACAGCAACCACTGCAGACAGCAAGGTGCAAGCAAGAGCAGTTTGCAAGCAGACAAGCCCATTGAGAGCCAGGGGTTCACTTAATAGGGGGAGGGGGCACATACAGATGTTTGGCGGCACGCTTCCCACTGGCAATTGAAGCACGAGACTGAAAGAATCATCTCCTGAGGCCAGATGAGATCCACGTGCCCATCCAAGGAGCCAAAGGCCCCGCCATCAGCAGTGCTGTACATCTGAACCCACATACTATCCAATTGGCTGAATTTTCTCCACCATGTTAACACTACTGTGGCGGAAGTGACCTCTGAATATGGCACGTCAGAAGGGGAGTTTTTTTTACCATTTACCTTTAAGAGCGGTCCATGATCTCCAATTTACACACAACTACTCCTTGCTTCCAATGGTATTTTGGTCCTGGCTGCAGAGCGGCCCCTCAGGAGCAACTACGAGCATTCACCACTCTCTCCGAAATAAATTATGTTTTTTTACATTTGCAAACTCGTTCATCCTCATTTTTTTCATCACAACCAGCTGCCCTAGTCCCATTTTCACAATGAAAAATGCAGGGTCTTGTACATTGGTTGTACTCAAGATTCATGTCAGTGTAACTGGCAAACCTCCAGTCCGGGCTACGTCATCTATGAGGGGGTTATATAATGCTCTTTTTTCTTGCCATTCCCTTCCTTATATATTTGATTTTTTCATGACAAACGGAGGAGCACGTGGCAGAATGAAACTTATCAAGCACTGGTAAAACGAATACGTCTGGTTTTAATGAGCTAATACTAGCAAAACGTATTTGTTTGTTTTGTTTTAAGCAATTGGACTGCGTGCCCTTATGTTAGTGCAAATGTGTATTTGCCACATAATACATCATCTGATGCATAATCTAACGATTTTAACTAGTAAATTGTTTATAGCTCAAGCGTATCACAAGTTACTATAAAATGTAACTTGTGCTGCTGTGAAGTGGACAGCCCTTTGCAAATGTTGACTGGTCACCTTTCTAACTGCTGCAGTTGTATGTTCCACTGGTACTAATAAGGCCAAACATTTCCAGAGACTGTTAGCATGTGTAAAATGTCAAAATAATAAAGTATCAGAAAATTTACAGCACCACTGATACCAGTGTTCGGTGTCAGAGCACTTTACATCACACATATTACACAAAGGCAATCAATCATAGCCAATAGGTCTCGCTTTTGGGACCTTATAAGTATTTAGTTATGCAGCACAATATCCTTGGTGCAATAACATCAACTGTTGCATGGCTAAAAACTTATAAGGTCCCAAAGGCGAGACCTATTGGCTATGCCAATGCTTGTCTGTAAAATGATGATCTCCTTTTATATATTTATAATTTTTTTTAGTAAATTAGAGTACTCTACTTTTATAGATTCTTTTTCGAATTTCTGAAAATTGTTTCTTCCTGCTTCCAACATAATTCTTTTTCCGATAATCCAATTTTCCACTTTTTTGTACATTTTTCTTTTCCTTATGTTTCACTGTCCTTGTTGTGTCTGTCTGTTCTTTATTTTTAAAATTGGAAACTGTTTTTGCAAGTTTTTAAAAAACCTCTTTACTTCTCTTACCAGAACCCTTTTTCTTTAAAGATCTATGTTGCAGTTGATCTAATTCCTCTTCTTCTTTTTTTTAAAGATAAACCTCTTTTCTTTGTTCTCTTTTTCTTTGCTCTTTTCTTGTCATTTTTACTCTTTCTTAATAATTATGCAAAATATCTGTAAAATAAGAAAAGTTTTGAAAACAATTTAATATAATTAAAATAATTATATATAAATATTCACATGTATATCTATAAAAATACAAAGAAACTAGATCAATATTTCAGCAATGGAACAGTGCTACCTGCATAATTGTAGTAGTCTATGAGTAGTGTGAAAGATACTAGAGCACAGCATTAGTAGTACACATCTAATTGTAGAACTGCATGGTTACAACCTGTATCATTCGAAGAATACATGGCTAGTGACTAAAAGATTACAATACTACAAGGAGAGTGCCTGAGTGCATTTATAAGTGCTTAGGTATTGGTGGAGTGATAGGATAAGTAGAGACTGCTGGATGGGTGATTGGAGAAGTGCATAGGGCTGACAGGAGTATTCCTAAACTGCATAGGTACTAACTGGATATTTATAGAAGTGTACAAATACTATGTAGCTGGTTAAAGGTCTGCATGGATAGTGCACAGAATAGTGTAGTTCTACTTGTGTTCGTAACTAGGCCATTCCATAAGTACATAACTAGTAACTAGAATGATTACACTGCTGCAAACGGAGTGCATGGTGAATTTATAAGTGCTTAGGTATTGGCAGAGTAATAGGGTAAGTAGATAGTGCTGGATGGATGATTGGAGAAGTGCATGACACTAACAGCACGATTGCTAAACTAAATGGCACCCAGAGGGATACCTGTGGGTCGGCTAGCAGAGGAACAGCTGAGGGCCAAATACTATAGTAAAAAGTACGGGCCGGCGCCTTGCAAAGAGATAGCTATGACCTGTAAAGTTGGAAGAGGGATATCTCGCAGAGAAAACTGTGGTATATTTCCAGTGTTGGCTTGCAGAGGTACAACTGCGGGCCCGACGGCTCACAGACGAAGAGCTGCAAGCCAACTGGTGGTTCGCAGAGGGAGAGTTGCGAGCTGGCGGGCTGGCTCATAGAGGAAGAGCTGCGAGCCCACCGATGGTTCGCAGACTGAGAGCTGCGGGCAGGCGGGCTGGCTCATAGAGAAAGAGCTGCAAGTCTACTGACTTACTCGTACAGGGAGAACTGTGGCTCGTCGGCTCACAGAGGGAGAGCTGCGGGATCGCTCGCAGAGGAACAGCTGTGGGCGAACTGGAATAGGGGTAGCTGCGGGATGATAATGTCGAAAAAGGGATCGTGAAGGGGGTATCTCGCAGAGAGACAGAGCTGAAGTATATCTCCAGTGTTGGCTAGCTGAGATACAACTGCGGGTTGCCTTGCAAAGGAAGAGCTGCGATCTGAACAATGGTTTGCAGCCAACTGGCTGGCTCGTAGAGAGAGAGCTACGGGCCGCCTCACAGAGGAACAGTTGCGGGCCAGCGGGCTTGCTCGTAGAGGAAGACCTGCCAGCCGACTGGCTGGCTCGTAGAGGGAGGGCTGTGGCCCGGCTCACAGAGGAACAGCTGCGGGCCGAGTAGTATAGGGAGAGCTGCGGGCTATCGACTTGCAAAAGGATAGCTGAGGGACGTTATGTAGGAAGAAGGAGCATGAAGGGGGTATCTCGCAGAGAGAGGGCTATGGTATATTTCTATTGTTGGCCTGAAAACTCGCAGAGCGAGCGCTTATTCCTAAAACGATGTCATCTTTCAAACATATGTCACGTCCGTTTTCTACCACTGAAACTGATAACCACCTTCTCTATACACTATAAGTGCTATTTATATACTAACTAAAGCTCTTTTACTTAATTTTTATAAACTCTACTATAGGGTGCACAAAATAAAGAATATGAGATGAGGAGACTAAACAGAGGTGTAATTCCTAAACTTTAATTATACCATTCCGTTAATATATGTATATTCAAGGGTTTCAGTGGGATAAACAAATGGCGGTTGTGTAAAAGCGGTAGCAGTGTTCAGCACCGGTAAGATCCGGCCCACTTAAATGCCTGCGTATATTCAGCACAGAGACACAACCTAACAATTTTCCTCACTTATAATAACAGTTACTTTACTAGTGTGAAAAAATAGTACAGAAGATTTACTAAAACATTTTATTTTATTTTTTGTCTCTCACACATTGATAAAATATCTCTTGTAAAGAAATGCCCCTCTCCACTTTTATTTCGTAAGAACGAGCAATAAATAATCCCTTTAGCAGCATCTAGTCACTAACTACTAACACGGTGCAGTATGCCCAATTGTAAAGCACAAACACTATTTAGATTATACCTTAAAACATCATCAAATTGTTCTAATGCTGGAGCAGAGTTTTCTGTTGAAAATGTATTGAGTTTTAAGCTCCAGTTTCGTTTATATGTTATGATTAAAATTAATAATTTGTAAACACTAAATATTAGTTTTGTTAAGAGTCAAAATTAACCAATATTACTAATGAGAGAAACTACACGTGGGATGCATATATGTTGCTTAATAATAATGTGCAATTTTATAAAATGAGTGTCGCAAAAGTGCTATTTGTTTCGTGTTTGCGCTTTAAAAAATAACGTGTGCTAATGCTTTTCTGTGTTGCAGACGGCTAGGTAATTACATACACATAAGGGTATTAGTGGGAATTAAAACTGTATAATCATTATGATGTGGTAACATTGTTTTGTGTTTCTTTTAATTAAGATGGTCCGTTTTGGCCTAAACAAAGATGGCTGCTATTTACAGCCTGCGCTCGAGTGATTGAATTTTGACGAGAGGCCTTGCTGAACATGGTTGAAAGTCACCTGACCACAGCCTCTGCCTGAATTAAAAGTTTCCGTGAGGACAGCAGCTCCGGGCATGCTTCCAATTGTCCTTGGAGAAGAATAAAGTCACAATGGACAAAGATAAATCTGCGGTGGCTCTGCTATGGCACCAAGGAAGAGCATTCATGAATGTATCGCTTGCAAACTCGAGTTTCCTTCTTCCGTGTTTTTATTTTTGTGATTTTTTCTGAGCAGAGGTTTTCTAAATGTTACCAAGTGACATCCTTTCCTGCTCGCTCTGCTCAGCGGCTCAACGGACATTCAAAATTTATTTGTAACTTTTATTCCGTTAGTTTTGTTATAAATATACTAGACTAGAGAGGGTCCGTGTTCGTTCTTCTTTGCATTCGGGATTTTGAGGCCACATCTTCCTGAACCTATGCTGAGGACGGCAGCTCAAGAGACTTTACTGAGAGACCTGCCCTGACCCATTTAGCTAGAATAGGTAACTATGAGAATAATGATCTTGCTATTAATTGACTTTCATTTGAACTAATTTAGATAAACAACCATTTGTTTGAATTCCAGTGTCGGGTGGTTATTTCTTTGTCATTTATTGAGTTACAGATGTATTTCCTATGTTTAAAATCATGACTCAGGACAATAACTTTATGGTTGCATTGACCTCGTTTTAGATGCAGATTGGTTTAGGTTTTTCTCCTATATTCAGTGTGGATAGAGTAATAGTATGAATTTCAGTGTGATGGGCCCTAGCGTATGATGAGTGTATGTGCGTGCGACTGTACTCTGTCCGTGGTAGCAGTATGATGGTTAGATTATTGTCTTGATCTGATAGATTGCTTGTACATAGGCTTTTGATTCATTGATTTATTGGATTGATGTTGGTATATGTACTAATACTGTATGTTGAGGTCGTCGTATTGAGTTCTATGTAGTGTGTACGGCTTCTGGAACTTGGGAGCTGGTGACGGTTCCGTAGTAGGGCAGAGGGAAGTGAGTGCTGCTCTCGGGAAAAACGGGATTGTTGGCCCTGTACGTATGCGGGGAAAAACGTGTGACAATTGAAGTTGCGCGTCACATTGTCTGGGTTCGGAATCAGTGACATCGTCGTGTGTTACTACTAGAGACATATTTTCGGTATAAAAGGAGTGCGTATGGTAGTGAAGGTTATCTGTGAAACTCTGGTCTTAAGTCCCAGGGATCCGTAAGGTTCGCCGTTAAAGCTTATCGCGGGAGAAGTAATAGGTATTCGCTGAGCTTGTTTGAAGGACTGGGCAGAGGTAAGCGCTGCTTGGTTAACGTGTGTTATAATTCTGTAGTGGGACAGATTGTTCGCTGTTCTCGGGAAAGGCAGGATTCTGTGTGGGTGTGCTATATTTTTCTGGTGTGAAAGTGCGTGAATGTATGAGCATTTAGTTGATTGTAAGACTCTTTGGAGCAGTCCTAGAGGAAACAGTTAATGGATGCATGTTAGAAGGGCAGAGTAGAGGGATGTGCTACTGTGTCAACGAGAGTAATTATTCCGTAGTGGAGCAGAGGTAAGCGCTGTTCTAGAGAGAAGCGGGATTCTTGTGAGAAAGAATTTGCTTTACTATTCTGTGGTTAGCGAAGCAGACAATGGAGATGTTTATATGTTGTAACTAATAGATTTTGTAGAATTTGAAACGAAGTCTATTGAAAAGGCTTTGTAAAGGAGGGGTAGACGAGTGACAGGAGACAGGAGCAGAAGCTGCAGTCAGCGACTACTGACGTCATACAGACCGCGCTGTGATTGGGTAGTGGATCAGAACCGTGCTCGCGCTGGGATTGGTGCGTTGGTGTGAGCCGCGCAGGGATTGGAAGGAGTACAGAGTGACGTAGACGTTCCAGGATTGGTGCGTTGGTGTGAGTCGCGCTGCTATTGGACAAATAGATCGTACAGTTGCGGAAGGGACTAGAGAATATTGGTAAACGTTAAAATGTATTACCAACCTGAGGAAAAGAAGAAGAAATCCTTGTTCGGTAAAATTAAAAGGTGGTTCGACAAGGATAAAAACATAATAACTAGAGAAGGTGAATTGCTACCTCCAAAGAGAACTCCTGCATCCTTCATGGTTGCGAAATATGGGTATCATACCTGTATTTGGTTAGATAACTGGGCTAAGTATACTAAAGAGGATGGTGTCTTAGCGTTCCCGGAACATGGTTCATTTAATTTGGCCGTGTTGAGAAATTTACGGGAAAAGATGATGCGTCTAGAGCCTAGACAAGGCCGACACAGTTCGAGGCGTTGGTGGAATGGGAAGATGAGGTGCATGAGCGAGAAAAGCAGAGGAGTGGAGGCAATTATAGGTATATGTTCGGGAGGAAATATGATCGTGAAACTCATCATGATCGGATGAGGAGATGGCGAGATGCTAGTATGTCAGAGGGATTATATCCTATGAGGACAGTTGACGAGAAGGAAGAGAGGAAGGGTACAGAAAGGGTGCCTGATGCAGAAGTGAGAAGGTATGGGGCTAATGATTACGAGGATGAGGTCCTAGATGACATGATTTACAAGAGACCACCTCCGTATAGACCAGAACCAGAAGAGAGCACGCCAGTTGCTACTCCAATAAGGGATACTTTGCGAATTGTGAAAACTGAGGTTGTGACACCTGATCTGAAAAGTGGTAGCTCTTTCACGGAAAGGGAAAGAGAGAGAGAGCGGGAGAGAGAGAATCGAGTCAGTGACGAAAAAACAAGAGAATTAGCCAGAACGACATCTGAGCTGACTGAGAAAATTAGAGAGCTGACGAAAAATCTAGAAGCTGTTACAGTACCTGTAACCATAGGTCCGGTTGTGCCTATTTTTGATAAACAGAGAATGGGTGAAAGTGGTTTGACAGTTCCCTATGTTGGAAATGGTTTGGTTTTTACTTGCTCTTTGGAGGAATCAGGAATGAGAACGGGAGGAAATAATTTGAGACAGTCAAGACATGACACATGCAAAGCAAAGCCACTGATTAAGTTGACTAAAAGTGAGGTGAGAGACCCATTGGAACTGGATGGAGAACAAATGGCAGCATTTGAAGAGTTGAAGAGCAGAATGTGTGAAGCTCCTGCTTTGGGAATGCCAGACTATGAGAAAGAGTTTGAGTTGTACTGCAGTGAGAGAAATGGATGTGCACTTTCAGTGTTAATTCAGAAGCATGGGCAACTGAGAAGGCCAATTGCGTACTTGTCATCGACACTTGACCCCGTAGCTGTGGGTTTGCCAGGTTGTCTGAAAGCAGTAGCTGCTACATGCAGAAGCTTGGAACAGAGTGAGGGTATAATAATGGGATATCCTGTAAGGGTATTCGTACCTCATGATGTGGCAATTCTTTTGACAAGAAGCAGGACTCAGTACATGTCACATAGTCGATTGACTAAATATGAGAAAATCATTTTGGGAACATCAAATGTGACTCTTGAGAGATGTGTGAATGTGAATCCAGCAACGTTGTTACCAGATGCTGACAATGTGAATGTGGGAGATGATGTTGATCATGATTGTTTGGATGTGCTTGACTACTGCACAAAACCAAGACCAGACATAAGAGATTTGCCTTTGCCTGAGAGTGATCATGTACTGTTTGTGGATGGATCATGTCTAAGGACTGATGATGGTGTGCTAAGTGCAGAATATGCAGTGTGGAAGGTTTCAGAAGTTATGGAAGCTTCACCTTTGAAAGGAGTAAGATCTGCTCAAGTGGCTGAATTGGTGGCATTGACGAAAGCTTGCAAAATTGGGAAGACTCTGAGAGTGACTGTGATGACTGATAGTCAGTACGGATTTGGAGTCGTTCATGACTTTGGCCAGCTTTGGCTACAGAGAGGTTTCTTGACGTCGAGTGGGACTCCAATAAAGAATGCTGAAGTGATTGGAAAGTTGCTTGAGGCGATACAGCTGCCTAAAGAGTTAGCAGTTGTAAAGTGTGCTGCTCATGGACAAGGAGATTATTTTGTTACTCTTGGTAATCGTTTTGCCAATGATATAGCACAGTACTGTGCAAAGAACAATCATTCGATTAATAGGCCACGAGAAAGGGAAATGTCTTTTTGTTCTGTAATGTTTACTAATGTCCTAGAAACGTGGGATGAAGTGAAACAGTTGCAGGATGAGGCAGGAGATGAGGAAATGAGAGATTGGATTAAGGCAGGTTGTGCCCCAAGAGAGACTGATCATGTTTGGATCTATAGAGATGGTAGACCAGTCATGCCCAATTCCATGCTGTCAACAATGGCAAGAATGTATCATGGCCAGGGACATCTGGGGAGGGACGCAATGATTAGGTCTTTTAGGCAAACCTGGTACAATGCAAAGTTCAGGTTGATTGCAGAGAGCATCTGTCAGAGATGTTTGATTTGTCAGCAGTTCAATACTGGGAAAAAGACAGTGGTGAGCCTAGGAACAATAGGCAGAGAAGGAGGTCCTTTTACCAGAATGCAAATTGATTTCATTGAAATGCCCCAAGTGAACAGATTGAGGTATGTTCTAGTGGTAGTCTGTTTGTTCGCAAGATGGGTGGAGGCCTATCCGACTAGGAGAAATGATGGAATAACAGTTGCAAAGTTACTGTTAAGAGAGTTGATTCCTAGGTACGGGTTCCCAGTGACAATTGAGTCTGATAGAGGTGGACACTTCTATAATGAGCTCATGGGTTTAATTTGTGAAGCATTGAGCATACAGCAGAAGCTACATTGTGCATACAGACCAGAGGCTTCTGGCGTCGTTGAACAGATGAACGGCACAATAAAAAACCGAATTGGTAAGATGTGTTTAGCCACTGGAATGAAATGGCCTGATGTCTTGCCTCTAGTGCTGATGACTATTAGGTCTACTCCAGATAGAACCACAGGGTTGAGTCCGCACGAAATATTAATGGGACGTGCGATGAGACATGCTTTCGTGCCTGTCAACAAGTTGATGACAATAACTGATGACATGATTTTGGATTACTGTAAAGGCCTGGCTGACGCAGTTCATTCTGTGTTTCACCAGGTTGGAGAAGACGCTACCACACTTGAGAAGAAGCAAGCCCATGATCTGAGTCCAGGGGACTGGGTGAGGATTAAGGTACACAGAAGAAGAAATTGCTTAGTTCCAAGGTGGGGAAGGCCAAGACAAGTTATTCTGACTACAACGACTGCAGTAAAGTGTGCTGGTGTAAAAAACTGGGTGCATGCAAGTCATACTCTGAGAGTTCCAAATCCAAAAGAAGGGACTGGTAAGGAGTATTTTGAAGAGTCAGATTCCAGTGATGATGCAGAAACTGAACCAGTGAGAAGAAAAAAGAATCCTGAAAGGGGTGAAGGAGAAAGAGGAGAAAGAGAGTCAGGTGATTCTTTTTTCTTTCCAAGAGAGGCTTCAAGAGAAACATTGAGAGTCTCAGAGGAGAGATCGGATTCTGTAAGAGTGCCTGAAGTTCCAACAAGCAGTGGAGAAGAAAGAAGAGAAAAGAGCAATTCCACAGAGAATACACCTGAATCAGATGAGGAGGTTGAAAATCCACTTGAGATTACACCTGAAGAAGCAGGGTCAGAAGAAGTTAGAGAGGGACAGATTGCGGAAGACCCCCGAGGAGGTGTAGGGAACATTCCTGATAAGCTAGGTGAAGGGACAAGTAGACAGCAAGAATATTGCGTGTCGGAGACCCGAGGAGGGACAGAAATAGGGAAATCTCAATCGGTGGTGGAAAAGACTGTGGAGTGAAAGAACATTGTTGAAGAACAAGAGGCAAATGAGACAGAATCAGATGAGAGTGAAAATGAGAAATCAGAGGGTTGAGTTCTGAGAAAGAGAACTTGGATCGGAGAAAGAAATAATAAAGAAGTGAGACCAAAGAGGGTGGTAAGAGGAGATCTTTGGCCTAACAGGATAAAGAGACTGAGGTATAGACTGACACGAGCAAGCGCAAGTTCAAGTTCATCGAAAGCTGAACAGGTGAACGAGGTGTCAAGTCAGAATCAAGCAAAAGGTGATAAACAAAAGGTCTCAAAAGAACCAGAGGAGATCAAGAGAATCAGAAAACCTAACCATAAGTATAGGTCACCGGAATGGACGTACGTGGCACTGTCTGAAGGTGAAGAGGCAGAAAGTCAAGGAAATCCAGAGGGGACCGTACGAGAAGTGGTTGAGGAGAAAACTGTTGGAATCCTGAAAGTTATCTTGACTGATATTGGAGAAGAGTCGGATGCTCAGGATGTTGTTGAAGATCTGATACAATTTGATGTTGCTGAAGAAGAAGTGAAAAGTGATGAAAATCCAAATTGAGTGAACTAAAGGAGTCACTTGGAGAAAAGTGAAAAGAAGAAAGTCTGAAATTAGCTGTTTGAAATAATCTAGTGTTCTAGTGTTTCAGTAGTGGAGTAGAAGAGGCTAAGTCAAAAGACACTGCCAAAGTAGTAAAATGGCTAACACAGAAAATAATCAAAGTAGATGTGCCTTCTTGAAAAGATGGTGTAGAATGTGCTGCTGCTGTACTGGATTATTAATGCTATTATGGGGTGTACTAGCTTTACTGGTTACTTTTAGAGTTACAATAGACACTTTTGGAATACATACTGAGAATGTGACCAATGTAGAAAAGAGTTCACACAAAGTAGTTCCAACTAGAATTAGTAACATTTACATACATAAAGATAGGTCAATTAATGATTTTTCTAGCAATGTTTTTTCAAAATTGTTGTATGAATACGTGAAGACAATGGAAGTTAGGGATTGCTACGTTTGTATGCAATTACCTGCATCCGTTTAGGAAGGTGTTACTTATCACCATTTACCAGCTACGTATGGAATTTCATGTAGTGTGTTCAGTAGTGTGTTTTATTTGTTAGGGAAAATAGATTATGAGATGTCTAACAAAGATAACATTTTTGGGCAATTGCCTATGAATAAAAAGCCGAATCCAGCTAAAGAAGCTAACATTTTTGGTGAGATTTTTATTGAGAAAGAAGAATTAACATTAGATTACATTTTTAGAAACAATTTAACTTGCAGTTTGAAAGAAGAGGAGAAGGCTTTCCTAAACATGGTAGAGGAAAGAAGAATGAGCATGCATGAAAAGGCAGGGAAATATAAAGTGGGTGAGACAATTTGGGATATTGAAATGGGAAAGGAATTGAGAAATGGGGCCAGTCCAACTTTGGCTTTAGATGCACCACAGAAGGGTAAACTATGCATTACCAGAAAGAAATCCCAATATGATAGGTATTTTGTTGGGACTAGTGAGTGTCATGATACATACTTCATTGCAACAGGATGGGGTTTTAAAGGTGGAGAAGATCCAGTTTTCCCAGGAGTGTATTACGTTTGTGGGAACAAGACTTATTACAGGTTGCCTGACCATTGGTATGGCACGTGTTATGTGGGCCTGGTCTTTCCAAAGATTTTTCATATAGATAGGATAGAAGACGTAGAACACATTAATTTACGAACACGTTTTAAGAGAGAAACTTGGTCAGAAATCGTAAATTATATTTTTGGAGCTTTAATTCCAGCAGTGGGAATTTCTTTAAATGCATATGGAATTCGGAAACTGTCAACAGTGGTGGATTGCTTATCGACAAGTACCGCTGGAGGGTTCCTTTTGGTAAATACGGAGATGATTGCCATGCGTGCCATGTCTATGCAAAATCGACTTGCCCTTGATATTCTATTGGCCAAGGAGGGTGGAGTTTGTGGGATGCTGAAAGTTCAACATTGTTTCACTTACATTCCTGACGAAAGCAAAGATCTAAACGTCTATATCAAAAATATTACTGATTTGCATGAAGAATTAGTACCACTGGAAGCTGAGAGTATCTGGACTAAAATAGCTAATAAGATAGTTGCTGTTAAGAGTTTTATTGCTAAGATAGGTAGTACCATTATTGGTAAAATATTATTTCCATTGACATGCGTAATTGTTGCTTTATTGTTACTAAGATTGGGGTGTTTGTGTTGTAAAAACAGGGGAGGGAAAAAGAGAATAATTAGGGGAAATGCTGAAAAGAAACAAAAGAGGTCAAGGAGAGACCCACAAGAAATAGAATTAGAAGAATTGAGGGAGAGTGTTTACTTGGAGTCGAAGATTTTTTTTTGGGTTGGTTTTTGTGGTGATAATATATCACCAAAGGGGGGATTGCTGGAGCAGAGTTTTCTGTTGAAAATTTATTGAGTTTTAAGCTCCAGTTTCGTTTATATGTTATGATTAAAATTAATAATTTGTAAACACTAAATATTAGTTTTGTTAAGAGTCAAGATTAACCAATATTACTAATGAGAGAAACTACATGTGGGATGCATATATGTTGCTTAATAATAATGTGCAATTTTATTAAATGAGTGTCGCAAAAGTGCTATTTGTTTCGTGTTTGCGCTTTAAAAAATAACGTGTGCTAATGCTTTTCTGTGTTGCAGACGGCTAGGTAATTACATACACATAAGGGTATTAGTGGGAATTAACACTGTATAATCATTATGATGTGGTAACATTGTTTTGTGTTTCTTTTAATTAAGATGGTCCGTTTTGGCCTAAACAAAGATGGCTGATATTTACAGCCTGCGCTCGAGTGATTGAATTTTGACGAGAGGCCTTGCTGAACATGGTTGAAAGTCACCTGACCACAGCCTCTGCCTGAATTAAAAGTTTCCGTGAGGACAGCAGCTCCGGGCATGCTTCCAATTGTCCTTGGAGAAGAATAAAGCCACAATGGACAAAGATAAATCTGCGGTGGCTCTGCTATGGCACCAAGGAAGAGCATTCATAAATGTATCACTTGCAAACTCGAGTTTCCTTCTTCCGTGTTTTTATTTTTGTGATTTTTTCTGAGCGGAGGTTTTCTAAATGTTACCAAGTGACATCCTTTCCTGCTCGCTCTGCTCAGCGGCTCAACGGACATTCAAAATTTATTTGTAACTTTTATTCCGTTAGTTTTGTTATAAATATACTAGACTAGAGAGGGTCCGTGTTCGTTGTTCTTCTTTGCATTCGGGATTTTGAGGCCACATCTTCCTGAACCTATGCTGAGGACGGCAGCTCAAGAGACTTTACTGAGAGACCTGCCCTGACCCATTTAGCTAGAATAGGTAACTATGAGAATAATGATCTTGCTATTAATTGACTTTCATTTGAACTAATTTAGATAAACAACCATTTGTTTGAATTCCAGTGTCGGGTGGTTATTTCTTTGTCATTTATTGAGTTACAGATGTATTTCCTATGTTTAAAATCATGACTCAGGACAATAACTTTATGGTTGCATTGACCTCGTTTTAGATGCAGATTGGTTTAGGTTTTTCTCCTATATTCAGTGTGGATAGAGTAATAGTATGAATTTCAGTGTGATGGGCCCTAGCGTATGATGAATGTATGTGCGTGCGACTGTAGTTTTACTCTGTCCGTGGAAGTAGGGAGATTTTATATGCGCCGATCTGCAGCACTAACCATGCATACATACAGAAAGCAACATTTACGTTTACTTTCTCCATTTACTCTCCATGTAATCTGTGCACATTATCAACAGGTTTGCAGTATAACGCCTGTCTTCACTTATATTCAAATATACCTCACAGTGTAAAATATAACATCACAACCAATGCATATGTAATATTTCCAACATAACACAGTGCAGTTTTATACCAATGTAACTGATTGCACCATTCTCTATATAATTCATACCCTACCAATATGGCAATAAACTTAGAAGTGCTATTTTTATAATACAAAGAGCTGTATTAGATTATTTTTATCAACAGTACCGCTGGGGGCACACAATGGTGGTGAGAGCTGAACAGAGTAAATAAAGGTGTAATTCCCAAACTTTTTATGTATCATCCCCTTACTATACATATATTAACAGCTTTAAGTGGAATGAAAAATTTGGCAACTGTCTTAAACGGGTGACGGAGCTCAGTACCAACAAGACCTGGGCCACTTAAAGGCCTGCGTATATTCAGAAGACAAACACACTCTGACAATTACCTTCACTAATAATAACATTTACTTTAGCACTGTGAACAAATTCGTACAGAAAATATACACAGAACATTTTCATTTATTTTTTATCTCTCACATATAAAAAAAAAATTCTTCTGAAGAAACGCTCCCCAACAACTTCCGTTTGATAACAACACCAAAATCCAAAGCCGCCCAGTAACACACCAGTCTTCACTGATATTGATATCTACTTCTCACTAAACAAAATACCACAAATTGTCCACATAACATTTCTGGTTTTTGCTCCATCTCTGTTAAGTTAATAACACATGAATTTTCTACTCTTACCCCTTCCCCACTATTTCCACACTAAGCATAATTTAACTTACGTTCGTAGTTGGTATGCAGATTCCAAATGTCACAAACACATGCAATTCATTCTTTGTCACACAGTACATGTAATGCACCGCTCTCATCAAGAATGGAACCAGTAATGGCACAATTTCCCTGTTGCTCCACACAAAAATACATGTACAGAACAAATCAGAATTTTAATTTTTTCAAATTGCAAAACTTCTCTCTATTGGTTATTTTTGAACTTTCCGTATAAACAGTTTTAAAAAAATTTAACAGATACAGGTGAGAAGTTCAACGTATTCTAGCAACACATTTTCTAGAACATCCTACGACACATGCAGGTTAAAAGTTAATATATTTTTAAAACCTAACGATATTTTTTTGCAACATTTTCTCTAACATTCAAAAAGTTCACCATTGTTTTAAGTTTGAACAGTGCCTTCCAAATGCAAGTAGCAGGTGTGGTTGAACTGAGCAAATTTTATCCTATCATATGTACTCCACGTTCAAACAGCTTTTTATTAACCAATGTAAAAGATGCTTTTCTACAAACTAATATGCACCCAACTTTTAAGTAAACAATACTTTTCATCTCCCTATTAGGTATTGTTTTGTATGAGGATAATAAAGTAGTTCCCCATCTCTAAACATATCTCTTATTCTGCGAACGGACTGCATGAGCTACAGACATCTATCCATATCTTCCGGCTATACCTTCAAAATGCTAGTGTGGATCGTAGGACATAGCTATGTTTTTGGTTTCTGGTGCAAGAGGTATGCAGAACAGAGACGTATTGACTTAGACCTAGGTTTACAAAATGTGGACATTAAATGGTTTGGACACAGAGGATTGAAGAGGCACCAATTGCTCCCTTTGGTTAAAACCTGTTTGCATCTCCAACACCCTGACCTCATGATTGTGCACTGTGGTGGTAACGACTTAGGCACATTGACTGGGGTAGGTTTGGAAATGCTAATGAAGGACATCTTTAGACAATTGATGTTGCTTTTGCCTCAAACTGTCTTTGTGTATTCCAGTATATGCCAAAGACAGAAGTGGAAATGGTCAAACCAATTTTGTCTTCAGATTGAAAAATCTAGGAAAAATGTCAACAAAGCTGTGTCTGCATACCTCAGAGACCATAGAATGGGGTCGATCTACAACAACAACATACGTTTTCATATGGCTGATATCTACAGAAGTGATGGGAGTACACTTCACAGATCAGGGAAATCGAGTTTTTCTGAATAACCTGAAGCTGTGCATCCGCACTTATATGTAACACCAACTAATAAACACAAAGGCTCTTTTTAGAGCTGCCTTATATTCCCAATATCGGTTCGCAGAGTGACAGCTGCGATCCGGCTGGCACACAAAGACCTGCGGACCGTCGAGCAGCCTCGCAGAGGGAGAGCTGCAGCCCGTGGGCTCAGCTCGCACAAAGAAAACTACGGGCCGTCAGCTCGTAAACGCAGAGCTGTGAGCCAATGGACTGGTAGTGTTTTATGGTTTAGGGTAGTACATTGGTGTTTGGGTAGTGTAGGGAGTCATGCTGGCGGTAACGTTTTAGGGTCTAGGGTAGTGCAGTGGTGTTTGGATAGTATGGGGGTCGTGCTGGGTGTAGATTTAGGGTTTACGATAGTGTAGTGATGTTTGGGTAGTGTAGTAAGTCATGCTGGGGGTAGATTTAGGTTTTAGGGTAGTGCAGTGGTGATTGTGTAGTGTGGGGGGTCATGCCGGGGGTAGCGTTTTACCACTGAGGGTAGTGCAGTGGTGTTTGTGTACTGTAGGGGGTCGTGCTGGGGTAGTGTTTCTAGGGTTTAGGGTAGTGCAGTGGTGTTTGGGTAGTGTAGGGAGTCATGCTGGCGGTAACGTTTTAGGGTCTAGGGTAGTGCAGTGGTGTTTGGATAGTATGGGGGTCGTGCTGGGTGTAGATTTAGGGTTTACGATAGTGTAGTGATGTTTGGGTAGTGTAGTAAGTCATGCTGGGGGTAGATTTAGGTTTTAGGGTAGTGCAGTGGTGATTGTGTAGTGTGGGGGGTCATGCCGGGGGTAGCGTTTTACCACTGAGGGTAGTGCAGTGGTGTTTGTGTACTGTAGGGGGTCGTGCTGGGGTAGTGTTTCTAGGGTTTAGGGTAGTGCAGTGGTGTTTGGGTAGTGTAGGGGGTCGTGCTGGGGTACTGTTTTAGGGTCTAGGGTAGTGCAGTGGTGTTTGGATAGTATAGGGGTCGTGCTGGGGTGGATTTAGGGTTAACGATAGTGTAGTGATGTTTTGGTAGTGTAGGGGGTCGTGCTGGGGGTAGTGTTTTAGAGTTTAGGGTAGTGCAGTGGTGTTTGTGTAGTGTAGGGGGTTGAGCTGGAGGTAGTGATTTAGGGTTTAGTGTAGTGCAGTGGTGTTTCGGTAGTGTAGGAGGCCGTGCTTTGGGTAGTGTTTTAGGTTTAAGGTAGTGCAGTGGTGTTTGTGAAGTGTAGGGGGTCGTGCTGGGGGTAGTGTTTTAGGGTTTAGGGTAGTGCAGTGGTGTTTGTGTAGTGTAGGGGGTCATGATGGGGTAGTATTTTAGGGTTTAAGGTAGTGCATTTGTGTTTCTGTAGTGTAGGGGGTTGTGATGGCAGTAGTGGTTTAGTGTTTAGTTAGGTAGTGCAGTGGTGTTTGGGGAGTGTAGAATGTCGTGCTGACAGACTGACTCACAGAGCTCCGAGCCAACTGACTGGCTTCTAAAAGCATAGCCGCGACCTGTTGATGTCGGTAGAGGCAGCGTGAAACGGGTATCTCATACAGACACAGATGCCAATGTTGCCTTGCAGAGGTAAAACTGCACACCCGATGGCTTCTACATGGAGAGATGCGAGCTGACGGACTAAGTCACAAAATGCCTGCCCACACTTCCTAGTTTCAACCGTTCACAACCAATGAGCCGCGAGCTAGTTCTCGTAACCCCTCAGCCAATCAGATGTCAGAATTCTCAAATATTTATATCTGTAAAATTTAATATTTCTCAAAAACTACTGAACGGATATACACTATTTCATCAAAAGCGTGCTTTCTGAACCACAGCTTTTCTCACTGCCACATTTGGCGTAATTCCGTTCAGCAGTTTGACCTGTAGCCTTCTCTAAAGTTTCCTATGGAAAATACATTGAGAAAACACATTTTGGGACTCCCCTTTTTTCTCAGCCCCCCCTTGACCAATCACCCCCAAACTTTCAAGATAGGAGCTGATTGAAAAAGAGAATTTTTTGGGAAGATTTCGTAAAGATTCGGCAAACGACGCCAAAGTTATAAGCACATGGATGGCTCCAGGAGAGGGACGGAGCAACCCCCCTCCCAACATGAATGAAGCCCCGGGGCTGCTGGGACCTCGGCAGCCCCAGCGAGTCCCCGCTATTATTTTTAAAGAAATGCCCCCGGGACCTAGCCCACCCGGGGGACTCTTTAAAATAAAACGCAGGAACCTGCGACCCCAGCGGGAAATGCGCCGATTTAAAAAAAAAAAAAAAAAAACTTTTTGGGCCCTGCGGTCCTTCTCGGACCCCCTGAGCATGCCTAGGGGATCAGGGAGTTTCTACCCGTCCCCTTCTCTTGTTTTATACCTTTTTTTCTCTGTTTCCTACTGACTCACTTCTACCGAGCCACAAGATGGCTGCCAACACTTCCTGGTCTGGAGTGTTGCCAGCCAATCACAGTTAAGCTCGTGCACGTGACTTAGGTTCCGCCCAAATATCGAAACTTTTATTTTTCTAATTTCTCAGCAACTACTGAATGGATTTACACCATTTAAAAAAAAGGTCACTTTCTGAACCAATTCTACCTTTCTGCCAAATTTGTGGCAATTCCGTTCAGTAGTTTCAGTTGTAGCCTTGCACAAGGTTTCCTATGGAAAATAGATTTTTTTACACTTATTTTTTGAATTTCTCAAAAACTACTGAATGGATTTACACCATTTAAAAAAAAGGTCGCTTTCTGAACCAAGCTCTACCTTTCTGCCAAAGTTGGGGTAATTCTATTCAGCAGTTCGGGCTGAGCTCGTCGCAAAATTTCCTATGGAAATTAACATGGGGAAAACGCATTTTGGGACCCCCCTTTTTTCTCAGCCCCTGTTTGATGAATCACCCCCAAACTTTCAGGATAGGAGCTGGCCTGGATAGGGGGGTCCCAAAACGTGTTTTCCCCATGTATTTTTCCATAGGAAACTTTAGACAGAGCTACAGCCCAAACTGCTGAACGGAATTACACCAAATTTGGCAAAATGGTAGGTCTTGGTTCAGAAAGAATCAGTTTTGTTAAATGGTGTAAATCCATTCAGTAGTTCTTGAGAAATTTGAAAAAGAAAACGTTTTGATATCTGGGGCAGCGGTGGGTTTGCGAACCCTCCGGAGCACGAGCTTCACTGTGATTGGCTGCCAACACGCCAAACCAGGTGTTGGCAGCCATGTTGTGACTCGGTAAAACCGAGTCACAAGAAAACAGTGAAACAAATGTTTAAAAACAAGAAAAGGGGCAGGGTAGAAACACCCTGACCCCCTAGGCCTGCTCAGGGGGTCCCACAAGGACCCCCAGGGCCAAAAAAAGCATTTTTTAAATAATTTCGGTGGAATTCGCGCTGGGGTCATGAATCCCACCGAAAATATTTTTTTTAAATGACGTGTGGGCTCCCGTGCTTCATTTAAATGAGGCCCCCGGGTGGGCCAGGTCCTGGGGCAATGCCAAAATGAAAAAGCGGGGCTATGCTAATTATGACAGGGCCGCGGGGAGAGACAATATGGTGCCTGTAGCTCTGAAATAAATGCATCACGGGGCCTCAGTGGTGCCAGGATACAGAGAAGAAAGACAATAAGCCTTCCTGGCAAGGAGTGGTGGACAACTGGGGCTGCGGCAACCAGCACACCTGGGAAAAGAAAACCCCAGGAAGCTACGGTGCGGCGAGCAAAGAGACACCCAGAGCGGGAGGTACGGAGAGACCCATGGGCGGACAGCAGTCAGCGGGGACAAAAGCGGACCATGGGCCGGTCAGTGGAGCCCCGAGAAGCAGTGCACGGGCTAGAAGAGAACAGCTCAGGGGGGAACATGCCTGCAGTGTGTTGAGGTGAGGAGTGCTGGGCAACAGGGGCGGCGATAGCCAGAGCGCTGGAAAAGCACCGGAAGACAACAAAGCGGCAGGTATAGATCTCGCACAGAGACATTACGAGGGGCGACAAGATGGCACTGGTCCCGGAGAGATGAGCGCGGAGCGCAGCCCCTAAGGCCCCCGGGCAGTGACCCAGTGCAATCCATCAGAGATCCATAATCAGGGTACAACAATGCCAAAGACTATATGGAAAACTTACCATGTTGTAATGCTGCATCATTTGCATCCCATTTAAGAGCCGAGTGCCTCTGATTGTTTGCTGCTTGCTTGTCGTTATTACAATTGCAAGGATCAGGCATATTGATATAACTTTCTTCTCGAGGGACAATGAGCTTCACATTGAAAACCTGAGCATCACTAATGTTAACATTTGGAAACACTGCAACACTTCAAGGGATGAATCATGCACTATTAGGGACATATAACTCGGAATTTCTAAAGTTAGTGTACTAACTTTAGGGAAAGTAGGTCAAAAACAGTGTGCAGAGATTGGGTTTCTCTCTGTCTATTATGTCTAAAGTTCATGCATTAACTCGTATATATTCCGAGGTATATTTGTGAACTTTAAACGCCTCAGACTCCAAAAATGGGCATTTGACTCTGTGCTAAGCCGGCGCATCTCATCATGGTATGGCCACAGGTTGTGCCATAGTTATACCTCTGTACTATATGTAATTGACTTTTCAATTCTCTGCTTGATTACTGCATTGGTGGGGGGATAGAATGGAATAAATACTGTTAATTCATGTATTTCCAAGGGTTAAAATATTTGTCAATTGAATTCATAAATGTATATCTGCGTATTTCAAAGTAGCACTCTGCAATCTGACGTCAACAGTGAATGGTATTTAAATGTACTTCTGGAAGTATGGTAAGAGAGATTCCAGACTTTGCCACCATATAGGAGTGGCAACGGTATTATTGTCGCATTTCCCTTGCCAAGCTCTTTGTTTCGCGGTGTTCAGAACACCCCTAACTACTGTGCATCCAAGAGGCATCTCCAGGGAAAGTGACCTTGAAAGGCAGAACCTCCGGGAGCCAAGAGCCCGAGCTGTAGACACTGCAATCAATGAAGCAGCATAGAGCTGCCGATGTAGCACACTGTTTACATGTGTTACACACACCCTGAAGGGAATGTGCTCTTTCGCTCAGCGTGAGATAGAATTGGTAATCGTTACTCCTTGGAGGATGTGTTTTTCATTTCAATTTTAAAACAGGATCGCTGCATAGAAAAAAGGTTCAGTATGTTTATTATACAGACATACTTTTAATAAACCTCGGATATAATATATGCATGTAATTAACGAACGTGTGTACATAATGGAATTAAATCTAAATCGCATGCTATTACCTGAAATTGCTTTTAACAGCAAAACTGCTTTCCTGAACATACATTCAGCCATCTATTGCCTATATTCATCCTACTTTAAATGGAATACCTACAAATCTGGCAAATCGCAGTTGGCGCTTTACTCAGCACTGAGGAGCAGATACAAAGTGAATTACTTGTTCTGTTTTCAAGAAACCGGGCGGCCTAATTTCACCATATGGAGTCTGATGTTTGAATGTGATTTCACCCGAGCAAGTCTCTATTGAACCAAGTGGCATAGTTTCTCATGGCTAAAACACAAAGGGGGATATTCTAAAGAACGTGTGATAACCATCACAAATTTAGCTTAACGCAACTTTGCACATCGCAGTCCATCGCGAAAAAATGACACTGTCTTAACGTCCAATACCCAACCCGGCGGCACCAAGCGATAGCAGCATGGTAACGCACCAAATGATGTGTAAAAACCAATGCGACAAACAAAAAATGCGAAACATGAACGCCCAAAAAGTTGCGATACCACAAAGCGTGATACCAGAATCAACGAAAACCAGCGACAGGCCTGCAATTTCCACGCGTCATGCAGGAAAATGCGCTATAAAAGCAACAACAACAACAAAAAAAAACTATCCAAACTGCGTAGCACCATGGATGCACCCGGACCGAGTGCAGAGGACAACCCAAACCCCACAAGTCCCACGGATGACCAGCCAGGAACCCCGTGTGCAGGGAACGGCAAGGAGAGGAGGAAGAGGAAGACTGGGTTCAGTGCTCAAGAAGACCGGTTCATCGTCTCGAAGGTGATAGAACACCATCAACAACTGTTCATCACCTCCAGTGCGGCACTGCCAACCCAAACGGAAATATGGCAGTCCATCGTCACCAACGTCAATGCAGTCGGAGTGTCGAGGAGGTCAATGGAGGAGGTCAAGAGGCGCTGGCATGAAGTGCACAGCCAAACCAAGGAGAAGCTCGACACCAAACGAAAGGCCGCAAGGGCGACTGGAGGCGGGCCTCCTGCACCACAGGAGGAGCTGGATGAGCTGGATAAGCTGGAGCAAACAGTGGCCACAGTCATCAGTGTGGAGACGGTGGCAGGAGTTGGGGGCTTGGACAGAGCTCGAAATGACCTGACCCAACAGCAACAAGGCTAGTAACCACCAGGGACTGGGGGACGGGCAGAGATGGGCACAATGGCACACGTGCACAATTATGTGTAGCACATTGATCACCCACAATGACTGTGGAACATGTCCCTGATACCCTTGGCACACTGCAGCACACATAGGAACACCAAGTAGGCCCCTGTCCACTATGTGCACATATGGGCCTCCTCCAAATCACCAACGACACAACCCAGCCATGCACATGTGATGAATACAGTAAAGCAGTTGCTGTGTGAGCCACACTGACTATGCAAGAGACACTGCATGACCAAAAGCATGGCAGCAGCCAATACACCTGACACTGTGCACGATTCGACATAGAGGTAGCCCAGTGCGGATCACATCCATAAAGGAGCAGGTCACACTCTGACATATCCACGTGCACCCACAACCCATGCCGTCTAAAACACGCACACGACGAACAATGCACAAGGCCAAAATATCTGTCCAAGAGCACATATGACCCAAGTCGCAAACATATCAGCCCCTGAAAAGCACACTAATCAAAGGCACACCACCACAAATGGGTAAGGGTACACAAATTCAGAGCTGCAGGGGCAACTCACCCACTATGCAGCACACACACATAGCAACCACAGAACATCAGCAATGACGGCAATGTGGTTTAAGTTGCAACACCTACACCACAGGATAGAGGACACAACAGGTTCCGCTTGTGCATGGTAACTATCCACTCACATCTGACATTGACTCACATTGTGTGATGACAATGTACGGGTACTACCACACATCCATCATGTAGTCGAAAATCCCACTGTCTGCCATCAAATAGCCAGCTCCACCAAAACAGTCACAATGTGCATTGTCATGTAGTCTGTATGTAAACATCTGCTAAGCGTCAACATACAGGGGAAACTCTGTTAACCTGCATCTCCCCTTAACATTGCAGAGGGACAATCAACACTTACTGCAGAGCAGACCACAAACCCCATCATTGATGATGTAGAGGACAACCTGCACATATGTCAAGACCCCCTCCAACGGATAATGGACAGCCTCTGCAGCCCACCCCCAGGAGCAGGGCAGGCCAGCTGCCTCGAGGTGACCCCACCACCTGCACAGATCACACAGCAGGAAACACACACAACCACGACTGTCTCCCAGGACCCCCACGAAGAATACATGGAATTTCAATGCAGTGTGTTGGGTTGCCAGGGGGAGTTGGCGGATCAGCTGCGGGTGGGTTTCGAGCTTGTGGCAGCTCAACTCGAGGTGATATGTGGGTGTCTGAGTCCCATCAGGGACCACATACAGTCCCTTACGGACACCCCTTGTCTGCACCATGCTCACCGACAATACTTGGCTGACCTCACTGGGGCCATTACTCGGGTACAGGAACTATCCAGTCAGACAGGCACCAGCGATGACAGCACAGAATTGGCATAGATGCGGAGGACAATGGAGACAATGGAGCAGATGCAGGCTGGAAGCATGGCTGTCACGGCTGAACACCAGTGAGATGTAGCTGGGATCTTCCATGCCCTGCAGTTTATCATCTTGCCATTGCTGCCACTGAGCCAATCCCTGTTAACTGCAGCGGGAACTTCAACACACACATCTCCGATCCCTGATGTGTAAGTGGCACACAGTGATGCGGCACCATCACCTTTGCACCCTGATGTGGCAGTGGCACCCAGTGATGCAGCCCCATCACCGTTGCACCCTGACGTGTCAGTGGCACCCAGTGATGCAGCCATTACACCGCCAAACACACCGGACACAGAAGAAGTATCAGAGGAGTAAGATGTGGATGGTAATTACTGTGGGCCTGATTCACAGAACAAACTTAAGACTAAATCCTAAACTTACTACCATTCTGGTATTTACAGAATGCACCTACTACTACTGGTATTCACAGAGTGAACTTACTACTTTTGCTATTCACAGAATGAACTTAGAACTTTTGCTATTCACAGAATCCATTCACGACCACTAAACTTACGTCCGCACTCGGGCCGTAATTTCCGCCCCCAGAGCGGAATTTCCGCACCCGGAGCGGGAAGTCCGCTCGCGGGCCGGATAGTCCGCCTACGGGCCAGAAAGTCCGCATACGGGCCGGAAACTCTGGTCTCGGGCTGGAAAATCTGCTCTCGGGCCGGAAAGTCAGATTTGGGACCAGACTACATTAACTGTGGCCATTGATAATTTGAGCCAAGGGTAAACACCTGTCCAAGTCCCTACCATCCCCCACCATGCATCAGCTGACGCACTCCAGCCAATCCCAGCCAACAGCTCCAGTTAGCCATCATGTTGCTAGTGCCTACTATCCCCCACCATGATATAGCTGAAGCCAATTAACACTGATTGACCAGCAGCAAAAAACATTTAAAATCAGCACACAGTGAAGGAACAGGTTTGGCCACACAGAGTTTGTCTTTGCAAGCTGACACCGGCTGAGAAAAATTGACCTCCTGAAAAGAAAGAGGAATTTCACAGCAGAGGAGACCACCATGCTTGTGGAGTTCATTGTCAGGCACCACAAACGCCTCTATGGACTCCCACCCTACTGCACCAGTGGGACACAGAAGGCAGCCCTGTGGCAGCAATTATCCACTGCTGTCACAGCATTGGGGAAGGAGAGGCGCACAGTCCAGGACCTAAAAAAAAAATGGCAGGATGAGCGGCTGAGGGTAAAGGAGAAATACTCCCAGATTGAATTACAACGGATCCTCTCAGCCGCATACTCTGGACCATGCATCCGCCTCACCCCACTGGTGGAGGATATCCTGACAACGATACACCCCCACTTGGTCCATGGGCTGCCTGTCAGTGACGTCCGCTACGTGGTACCAGGTAAGTGGGATGAAAAGAAAAAGTGCATAAAAAGATTGTCTGTGTTGCACTGTCAGTGTGAATAAGGAAGTAGTCCAAAGTGTATAAAAAAAATCCGTCAGTCAGAGACTCCTGTGTCACCCTCTGTATGTAGCACTACAAGTCCCACAATCCTTAGCGATGGAAATGGCAAATCCCCCCCCACTTCAGAAAACATGGACACTGTCCAGTTGCAGTAATACACCAGCCCGCTAAGTAGCAATTGACAAATATCAGCAGAGATGCGCCAGTAACAATGCCACACGCAATCCAACTCTTGTGCAACCGCGGATGCGTCACATTTACAATGTGGTGCACTGTGGCGCTGGGATAGACAGATGGGTGTCGCAACTGATGGCATTAGGGGGGGTGCTCTGCTGGAGTAGTGTCGCAAGTGTGACGCAACTCCAACAATGTCCATGGACCGCCTACACCTAACGTTCTGGGCCACTCATTACATGTGCCTCAAGCTGGTGTAAGTTTGCATGGCTCCACCCTATGAAAAGTGACTACGTGAAATGCCGTCGATTACAATGCATCACTTGTACGAGGCATAACCAAATAAACACACACCCTGCCTACATCACAGCTGATGCATGTTTAATGTTGCGCAGGACTGCACAACGTGAGGCATCCCCATAGATGCATAACATTGTGAATAAGTCTAAATGTGTCACCTGTATTACCCCACCGCTGTGTCACAGAAGTGACGCAACTGTGGTGTAAATGTATTACAAGGGGCGTGTCAACATGCCACAAAATATCAAAGAAGTAAATCACCCTGTGCAAGCTTAAAGCACAAAGCAGAAGGTGTGAGATTCATCAGATCTAAAATGTCATACACCTATTCTGTTGTACATTTCCCACCTTGCCACGCCATTACGTCCCCAATGCACCACTGCTCCTCCCTGCCCAGTCTGCGGCAGTACTGCATAACACTGTTAGCATGCAGAAGAAATGGGGAAATCACAGAAATGTTCCACAAGCACATATTCCATACGTTTAGTTTTCTCTCTTCTCACCCATTGACACATTCAGCCAGAGCACAGACAACTGCCGCAGCAGAGGTCCCTGCATCGACTGGGAGGAATCGCCACCGTACAGTGATAGGCATACCACCCTCACCGACTGGTAAGTCAAAGTGGCCAGGAGATGGTCAAAATGCATAAATTGTCAGGAGTGACCGAGGGACATATAGTGCCCACATATGAGAGTCAACCAGAGATGAACAAATAGCTGCATTACTATTGGAGTTGTCAATGGACATCCACCTTTAGCTAATTATAATTGTGAACAGCTGAAGACAATATATTACATGTCTTGGCTCATCAAACCTTCGTAATTGCGGAACATGACATGTTTTTCAGCAACAGCCCCAGACCTGGCAATCCAATCCTGTTATCGAGTGCCACAACTACTCAAAAGGGTGTCCCCACTATGTTGTAATGGTGTCTGTAGACGTAATAAATCAATCTAATTGACATAAATATGGCAATGATGAACAAGTGAGATCCCAGGTTCATTAGTATTGACAATACATACACTGTCCAACTTTGAATGTTTCCAATATAGATCAAATTCCCAGTCCACACAGCTGGTCATGTACCACTTACATTGTCTGGCTTTTGTGTTGTCCATCAACAAAACACGATAGTGGACCTCACATCAGGATCCGTAGACATGTCATTGTGATATTGGTTGCATCCAGGTAGTGGCCCATTCGAAGTTATGTGGGAGCAATCATGATATAACGTATAACACACTTCAGCAACACTGGTGCCCACAACTGCTTGTGCTCATCCTTTGTGCCAGAAATCTGGTGCATCACATGTGGCTGCAGGAATGTAAAGTAGCAAAACACACTTATCATTGTAGGTACAACGAGGTCCTCCCAGAATCAAAGACACACACTGACTTCTGCTACAAGGTTGGCTGTGACATCTGTTCAGGGCCCACACACTGTTCCGGTGCTGGGCCAAGGGAGGGGTATATATAACCAAAAAACAAGGTGATGCGAAGGAACATCAAATAATATTTATCTCACAAAATGAAGGAAACCACAAATTATCCTTCAAGGAAAGTTAATTAAGTATATGAATAAATCATCTGATATTGATATCAATGTCCGAACACAGTGTCATTTGATAAATCTCCTTTATCAATACTTAGATAAAGATTCACAAACACATAATTCAATAAATGAACATGGATACATTACTCAAAAAAAGGAAAACAAACATAAACAAACTTCAAAGACGATTAAATCTAATCCTTATTGCCCTAAAGTAAATAATGGATGTAGGCACTACTATCGTGAACATTCCATTAGTCAAAGTCGCCCCATTATGTAGTATTGAGAGGTATTGAAGCTTACACCTCTAGAACTGATTTCTTAGTGCTACATATAAATCATTTAGACAATAGTTCAGATTCCTCCGGGGCTCTCTGTAATCAAAAAAGTCGACGCGTTTCAGCCCAACTTGCTTGTGGGCCTCATCAGGACTAGGGTATATAAGGGAAAATCTTCTGGAACCACATCTATAATTTAAATAAACATATGCAATATGTATAATAATCTATCTATATATACACTCTCTATATACAAACAAATATACATATCTACAAACTCTCCGTGAAATGCAAAACCTCTCTGGGGGTGGCAGTATTGTGAGTTAACCAGATATCAGACTTGAAAGTGCAAAGAAGAGTAACTCAACCACCAAGAGAGTTCGATCACCCGTGTAATGTGATATAATCAAAAAAGCCAAGTGAAATCAAGAGGGAAGATAAATTCAGCAAATTGCAAAAACCAACTATAAGGTACTCAGACGTTACCAATTTCGCAGTAATCTCATCATATTCCTACGTGGGAATGTCTCCAACGCGAGACTGAAATTCTGAATAAAACGGAAAAATGAAAGAAATGAGGGACTATGGAGAAGACTCAAACTCGTAGTTACTGTGTAGAAAAAGGGTTTTGCACTAGAGTCGAGTATGACTGGATCTTACCTCATGCGCCAATTATTGCCGGTCCAAAGGGTGTAAAGGGGATGTCAAAATCACCAACCCGCAAAGTAACCCGCAATGTCATCTGACATGGTAGTGACTTCTACCGAAAAAAGAGAGAGACAGAAACGTGCCAAGCCGTCAACTAAGGAAAACAATGGAACTATGGACCAATCCTCGTTGAATATGTGAAACAAATCCCCTAAAGGGTCGTACCTTAAATAATCCGGGCTCTTTCATTAAATGGACCTCCTCTCCGCACGGTTCCCAAAGCGGAATCACGTACGCGAAGGAAACGGAAGTCTAAAATACTGGAAAGGGAAAGCGGACCAGTGCGTGGTATTGCGTGTCTCCCAATAGACATAGAGAACAGCGCGTACTAACTAAACCCAAGTGCATCTAAAACAATCGATAATTTAAAGACCACTCCTATTTAACAACTACGGAGAAATGTGCAGGGATGTGTATATAAAGTGAAAGAGAAGGAATAGATTAAGAGTGTGGATCAAATCGAGTGAACACCAATAGTGAGATATACTGCCACTCCGTACAGTATTACTGGATGACAATTACACAAGACACATCAATATATACATGTTGAGATCTTATTGGACTGTGTCCTAGTACATGACGATTGTTATAACAGTAATATCACAAAACCAGTACAAAGCAGACACATGTATTGTATGTTGCAGATGTCAGTAAGGATAAAGGATCAAATACAGATGACCTGGAATAAGTAAACAAGTCAAAAGTTGTCCACTTGATGCTACAACATCATGGGATATTCTCAAGGGTCCTGAATCAGTGACCACATCTCGTCTCTGTCATTCAAGCCCAACGTTGCTGTGTGGTATTTTTCTATAAGTCTTGCTTCTGATCTGTTCAGTTTAGTTTGAATGGTATCTTTATTAGAATCTCGCACAACCAACAGTATAGACCAATGTAAGTCATTTTCTGTATGATTATGTGAGAGAAAATGTTGGACCAGAGGAGCTCCCTGTGTCTTACATTTGATCCTCGATTTGTGTTGTAAGATCCGTTTTTTTGCAGTCTGAGTCGTTTGTCCAATGTAAAACTTTTTACATGGGCAATTAACACAATATATAATGTTACTTGTGTTACAGTTTGAAAAAACTCTCTGGTCGTGTTTGAATCCATTGATGATTATTTGTTTGGAATCGTCGGTCATTGTGCACGCCACACAGTTTTGACATCTATAATGTCCTGTCACCGGTGGCAAACCTAAGAGACCCAAAAGGTCTCTTCTTGGGGAATCCGTATTTCTTGCTGCTCGTACAAGATGTTGTCTGATGTTCCTACCTTTCTTGAATGCAAACAGTGGCTTTCGGATGCCTAAGGTGTCAATAAGTTTCCAATTGGATAGAATTATCTTTTTAATCTTGTTCGCTTTGGGCCCATACGTCAGCACACATGTGAGAGATGACTTGTCTTCACGGTTTTTAGGGGTGAGTAATTCTTCACGTGGTGTGTACCAAGCTCTTTTGAGTGCTGTCTTAGTCAATTTCTTGGGGTAACCTCGCAGAATAAGTTTATTTTTTAGAATTTCAGCACAAGAGAAATAATCCTCTTTATTAGAACAATTCCTCCGAATCCGGAGGAATTGCCCATATGGCAAATTCTCCTTCAAAGTGCGTGGATGTCCACTAGAGAAATGCAACAAAGTGTTGCGATCGGTAGGTTTGGTGTAGAGGCTGACTTTCAATTGGCCACTCTGGTGTTGTACGAGGACGTCTAAAAAATTAATCTTTACTTTATCCTTGGAGATGGTGAATTTAAGTTCAAATGTTCTAGCAAGGGAGGGGAACCCAAGAATATATCAGGCTGACTACTCATGAAATGTGCCTTTCACGTCCACCGTATGTTGTATGTGTATTACAACACTGTTGTCCTGCATCACAATATGCTCACATATGGCATTTGAACCCATGCAAGATCAGACCCTGGTGGCTAATGAAAGGATGACACAAAATGTATGCCAAGTGAGTGCAGAATGGACATTCAATAGTACCATGAGTCATATGAAGTGACAAAAACACAACCGGCTTGCAATTCAATGATAGGAAACACCATGATGAAAATAGCATGGCTGAGACCAACACTGATGCCAGTAGTGTACCTTTGAGATGAATGTAGGGGCTGCTAAGGTGAATCTTCATGCAGTTACACCTGCTAAATGACTAGGCTGAAGAGCAACACGCTAATCCAGTGCAGGCAGAAGGCATCAAAGCCTCTCAGCCTATCCGCAATGTGTGAGTATAAACCAAATGTTATATTCTGCTTGCCTCCTCTCCTACTGTATTCACATGTATTGGTGAGTGTTTGACATATGAGGTTTGGATGTCTGCTGTACAAGACACCAATCATCGTCAGCTAAGTAGTTCCATGATCTTGGAAATAGAGTACGCAAAGAGAGGACACTCAAAGGATGGACATAAGACATCTGTGTTCTCTCATACAAATATGTGTGACTTCATGCGTGGGGAAGCACAAATGAGCAACATCATGTCCCTGACTATTGCAAATCTCACACATGAAACCCTTTCTGACTTGACAACAAACAACATGAGACTCTGGAAATATGTAAGTCTGAATGGCAAAGGTGAAAGCAGTGTAATGGGGAGGATTCCGGGTCATTTATCCCTTCCTATCAGTAATCTTCTCATACATGTGTGTCTGTTGATGTGTCATCTCATTGATGTCACTGCTGTGTGGAGGAAACGGCTGGCAACTGCTGCATGTGAGCAGGTGCCCAAATGTAAAGTTCAGGAGCTAAACATGCTGCACATTGTTCTGGATTACCCACAAATGGTCATTGAGAATGACATGTTGGCTCAGAGCTACCATCTGTGGTTGAAAAATATAGACCTGTATGTCTCATCACAGCTGCTGACAGGATGACACCACAGCAGCGGACACCGTCCCGGGGACTGCATGACATCCTGGCTGCAGCGGTTCAACCCTCGCGCACCCGTCCTTCAGGTAATTCTAGCATGAGGTGTGTCTGTTGATGTGTCATCTTATTGATGTCACTGCTGTGTGGAGGAAACGGCTGGCAACTGCTGCATGTGAGCAGGTGCCCAAATATAAAGTTCAGGAGCTAAACATGCTGCACATTGTTCTGGATTACCCACAAATGGTCATTGAGAATGACATGTTGGCTCAGAGCTACCATCTGTGGTTGAAAAATATAGACCTGTATGTCTTATCACAGCTGCTGACAGGATGAGACCACAGCAGCGTGCACCATCCCGGGGACTGCATGACAGCCTGGCTGCAGCGTTGAAACCATCGCGCACCTGTCCTTCAGGTAATTCTGGCATGAGGTGTGTCACTGGCTTCGACTCCAAAGCCATGACAGAGATCCTGATTCCCCTCTGCATGTAATCAGCAGTTGTTGTGTACAAAGTGAAATACAAATCAGGAGTGTCATGTGCCTGTCTGACAATTGGTGATGCAGATAATTGAGAATGTTGTCACTTCCCTCTACAGCTGCTGGTTCAGGGACAGCTAGGCCTACAAAAGCCGTGAGGAGACAGGTCCAGCAGGTGACACTAGGGGGGAACACCAAGGGACAGAGAGTTGTGGCTGGAGCTGGTGAGTTTGCCTGTATCTGTGTAACACCTCAGTGCTATGGTGTGAGCTGTCACTTGTGGTGGTACCCTACACAGGTCACATGATCCTCATCTGTTGATGCAAAGTACAGTTAATACAAACCCTTGTGCTGCACCACATGTTATACCAGGTCAATCCCTAATACGGTTGCAATCTCTGTTCCAGGGGATGCTGAGGACGAGGATGACAGGCCTATGACCAGTGCGGGCCGACGGGGAATCAGAGGGGAGAATCCCCTGATCCTCCAAGCTGTGATGTCGGCTGCAAGCACTGCTCAAGAGGAGGAGGATGAATTTCCTGAGGACATCTACTTGGTGGATGATGAGGACTACATGTCTGATGACGATGAAGATGCCAATGCGCGCTATCGTGCCAGATTGGCTAAATCGGTCAGGGCATCACATCCTCTGCCAAGCAACGTTCGTCAGCCTCCTCCCAAGCATAGCATGGCCTGTCCCCAGACTCGAGCAAACCAGCCACAGCACCCACGCATCACAACACAGACATCACTCCCTCACAGTCCTCACGTCCAGGACCAACATGGTGGTTCCCCTACCCGCTCTTCCCTAGACAGTGTATCCCTGCCATCCTCTCCACCATCTGGGGGTAGTACCAGCCCTGTTGTGCTACCGGAATCCCTGGGCACCATTCACCTGCCCACAGGCTTCCACCTGCCACCCCCACCCCCTGCTGTAGGACCTGCTCGTCCCATCCATGGCAGACAGCTGCAGAGAGGGCCTGCACCTGGCTGTGATGGCCAGTGGGAGCAGGACTTCTACCAACAGCAGAGCGATGTGAGGCAGGACATTAGTGCCATAGGGGCTACCCTGTCCGACATGTCGGACTCCCTGCAGGACATGGTCCACTTCCCTCAGGTGGTGGAGAGGCTGAGCCAAGTGTTGGATAGGATGGATAGGACTTGGCAGGACATGTCCAGAAATATGCTATCCATCCAAAGGGAAGAGGGTGCAAGACACCATGCCTTGGCCATGAAGATGATGGAGGGCATATTGAAAGTGAGCCAAACTTTCCCTTCACGGTCAACGCAGGGAGGGGAGCCAACATATCTGCCCACAGGACAGCACATCCCCACACCTGTACCAACTGCACAGCAACAGAGCAAAGGGAGACATCCACACCAGCGGCCTGAACTGGCACTCCCAACACCAACCCCTGTACAGGCACTCCCGCCACCTGCACAACCACCACCAACCCCTGTACAGGCACTCCCGCCACCTGTACAACCACCACCAACCCCTGTACAGGCACTCCCGCCACCTGCACAACCACCACCAACCCCTGTACAGGCACTCCCGCCACCTGCACAACCACCACCAACCCCTGTACAGGCACTCCCGCCACCTGCACAACCACCACCAACCCCTGTACAGGTAATCCCGCCACCTGCACAACCACCATCAACCCCTGTACAGGCACTGCCACCACCTGCACAACCACCACCAACCCCTGTACAGGCACTGCCCCCACCTGCACAACCACCAACAACCCCTGTACAGGCACTCCCACCACCTGCACAACCACCACCACCCCCTGTACAGGCACTCCCACCACTTGCACAACCGGCCCTTGTCCAGGCACAACCATCAAGTGTGCACACACCATCTGCACCAGCACATGTAGATGACCCTGGACAGTCCCTTGGACAGTACCCACCTCCACGTAGGCGGCGAGCCAGAGCTGAGCACTCCGAGCGGTCCTCCCCCCCCAAATTGCGACGTCGCAAGCTCGATCCCCGGTGACAGGAACCCAGGACAATGTAACCACGTGATTGTGTGTTCACCAAATAAAGACCTAAAAAAAAAAGAACTCTGTTGTGTCTCATGTCCTGTGTAACGATGTAGGTGGCCTCGAGATGTGAGAAGGTATGTGTGTGTGTGACACAGTTACAAGTGTAACCCTTCATTGCAACAAGCCATTATGTGCATAGCAGATGACTCACCAAATATGTGTCCTGATTCAGAACCCGACATTCTAAATGAAGTCAAACAAGTAGAAGTAATTAGAATTCCTCAAATATATCTAGGTATGAACAGAACAACCGTCCGTTTGGAAGGGAGGAAGGAAAACAAATGATGGTCTTGATGCAGAGGGAGAAGGGAACCTGGATTGGGGTGGGGCAACAAAAATATAACACGTCAGGGAGCGTCAGGGAAAACAGTCTATTTACAAGGGGAAACTGAAATAATTGTTCACGTCAATGTCTCCGTCAAAAGTCAAGTGTCCTTCTGGTCATCCTCTAGGACCACAATGTCCATATCCTCTGAGTCCGATGCAGGCACACGTCTGGCAGGTGCAGTAACAGGCACCACATGTGTTCGTGACACACGAGGAGCACGGGGGGAAACAGTGTGGGGCAACGGACAGGGGGAGACATTGACGGTGATATGGGAAGGGATTGGGGAGACAACAGACGACACGGCTGTGGTCAGTGAATTGATGCTGGTGGCGAGGGTGGCTATAGATCGGAGCATGTCCTCTCGCATCATGCGTACCTCCATACACACTTGTAGCATGATGCGAGCGGACGTGTCTGGCTGACCCTCACACATCCCCATCAAGTCCACTGGCATAGCCACAGGAGGAACAACACCGGGAGGGGCCTGGGGGGGACAGGAGGGATGTGGTGCCTGAGATCCGGAGCCAATGATGTTGTGGGGCTGGTGGCGACGATGAGGGGAACTTGTTGCAGGGGATTGAGCTGGAGCCCCCGATGGCATGGGGGACTCTAGAGGTAGGGAGGGGCTGATGGCAGGCCCAGGTTGTGTGTTGGCCTGCCCCGAGGACACCTCTTCAGGGCCCACAGGTGAAGACTCATGTGGAGAGTAGCTCTCCAACACATCATGGTCCGAGGTGTCGGGTTCACCCCCCCCTTCAATGTCTTCAGCCTCCACCCGGGATGTAGCACCAGCATCAGGGTGTCCCTTGTCAGTCCGGGTGGGCGCAATCCCCTTGCCTCTTGATGTTGAGGGTCCCTCCTCATCCTCCTCTTCCTCGCTGGTGAAAAGAGGGTGTAGCCGCCGCCGCACTGGTGGCCTCTTGCTCCGGACCTGGTCCTGCTGCCCTTCCGTTTCGCCAGCTGTGCCTGCAGAAATGTAAGCAAAATCCTAATGTTATGGTTGTGTCATGCAGGACGAGACACATACATAGAAGAGCCAAGCTCAGACTTATTTTCCTCTGATCTCACTGTATAGTTGTCAGCGTCTATGAGCTGACATTACGTGTATGTTCACTGTCATTTACTGGATTTAGTCTGACATGGCCATCTCACGTGGATGTTTGTGGCTTGCACAACTGTATTGGCCAACCCTCAACCTGGCATTCTGGTGATCTGTGTGTCCTGCCACTGCTACTTGTGCAGGTTCCAAAAGCAGTCCACCAAAGGAGAACATGAAGAGTCCTGATTTCTCGGATTTTGGCCATTGATAGGGAGTCGCAGCTATTTAAGGTCTGGACAAGTGTCATCTGCTTTGTGTCATTGTATGGGACAAGACAAGTGGCGAATGGGGGTCACACATCCACTGAGGCTCTGGGCTATTTGTGTAGCTACATTGTGAGTCTAGCCTTGGGCTGTCCCCACACATGATCTGACTATCCAGTGGCACATATTGGCTTTGGTGACTGATATGGTAATGCAGTACACCGCTGAACAGTGGGGGATTCTTGTGACAGCTAACTGTACATGTGAAATGTCAAACAGCCCACTGAGGGTGAGACGTCTGTCAGTGGACACCCCTTGCAAATTTAGAAGCGCTTAGGAGTGATGCAAGGATGTCAAAGTCTGTCTTGACTCCATGGCACATGATGATTTGTCACAATTGGAACCCAAACTCTACAAATGGAATGCAAGTCATAGCATCCAATGTCCTTTGGCCTGCCATGCTCACACTGGTCAGTGTCTGTACCATTGCTCATCCAATGCACACATGATTTCCTAGTGCCAATTGTAGTGGTGTGTGAGGAGCAGATTTCAGTATTAATGCACTATTATGGCTCATTGTGCCAATTTATAAAGATACGTGGTATGGAGGAAAGGATATACAAATATATTCGAACAAGGACACTTTTAATTATCCATTCACATGTGATTAAATTCACTTCTCATTTTCTTTGTATTTGTGCTGATCATATACAAAAACATATATTTACAAAACAAACCTCTGTACATATAACAAAACTACGTTACTGTCCTAAACATTAATTTTCAATTGTGGGTCCACCCTTCAATAGTGTGGACAACCCCAGAGGGCATATACATTGCATGAGAAGTATCAATGTCCCCATAAATTCTAAGGCAATGCAAGGTTGTTGAATCCCAACACAATCAAATTATTTTGGGTCCCTCTGTAAAACCAAAATGTCGACGCGGTCGCGTTTCAGCCAATCAATTCCTTTTGGCCTCTTCAGGACAAGGAAAACCGCAGCAATCTTAGGCTGGTCCCTCTACTCAGCATACCAAGCGTAAGTACTGTACAATAGCCAGGAGTGGGACGCAGGGGATCCACGCCCTATTCCATCTCTTTATTGAAAAGTCATCTGGGCCCCCTGTTTATGTTCTAAAGTCAAGATTTCTTCCGTCGTGATTACACGCTTGCTTCTCTAGCCTCTCCTTGATGGCTCTTCCGCATCTATCGGTGCTAACTCTCGCCACGCGAGTTTGTTCAGGAGAGCACTATCTGCAGTGTATGCTGCAGATAGTGCTCTCCTGAACAAACTCGCGTAGCCTTAGCATTGCATTGCCTTAGAATTTATGGGGACATTGATACTTCTCATGCAATGTATATGCCCTCTGGGGTTGTCCACACTATTGAAGGGGGGAACCCACAATTGAAAATTAATGTTTATGACAGTAGCGTACTTGTGTTATATGTGCAGAGGTTATGTTTTGTAAATATATGTTTTTGTATATGCTCAGCACAAATACAAAGAAAATGAGAAGTGAATTTAATCACATGTGAAAGGATCATGAAATGTGTCCTTGTTCACAAATATAGTTATATATTTTCCTCCATACCACGTTTCTTCATATATTGTGTTCACTTTACCCAGGTAATGGATGGTGTAATAGTTGGGTATACCCCTAGCTATCAGATTCATTTAGCCAGTTGTCATGACGAAACTACAACTCCCAAAATGCACTCTGCCCTGTACAGTCCATATGCCACAGTGTGCCTTTTTATGCTTGGAATCAGTGAATGGAAGCATCGGACACACAATGGTACAGCACTGTTTCACTCACATCATACTCCCAGACACATTTAGCATATGATGCACTTACCATGTCCCTGCTGCTCATGCTCCTCCAGCTGAGCATGGAGGGTCGGCCAAGCTGCTCGCAGGACCCTCCTGTACAGTGGGGATAGGCGAGGACGATGCACATGGTGCTGGGAGGACTGGCCCACCATCTCCTCAGCCTTGTGCCGGGACCACCGTTTCAGGTCCTCCCAGCGCTTGCGGCATGCCCTCGCACTCCTGGTGTAGACTCCCACTGCACTGCAGCGCTCCCCGATGCTGGCCCACAGCCTGGTCTGGGCTGCATTGCTCAGCTGGTGTTCAGGGTCCCCATATAGCTGAGGATATTTGCCCAGCACCTCCTCAGCCAAGATGTCTAACTCACTTTCAGTGAAAGGGGGTGCCTTCTCTTCATAACCCTCAGCCATTATGGGGATAATAAGTATGATGAGAGCAGCAGGCTGTCAGAGGATCTGATCTGTGAGTGAGGATGACTCAGAATGAACACAAAATGGCTGCCAACTATTTCCTGTGATGTATTTCCTGCCTCCAACTTCCTGTAAAACATTTCCTGAATGAAATAATGTGTTCCGGATCATTTTCGGAGTTTACGGCCCGCGAGCGCAGTTTCCGGTTCTGGAGCGGAGGGTCCGCACACGCGGCGTACGCTCCGTAATCGGGACTTCCGCTTTTGTGCCGTAAACTCCGAAAATGACCCGGAACAGATTTTTTTATACAGGATATGTTTGACAGGGAGTGGGAGGCAGGAAATACATCACAGGAAATAGTTGGCAGCCATTTTGTATTCATCCAGATCCATCCACAATCATGAATGTAATCTACTGCCATCCTGCTGTTCTGTTGTCGATAAAAAAGAAAAGACAGTGCATGTGTGAATTATTAAAATGTAACAAGAGGGGGAAGAGACCATTTAAAGACATTTCTGCACTAATGGGCGGGGGGGCTGACACAACATGAAACCCCTGTTTCACTTTCTCATGCTTTGCATAATGGTACATGTAGTCCATATTGGGTGCTCAGTAGCAGAGTTGTGTGATGTGTTACGTAACATTGGGGTGGAGAAGTGTGGATATATCAAAGACACATGGGGGCAGATTTATGTTCCCTGGCACATCCCTGCAGATCAGCAGGGATGCGCCATGGGAGATGCGTCACGCAAGTTTGCCCTTGCACCACCGCAGAAGCGCCGCATTCACAATGCCGTGCATCGTGGCGCAAGGACAAGCAGATGCATGACGCATCTGGCCGGCGTAAGGTTGGCACATTGCTGGAGTTGCGTCACAACCGCCACACAACTCCAGCACGGCTCGGGGTGCCCCTATCTCTGACATGCTGCGTCAATCCTTAAGCCTGCTTCAAGCAGGCGCAGGGCTTTGACGCAGCATGGCCTGGAAAGTGTCTGAGTGAAATCTTGTGGATTTCAATCAGCCACTTTTCGGAGGCATTCCTGTGCCAGAAGGCCCCCCCCCACTGTGCAGGTACGCCCACATGTGGCGCAAGCTTGACAACGTGACGCATCTCCCTAGATGCGTCACGTTGTAAATAGCACGCAGCATGGCGCTGGGTCGGCTCCGCCGCTGCGTCACTAAAGTGACGCAACGGGGGCGCAAAAGTGGTGCACAGGGCGTATTCATCTGCCCCATGGTGTCTGATTCACCCATGACATCACTCACGTTGTAGGCGCATCTTTTGTGGATGAGTCACATCTGTTGATGGCACAGGCCCGCCAATGCTATGGTTATGGCCTTTTCTGATTCAGTGACCCATCCTCATGAGGTCCGGCTGTGTCTCTCAGTACATGTATCATTTTCCAATAGCGTCAATAGATTCTTTCGGGACATCCACTACACTGATCGCTGACATGGGCACATGAGCTGCAGCACGCTCAACCTTTTGACTACTGTCACCAGCTGTAATGAACATGCAGTTAGTGTGGCTTGCAAAGTTGTCTCAGGAAGGAATTTATTTACACAGTCGTGTATATCCAAGTTTCATCATTAGCAACAGACAGCAATCCACATTTAGTCCATTCCACTACAGGTTTCTCATGTGAAAAATGTGGCAACGAGCATCTCACGGACTTGCATGCCCTGACCTCGGTTATGTGCCATGGCCCGGTTTACCAGATTCAGAGCTAGCCGAGGTTCCAGCGGTATGTGTAAGCCATGCGTTAAGGCAATGTTGTGCAAGACACAACAGGCTAATATGATCTTGCACACGACTTCTGGGGAGTACTGCAGCACCCCCCCGGTACGGTCGAGACATCTGAATCGCGACTTCAACAGACCAAAAGTGCGCTCTATGATGGCACGAGTCCGTATGTGTGCCCGATTGTACCTACGCTGTGGTACACTGTTTGCACGCCTGTAAGGGGTGAGGAGATGTGAGGTGAGTGCATACCCAGCGTCACCTGAGGAGAGGGGAAAGGGCAGTTGGTTACATTTCCCTCTTTGACTTGCACAGGACATGATCTGTACTGTATTACATGCAGTATCTGTTGGGCCATGTATGTAGCTTTATGATTCTTATTGTACAATGGTTAATGTTGGGGGGCATTCATACATTTGCAAAACACATTTCCCTCATTTCTAACGCTTAGTACTTACCCAGTAGCCACATGTTGTCAAATTCTCCCGCAGCCATCCGCCGGGCAAGAGGTGACATGCGGAATATGAAGCTGTCATGGGTACTGCCTGGGAACACCGCATGCACATTAATGAACCTCCCCCTGGCATCACAGACAGCTTGCACGTTGATGGAATGCCATCGGTGTCTGTTGCAGAAGATGTGTGCAATGTGGCGGGGTGGCTGAAGGGCCACATGGGTACAATCAATTGCACCCAGCACACGTGGGAATTGTGCAATGAGATAGAAATCTCGTGCTGCCCTTTGTCTCAGGGCCAGTGTACGTGGCATTTGTATGTGGTTGTGGGATCTTGCAGTGATGCATCTCAGTACCTGATGCAGGCACCGCGACTGGCTGGCCTGGGATATGCCCACATGGTCACTGGAGACCCTTTGAAAAGAGCCAGTGGCAAAGAAATGGAGCGCAGAGAGGATCTTGAGATATGCTGGGATTGCATGAGAGCAGCAGGTCACAGAGTCAAGTTCCTGCTCCCACTCACATACCATATCCAAGATGACTTCTGGAGGGAAACGGTACCTGGCCCTTACATCTTGGCTGGAAATTCCAAATAGGTTGATCCTCTGCCTGAAGATCCTCTCTGCTCTCCTCCTCCTCCTCAAGTGGTTTTGCCGCATGGCAAGGGGCAGTGCAACAAACACATTCAGTGACATGTTGTAAGGGTTTGTGTGTGTGTCTGCTCTGCAGTTATATGTGCTGCAGACCTAGGATTGGCTGGAGTGTGTCAGCTGATGCACGATGGGGGATGGTAGGGACTTGGACAGGTGTTTACCCTTGGCTCACATGATCAATGGCCACAGTTAATGTAGTCTTGCTCAAATCGGAAGTTCCGGTCCGAGAGCGGAATTTCCGGCCCGTATGCGGACTTTCCGGCCCGTAAGCAGATTTTCCGGCCCGTAAGCGGACTTTCCGGCCCGTAAGCGGACTTTCCTCTCCGGGTGCGGACATTCCGCTCCGGCGGCGGAAATTCCGGCCCGAGTGCGGACGTAAGTTTAGTGGTCGTAAATGCATTCTGTGAATAGCAAAAGTTCTAAGTTCATTCTGTGAATAGCAAAAGTAGTAAGTTCATTCTGTGAATACCAGAAGTAGTAGGTGCATTCTGTGAATACCAGAATGGTAGTAAGTTTAGGATTTAGTCTTAAATTTGGGTGCCGCTTGCAGGCTGTGTTATTGCTGATTTTAATCCTTCACTCGCTGGGGTTGCCACAGAGGACCTGACCGGCTGTTGAGGAGGAAACGAGTCTTTTAACAAGAACATTTTTATCCTGGGACTGCGAAGACCAGTGCGCCTTGCGCATTATTCAGTTGTCGCACCTGGCTCCTCTTCCCAATTCCTCCCTCTGTCTATTTTAGTCACACTCAGTCTCGCGTGAGCGGGACGCGTGCGGGGCGCAGACCGGGGCGAAGCCCAGGCAAAGGGCGGGCCCGTTTAAGCCCGTTCAAGCACGGGCAAGACCGGACCAGGCCCCCCCCCCTTGTTTCGCTGGGGCACACTGACATTGGTACGTGTTAAATGTCGCCAAAAGGTATGAGAAAGAAAACCTTGCCCCTATGGTTTCAGGCACTTTGGATAGTTTTCTCATTAGGGCTAACTCTGTAATGAATAATGAGCTAAATATCCTAGAAAGACGTCTTTCAGAGGGCATTGAAAGTACTAGAAGATCCTCCCTGGGCCTACTTGCAACTGTTAGATCTCCGGGTGATATGGATGATTCACATACTGCCTTAATGGACAGTATTGACCAAACGATTGAATCGGTCTTGCAGGAACTTAGGACTAGTACAACATCACGACGAGACTCGCTTCAACCGATTCTCGAGTGCCCATCTGCCCTTTTACCTGAAGCTGTTTCACTTGTGGGGAGTGAATTTAACTCGGTACGTACACGAGGCACACGGGAGGGAGCTGTACCTAAAAGGAAATGCGCGAGGAAGTTTAAGGGGGGGAAAAAGCCTAGAATAGATTGCACTTCTGATGCTCCAGTGTCAATTGCACCTCTAGTGGATACAAGACCGATTGGAATTTCTAATGTAACACCTACCCCAATTATTGCTCAAACCCCTTCTCAATTGCAGCCTCCCTCTCTTACATCGGGTATGGGAATTGGAGTACCTGAGGACTGTATAATAAATACTCTCACTAATGTCCTGAAAGGTCTTCTTGACCCTCTAATGATTAGATTAGACACTATTGATGCTAGATTAAAAGAAATTGCAATGGGTACTGGGGTTATTGATAATTGTGTAAGGTCTAGTGGTATGACTCAAAGTGTTCCTCGATTGAATAGGGCTGAACCTTTGCTCTCTACTGCTATTAACTCTGCTGGTCTGTTGAAATCCACAATACCTAGCCAAATGATCCCATTAGATGTACCCCTACCTTCCTCAAATGTTCCATCTCCCACTGCTGTTATGCCGTCACTCCCACTGAAACAAGCAATTTCCACTCCAAGGTTTTCTAATCCTTTATCTAAATCAAATTTAACTAAAGCAGGGGAAGTCTCTAATGAGAATGGCGGCACTACCAACCAAGACATAGGTAGACCAACATGGAAAAATGTTGTGAACCTTCCCCCTCAGGCAGCTCCCTACGTAATAGTATTGAGTGGAGTTCCTGAGCTTGCTAACCCGGATTTAGAAACCCATGATTCCCTTAAAAATAAAGTGACCAGTTGGCTGAATATCCACAGGCCACTTCCTCCGACTATGAGAGCTGATGTCCTGATGGTTAGGAGGATTAGCTGGTTGGGAAATACCCCGAAGAATATCAAGGGTGACTGTGTTCTGGTGAATTTTAGAAATCCTCAGATTGTGTTACATATTTCTAATTGGGTGGGGAACACAGGAGGCTCATTTATCCAACCTCTCCCACTATCGTTTTTTACCCATCACTTAAATACCGATGCCTACTCAGGGAATGTTGAAGAATGGACAAGGGTGGGACCCACTTCCCAAAGTAGAAGGCTGAGGCATATTAGGTATAATACCCCCACCTGGGATGACCTCTCCGATTATAATAGGTTTAGTTGCCTTGAGGAGGTTGATTGACTCCAATGGGTGAACGGTAGTGGGAGGGAAGAGGGTGAGCCTGACTGTGCATACTCGCACATGGTGGTTTTTCCCCCTGATAGCAGGGATTATAGACAAACCCCGAACCCAATTAATGAAGTTCCCTGTGAAAAGTCCCCTGTTATACCTAGAGGCCCATCTTTACTTCAAATTCTTTCCTGGAACATAGCTGGTCTCTCTAACAAGCTTAATTGCCCCGAATGGGGTTCATTTATAGACCTTCAAGATATATGCTGTTTCCAGGAAACATGGGCCAGGCAAGAGCATTTTCGCTTGGGGTTCGCTACATTTTCAGTCCCAGCTAGGTGGGGAAGAAGGGGCCGACCATCTGGGTGTCTAACAATCTGGGTTGCTTCTCATTTGGGTTGTAGTGTTACTGTTTTAGACAGAGGGTCTGAGGATGTGCAGTGTATACTCTTGGATTGGCGGTCTGGCCCACGAATGGCCTTGATCAATGTCTACTCAAGAACGGTTAGTGTCTCTGCTGAGTCAAGGGCCATCGAAGAGTTATCTACGGTATTGATTAAAATTCCTGAGGATACTCTGTTAGTGGGGGGTGGTGATTTTAACTCTCACTTTGAACCACTTGAAGGGTTGTTGGACGCCATAAACCAGGAGGAGGATGACTTATGGAAAATCCCACCTGTGGTAGGCCCTATAGTAAGATCTTGGGCACCTTTGGCAGTCCAAATTACTTACTTAGCATTGGCTCATTCGATCAGAGCATGCAATGGACGAACACAATCTGATAACCCCTCTAGGCCTACCTTTAATAAAAGTGGCAGGGAGGCTCGCCTTGATTATATTTTTGTCCAATGCAAGGAGTGGAACCGTGTCCAGGATTTCAGGGTGCTCCCTAGGGGAGAGAGTGATCACAATCCCCTGATCTTGGACTTTTTACTACCAGGCTTGCGCAAGGGTGAAGTTTTATTGCAACCTGATAAAACTACTAGCCTTATTCTTTCTAACAATAGACGCAGGGTAAGATGGGCAAAATTGGCTAGTAACCGAGATGATTAATCAAAAATATATCTTAGGGTTAGTTTAGCCTTGGAAGACATGGCTGCTCTTATCAAGCATCAACCCTTGTCTGATTCCTATGGAATATTGGATATTGGATAAGGCATTATTTCTTAGCCTAATAGATATTTTAAACCCCTTAGCTTCTAGTAGGAGAATCCCACCAAGAAAGCACTCCTGGTATAACCAGGCATGTAGCCTAGCGAAGAGTGAATTGTTAAACGCACTAAAAAATAATCTAAATAAGGATGTTATCCAACTTAGGAGACGTGCTTATCGACACCTAATTCACCACGCTAAGCTTGAATGGGGCAATGAGAATTGGGCTAGCTTAACAACTGCCTTAATGGACAGGGACTCGAGGAGGTTTTGGCAGATCGTTACCACTGGTTCAGTTGAACCTGATCCAGCAATTAACACGAATATTGCCCTAGAAATATGGGAAGATCACTTTAGCATCCTGTATAGGGGGGACTGTTCCTCCATGGAGGTTTCATCGGCCCAATTGTTGATGAGTGATGTTGCTGATACTGTAGTGATTAGTTTTACCCTGAGTGAGGTCCTGACTGCTATATCTAGGCTTCCTTGGGGTAAAGCCCCAGGGTTGGATAGGGTTCCTGGAGATTTATACAAACATCAACCCAGAGTATGGGCGCCCTATCTCTTAATAATATTTAATGCAATTTCTGCGGGTATGCCGGTTCCCTCTACTTGGCTCGGAGCGGAGGTAGTCCCTATCTTTAAGAAGGGGTCGCCTCTGCTCCCAGCCAATTACAGGCCTATTAGCCTAATAGATGTTGGCCAGAAGCTTTTTGTGTGGCTGATTTTAGATCGCCTCCTTGATTGGATGGAGTAATTTGACATTCTGAGCCACTATCAGGCGGGTTTCAGAAAGAGTGTATCAACTACTGACCAGATCTTCAGATTAAAGATGCTTTTCTGGAAGACGGTTAAGGTGGAGGGTGGTTCTCTATATACCGTCTTTGTAGATCTGCTTGCGGCCTTTGATCTGGTCCCACGTATGAAGCTTTGGATTGTATTACGGGATCTAGGAATACCACCCCCACTCTTGGATATTATAATACGACTTCATACCAACAATTTTGCAAAGGTCAGGTGTGGGAGAGAAGGCAATTTATCATCTAGTTTCCCCGTTGAAAGGGGGGTTAGACAGGGTTGTGTCTTGGCGCCAACCCTGTTTTGTCTCTATGTAAATGGAGTCATCTCCCATTTGAATACGGTCACTAACTGAGACGCACCAAGGCTCGCTGGTACAGGGATATCAGCGATTATGTTTGCTGATGATACCCTGTTACTTGTTAAGTCTCCAATGGGCATACAGCGAGTTTTGGATGGCTTTGTCTCTTTCTGTTATGATCGGGCCTGGAAATAAATGGAGCCAAAACAAAGTTTATGATTTTTAATCCTCCCAAGACCTCTCGTTCAAATCCGATTATAGATGGTGTTAGCCTGGAAAGAGTTCATATGTTTGAGTATCTGGGATTGACCTTATATGAAAATCTGGCCTGGACCCAACATCAGATTAAATCTCAATTAAAGTTAACGCAAAAGGTGGGGGGAATTATTAAACTCTGGAACAAATTCCAGATAAAACCTATTGGACCCCCACTTGAGATTTATAAAATGCAGGCTCGAGGGGCAGTAACCCATGGCGGTGAGTTGTGGGGACACAATTGTGCCCCTGCAATTGTTGCAACGGAAAATAAGTTTCTTAGGAATATACTCTCCCTTCCTACTAGTTCCCCTCTTCTTCCCCTTAGGCTTGATTTGGGAATTAGATCGATAAAGGAGGAACTTGGTTTAAAGCCTCTAACTTTTTGGAGGCGTTTATGGGTAACTCAGTATCTACAGGCAAGAATTGTCGCAATTATTAAAATTTCCAATCATTCAGAAACTCCCATGGTTAAATTATATAAAGAATGAGTTTCAGAGGTTGGGGTGTCCTCTTCTATGGTCGAACCCGGCAGAGGCATGTATGAACATATCCAGTAATCACCTGGTCAGCATGTATTATGAATGTAATCTGTCTGTTTACTTATTGAGCGATAAAGTGGGTTCAATGACAAGCTCATTCTTATTGATGAAAGACTATTATAAGTTGGAGACAGTGTTGGATGATATCAACCCCACTGGTCTTAGGAAATTGTTCCTCCAATGGAGATATAACTCCCTACCGATCAGAGCCCTTACGAGTAGATGGCACCCACCAACTACTACAAATTGTCCTGCCTGTACAGAAAAGTTGGAGAATGATATTCATGTAATGTTTTTCTGTCCTTCTTACATGAGGCCCAGGAAAAAGTGGATTGTTCCCATATGCAAAAAATGGGGGTTTAGAAAACATTTGGATGCTTACCGCATATTAAAATCTGATTTATCTCCATTAACTGTTTTTGCTGTCAGCAGATTTCTAGCTGCAATGTGGAATATTAGAAGAAGTTTCATCTCATAATGAGATTATTCCCACTGTACATGAAAATCCAATGATGGATGAGTTTTTTGGTGATATTCTCCACAGGCAATGATGATGATCTTATTATTGTGGTTAATATTGTTATTTAATGTACTTTTACATTGTAAATTTGATAATGATTTGTTTTAATTCTATTTATCTCTTTTATGACACATGCACTGTCGAAATAAAGATAATATGATGATAACTTAAGTTTGTTCTGTGAATCGGGCCCTGTGTGAGGAAGGAGGTAGTATCATCCATCTCCGCCAGATGGCCTAATCCCGCCTGGTTCAGCCCTACGCATCATGCCCTGCGACATCCACTTGGACTCCGACATGGACTGCCACATCTTCACTGCTTGACAATTACACAGCAATCCTGCTGCGGACTGCACTCACCCTCTTCCCAATCACTTTTCAAGCCCCAAAGGACTCTGGTTGGCCCACCACTGGGCTTCCATGTTATGTGGGCTTGGATGACCATGTACAGCTCCAGCTCCGTCATTCACCTGAATGTGAATAAAACATTCAAAATCATGCAGATGTGTCATGACTATGTTCACTCATGTATGAAAGTATGGCTGGATGTAGGGACAATGATTGCACAAGAAGGTACACCCTGGTGAATGACATCAATGCGCATGTTTATCCCTGAGGCACATGGCCAATTGGATGACTGCGAAGGTGAGTACTAGCTGTGTCCCCCTTGCACATTAACAGCAATCTCACCCCCCCCCCCAATGTAGGCACACGTCCATGTATTGAACAGGGCTGTGTGTAGGAATGACCAAATCGGTAGCAGTCCAGGAGTGGTGCCCTACATCACATGTGACAACAGAACTTCACGTCACATACCTACTCACACACATCTGTGTGGACACATTCTGTTATGATTTATGACATTGCTCCACATGAACAGAGGTTGAACACCATACTCACATTACTGAAGACACTTACGTGCACAGGTCTGCCAGCATCTATCCCAAAACAATGCCTGGCTCACAGAGGTGGAGCTGTCAAAAGGGACGCATCCCCATTGTACATGCATCAGTCAGACCCTCCCTGTGTAGTGACGATGCTCATTGTGGCACACGAGTGGTCAATCTAATAAACACTCACCACAGTTAGACACCAGTGAAGTTGCGTAGACTTTATTGGCATGTGTCAGTACGGACAAGGCAACGGCCACAATAGGCAGGGACATACTTAAGAGGCAGGGACATGGTTAAGACACTTGCACACAGCTTGGGAACCTTTCGAGGTGCAGGAAATGGGGAGGCAGAGCTGAACACCAATCATTACGGATGGCAACGGTCTCAGCCCACCTTCCCTTGCTAGAAGAGTCATGTGTTGTTTGGCATCTGCCCATTGCCCCGTGTGAGGGGGCACGAATAACAGCCCATGGGGTCTGCATAGTGCTCTGCCACCGGACTGCGCCGACTGTCTGCTCTGCTGACAGTGATCAGGTGAAAGGGTCTGACAAGTTCACATGTCATGCTACATTGACATGTGTGTACTCTCCCCCCAGCAGTGTGTCCGAATTGGTAACGTTGCCAAACGACGCTGTGCTGCTCCGACCATGGAACTGCGTCACCTTGCACAGGTGTGTGTACACAACCGTACTTCCACACACATGCATTCTGAGTCCAGACGAAGGCAGAGATGTCCTCTGTTGTGATGGCATATGTGAGCATTCCCCATGATGCAACAAGGTTTTGGGACCTGTGCTCCGGGTGATCACCCGATGTGGCTGTAGGAACGTAGTTACTCGTCCATGAATGCCAGGGCAGCCTCATGTGCAATGTGTTCCAATAGTACGTCGTTGTCGGGTTCAAGGAACACGAGGGTGAGCCAATACATCAACTGATCCGGGCAGATGTGCTCAGTCGACACCGTTTACCCAATCCGCAACACAGCCCAATAGGGGAGCGCCTCGATGTGGTCACTGCACACGAGGAGTTGTGCAATCTCCCATGCACAACTGCCAGCCCATACGCCAAAGATCAGTGCATCCCATGCATGGCTATCCCGGTAACACTCCTGATCGTGGGCCAACAGGGGCCGCACTGTCAGGTCATAATCCAATTCAGCTACCGTTGTGTTGGATAGGCAGACCTCCATGGGCCACTCCAATGTGCATGATCGACAGTGGAACCATGGCTGGACGCAGGTGATGTAGGCAAGACGGAAACTCAGACGGAAAGTGATTTGCAACACTGCCATTGGCAGGGATCCCAACAGATGCAGCATTCATGCATGGTACAGTTCCATTTGACAGGGGATGTGCAAATGCCCGGGAATGCCTGCCATTGCGTTTGTGGGGCTCGTGGCACCGGCACTCCTCAGACCGGCGGTAGTTCGGTGGACGATATGCCACAGCTCTGGGCAATGAGTCGTATGTGTGTGCAACGTTTGGACGTATGGGTAGTTTTAACTTATGTGTCAAGGGCATCCCTTGCAGGTGTGGGTCGTGCAGGGACAAGTGTGTGTGGGGTGTTTCATTGGCGCAGTTCATGGTGTGGAAGTCATCGGAGGCTGGCATGATATCTCACGCAGGGTGTGCCAGCCGCATTCAGAACCAAGGTCGGGTGTTCGGTTGGCCTTCAGCCTTGTGTGTTGAGAGTGAGACAAAGGAGCTTTCATTCCTGATTTCAGTCTGACTACTGCTTGCATTTCTTGAATGTGATGTGGACTTTGCGCTGACTTTGATGCCAGGTCCGTGATTTGGGGTGCACAGATTTCAAGACACATGCATGAGCCAAGTGCCCAATTGGCCTTGCGCTCCTTGTTCAGTCTCTCTCTTCCTCTCTCTTTCTTTCTCTCTCTCACTCTCTCTTTCTCTCTCTCCCTGTCCTTTGATGAGTGCCTGACACACCTTCTTATCTTGAATATTGTCTTGCAGGCTGTAAATCACAGATTGTCCAGGGATCCCCCACCATGACTCTTCATAATAGTTGTTTGGTGACAATTTTGGATGTTACATTTTATTTGGTCTTTCAATAGTGAATGTATGAATCAGGATTTCAGTGCTCACATGTATGTTGATTGTTGCAATTGTGCAACATCAGGCGGGTGCTTTTGTTCGTGTTTTCTTGCCGTTAATGCGCAGTGTCTTGATCCGGGGGAGGTGGGAGATGCCTGGGGTGGGGCCCGGGGGGTGTGGTCCTGAGGGTGGTGGCGGTGGGTGTTGTGGCCCTCTTGGGTGTCCGGCACACATGTTCAGTGGCTCCATGGCATCTTTGTTCTTCAGGTGTGGCTCTGGGCTGGGCTCTCTTTTCTGGTGCAGGTTGTAGTCCGACTTTGCACCAGGTCGGAGCAGGTGTTAGTTTCCCGGTGCTAACATGCCTTATCGCATGTTTTGTGATCTTATCGCCGATGTGGCTGGTTGTTGAGAATGTTGCAGTGTGGTGTTGATGCAGCTTTTGGCACGAGAACACCTACTCTGCATCTCATTAGCGATAGTTGCCGGGGTCATCTGTGGCAATGTTTTTTAAGGATGCTATCGCCGGAAAACTGGTGATATCGGCTGTTTGCACCAGCTTGTGAATGGGGCGGTAGATAACTCGGCGATAGCTCCTTGAGAATATGCCCCAAAATGTACCAAACAGACATTACGAGTTGAAAACGTGTTTTCTACTTGCAATGTCAATATTTAGTTTCCTTGAGAATCTCAATGAAAAGATGGCAGCAAAGGCAAGTGCCCCTCCCTTCGCAATTCACAAGAAAATATGTAAATTAATTATGTGCAATCGTTCTTCCCTTAGCACAGCAGTGTAACTCTGTCACCATATTCACAGCGGAAGCTGTCTGTGAGGGAGAACAAATGACTGATGTGGGCACACAGAGGAAGGGATGGAGCATGACCAAAGCCACTTGGCCATTAAGGCCTTCATTTTGAAACATTGCAGAAGCACAGCAGTCAAGAATTTGAGGAGCTCGGGTTGAAACGTAGTGGGATTTCTCTGACCCATTTTGTACAAGGTGCTGTGCATGGAATTTTAAATCATTTTTTGGAACTATTTCACTTCCAGGTTTCAGTTTGTTTCCCAGACCCTCCATGCTCCTCCGTGCATTGCAATTCTTTAAAGCCCCTGTTAGACGGACCGGGAGGGTCGGCCGAGGACAAGGGGAGAGGTCTCCGGGGAGAGCCGTCTCCAGCGATCGTACAGACAAGTAACTTCCCCCCCACAGATGTACACCACACAAGGATAGGATTTAACGTTCTTTATGAGCGATTTCTTAAGGTACGATGGAATGGTACAAGGAGGTCTGGACTCAGGGGTCCCCTCGATCCTAGTCTCTTGGTTTGGGAAAGGGTGTAGCGGGACAGTCTGGTTACCAATCTGGTAGATGCGATGATGGATAGCTCACAATCCTCGAGCTCGGTGTTCTAGCTGGGATGGGCCGCGGCAGCGCCAGCAGGTCCCGGTGAAGATGGTCATTACACGGTCCGCGGCAGCGCCAGCAGGTCCCGATGAAGGTGGTCGGTGCACGGTCCGCGGCAGCGCCAGCAGGTCCCGATGAAGGTGGTGGTTACAACGGTCCGCGGCAGCAGGTCCCGACGAAGGTGGAGGATGTAGAAAGCCGCGGCAGCGCCAGCAGGCAGGACGACAGTTCACAAGGCAGGGCTACGGCAGCGCCGGTAGTCCGTCAAGGATGAGTTCTTCTCGGTGTCTCTCGACTCCAGGATACAACTGCCTTCCTGCTCTGGAGCTGCCCTAGTTATAGGTCTGGCGCCCTTTGATGTCCGGACCCTCGCACTTGGAGGTCGGGAGGTCCGGGATGAGGGAGTCCAGACACCCAGCAGGGGGGTGGAGCCAGCGCCCGGGGAAGCTGGAGGGCGATCGGCACCTGGCGGGGGAGAGCCATCGACACTTCTTTCTCCCATCGACCTGCCAAGTGGTCCGTTCACCTCCTGGGTGGATGGTGGTGCCGGGATGTCGGGGCCTGGCCAGGCCCAGGGTTAGGGTCGAGCTGAGGCCATGCGGCCTCGTGGTGCAGTGTCCAAGATGGCGGCTGGTCCGGCCGGGGGAGCCGGTAGTGGTTCGGCCCCATGATACATAGATGTCCGGGGGCAGGAGTTCCGTCGGGAGACGGGGTGCGGGTGATTTCTGTGGGTAACACCTGGAGGGCCGGGGCTTGGGCCCTGTCATGCGGGGAGGGAGCAAGCCCTTCATGTGGCCTGTCCAACATGCGTCCCCCCCAGCTGAAGGCGGGGAGAGTCACCCATCCTCTTGGGGACTCTCCTCGTCGAGGCGGAAAAAGCGTGACAGGCCATCTGCGTTGGCGTGGTCTTGGCCCGGTCGATGTTCCACAGTGAAGTCCATCCCCTGCAGGGAGATGGACCAGCGCAATAGTTTGGGGTTTTCCCCCCGCATCTGCATTAGCCACTGCAGGGGTCGATGATCTGTTTGCACCCGGAAGTGGGTACCGAAGAGATAGGGCCGGAGCTTTTGAGTGTCCACACCACGGCGAAGGCCTCCCTCTCGATTGTGCTCCAGCGCTGTTCTCGGGCCAGGAGGCGTCTGCTGATGAAGGCCACCGGTTGGTCAAGGCCCTCGGAGTTCAGCTGGGAGAGGACCGCCCCGATGCCATGGTCGGAGGCATCCGTTTGCACAATGAATTCCCGACTGTAATCGGGGGCCTGGAGCACAGGGGCAGTGCACAGGGCGGCCTTCAGCTTCTCGAAGGCCGCTTGACAGTCTGGTGTCCAGTTAATCTTTTTCGGGTGGTTTTTGGATGTGAGTCCCGTGAGGGGCCCCACAATGCGGCCATAGTCCCTCACGAACCGCCGGTAGTAGCCGGTGAGCCCCAAGAAGGCTCGGACCTCGGTCTGCGTGACTGGGGGCTGCCAGGACTGGATGGCAGCGATTTTGAGTTGCAGAGGGGCCACCAGGCCGCTTCCCACCTGGTGTCCGAGGTAGGTCACTGATCCCTGACCAATTTGGCATTTGCCGGCCTTGATTGTGAGGCCGGCCCGCTGGAGGGCCTGCAGGACCTCTCGGAGGTGGTGGAGGGGGTCGGACCAGTGGCGGCTGTATACAGCAATATCGTCCAGGTAGGCGGCGCTGAACTCCTCGAGCCCCGCCAAGACCTGGTTCACTAGTCGCTGAAAAGTAGCGGGGGCGTTCTTCATGCCGAAGGGCATGACCTTGAAGTGGTAGTGGCCATCGGGGGTAGAAAAGGTGGACCGTTCTTGGGCCCGGGGTGTGAGACCGATCTGCCAGTAGCCCGCTGTCAGGTCGAAGATGCTGAGGTAGCGGGCAGTCCCCATGCAGTCGATCAGTTCATCCGCTCGGGGGATGGGGTGAGCGTCGGTCCTGGTGACAGCATTCAAACCCCGGTAGTCAACGCAGAATCGGAGTTCAGGAGTGGTGCCGGGGGCAGCAGCCTTGGGGACCAGCACGACCGGGCTGGCCCAGGGGCTATCCGAGGGCTCGATGACCCCGAGCGTGAGCATCTTGGATACTTCTTCTTGGATACAGGCCCGCACCCGATCTGGTACGCGGTATGCCCGGTGTCTGATAGGGGGACTGTCCCCAGTGTCCACGTCGTGCAAGCACCAGGGGGTGACCCCTGGGGTGAGGGAGAACAATGTAGCAAACTGCAGCAGGAGGTCCCGGCAGCCTTGGCGCTGCTCGGGGGTGAGGGCATCGGAGAGCCGGACCCCGTCCACGGAACCATTTTTCTCCTGAGTCCTTAGGAGATCAGGGAGGGGCTCGGAGTCTTCTTCCGCCCCACTGTCCGTAGCCATCAGGAGGCTGAGCTCCGAGCGCACAAAGTGGGGCTTGAGTCTGTTAGCGTGGAGGACCCGGAGGGGGTTCCGGGGAGATTCCATATCGATGAGATAGGTGACGGGGCTCTTGCGTTCGACCACTTTGAAGGGCCCCGTCCACTTGTCCTGCAAGGCACATGGTTCGGTGGGGGACATCACCCACACTTGTTGACCAGGTTCGAATTCGAAGGAGGAGGCATTTTGATCGTACCATTCTTTCATGTCCTCCTGACTGGCCTCAAGATTCTCTTTTGCCATTTCCCTGAACCGCCGGGTCTGATTGCGTAGTGTCAGGAGGTACTTGAAGACGTCTGGAGGGGTTTTGAGGGGGCCATCTCCCAACCTTCTTTGAATAGGCTGAGGGGTCCTCGCATAGGGTGCCCGTACAGGAGTTCGAAAGGGCTAAAGCCGAGGGACTTCTGGGGAACTTCTTGATAGGCGAAGAGGAGACACGGAAGTAGTACATCCCACTGGCGACGGAGGGGCTCTTCCAATCCCCCAATCATTCCCTTGAGCGTGCGGTTGAATCGTTCAACTAGTCCGTTTCCTTGAGGGTGATAGGGGGTCGTGAATCGGTAGGTGACCCCGCACTGTTGCCAGAGGGACTTCATATATTTCGAAATAAAGTTTGTGCCTCTGTCGCTGACGACTTCTCGGGGGAAGCCCACCTGGGAGAAGATCCCCATTAAGGCCCGGCCGACCACCGGGGCTGTTACAGTTCGCAGGGGCACAGCCTCGGGGTAGCGGGTGGCGTGGTCCACCAGTACCAGGATGAACCGATGTCCTTGTGCTGTACGGGGGTCCAGGGGCCCCACAATGTCTATTCCCACCCTCTCGAACGGGGTGGTGACAACTGGGAAGGGTTGCAGAGGTGCTTTGAGTTTGCGGCCGCTCTTCCCGCTGGCCTGGCACGTGGGGCAGGACCGGCAGTGGTGGAGGACGTCGTTCCTCATCTTCGGCCAGAAAAAGTGGGTCACCAGGCGACTGTAGGTTTTGTCCTGGCCCAGGTGTCCAGCCAGAGGGACATCGTGGGCCAAATTTAGCAGGAAGTCTCTAAAACGGAGGGGCACCACCAGCACTCGACTGGCCCCTAACTCCGCGATTCTCTGTTCACTGTATAACAGGTCGTTGTCCCAATAGATCCAATGGGCACCGGTGGTGTCCCCTGCGCTCTGGGCGAGGGCTTGCTGGCGGAGTCCCTCGAGGGAGGGACAGGTCTTCTGCTCTTGGTGGAACTGTTCCTGGGTGGGCCCCCCTTCTTGACGCCACTGAGCCAGGTCGGGAAGGACCGGGGGCTGGGCTACCCCTTCGGGGGTTTGCTCTGGGGGGTCGGTATAGTCGGTGTCCTCCACGGGAGCGATCGGGGGAGGAGGTGCAGGCCATTCTGGTTCTTCGGGTCGGGGGATGGCACGGGCGGCCATGGACCGGGTGGTTACGCACGCCCAGTCTGGGAGACCCAACATCCCCAGGTGTTCTCTTCTCTCAACGGCGGCCCACGGGGAACTCTCAAGATCATTCCCCAGGAGACAGTCCACGGGGGCATCATCCCGGACCGTCACCTTCAGCATGCCGGAGACTCCTCCCCATTCGAAGGGGACGCAGGCCATCCGACATAGACTCTCCGAATTGTCGGCTGAACGGACGGGGCAGAGAATGTTCGGCAGGATCTGCTCTGGTTTTACCAGGTGACAGCGGACGGCCGTCACACTGGCCCCCGTGTCACGTAGTGCTTCGGCCTGGCGTCCATTAATGTTCACCCACTGACTGTATTTTCTGGTGTTGGCGGGTAGGGGAGCCCGCGGGACCATGTCTTTTCCCCCTAGGCACGCTAGAACCATGGCGGCCGGTTCCCACTCTTGTTGTGCCTGCTCGTATTCTTCTTGTTCTTCAGAGATTTGTTCTCCCCCCAGGGCGGCGGCAGCTACCTGGCGGGGTTTTGGAGTTTGGTCCTGTGGACAGTTCGGGTCATTGGCGTAGTGGCCGACTCGCTGGCATCGGTGACACGTGACGTTGGCTCGGAACCCCGGGCGCACCGGAGGGTTGCCCCGGCCGGCCGGGGGCGGGGTGCTGGCAGCGGGAGCGGCCGGGACGGTGTCTCTTCCTCGTCCCTGGCCTCCTCCTCCTCCTCGGGGACGGTGCTGACCTTGGTTGTTCCGGTTCTGTTCGTGTGGCCCTCTCCGGCCCACTCGGGTGCTTTCCCACCGGTCAGCTTCGGCGGCGAGTTGCCGTGGGTCAGTCAATTTACTGTCGAGGAGGTGCTGCCTGAGCTCGACGAAGCAGTTGTTAGAGAGGTGCTCCCACACCATGAGATTAAAAAGTTGCTCGTAGGTCGTTACGTGGCTTCCCTTGATCCAACCCTCGAAGGCTCGGCTGAAATAGTTGACATATTCCACCCAAGTTGTACCCGGGATCCGGGTGCAGTCTCGAAACCTCTGGCGGTACATTTCGGGTGTGAGCCCATATCGGGTGAGTAGGGCAGCCTTCATGTGGTCATAGGATGACATCTGATGGTCTTGGAGCTGTAGCAGGGCATCGCGGCCTTCGTTGACGAACCTCCCCCACAGGCCGGCTCCCCAGTCACTTCGATCGATCCGGTGGGAGGTCATGGCGATCTCGTAGGCCTTGAACCACTATTGTATGTCGTCCTCTCGGACATATTCTCGAACGACATCCTTGGGGATGTGGACTTTCTTTTCTGTCGTTCCCGGGGTGCGCGGTCGCTCGGGCACCTCCGGTTCTTTGTTCTGCTTCCGTAGGTCTATTTCTGCCAGTTTGCGCTCGTGTTCGTATGCTAACCTCTTTTCTTCGAGCTCTCTCTGTCTCTGTTTTTCTTCCCGTTCCTCTCGGAGCCGCAGATGTTCTAGGTTCAGTTTTTGCTCGGCTAATTTTAGTTCACCGTCCATTTTGAGCCGTGCCATTTCTAACTCATGTAGCCTGTTTTTCTCTCTTTCTTGGATCTCTTCCTGCGAGAGGCTCGTTCCTCGCTCCTCGGGAGCCGTGGCGTTCCTCTCCGATGCGGAGAATGGCTGGACAACAAACTCTCCTTCTCTACCCAGGCCACAAAACTGTCCGCCTCATGTTTTGGTCTACTTAGAATCTTGAGGAAGGTTCTCCCGCTACTTCCCTTAGAGGCAAAAAAGGTGGCTGTACAAGTTCTCATACAGTCTTGCCTGGACTCGAACAATGCCTTATATGTGGGGGCTCCTGAGATGACCCTCCGAAAATTGCAGGTTGTGCAAAACTGTGCAGCACGTTCTCTGCTGAAAGTCCCGCGCACCCAGTCGGCTAGACCTGCTCTAAAAAGTCTCCACTGGTTGCCAGTGAGGCAGCGAGTGGCCTTTAAGGCACTGTGCCTGTCACACCGCGCCTTCTGGAAAACGGGCCCAGCTATTAACAACGACCTTGTCATCCCCTACCACCCTAACAGGAATCTTCGGTCGACGGAGGCGTTCCTTGCCGTCGTTCCCAGAGTGAAGCGAGCCAGGTCTGGGGGCAGGCTGTTCTCATTGAATGCCGCCAGGCTATGGAATGCTCTCCCCTTTTCACTTCGTTCCAATCCAGATCTTTTTTCATTCTGTAAAAACTTGAAGACACTGCTGTGCGCCAAATCCTGCGTACCTTAGCTCCTCCACCCTTCTCCTCTTGATCAACATAGCGCTTGGACGCCTACGGGCAGCAATCGCGCTTAATAAATACCTTTACAATTACAATTACAATTACATGTTTCGGTCTGGGGATCTGGCGACCCCGGTTTCTGCCCACGACTCAATGGCGTGCTTGAAATCGTCCTTGGTACTCAGGCCGGTGGTAGCAATGCCTAGTTCCATGCAGAATTGTTTCAGTTCACGATAGCTGTATTCTTCCAATTTCTCCATCTGGAATTTCTCGGTGGATCCGCTCTCTTTGGTTGACATTGTGGTTTTGTCGTGGGGTGAGCTACTCTCTGTACGATTACGCGTTGATTCGGATCGCGCCGCTGGCCACCAATGTTAGACGGACCGGGAGGGTCGGCCGAGGACAAGGGGAGAGGTCTCCGGGGAGAGCCGTCTCCAGCGATCGTACAGACAAGTAACTTCCCCCCCACAGATGTACACCACACAAGGATCGGATTTAACGTTCTTTATGAGCGATTTCTTAAGGTACGATGGAATGGTACAAGGAGGTCTGGACTCAGGGGTCCCCTCGATCCTAGTCTCTTGGTTTGGGAAAGGGGGTAGGGGGACAGTCTGGTTACCAATCTGGTAGATGCGATGATGGATAGCTCACAATCCTCGAGCTCGGTGTTCTAGCTGGGCTGGGCCGCGGCAGCGCCAGCAGGTCCCGGTGAAGATGGTCGTTACACGGTCCGCGGCAGCGCCAGCAGGTCCCGATGAAGGTGGTCGGTGCACGGTCCGCGGCAGCGCCAGCAGGTCCTGATGAAGGTGGTGGTTACAACGGTCCGCGGCAGCGCCAGCAGGTCCCGACGAAGGTGGAGGATGTAGAAAGCCGCGGCAGCGCCAGCAGGCAGGACGACAGTTCACAAGGCAGGGCTACGGCAGCGCCGGTAGTCCGTCAAGGATGAGTTCTTCTCGGTGTCTCTCGACTCCAGGATACAACTGCCTTCCTGCTCTGGAGCTGCCCTAGTTATAGGTCTGGCGCCCTTTGATGTCCGGACCCTCGCACTTGGAGGTCGGGAGGTCTGGGATGAGGGAGTCCAGACACCCAGCAGGGGGGTGGAGCCAGCGCCCGGGGGAGCTGGAGGGCGATCGGCACCTGGCGGGGGAGAGCCATCGACACTTCTTTCTCCCATCGACCTGCCAAGTGGTCCGTTCACCTCCTGGGTGGATGGTGGTGCCGGGATGTCGGGGCCTGGCCAGGCCCAGGGTTAGGGTCGAGCTGAGGCCATGCGGCCTCGTGGTGCAGTGTCCAAGATGGCGGCTGGTCCGGCCGGGGGAGCCGGTAGTGGTTCGGCCCCATGATACATAGATGTCCGGGGGCAGGAGTTCCGTCGGGAGACGGGGTGCGGGTGATTTCTGTGGGTAACACCTGGAGGGCCGGGGCTTGGGCCCTGTCATGCGGGGAGGGAGCAAGCCCTTCATGTGGCCTGTCCAACAGCCCCCTTCTCTCTCCGTTGCACCTTCCCTTAGAACCTGGATAGCTCTCTTTTTTCTCACACTTGCACACCTCAAACTACAGCCGGAGGTCTTCAAACTGTGGGGCATGCCAGCCCCTGTGGGGTTGTAGCTGTACTTCCAAAGGGGCACAAATTTTCTCAGCACTACTTAAAACTAAAGAGTCCAGGAAACGTGACCTTGTTTATTTGCATGTTTTCAGGCAGTCTTCTTGTACAAGCAGAGCAGAAGTTTATGTAATAAGGTAATGGCACTGTGACCCTCAGTGCCATTGGGGCTAGTCCAGTGCATTTGATGATGGGATCAAAGACATGGCTAAAAAGCACATAGACATGACTAAAAAAAACAGAATTTTTTGTGACTATTTTGTTGCTAACACACACACCTTAAATGAAAAATAAATGCACGTTAAATTAATCTTTAGGAAATTAACTCCTATCTTAGAAAACCTCAATTGGCTCATGCGATCACTGCAGATGTCTGTGTGTGTGACCAGAGAGTCACAGAAGTGAATCCAGGATTGCTCTTTGGGAAACCGTGACTTGGATATTTATAGTCTGTAACAGAAGAATATAAAACTCATCGTTTTGAAATTGTATTATACACAGTATAAGATGGGCTGCTACAAGATCATGTAGTGTTTAGGATACAAGTGTTTTCAATAAATATGTTTTAGTAAAACACAATCAGGCTGCACCTAGTGCAAAATTTTTTATGAGTGCCCATTAAAAGGGCACACTCCGGAATTCTGCTGGTAGCTCGCTTGCATTACCTCTAAAAAGGAATAAATCTTTGTGATCATGAAGCTAAAGTGACTCTATCAATTGAATCTCTACAAGCTCATTAGCAGCCTTTACATTTGCTGATTAATAAATTGCACACACGTACATTTCTTTTAGGCAGCAAGCAAACTGGTGAGAAGGGCTGTCTTTTTTTAGGTCTCTACCCCTTCCTCACCTTCACAGCCAGGAGCCCCTCTCTCCTTTCACTTTCAGGCAGAGGCACCACAAGGTGATGCCCGGCTGTATTTTTTACAAAAAATACAGGGGACTGTTTTTGTAAAATAAAAAAAAGCATGGACTTGGGCCCGCCCACTTTAATCTCTATTTATATGCAGATTTCCTTTCAGGTGGGTAGAGTGGGTGGCAGGAAGGAGAAGAAGTGGTATAGAGGATGCCAACAGGGTTGATTTTGCTGTCAATTTATGTTTTTTTATGCATGTGCTGATATTTAGTGTGGATTATGAGCTACATGAAATGAACCCCTGAAATGATCTGAAAAAACCCATTCCTACACTCAGCACTGTCCCTTCCGCTTACACAATCCTTGCCATAAAGCTTTGAAGGGGGGCCTTACATAAAAAAGAAAATATGTATATATTCACTGAAAAAAACATAGGTTTTCACGGACGTTATAGTTAGAAATTAGCAGTAAAAAAAACATTGAAATTCACTGACAAAACCATAGGTTTTAGGCACGTTATAGTTTGAAATTAGCATTTAAAAAAACATTGAAATTCACTAAAAAAAACCAAGGTTTTGGGCACGTTATAGTTAGAAATTAGCATTTAAAAAACCCTAGAAATTCACTGAAAAAACCATAGGTTTCAGGGAAAATTTTAGTTACTTGGACATTCCACTCGTACAAAACCAGACAAATTCCACCGTTATAGTTAGTTCAGCTAACTATAAGTCACGCACCCGCAATGCACTGCTGATGACGATACATATTACATCATTCATGACATGGTCAGTGACATCACTGATGACATCACTGATGACATCTCAAATTACATGCCAAATAACGTGCCTGAAACCTACGTTTTTTTCAGTGAATATATATATATATCCATTGCAAGTTTTAGTGTTGTCCCATGAGCAGACCTAGGTGAAAATATGAGATAATTGGGGTCTCCCCATTCTCCCCATCTGTCTAGGTTCGCTTTTCTTGGTAAAATACTTTTCAGGAAATATTACAGTGCTGAGATCTATGCCCCATTTAATTGGGGACAAGTCTGATAAAGTTTGAGATTATTATGTTAGGATTAGTTAACATACGAATATAAGGTCTATCTTTATGATAGACATGACTGGGCTCAGTCAAACATACACATAATGTGAGGTATGTTCCCCCTACAGTATGAAACTAATATTATTGTTTTTAATCACGGTGGACAGGTTCTATTGGTATAAGTTGTATTTTCAGTTCGCACTTTTTGCACACAGACCAACGAAACAGGCATATATGATGGTGGCAATGATAGATTAATATAGGGATTCAACCCATGATTGATAAAAAGATACATTTATTAATATCAGATATTTATGTAGTGGCTTTTGGACAATGTGACAATCGCATACACATCAGTGCAACTTACATGTTTTGAAGAGGAATTCCACCTCGAGCTGGTTCAAAATATCATGTATTATATAGGGAGGTATCCCTACATATATTAAGTAATTTCTTGGTAATTTCATTATTTAGTTGCAATAATGATTACGGTATAGGCTTTGATGAAAAATATTGGCATTTATTCATTTGTTATCATAAGCCTTTGATATGTCATGAATATTTACAGCGCTGTTTTTGCACAAATGTGTATTTTGCACCCATATTGCGTATTTTGCACTCAAATCACGTATTTGCACATTCATTGTGACTGTTTACACATCCAATAGCCACAGATCAGCATTACAAAAATGGACTGCTAATCTTTCGAGTTCAACAAATTTCTATCGCTGTATATTGCTGCAGTATGTCTTTGATTTCCATTGGTAATCCAGTCACATGGTCTGTTTCAATTTTTGCACTGTCACTTTATAAGATGTGGTTCAATTGGCTCACGCTGTCATGTGATCAAGGCTCGGAGGAGCCGAAACATTATGGTGGCATTCTGCACAGAATAAAATAATTGCACTTATTGTGATGGTCGTGTATGCTGGGGAAGTGGCGAGGACTTTGTTACTGCCCATCTGCAGAGTGTTTAATATATATATATATATATATTACCTACTGGCGGTCACCAGTAGGTAGTTATAGTTAGGACCGTGTTTCCATAGGAAATCTCAAAATTCTATTTTGAATAACTTTGGCGCCGGTTGACGAATCTTCGGGAAATTTTCAAAACTAATGGGGCGCTCCGCTCAGTTCTTACCCTGAAAGTTTCGGGGTGATTCGTCAAGCGGGGGCCGAGAAAAAAGGGGGGTCCCAAAACGCATTTTCCCCATGCATTTTTCCATAGGGACTTTAGTCGCAGCTACAGCCCGAACGGCTGGACAGAATTATGTGAAATTTGGTAGAGAGGTAGCCATAAGGTCCATGAAGTGCCTTTTGCAGGTTTGGTGTAAATCTGTTCAGTATTTCCTGAGAAATTAGCATTTAAATCAATATATATATCTGTAAGCACGCAGCGTGCGCGCACTGAGCAAGTCCTGTGCGCGCACCTTGCCGTGCGCGAGCGCACTTCTGATTGGTTGTTAGATGTCAGTAAACATTCGAATCGGTGGAAATCAGGAAGCGGCGGCCGCCATTTTGTCTCTCGCATAAAGAGGGGGTGAGAAACAAAGGGGGAGAACTTGAAAAGGGGGCAGAGTGGGGAGATATTGACCCACTAGGCATTGTAAGGGGGTCACAGTAGGACCTTGTAGGGCAAAAAAAGAAGATTTATATTTTGAAAAAAAATATCGCCGAGTGCGCGCACCCAGCGCGCACCCAAAAATGTTTTAAAAACAAAAAAATGTAAAAAAATTCGCAATTAAGTAAAAAGATATAAGGTGGCTCTAAAAAGAGCCCTTGTGTTTATTGTGTGTTTTTTGGTACCTACAAGTAAGTACCAATGCAGAGTCTAAAGTTCAAGAGGAAGACTCTGTTGCCTTCATCAGTGAAGTGTACACCATCTCCTCTATAAATGTCTTGCATGTTGTAACGCAAATTGTTGTGGTATATAGAACCCATACCATAGTCTCTGAGGAAAGCAGAAATAGATTTGTTGACGTGCTTCCTTGCTTTGTCAATCTGCGGACAAAATTGGTTGGACCAGTTCCACTTTTGCCTTTGGCATATGTTAGAATATACAAAGGCAGTTTGTGGAAAAAGCGACATCAATTGCACAAAGGTGTCCTTAATAAGCATTTCCAGACCTACCCCAGTTAAAGTGCCTAGGTCATTACCACCACAGTGCACAATAATAAGGTTAGGCTGTGGGAGATGTAGAAAGGTTTTCACCAAAGGCATTAATTGGTGCCACTTTAACCCTCTCTGACCAATCCATTTAATGTCTACATTTGGCAATGCAAGGTCTCTCACCATACCTCTTTTTTCTGCATACTTTTCACTCCAGAAGACATAGCTGTGACCTACAATCCACACTGTGAACATCTTTCAAGGAGATCTGGATGCACTCAGGAGGTGTCTTTCAGTAGAAAGGCAATATGAAATGAAAGACAGTTAAAAAATGGGGGCACACATAGTTTTTTTTATAAAAAGAACTCATTGGCTGTTTGAAACCATTCTACACTGAAAACTAGGCTGTATGTTTAAATTTTAAAAAGCATGTTTTGTATTGGTACAGAAAAATGTGTTACCAAAGAACATTACTATGGATTGGCTGTTAGGTTTGAAAAGTCAAGCACTCTTGCTCTTTCGATATGAAACATTGTCTGCTGAACTTCTGACCTCTCTCCTCACAGCAGTGTTCCATGACCTGTTGCTATGGTAGCAGGCAGGAGACAAGTTGGGGGAAGGGTACATTTGGAAAGGGGTTGAAGTTTTCAACCAATAGAAATGTGTGATTTCATTTGAAAAAAAGTGGGAAGCACTGAGATTTGAAATTAACATGTATATGCGTGAAAAAAGAGAGGGAAACATTGCCATTTACTGGTTCTGCAGAGAGGAGAGAGGTGTAGAGCTCTGATATTCTGACTCTGATAGTCTGCTGTTTGAGTGGCACATTTCTTTCACAAGTAACTAATTTTAAAGGTGAGTTATGAGTTTGAGAGGGGAAGTATGTGGTGATTTTTGAGAAAAATATTAGAATTGTGAATCTTCTTCAAAAGTTATGTTTTACATTTTGAGGTTTGGGAGATATTTAACTGTCTTGAACTTGTAAGATATTAAGGAGTATGTTTTCACCATAAGTTAATGTGTACTGGTAACAATGAGGAATACTGTTTTGTGCCTACCATCAAACCATGAGTCTGTGTGCAGAGAAGACTTGTTGACAGAGATTTAATTTGTGTTGCTGTTGAAAAGTAAGACTTGCAGTTGAAAGAAAAGGACAGCTTTAATTGTGATGGTTAGGATTTAGCAGAAATCACTTTGAAAGAAAAGAGAGGAAAATGGTAGCACATTTGAAATTAGCATTAGTTCTGTAAGAATTGCAGTCCCAGGAAAGGGGCAGCCTGTGTTTTGTGCCTACCAACACAGCATGAGTCTGTGTGCATATAGGAATTGTTGGCTGAGATTTAATTTGTGAAGTTGTTGTTTTGTAAGGATTGCAGACCCAGGAAAGGGGCAGCCTGTGCTTTGTGCCTACCAAAACAGCATGAGTCTGTGTGCATATAGGAATTGTGGCCAGAGATGTATTTTGTGTTGCAGTTGTTCTGTAAAACATGCACTTGCAGGAAAGGGACAGCTTGTTTTCTTCAAATGTGGTGGTTAGCAGTCAGCAGAAATTACTAAATCGCAAATGAGAGGCAAAAGCTACAACATTTGAAACCAATAGGGTAGATTTTCAATTCAAAATAGCAAAGGCACAGGTAGTTGCCATATATTCAAAACTGAAAATAACCCTTAGCACACATGCACTGTTACATACATCCCAGCAGTCTTCATGCAGTTTTGGAAGTCTCTTTGCTCATCTGTCTGTTAGGGCTTTTTTTAAACAATCTTTCAGATTGTTTTTTTGCCCGCTGTTAAATGATGAATACAATTGTTTTCACTATTTTAAGTGAAAAATAAAAAATTCTGAAAACAGCAAAAAAAGGGCAAAAAATTGCTTTGTAAAATATGTAAAAACATGTAATGCTTTTTGTAATGTATGATTGAATATTAATACTTTTTTTCTTTTTTTGCAGAACTGGAAAAAAAAATTCTGTTCCCTTGCAAAATACTTTAACATTTTTTTTTTTTTTAAATAAGTGACAAATATTTGTATTTCTCAATCCTCCCTTTTCATGCTTCCATTTCCTCACCTCTTTTTGTACATTAAATAAAAAAAAAAAAAAAAAAATTTCAAAAAAACCTTGGGTGCGCGCACCCCAAAAAAAATACAAAAAATAAATCCCCCCCAAAAATTTTTTGGGTTTAGTTTTTAAGTGGCTCTTAAAAGAGCCCTTGAGTTAATGGAGGGAAACAGGAAGAGAAAAACGAAAAAAAAGAAAAAACATCTATGGCCTACTGCACTTATGCGCATCAAATTTTCTCTGAATGAGATCAAGACTGGTCTCACACACAGAAATAAGTTTACCGCAATCAGTGCAGCGTGTGGACAACCTCGCAAAACAAGGTGGTCCAAAACGAGGTGTGGAAGAAGGCAAAGGCCCCACTGCAGAAGAAGTGCTCAGCTGAGCTGCCGAAGATGTTCTCGGCTGAGCTGCTGCAGATGTCGTCGGTTGAGCAGGTGGAGGGTTTGCTCCAGAAGCTCGACGAAAAGTCACTGGATGCATTTTGTCAACATGCCTCAACATAGTGTGAATGCTAAAAGAATACTTCTTGTTAGGATTCCCACGTGACAAGACTTTTTGACAAAGTACACATGTAACTTTAGGTGCATTTACCTTTTTTTGTCCCTCTGGAAAAGTGAAAAACTGCCATATAAAGCTGTCTTTCTGCTTCCTGCTCCTCTGCCTCTTAAGAGTGTCCTGGTCACTGTCTGAAGATGGTTGCTGTTCAGCCATTTTCTCTCAACAACAGAATAGCTCCTTCTCCAAAGGAATCAGAACTAATAATGAGGGGAGTAGGTGTGGTTTGGGAAGAATCTGGAACTGAAAGTACTTCAAACCAATCAAAAGTGATGATTCTTGATCACATGACTTGCCATGAGGGGATTGGGTGTGGTGTTGAAACAATCAGAAACTGAAAGTAATGATAACCAATAAGAAGTGTTGTTTTATTAAGCATATAACCCGAGGTGCGCGCACTGCGCAAGCTCCGAGCGCGCACCTTGTGATTACGCATGCGCGAACGCGTAGGAGTGCATGTGCATACATCATATGCGCGTACGTAGCGCGCATACGTTGAACATGCGTATACGCGAACGTTATTGCGCGTAATTTAAGCGTATGCGGAAGTAAACCGCTGGAGCGCGTAGGACGCACGCACGCATGCGTACGTACGTACGCATACGTACTGGGTGCGCGCTCCCAGCGCGCACTATGACGTATATATGCGTACGTAAATAACGTACGACGGTATTCATAAAAAACTTACGAAATTGTACTAGGAGCGCGCTTAGAGCGCGCACCCCAAGAATTTATATTAAAAAAAAAGTGGAGAAAAATTAATTGCAAAAATTAAAAAAACTGTTCAACTTTATCCTAATAGAAATTTAAAAAAAAAGCAAAAACAAATAAAAGGATACAGATACTATATAAATGAATACATAGGAATTTTATTTTTAATATAAATTTTTTTTTTTAATTAAATAATTCAAAAATTAGCATTTAAAAAACCATACAAATTCACTGAAAAAACAAAAGGTTTCACACACGTTATAGTTAGGAATTAGCATTTAAAAAACCTTGCAAATTCACTGAAAAAACCATAGGTTTCACACATGTTATAGTTAGCTGGACATTTCTCTCATACAAAACCAATGAAATTCCCCCGGTATAGTTAGTTCAGCTAACTATAACTCGCGCCCCCGCAATGCACTGCTGATGACGTCACATATTACATCACTCATGACATGGTCAGTGACATCACTCATGACATCACTGATGACATCTCAAATGACATCACTGATGACATCACTGATGACATCATCCTTGTGATAGAGTGGCAGACCTCCTCTCACCCTAATATAACCTTTGATACACACATTTAAAAATAGAGACTAAAATTTTCAAAACAATCGACATACCAATACCAGTTACAACAACCTCTTCAGTAATTGTAAGATCCACATACACATCCACTCATTCACCAACAGTCCTGTACAGTCACTCATACATGTACTCACTCATCATATGTACTCATACACCTATACATTCTGTTACACAATGCCTCTCATCCATAGAGTTACTGACACACATAGTCACTCATGAAAACAAAGAATCAAACATACATTTACTTGCATATACAGTTATACACACACCACCACACTTACTTCTACGGGAACTTACACATACTTAGTCTTTTAAACAATCACTTATAGAAACACATCCTTATTCATACAGGAACTCTTTCAATCTCTCACTCTCACATATACTCACTTATATACACCAATAGTCACATATACTAGTTTAAAACATATGTAGTTACTCATAGAGACACTATTGAGACAGTCATTCACTCACTAACACACCCATACACACACTCATCCACCCATACAGTCCTGCAGACATGCTGTCTTCAACACATACAAACAGTGAGTCACTCATTCATGCACCTATGCACTACGTAATACCCCCCACCGAACCATACACACACTCACACTGATACTAAAAAAAACAACTAATAACCTATATAGACACCCATGTAACTACTCACCAACCCATGCAGCCACTTATACACAAAGTGAGAGACTGATACAGATATTTACATATTTAAACATTACTCACTAAGCCATGTATTCACTATGATGCACTTAATCAGTCAGTTATACAATCAATTTTTCAAAAACAAATCATCCATTTAGACACTTATATACCCATTTATTCTTCCATCGACCTTGAGATATACATATATAAAACATATTTAATTTTCAGAAAAACAGACATTCACTGGATGATGTCATCAGTGATGTCATCAGTGATGTCATTTGAGATGTCATCAGTGATGTCATGAGTGATGTCACTGACCATGTCATGAGTGATGTAATATGTGACGTCATCAGCAGTGCATTGCGGGGGCGCGAGTTATAGTTAGCTGAACTAACTATAACGGGGGAATTTCATTGGTTTTATATGAGAGAAATGTCCAGCTAACTATAACATGTGTGAAACCTATGGTTTTTTCAGTGAATTTGCAAGGTTTTTTAAATGCTAATTCCTAACTATAACGTGTGTGAAACCTTTGGTTTTTTCAGTGAATATATATATATATGTATATATATATATATATATATATATATATATATATATATATATATATATATATATATATATATATATATATTACACACTGGTAGTCGCCAGTAGGTAGTTATATTTACAACCTAGTTTCCATAGGAAAAGCATTTTTGGATTTGCTACTAACTTTGGTGTCGTTTGACGAATCTTTGCGAAATTCTCCCAAAGAAAAGTCTATCCAGGTCAGCTCCTATCCTGAAAGTGTGGGGATGATTCTTCAAGCGGGGGCTGAGAAAAAAGGGGGGTTGCAAAACACGTTTTCCCAATGTTAATTTCAATAGGAACTTTTGCGACGAGCTACAGCCTGAACTGCCGAATGGAATTACCCCAAATTTGGCAGAAAGGTAGAGCTTGGTTCAGAAAGCAACCTTTTTTTAAATGGTGTAAATCCGTTCAGTAGTTTTTGAGAAATTAGAAAAATAAAAGTTTCGATATCTGGGCGGAGCCTAAGTCCCATGCACAAGCTTCACTGTGATTGGCTGTCAACACTCCAAACCAGGAAGTTTTGGCAGCCATCTTGTGGCTCGGTAGAAGCAAGTCACCAGAAAACAGAGAAACAAAGGTATAAAACAAGAGAAGGGGGCAGGGTAGAAACACCCTGACCCCCTAGGCCTTCTCAGGGGGTCCCAGAAGGACCCTCAGGGCCAAAGAAAGCATTTAAAAAATATATATATATATCGGAGCAATTCCCTGTGGGGTTGCAGGTTCCCGCGTTTTATTTTAATGAGACCCCGGGGTGGGCTAGGTCCCGGGGGCATTTCTTAAAAAATATTAGCGGGGGCTCACTGGGGCTGCGGGGGCCCGCTGGGGTCCCCGCAGACCCAGGCTTTACTCATGTTGGGAGGTGGGTTGCAAGGCCACCATCCTGGAGTCCTCCATGTGCTTATAACTTTGGCGTCGTTTGACGAATCTTTAGTACATTTTCCAAAAGGTTTCTCTTTTTTGATCAGCTCCTATCTTGAAAGTTTAGGGGTGTATTGAGGACGTACAAGTTTTGTTGTTGATTGAAAGCAAGTTTATTGAGAGATATTTCCACCCTCGACCGTAGCCATCCAGCTGCGAAGACATATTACAGTGTGATTGGTCAAGGGGGGACTGACAAAAAAGGGGGGGTCCGAAAAAGTGTTTCTTAATGCATTTTCCATAGGAAACTTTAGACAAGGCTACAGGTCAGACTGCTGAACGGAATGATGCCAAATTTGGCAGGGAGAAAGGTCTTGGTCCAGAAAGCGCGCTTTTGTTGAAATGGTGTAAATCCGTTCAGTAGTTTTTGAGATATTAAAGGAAAAAAATATATATGTATATCTGGACGGTGCCTAACTCCCGAACACGAGCGAGCCTCTTCTTGGCTGTTAACACTTCGAACCAGGAAGTGTTCTCTGATTGGCTGCTAACACTTCAAACCAGGAAGTGCTAGCAGCCATCTTGTGCCTCGCATCGAGTGTAAATATAAAAGAAAGGTCCCGGGGGCAATTTAATATACCGGAGCTCTGTCTGTGCGAGATACCCCTTTCACGCTGCGTCTCCCTACATCAGCAGGTAATGCACCATTTTGCCCTATCAACAGCATACCTCCAACAACATTCTTGGGCCCGCAAGTCTCCCTCTGCGAACCACTGGTCGACTCACAGCTCTTCGGGTGCGAGTTTTCGGGCCCGCAGTTGTATCTGTGGAGCCAAGACTGGTAATATATCGCAGGTCTCTCTCTGCGAGATACGCTCTAAACGGTCCCTCTCCCTACATCAATGTTCCGCAGCTATCCCTTTGGAAGCTGATGGCCCGCACCTTTCCCTATACCAGTGTTCCTCTGCGAGCTGGTCCGCAGCTCTCCCTCTGCCAACTGACGGGCCGCGGCTCTCACTCTATGAGCCTGCCAGTCAGCTCACAGCTCTTCATCTACGAGCCTGCCCGGCGGCTCATAAGTCTCTGAGAACTGATGCAATGGAGGCAACGATCATGCAGGTCGGACACCCAACACTGCTCCGACATCCCCCAGCAGGAGCTCCTCGTCCGCCATCTCCCCTCACCCCCACCCCCCACAAACAAATGTGACAGTCACGTTGGGGAATCTGGAACGTAAAACATTGGGCAATGTTGTTTAATTAGTAATAAGAAGATGCTTGTGAGGTTGGACAAATAAGAATCTTAGTCATGTATGGATTTATATATAAAACATTTTATTAAAACAAAACAACAACAAATAAAACTATGTACAGCTATGTTGTGTCATCGCTGGACCATTTTGTGAATCACAGCCTGCAAGACAGAAAGAAAGATAAAATGGTGCGTCATGCGTCCAAGGAGAAAAAGAAAGAGAGGGAGAGAGAGAGAAATAAAGAAACAGTGAGAGAGAGAGGAAGACAAACAAAGAGAGAAAGAGGGAGGGAGAGAAAGAGAGAAAGAGTAAGATACAAGGAAGAGAGAAAGAGAGAAACTGTGTGAGCGAGAGGAAGAGAGAGAGAGAGAGAGAAAGAGTGAGAGAGAGAAAGAGTGAGAGAGAGGAAGACAGAGAATGAGTGAGAGCGAGTAAGACAGAGAAAGAGTGAGAGAGAGAAAGAGAGAAAGAGTAAGATATAAGGAAAAGAGAGAGAGAGAAACAGTGTGAGAGAGAGAGCCAGAGAGAGAGAGAAAGAGTGAGAGAGAGGAAGAGAGAGAAAGAAAGAATGAGTGAGAGGAACAGACAGAGAAAGAGAGAAAGTGTGAGAGAGAGAAAGCAAGAGATGGAGAGGGAAAGGGAGTGTTGACACTGGAGAAAATCTTCGCAGCTCACCTTTGTGCCACTGGTGTGTCTCCAACCACGTGCCGGGGCATAGTGCACCCTCAAGTTTAGTCATCTGAAAGATAGTATAGAATTAGAAATTGCAGAGCACATACAACTGCACACGCCCCTAATTCTCTGTTTCGGCAATGCGCACTCAGGCTGCTGCAGCCCATCCACTCCCACTGCTCAGAGGTGTCTGTGCGCTCTTGTGCGCCCAGGCTGCTACACACTATCCACTCCCACCGCCCAGAGGTGACAGCCCGCTGCTGCGGAACGAAGCCTCTCTGCTCACCCTCCGCCACCGATGCGTGTGTAAGAAGGTGCACCACGTGCCGAAGCAACTTTCTCAGGTGTTGTCAGGATGGCCAAGCATCATCGCAGGTTCTACACGCGTTCAGCTGTGGTGGTGTTGGGGGGGACGTCGATTTGTGAATCACAGCCTGTTAGATAAAAAGCAAGATAAGATTGTGCATCATGCATCCATCAAAGGAGAGAGAAAGAGAGAGAGAGACAGAGAGAAAGAAAGAGTGAGAGGAAGACAGAGAGAAAAAGAAAGAAAGACTGAGAGGAAGACAGAGAGAAAGAGAGAAACAGTGGGAGTGAGAGGAAGAGAGAGAGAAAAAGAAAGAAAGGGTGAGAGGAAGACAGAGAGAAAGAGTGAGAGACGAAGAGAGAGAGAAACAGTGAGAGAGAGGAAGAGAGAGAGAGGAAGAGTGAGAGAGAGAGAAAGAGTGAGAGAGAGGAAGAGAGAGAGAACGAGTGAGAAAAAGGAAGAGAGAGATAAAGAGTGAGAGTGAGAAAGAGAGAGAAAGAGTGAGAGAGGAAGACAGAGAAAGAGAGAAAGAGTGGGAGA